>NC_138202.1:47867317-48484817 GCF_964194415.1 Vipera berus
ACATAACAGAGGCAGAAGAGATTAAGAAGAGGTGGTAAAATTACACAGAAGAACTATACAAGAAAGAGCTTAACGTCCCTGATAACCACGATGAGGTGGTCACTGACCTCCAGCCAGACATTCTAGAATGTGAAGTGAAGTGGGCCTTAGGAAAGCTGAGCAACAACAAAGCTGGTGGAGGTGACAGTATTCCAGCTGAGCTATTCAAAATCTTAAAAGACGATGCAGTAAAAGTGCTAGACTCAATTTGTCAGCAAATTTGGAAAACTCAACAGTGGCACAGGATTGGAAAAGATCCGTTTACATTCCAATTCCAAAGAAAGGCAGTGCCAAAGAATGTTCAAACTATCGCACCATTGCACTCATTTCTCATGCTAGTAAAGTTATGCTTCAAATCCTACAAGCTAGACTCCAGCAGTATGTGGATCGAGAACTACCAGAAGTACAGGCAGGATTTCGAAGAGGCAGAGGAACTAGAGATCAAATAGCCAACATACGCTGGATCATGGAGAAAGCTAGAGAGTTCCAGAAAAACATCTACTTCTGCTTCATTGACTATGCTAAAGCCTTTGATTGTGTGGATCACAACAAACTGTGGCAAGTTCTTAAAGAGATGGGAGTACCAGAACATCTTATTTGTCTCTTGAGAAACCTATATGCGGGCCAAGAAGCAACAGTGAGAACTGGACACGGAACCACTGATTGGTTCCAAATTGGGAAAGGTGTCCGGCAAGGCTGTATACTGTCGCCTTGCCTATTTAACTTATATGCAGAGCACATCATGAGAAAGGCAGGGCTAGAGGAGTCAAAAGTTGGAATTAAGATTGCTGGAAGAAATATCAACAACCTAAGATATGCAGATGATACCACTCTAATGGAAGAAAGTGAAGAGGAACTGAAGAGTCTCTTGTTGCGAGTGAAGAAGGAGAGTGCAAAACTTGGGTTGAAACTTAACATTAAGAAAACCAAGATCATGGCATCCGGGCCTCTCAATTCCTGGCAAATAGATGGGGAAGAAATGGAGGTAGTGACAGATTTTATTTTCCTGGGCTCCAAGATCACTGCAGATGGGGACTGTAGTCAAGAAATTAAAAGACGCTTGCTCCTCGGGAGGAAAGCCATGGCAAATCTAGACAGCACACTAAAAAGCAGAGACATCACCCTGTCAACAAAAGTGCGTATAGTCAAGGCTATGGTCTTCCCAGTTGCAATGTATGGCAGTGAAAGTTGGACCATAAGAAAGGCTGAGCGCAAAAGAATTGAGGCCTTTGAACTCTGGTGCTAGAGAAGACTCCTGCGAGTCCCTTGGACTGCAAGGCGATCAAACCGGTCAGTCCTAGAAGAGATCAACCCTGACTGCTCTTTAGAAGGCCAGATCCTGACGCTAAAACTCAAATACTTTGGCCACCTAATGAGGAGGAAGGACTCGCTGGAGAAGAGCCTAATGCTGGGAAAGATTGAGGGCAATAGAAGAATGGGACGACAGAGAATGAGGTGGCTGGATGGAGTCACTGAAGCAGTAGGGGTGAGCCTAAATGGACTCCAGAAGATGGTAGAGGACAGGAAAGCCTGGAGGAACATTGTCCATAGGGTCGCGATGGGTCGGACACGACTTCGCAACTAACAACAAAATATAATATATATACATATATATATATATATATATATATATGATTTTGGAGTCCTAGTGGATGATCACTTGACTATAAGTGAGCAGTGTGCAGCAGCAACCAAAAAAGGTTGATACAATCCTGGGTTGTATAAACAAAGGCATAGAATCAAGATCACATGAGTTATTAGTACTGCTTTATAAAACCCTAGTAAGACCACACCTGGAATACTGCAGCCAATTTTGGTCACCATATCACAAAAGAGATGTTGAGAGTTTGGAAAAAATTCAGAGAAGAGCAACTAAGATGATCAAAGGCCTGAAGAGTGGCTGCAGTACTTCTGTTTGGCTAGTCTAAAGAAAAGAAGAAATAAGGGAGAATTGATAGAAGTGTTCCAGTATTTGAGGGGCTACCACAAAGAACAGGGGGTCACATTATTCACCAAAGCACCAGAGGGAAGGACAAGAAACAATGGTTGAAAACTGATCAAAGAGAGAAGCAACCTGGAATTAAGAAGAAACTTCCTGACAGTGAGGCCAATTAACCAGTGGAACAGCTTGCCTCCAGAAATTGGGGGCGGTCCATCAGTGGAGATTTTAAGGAAGAGACTAGACAGTTACTTGTCTGCGATGGTATAGGTTCTCCTGCTTGAGCAGGGGGCTGGACTAAAAGATCTTCCAGCTTTATTCTATACTATTCTATTTTATTGGGTAAGCTTTTAAGTATTTATCTTTATTTTTTTCCAAGCAATGAACTATTATAAAACGGATTCTAAATGTATTTATCTCTAACTTCTGTTTTTGCCAAAGTCCATCGAAATGAAAGATTACTGTAAGAAAATCATGAAAACAATTCATCAGAGTAGTATAGAATTTAAAAAAAAAAAAATGTGAATCAAGCTGTATGCTAAAGGCAGTATTGCATTTATCATGAACAATATAGATGCACAATCTTTGGGGGCCAGCTTAGAAATCTAAAAATGTCATGGGAAGGGAAAATCTTGCCTATTTAAAACATGCCTTCTATGGGAGCATCATCAATCAAAAGCAATGGTTTGGAAGCTGTCAATATAACAAGCTGCTCTCTGCTTCCCTTTCAATCTGCTCTCTTTCCCCTCTATTTATCTTTTCTTATGGGCAGATAGACACACTTCCAGAACAGGCTGTGAGTCTCTGTCATTTCCCCCCAATATTTCCTAGATATAAGTTTTGTTCATAGCTTTTAAAAATTGATTTAAGCTAGAGCAGGAAATCATACAGGAACCCGAAGAAGCCACACAGAAATCCATAAGGCACAACACTCTTGTATTTCCCAGCCAGCCTAATGCATTTAAACAGATGTGAATTTGTCTTATGCTAGTATAACTGGAGACAACTCCGGTTCTTTCAAGCCATATGGCATTTGAGAAGTAAGAATGGATAAAACATTCTTTACTTGTTGTTTAATGAGGCTATAATTTCTAATATGTCTGCTGAATTTGATAGCATATATTTCTGCATGTTTCCAGTAACAGCTCACAAAACTGTCAAGACTTTAAATGCACTTCCATTGTACCATTTGAACATTAGTATTTTCCTTTCTAATGACAGTCCTTTTTAAACCTCACCTTTTAAATTTCCTCTGTAAAACTGCAGCGGTGACAGCAGGTATTTTTCATTTAATATTCTGTAATCAGCTACCATCTCATCACTGGTTATGTGGTATAATTAACTTTTAGCACTGCAATGTTCGAAATCTTTGTCAAAGGATTTTATGCTTCAATAGGCTCCTAAAATTCCACTCACTGTGAATGAATCAGTACATAAAACTGAGGATCAGGAACATAAGGCAAGTTTGAAATATGTCTATCCAACTGTGTAACGGTGTCACCTGTGAGTTGTGAATGGGCATTTTGTTTTGACATTCAATGTGCATATTATGCACATAAATAAATAAATCATTTCTGCAAAAAGCAGTCTGGGAAAACAAAATCTTCTAGAATATCTATGAAATAAATGGCATATATAAACCTTTATATAGTTTTCCCCAACTTGGTGCTCTCTGGTTGTAACAATCTGTTTGTTTATTCTTAACTGGAGCAAGGAAGATGAACAGGCTGAGAAACAAGTAATAAAAAGCAGCTAAATCAGACTTAAATATGAAAAGGGCATTTCTACAAAAAGTATAAATTTATCTATCATGTTTAACTACTTTATCTATCTAAAAATGTATAACCAGACTTGTATTTGTTTTTATATTACTGAGGAATAAACAGAGAGCTGGCCAAGTCAGCAGATGATAATAAACTAGCTGAAAGCAGGGGTGGGCAATATGGCGCCTTTACAACCTGTGGGTGGCAATTCCCAGTACTCATGCTGGGTCAGGAATTCTGGGAGTTGAAGTCCACAGATCATAAAGGAGCCATAGTTGTTTTAAGTGATTATGAAGAGCTTCAAGGAGATCTCTTTAACCTGAGAGACTAGTTAAGCAAATTGCAGATGTAATTCAGTTGTGGTACCTCAAATGTCTGAAACAAGGGTAAAGACATGGAGCCAAGCCATGATGTTTTGGTTAAATATTAAGCTCTTCCCCGCAGGAACTGGTACCATTAGCTTTGACAGATATTTTTTTTAACCATGGATATCAACAGTGGCATGAAATTTAAGGATATCTGGAATTCCCAGATAATTTCTTCTATCCTTGGTTATGATGGACAAAAAGATAAAGCTTCAAACATTAAACAATGTTGATGTCAATGCTGCTAACATCCGATGTTCTTGCTTGACAACATAGGGAGATGTAGCCTTTTTCTTTAACCTGTATGTTACTTTTAGAGTTAGAATTAGTGGATGCTGGGGGAGGGAGGGAGTAGGGAGAATGTATCTCAAGACTGTTTGTAATAAGAGAAGATAAGAATTGGCGGGTTGAAGAAGTGAGGGAAAGTTTGCATTTTAAACTAATTGGAGAATGTGATTTATGATGTCTAATTAAGGGAGGGAATTGTGCTTTGATACGATGTGGTTAGGGGACGAGAATTCAGATCTTGGCTTCGACCATGTATCTGCCAAAGCTATGCTGCTCTATTAAAAGATTCTTTAAGGTGAACAATGCCTTGAAATTCTTTGAAGTACTGCATTTGTCGGAACCATGACAGTTGAATATTTTTTATTTATTTATTTATTTTAATAAATAACAAACTGCAGTTAGTATTCTTCTTCAGAACAGCAGAATTTTGATAGTAAAGGATCCCTGGGAAATCCAGGTTTACTACACACTTTCTTTCCCAGCCTGAGAAAGAAATTATTTAAGGCCAGGCATAGTTCTAATCATCACATTTTGAAAATGATAAATGAAATTTGGAAACAGTGCAGAAGATGCAAACCCAATTATTAGGCAGTTTGAATACTCCCTGACATAAAAAGAACAGAACATTTGAGATATTTGGCTTGGAAAAAGCAATGGGCTTTAGCACAATGTAGTATATAGCACAAAAGATTGAAAACTTCTGGGAAAAAAAGTGAAATAGAAAAAAAGTGTTTCTGTGACATTTTATTACCATATTCAATTAGCACAGTAATCAAAGAATGAAGCTCAGAAACTCCAGGTTCATCACTTATTAGACCACAGGATCTTTGGACATTCCCCAAGATGTGAGCAGATGTGTTGGAAACCAACTCTTAGAAATATTAGTAGCATAAATGTGCTGGGAAATGAATTCCAAAACATCTACAGTTTAGGAAATTGTGAATTCTTAGAAAATATCCTCATCACTATAGCTTATGATAAAGATAGAACTCCCATTACTGCTGGAGGACTAAAAATACAGTTGTTATTTTTCTTTTTAATTGTTATTTTAATTTTTTTAAAAAAGAACCTTGAACTATACAATTCTTTAAGTATGTTTTTCAGTTTTACATAAAATATTAAGTGAAGCACCATTCAAAAACACTAAAAACAATATTTTTACCTCTTTAATTAGTTCTTGTTGTATTCTTTGGATGTACATAGATAATATTTCTGCCCATAAAAGCCCACTAGAGACTAAAGTATCATGCCTTGAATTCAACAATGTTTTAAGAGTTTACTTAGTCATCTATTTTCTGCAGGTGAAACTCTTTGTTTCTCACTTATGGAAAGGTTGCTGACAAGCATTTGCAATCTATTTCTAAGTTTTTTGTCAAACTTTTCTTTCTTAGCTTTTTTTTCTTGGTTAAACGGTGAAGATTAATAGTTGCACACCACCAATAGATCATTTGGAGTCTTAAGCGTCAGTTATAAGCTAACTATGTGAGAACCAGGGCAAACTAATGAGGAAAAGTATTCCCTTGTCACAGACCAGTGGTCCAGGAGATACACAAAGTGTAATGCTTGGCAGCTCCTCTCTGAGTGTCAGGAATACATGAACAATATTTGGAATGAAACTAGTAATGTCTGTATCCCATTTGATACATTGGACTACAAGAACAACTTGTATATAATTTATTATTTTCTAACAACTATGGGATTCCTTCCTTCCTTCCTTCCTTCCTTCCTTCCTTCCTTCCTTCCTTCCTTCCTTCCTTCCTTCCTTCCTTCCTTCCTTCCTTCCTTCCTTCCTTCCTTCCTTCCTCTGTAATTATTCATTTGAAGCAAAATTCCCAATTCCATAATGCCATAACATTGGTATGGAATTCTTCCTTCTCCAGGATTGCAACATCAAAATGTTCAGCCACAGATTAAAGCTTATTTAGCACATACCTTAGAAACTTCCTAACAGTGGGAACAATTAACCAGTGGAATGGTTTGCCTTCAGAATTTAAGAAAAGACTGGACAGCTGCCTATCTGAAAGGGTATAGGATCTCCTCCTTCAGCATGGGGTTAGACTAGAAGACCTCCAAGGTACCTTTCAGTTAGTTATATTCTGATTGGATTGAATCAAAACTATGAATTGAATTAATAGGATCCATTTGTACAATTTTAAAAATGCATGAACTTATGGCATTCTATCTCATTAAAATTCAAAACTAGATAAATAAGGAATCATTGTGTGCATCTGTTCACTGTATATTTATATTTGTAGGAAATTGGGGCATATGTTAAATTGCAGCCTATTTATAGATGTTTTTTATTTGGACTAAAGTGGAGAAATGTACTAATTTTCAAAAATCCTATGATGGCTCACCATATTAAGTATCTGCTAGTGTTTTTGAATCAAACTGTGAGGTGTACCTCCCTCAGGGATGTGCAGAAAGAGTCCAGAGGGTGTTTGAAGAGCATTTTACTTATATTGTTACAATAAATCCTCCTTTCCCAAAGTTTCATTGCATTGTTATTGTTTATTTATGTACTTTCGGGTTTTTGGAATTTTCAGGGGAGGTTTGTACATTATTGCTGTTATTATTATGGTTTATCACACAGCCAGCCAGATGTTTGATTGGATTTGGCTTTTTTGTCAATTTATTAAATTCTTATCAATGACCTGGAATAGAGAAATGTTGATGTTTGATGGTATTCAATGTTTAGTTTTAGTTTTTAGTTTTTTATTTAATTTGTATACCGCCCTTCTCCCTAGGGACTCAGGGCGGTTCACAGGGCATATATAAATAACGATACAAAAGTTAAAAAGAAATTAAACCAATGCCCAGTTAAAAAACAATAATACAATACTAAGAACACCAATTTAAAAAACCCATAATCCCCCATCAGGCCAGACCAGCTAATTCAAACAAGTGGGTCTTCAGGCCGCGACGGAAGGTTCGGAGGTCTGATGTCATCCGGAGCTCCACCGGCAGTTGGTTCCATAATGCCGGAGCGCCCACAGAGAAGGCCCTCCCCCTGGGGGCCACCAGTCGGCATTCTCTGATCGGTGGCACCCTGAGGAGGCCCTCTCTGTGGGCACGTACTGGGCGGAGGGAAGTTGACGCCGGCAGCAGGTGGTCCCTGAGGTAACCCGGACCCATGCCATGTAAGGACTTAAAGATCATAACCAAGACCTTGAACCTCACCCGGTTCAAGGTGTAATCTGTTTCAAGTAAAGCTTGAATTGCAGTTGACTGGTGGTGATTTTGTCAATCCCAATGGTGTTCAAAGGCTGCACCAGTTGTTTGCAGGTTGTATCCAGGGTGTCTCTTAGTATTGATACACTCTTTGTTTTCCTTTACCACAGTCATTCTACTTCTATTTGCAGGGTTTTGTATTTAATAAAGTTGGAAGGGACCTTGGTGATCATCTAGTCCAACCCGCTGCTCAGGCAGGAAACCCTATATCATTTTGGACAAATGGCTGTCCAGTGTCTTCTTCTTAAAAACTTCCAGTGTTGAAGCATTGACAGCTCCTTGATTAGTTTCCATCTGTTGCTTCTTGTCCTGCCTTCGGGCACTTTGGAGAACAGCCTGGCTCCCTCTTCTTTGTGGCAGCCCCTGAGATATTGGAACACTGCTATCATGTCTACCCTCACCCTTCTCTTCATTAAACTAGACATACCCAATTCCAGCAACCGTTCCCTATATGTTTTAGCCTCCATTCCCCTGATCATCTTTGTTGCTCTTCTCTGTACCCTTTCTAGAGTCTCAACATTCTTTTTACATCATGGTGACCAAAACTGGATGCAGTATTCCAAGTGTGGCCTTACCTTGATCTTGATTCCATCCCTCTGTTAATGCAGCCTAGCACTGTGTTGGCTTTTTTGGCAGCTGCAGCACACTGTTGGCTCATATTTAAGTGATTGTCCACTAGGACTGCATTCATTGCACAGTCAGCAAGATGTTCAGACTGGATTTGGCATTTTTATCCATCTATAAAGTCCTTCCCAATAACCTGGGATAGGCAAATGTTGATGTTTGACAGTTTTAGAGGTACTTCACAAGATGTAAACTGTTCTTAATAAAGCTGCTTTTTACAATTGACTGATGATGAATTTGCGGATGCCAGTGGTGTTCAAGTGATGCTCCAGTTGTTTTGGGATTGCCTATCACTATCAGTAGAACCTTTGCTTTCTTTTGCCACAGTCATTCTACCTCTATTAGAATAGAATAGAATAGAATAGAATAGAATAGAATAGAATAGAATAGAATAGAATAGAATAGAATAGAATAGAATAGAATAGAATAGAATAGAATAGAATAGAATAGAATAGAATAGAATAGAATAGAATAGAATAGAATAGAATAGAATAGAATAGAACAGAGCTGGAAAGGACCTTTGAGGTCTTCTAGTCCAGCCCCCCACTCAAGCAGGAGAACCTATACCATCTCAGACAAGTGACTGTCTAGTCTCTTCTTTAAAATCTCCAGTGATGGAGCGTCCACAATTTCTGGAGACAAGCTGTTCCACTGATTAATTGTTTTCACTGTCAGGAAGTTTCTCCTTAATTCCAGGTTGCTTCTCTCTTTGATCAGTTTCCAACCATTGTTTCTCATCCTTCCCTCTGGTGCTTTGGTGAATAACGTGACCCCCTCTTTTTGGTGGCAACCACTCAAATACTGGAATACTGTTATCATGTCACCCTTGTTTCTTCTTTTCTTTAAACTAACCAAACCCAAATCCTGCAGCCGTTCTTCATATCCTTTAGTCTCCAGGCCTTTGATCATCTTAATTGTTCTTCTCTGAATTTTTTCCAAACTGTCAACATCTTTTTTGTGATATGGTGACCAAAATTGGCTGCAGTATTCCAGGTGTGGTCTTACTAGAGTTTTATAAAGCAATACTAATACTTTGTGTGATCTTGATTCTATGCCTCTGTTTATACAACCCAGGACTGTATTAGCTTTTTTGGTTGCTGCTGCACACTGTTCGCTCATAGTCAAGTGATCATCCACTAGGACTCCAAGGTCCTCTCACAGTTACTGTTTTTGAGCCAGGCGTCACCCAATCTGTACTTGTATCTTTTATTTTTCCTGCCTAAATGTAAGACTTTGCTTTTCTCCACATTGAAACTCATTTTGTTGGAGTTTTATGCTGGCCCAGGAATTCTGGGAGTTGAACTCCACGAGTAATAAAAGAGCCAAGGTTGCCTACATCTTGGATAGGGCCCATTGTTGAACCTTGTTAAGATCTTTTGGGATCCTGAGTTTTTTTTCTGGGGTGTTGTCTACTCCTGTCAGTTTGGTGTCATCTGCAAATTTGATGAGTTCCCCTTCAATTCCCTCATCTAAGTAATTTTTAAAGATATTGAAGAGTACTGGGCCTAAGACAGAGACTTGTGGTACCCCACTGCTTTCTTCTCTCCGTGTGTATGTGGTGCCATTGAGGACTACTCATTGAGTACAATTTGCCAGCCAGCTACAAATCCATCTGGTAGTGATGTTGTCTATTCCACCTTTTTCTAGCTTACCAAAGAGTAGGTTGTAGTCTACTTTATCAAATGCTTTACTGAAGTCTAAGTACACTACATCCACAGTATTTTGCTGGTCTATTAGCTTAGTCACTATTTGCATGTCTTTGTATTTTGTTATCTTCTCCAGTTCTTTCTCTTCTCTTCTGCTGTATCCAGATACTTCCACTATCCAGGCTTTTTTGTTTTTCTTATTGACAATTGTTAAATATGGGGAGTTATGTGGCAAGTGCCTGTCTCTTTGTCTTCTAAAGTTCCAGAGCACTTTAGCTTCTTCATTTTCTATTACTTTCTCTATTTTATGTTCTTGCTTGCAGGCAAATGATATTTCTTGCAGATCTTCCAATGCACCGTTGTTGCCACTTTGTCATATTAGATTTTCACCACAGATGTTTTGCATTTTATTGAATTGTAAAATATTTGAAGTTTATTTTTTTTTCTTTTAACTTTGGATCGAAAATATCCAGACAATATATTCCCTTTCCATTTAATTTATTTCTACACTCTGCTTCTGTGTTCTTTGTTCTCTGACTAACTCATACAGAGCAACAATATATTGGATTACAGACAAGCAGGACTGGCTAAAACAACCATTTGGTATCATCCAATCTTCGATTGAAAGTTTTTTTAAAAAAAGAAGTTTGATAAATTGATAATATCTGTGGGGAATATTCAGATGTATCCAGCTTTTGATAAATCAGGTTCACAAAAGGAATGTCATTTGGAACCAATCAATCTGTTGCAAAGTAATTGGGACTGTGTAGACCTAGAATTAACTCAGTTGATTGCATATACTTCTTTGAAGTTCAAGCCTGCAGTCTTTTACAACAGCAGAAATTATACTGCATGAAGTGACAAATTGATCTTCCCTAGGACGATGCAGGAAGATGGGGGAATGCATTTATCACACTTAATTGGGAACCAATTTCATTGGACTTTATTAAGAAGATAAACTGATTTTGCAGATTGAACTTATTTTATCAACAATTGATAAGAGATTGAATTAAAAAACAAACAGATATTTGATCTGGGATCCTAAGTTTTAGGATGCTTTGGAATGATAAAATGCAGTGGAAAATTTCCTATATGCTGATTACAATAATAGTTTGTTGACAGGGGTTTTTGAAAATTTAATCTTGTCTCTTTTTAAATAGTTATTGTTCTTCCTGTTAATTGTTTCATCATTAATATAGTATATAGATGACAGGTTAGTAATTTGCAAATAGATTTAATAGTTTAAAAATATTTTGGGCCTGTTTTGCAACAGGTGGGAAATTAATATTGTAATAATGTATCAATATAATGTATTCAGCTGGGGTGAAAATATGTGTTCATTTTTTCTTTTTTCCAATGCACATTTTTAAAAGTCATGTTTGCTATGTATTTTTTGTTTGTTTTTTAATTTTGGGAATTTTGTATTTTATTTTTTTTGTTGTATTTATTTTATTATTATTTTTTTAATTAAAAAGTTTTACAATACATTTTAACTTTAATCCCCCCTCCCCCACCCCCACCCAACCCTCCCTATCCCTTCCCCCCATTCCCTCCTCCCCCCCCCGACTTCCCAGAGCTAAATACAGGGTATAAAATCATTTTAATTTTTTTTTAATAAAATAAAAATTTGATGGAAAAAATGTCCCAATTATTTTATTTTAAAAGTTCCACATTGAATATTATTCTGTTATTATGGCTAAAAAAAGTATATGTACACTATACTAATATCTCCTATAGTTCTCTGAGAGTTCACAAATTCATTTCTCCTAAATATCTACTAATCCATTCCTATGAGAAATAATTCATAAAATAAAGGGGATGAAAATGTTCATCTAGTTCTGAATTGATTAACATTTCTATAAAAAAAACTAACAATCAGAACAAAAAAGAGTCAGTCTCTCTGTTCTTTCAGGTACTATACTTCATTTGAATGAATGAAATGAAAAGGATATCCAAATTTTCCTTACAAAGTCCTTGGACCTTTGAATAATGACAGAATCTTCATATATTGCTAAAGATTTGCATATCATACAGGAATTAACATCAAAGTGTTAGTCATACTGCTTTTGCTAAACTGGCCTATTGTTTGGGAGTTTGTGGCTGAAGGTGTTTTATCTCCTAATCTGCATATTCTCCTGATCACATTCACTAGATAGATGAGAGATGGATGGATAGATAGATAGGTAACCATTTAAGTGCTTTTGGAAAGCTTAGTTTATCATAAAATGATAAAGTAGTTTTGAATCTTCTCATATCAATTTGCCCAAAGTATGAACTATTAGTAAATGCATTCTATCAGTGCTCTATTAGCATTAGTACTTATTGAAATAATTTTAATGCACAGTATAGAATAATGTAGCAATAATGTAGATAAGAATGCCTTCTTAAATGAACAGTGCAAAGAAATAGAAGAAAACAATAGAATAGGGAGGACCAGAGATCTCTTCAAGAAAATTGGAGAGATGAAGGGAACGTTTCATGCAAAAATAGGCATGATAAAGGACCAAAATGGCAGGGACATAACAGAGGCAGAAGAGATTAAGAAGAGGTGGTAAAATTACACAGAAGAACTATACAAGAAAGAGCTTAACATCCCTGATAACCACGATGAGGTGGTCACTGACCTCCAGCCAGACATTCTAGAATGTGAAGTGAAGTGGGCCTTAGGAAAGCTGAGCAACAACAAAGCTGGTGGAGGTGACAGTATTCCAGCTGAGCTATTCAAAATCTTAAAAGACAATGCAGTAAAAGTGCTAGACTCAATTTGTCAGCAAATTTGGAAAACTCAACAGTGGCACAGGATTGGAAAAGATCCATTTACATTCCAATTCCAAAAAAAGGCAGTGCCAAAGAATGTTCAAACTATCACACCATTGCACTCATTACACATGCTAGTAAAGTTATGCTTAAAATCCTACAAGCTAGACTCCAGCAGTATGTGGATCAAGAACTACCAGAAGTGCAGGCAGGATTTCGAAGAGGCAGAGGAACTAGAGATCAAATTGCCAACATACGCTGGATCATGGAGAAAGCTAGAGAGTTCCAGAAAAACATCTATTTCTGCTTCATTGACTATGATAAAGCATTTGATTGCGTGGATCACAACAAAGTGTGGCAAGTTCTTAAATAGATGGGCATACCAGACCATCTTATTTGTCTTTTGAGAAACCTATATGTGGGTCAAGAAGCAACAGTGAGAACTGGACACGGAACCTCTGATTGGTTTAAAATTGGGAAAGGAGTCCGGCAAGGCTGTATACTGCCACCCTGCCTATTTAACTTATATGCAGAGCACATCATAAGAAAGGCAGGGCTAGATGAATCAAAAGTTGGAATTAAGATTTCCAGGAGAAATATCAACAACCTAAGATATGCAGATGATACCACTCCAATGGCAGAAAGTGAAGAGGAACTAAAGAGCCTCGTGTTGCGGGTGAAGAAGGAGAGTGCAAAACCTGGGTTGAAACTTAACATTAAGAAAACTAAGATCATGGCATCCAGACCTTTCAATTCCTGGCAAATAGATGAGGAAAAATAGAGTTAGTGACAGATTTTATTTTCCTGGCTTCAAGATCACCGCAGATGGGGACTGCAATCAAGAAATTAAAAGACACTTGCTCCTGGAGAAGACAGCCATGGCAAATCTAGACAGCACACTAAAAAGCAGAGACCTCACCCTGCCAACAAAAGTGCATATAGTCAAGGCTATGGTCTTCCCAGTTGCAATGTATGGCAGTGAAAGTTGGACCATAAGAAAGGCTGAGCACCAAAGAATTGAGGCCTTTGAACTATGGTGCTGGAGAAGACTCCTGCAAGTCCCTTGGACTGCAAGGCATTCAAACCGGTCAGTCCTAGAGGAGATCAACCCTGACAGCTCTTTAGAAGGCTAAGCTTGTAAGCCGCCCTGAGTCTTCGGAGAAGGGCGGGATATAAATGCAATTAAAATAAATAAAAATAAATAAATAAAATCCTGAAGTTGAAACTCAAATATTTTGGCCACCTAATGAGAAGGAAGGACTCACTGGAGAAAAGCCTAATGCTGGGAAAGATTGAGGGCAATAGAAGAAGGGGAAGACATAGAATGGGGTGGCTGGATGGAATCGCTGAAGCAGTAGGTGTCAGCTTAAATGGACTCCAGAAGATGGTAGAGGACAGGAAGGCCTGGAGGAATATTGTCCATGGGATCATGATGGGTTGTGCATGACTTCGCAACTAACAACAACAACAACAACTTCTTGAAATAATTCTAATGCACAGTGTAGAATAATGTAGCAATTTCTTAAAACATTATTATTATTATTATTATTATTATTATTATTATTATTATTATTATTATTATTATTATTATTATTATTATTATTATTATTATTATTATTATTATTATTATTATTATTATTATTTTGGTTTATATACTGCCCTACTCTCAAAGGACTCAGGGCGGTTTACAAGGCAAAATTTAAAAACAATACAATATAAAATTAAAATTCAATTAAATTAAGTCTAGCCGCAAAAATTAAAATCACAATTTAAAAACATTAAACCCCTCAGTCCAGACCAGATAGCTCAAAGAGCCAGGTTTTTAGGTCCCGGCGAAATGAACGAAGGTCGGGGGCAGTCCGGAGTTCTGTTGGCAGTTGATTCCATAGGGCAGGCACGCCCACAGAGAACGCCCTCCCCCTGGGGATCGCCCGTTGGCAATCCTTGACCAGTGGTACCCTGAGGAGGCCCTCCCTGTGGGAGCGCACAGGACGATGGGAAATTGATGCTGGCAGCAGGTGCTCCCTTAGATAATCCTGGCCCATGCCATTTAGGGCTTTATAGGTCATCACCAGCACCTTGAATCTCACCCGGAGGGCAACTGGAAGCCAATGCAGCTTGTGGAGAAGAGGTGTTACATGGGAGTATTGGGAGACTCCCATCACAACTCGCGCGGCTGCATTCTGCACCAGCTGAAGCCTCCGAGTGGTCCTTAGGGGCAGCCCCATGTAGAGAGCATTGCAGTAGTCTAGCCGGAAGGTCACGAGCACATGGGTGACTGTGTGTAGGGCATCTTGGTCCAGATAGGGTCGTAACTGGCGTACCAGGTGATCCTGGGCAAAAGCCCCCCTGGCCACAGCTCCTATATGATCTTCTAAACTGAGCCGTGAATCCAGGAGAATGCCCAAGTTGCGGGCCCTATCAACAGGGGGTAATACCTCACCCCCCATAGTTAACAATGGAAAAGATTGGTTAGTCTGAGATACCAGTATGCACAGCCATTCAGTCTTGGCAGGATTGAGATGAAGCCTGTTTCTCCCCCATCCAAACCCGGACCGCCTCCAGGCAACAGGACATCACGTCGAGGGCATCACTGGGTTGGTTCAGGGTGGAAAGAAAAAGCTGGGTATCATCAGCATACTGATGATACCCCACCCCGAAACCACAAATGAGCTCACCCAGCAGCTTCATATAGATGTTGAACAAGAGGGGAGAGAGGACCAACCCCTGAGGAACTCCACAAACGAGAGGCCTCGGGGCGGACCTCTGTCCTCCCATCAACACTGACTGCGAGCGGCTCAGGAGGTAGGAGGAGAACCACTGTAAAACAGTGCCCCCCACTCCCAACCCCCTGAGACGCCGCAGTAGGATACCATGGTCGATGGTATCAAAAGCCACTGAGATGTCTAATAGGACTAGGACAGAGGAACAACCCCTGTCCCGAGCCCAGCAGAGATCATTCACCAGCGCAACCAATGCCGTCTCCGTGCTGTACCCGGTCCTGAAGCCCGATTGGTATGGGTCTAGATAATCAGTTTCCTCCAGGAACAGAGGGAGCTGAAGTGCCACCACGCTCTCAACCACCTTCACAAGAAAGCGAAGGTTGGAGACCGGATGATAGTTGTTCAAAATAGCCGGGTCCAGGACAGGCTTCTTGAGGAGGGGCCTCACCACCGCCTCCTTCAAGGCGGCAGGGAAGGTACCCTCCCTCAAAGAAGCAGTTATTACTGCCTGGAACCAGCCTCGTGTCTCTTCCCGGGCTGCATATACCAGCCAGGAGGGGCACGGGTCCAATAAACACGTGGTGGAACTCAGTCTCCTCATGATCCTGTCCACCTCATCTGGGGTCACAGGATCGAATTCACTCCAGGTAACATTCTCTAGACTGCTCGATTCCTCCCCGTCAGTCTCTGCCCAGTCAGAATCCAAACCGGCTCGAATCTGAGCGATTTTGTCCGTCAGATGATAGCTAAACTCCTCGGCTCACCCCTGGAAGGGCTCCTCCTTCACCTCCTGATTAAGGAGGGAGTGAGTCACCCTAAACAGGGCGGCCGGGCGATTATCTGCAGACGTGATGAGGGCAGCAAAGTAATTAGACTTCGCTGTCCTCATCGCTGTGAGATAACTAATAACTGTAAGTATGAATGTTTCCCTAGTAGATGCATTTATGCTGTTTATGTGTTATGGTTATATATCTGATTTGCATAATCAATCTACAAAACTAGCACAACTTGTTATGTATTGCACTGTTGAATATGTAGCTGTTAATATGCTAGGAAGGTCATGACATACTGCAATATGGATTTCTCTTTCAGTTAAATGTGGAATACTATAAGGTAACCAGATAATCTGAGGAATACAAAATTACTATAGCCTTGCATGATATTTTCCTCCCTTTTTCTCTCTCAGTAATGTGAGGAATCAACTAGGATGTAGTGTTGGCTTGCTTTCTTTCAGAATACTTCTCCTAAGCCAGATCACAGAACAATCCTATAGCAAAATTATTCAATGAAAGAAAAGTTTGGGAGTTAGGTTCAGTTGCTTAGCAATGCAACAGCTTTGGGGCATATTTATGAGATCTGTCGGTCTTTTTCTGATCATCTTCAAAAGTAATGTAGATATAGCTAGCCTTTTGATACAATGGGATATCCTTCTGCTCAGATTTTGGACAGTAAAACTACAGTTTCTATTCTACCCAGCCAAAAATGGCAATGGGGTAATTTTATGAGATGCAGTTATAAGTGATAAACTGTTTAGGAATTGACATAATTGAATCTGTATTATGCCAGTAGATGGAATTGGAAGTTCACTTTTAATATAATTATTTTCTAAACAACCTGATTTTAAGAATGCTTGATTTGCAATCCATCCAACTGAATTCCATAAAATGTAGAACTCCTATTCTGTGGCAGAGCACATCCTTTTTATTGGCTGGACATATCTCTATCTGAATCCCTTTAGAGCTGCCAAACTATCGTTGTAACCAATAATGCGCACAGCAACATTTTTTGGGGGGGGGGGGTTGAAGGCACTTTTCTATGTATGTGTGGGTTTGTTTGCTTCTTTGTTGAATTTCAGATTTATTTCCTACTAATTTCATTTCAGGCTGCAGATGCAAACATTCCCTCCATATAGTGTTTTTAGCACCAGTTATGCACGTAATTAACATTGCCTGCAAATAAAATAAAATATTTTTTGGAAATAATGAATACCAAGTTAAAAGAAAAAGAATTTGACCTTCTTCCTGCTCATTAAAAAAAATTCATTTTTCTATTTGAACAAGAATGCTAATTTCACTGAATGATATTTTCTTTTTTTGTTTTGATTTGTATTTAATTGGACCTCTGAGCATTCACACAGATACAGAAAGAAAAAGAGGAAAAGAAAATAATTTGTCATTTCACTTAGAAAGACCGCTTCCAGTTCATTTCTATTTGATCTTCATTCTCAGTACAGTGTTTTCTCCCAATAATGTATTCATTATCTTTATTAGAAGAATAAGAAGAGAAAGTGCAAAGGTATAGAAAAAAGAGAGAATAAATAAGTGTTCTTGTCAAAATGTGAAACAGATGTTCTTACAATGATTGGAAACAATGTTCTCGAGAAATATCACCACAAAAAGGTTGTTCTGAGTTTCTCTAGCACAACAGATGTCTGAAGATGCAAATACAGATTTATTTTGTAATTATATGAGCAGACAGTCTCTGGCTCAGAATGAGCAGTCACATTCTTTTAAAAACCTAAGCGTTTTCCCCTATTAATAAGACAACAGATTTAAGACCAAATATCTGATAGCTTGCTTTTTAGATGAGGGTGGGCATTAGTACAATGTTCTATATAACCTCATGTATTTGAGGGATGCCATTTTAATGCTCCCATATTTAAACCAGGAAGGCAGTTTGTACACCTTTTGTGTCCCTCTGTTTGAAACAGAGAATTGCTTCAAAATCATCCAGTCATCTCCAGTCACATGTGGGGTGCAACCTGGCTTACTTTTAACTGTTTCACCATTCATTACATTGATTCAAAAGCAATACAAGGAGAGAAAAAAATGGAACAAATATTAAATTATCTTCTCTGGAAACATTATTACAGGTCATCTTATATGTATAAGAACATACATATAAATATTCTGTTGAGTTCATATAGCACACATTATTTATAAATAACAATTCATTTACAGTCCTGCCAGTCCTGCCATTTGATTAGCATGACTAGTCTATCTGCTGTTTATTAATTGGACTAATGACCCATTGGTTCCACTAAATTATATTCCTGAATGTCACCTCTGCATTTTTATTTTTATTTTTTGTTTTTGTTTGTTTGTTTGTTTGCTGCTCATTGTCAGGACCAGCCTATGTCCATGTTGATCATTTGTTTCATTTTATTGCATTTACATCCAGCGTTTCAATTTTGGCTACATTTATTTCTTCATATTTCTTTAATTCTAGGGCAGTTATGTTGTCATTTTAAAAGGTTTACTCAGCATTCTCAACTGGCAGATACCTTAATATATTCAATTATGAAAGTGCCCGCTCAAATCTGGAATAAAAAAAACCTATATCAGGGATAACATCTAAATATTTATTGGAATATTTTCTACTAAGTTTTCTGGGAATAATTTATTCATTTGCTACTGCATTTAAACTGCTTGCACATGTGTATATAAATTGTTTATATATGACCATCTGTCAACCACTGGAGAATATGTTATAATGAATCTCTGTGGGAGATCACTGTGGAGGTAAAAAACAACAACAACAAGTTCCATCATGTAGCATGTTGAAATTCAATGAATCATTAGGTACCTGCTTAAAATAAATTGCATTCTTTTATTGTTTTTCTTTGGGTGGGTATATACATGAATACATTCAGCTACAGTAGTATTAATTTCAGACATTACTCCAAACATACTTATATAGTAGCGTACAGTATATGAATGTATTTAAAAGTACAGATCCCATTAACAAGCTTAGGACTGTGTATCATAACTGTAAAGTAAAGGTAAAGGTTCCCCCGCACAACTCTAGGGGGCGGTGCTCATCTCTGTTTCAAATCCGAAGAGCCAGCACTTGTCCGAGGACATCTCCGTGGTCATGTGGCCGGCATGACTAGACGCCAAAGGAGCACGGAACGCTGTTACCTTCCCACCGTAGTGGTCCCTATTTTTCTACTTGCATTTTTACGTGTTTTCAAACTGCTAGGTTGGCAGAAGCTGGGACGAGGAACAGGCACTCACTCTGTTACGCGGCACTCAGGATTCGACCCACCAAACTGCCGACCTTCTGATCGACAAGCTCAGCGTCCTAACCCACTGAGCCACCGCGTCCCTTATCATAACTGTACAGACACTTTGTTTTTAAAGGTAAAAGGGTAATTTGAAGTACCAAGAACTGTACATTTAGCATCTGCCTGTAATCTCTTAAAGCAACTGCTCCTTTTCCTGGAATCACACAGCTAACAAATCATCCCTGAAAAAGATATATTTGGTTTAAACAGTGCTTCTCAAATTTAACAACTTTTAAGATGCATAGACTTCAATTCCCTGAATTCCCCAGCCAGCCTGAGAAACCTTAGGTTTAGAACTTGCAGATTAGATGCTATGTTCATGTCCCTGCATACTCAAAAATATTGTTTGTCTTTTAATGTGAAGCACTGCACATCCATAACATTACAGTCACAATTAGAGATAGCAATTTGAATGAAAATGGAAGAAGCTAAAAGCTATTCACTTCATGAAAAATGGCTAAGTATATGAATCTGACTTGACCTGCCATTTGTACAGGAAATGTTTGTAACACTTGTTTGAGCATCAATCTGCACATGATTCAATACATAGTTACAAAGACAAGGTCCAAGCCTCATGAATGATTCATACCAACATTCACCCAACCACTCTAAGACATACAATATATAAACACATCATTACAATCATCACCATATTAAGAACTTAATGCAAATCTTCCTCTGAAAAAAATAAACATTAGTTTTGATGTTAATGGAAAGTCATCCTTTTTTTTAAAAGAAAGGAAAATCGGTACTGAACAAAATCATGTGTTGTCATTTCAAATAAAATCTTTCCATACCCTGATCTCCCTTTTTTCCCTTTTTTATAATTTGTATTATAAATTATCAAGTAACTAATAGACCCTGAAAAGCACCCCAAGTAAGAAATTTACTGAAGTCTATGTTTTTCATGCAACTATTGCAAGGCTGTTTTTTAGAGTTCACTAGAAAGAAGAAGTCATGTTTACATGTATGTAGCATGTATGTATGTAAGTGTGTGTGTGTGTGTGTGTGTGTGTGTTCATATTCAGAAAACCCAGTTGTGTTGAAAACATTAGTTCTTCAGATCAATGATATTATTTTTTTGCCCACAGCCATGTCAATGTGAACTTTTCAATTGACTTCACACAAGATAAATTCTCATCCATCAAGCAATTTCTTATTTCACATATTATTAAGATTAAGGACAGAAGAACCCATGTCTTCAAAGTCATCTCTGCAACACACCAACACTCTTCAACTGATTTCTCCTCCACCAACATCACTCTAGTCTTCATTGCTCATAAAGGCTCCACAACTCTGGAAAAGCTTTTTACAGAATACCAGTGACTGCATCTAGAGATGGGGAGAGACAAGGAGAGGAGAGGAAGAGGGACAAAGAACCTATATAGGTTTATATAAATATTTAGTTATATCCAGGTTCTAAAGCCAAAAATCAAAGATTTCAATTATTTAAGATGGGTTAAATAAATGGCTGCAATATGAAGTGATGAGTTACCTGTATGAATTGGCATTAGTATTATGCCATATGCTGGTAAATATTTATATTATTACATTGTAAGTAGCTCAGTGTGAATTATGTGAATTAATACTAACATAGGAAAGAAAACTGTGTTTATCTTTATCCCTGATTTGCATGAACTCAAGTTGTTATTTTATTGGGATCAAGGTGATTAGGTGCCTAGAATCCCTTGAAATCCTACAGTAGTAGAGATATTTGTACATAAACAGATTTCTATGAGAAGGAATTTTTAATATAAGGAAGTGGAGAGTATACCTAAGAAGCATAAATTTCTATTCATTTCTTCAGTAGGAAGATATAAAGGTAAAGGTAAAGGTTCCCCTGCACATGTGTGCTAGTCCTCTCCAACTCTAGGGGCCGGTGCTCATCTCTGTTTCAAAGCCAACGAGCCAGCGCTTGTCCGAGGACATCTCTGTGGTCATGTGGCCGGCATGACTATACGCCAAAGGTGCACGGAACGCTGTTACCTTCCCACCGTAGTGGTCCCTATTTTTCTACTTGCCTTTTTACGTGCTTTCGAACTGCTAGGTTGGCAGAAGCTGGGACGAGTAACAGGTGCTCACTCTGCTACGCGGCACTCGGGATTCAACCCGCCAAACTGCCGACCTTCTGATCGACAAGCTCAGCGTCCTAACCCACTGAGCCACCGTGTCCCTGAACAGGAAGATATGCACAATAACGAATCCAGAGGGGAAAAAACTGCATGCTTATATATGAATCAAAACTTGATAACTGCAATTGCCCTTGTGAATCAAAGCTATTGAAGCATATTATGTTTGAATGTTCTATTCTCTAATACATGTCATCAATTAATACGCCTGTCCCAGAGTATCTATCTTCAATATTTTCCAATTATATATGGCACAGTGACATGATCCTTCCTACTGGAAGGAACAACCTGGAACAAACTTTCTGAACTTTTGGAATTACTTTACATTCCCTCCAAAAGATCTGAGAAATGGTTCTAGCCAATCCAGTGACCAGAAAAAATATGTTTATCTAATTCTTTCCTCATCCCCTTACTAGCTAATGAATCGGTTTTGCTTCATTAGCTTGCATGGAAGTGAGAAGGAACAGAAATCCTGCAGGGAAGATAAGTGCATATTAATATGATTATACTTACAGTAGATAATTGACAAAAAAGACAGACTTTAAAAGAGAGAATACAGAATTACAGCTGTAAAACAAATTCTATAGCACACTGGATGCCGATGTCCTACCTTGACATCTCTCAGATTACAGAAAATCGAAAGCAAAGACATTTCTGCTGTATAATGCAGTACCACAGATTGCACAGAATGTTATTAAAAATATTGAGTTTTACACTTAAATTGGAGATTGTCAATTGATTATTCTTTTATATGAAATACATTATCTTTAAATTATCCAGGATTAAACAGCCTTCTCACACTCTTAGATAAGACAGGAAACCAAAGCATTTCAAATCTCCTATAATACTCTTGTAATATTTACAATGGCACATACCCACACACAAACACACAGAATAGATAGCCTTATATTCTCAATTGCTTCTAAATGCTTGAGCTGTGGCAATTCATTCATCCTTGATTTCCATTACTTTTCTTTCCCAAGTATTTGTCAGTGAGAAATATACTCTTCATTGTTGGATTGGTTTCTCTGATGACTTTTGATTTTTTTTAAAAAAATCTAGGTTTATATCACATCCCCAAGAAAAAGGAACAATAGTTTGCCAAACAGAATTCTAGAGATCCTTTCTTTTTTAAAAAAAATTACTAACTAGAAAATAAGTAGAATACGCTTATATGGAGAATTCAAGATAATTATTTGCAAACTACATGAGTAAAACTGGGATTTATTGCTCTTTTCGTACAATGGATACCTGTATACTACCCAAATAATTAGTAGAAAGAAAGGAGTCTCTAAAGTCTAAACTCTCTCTTTTGGACTAATTGCATATTGGACATTTTAAACTATTTTTCGATACTTCTGTACAATGGCTGTCATTAAGGAAGAGTAATCTCTCCATTCATGAAATTGCTTATCACCACTCCATACACTCCATATAGTCTTCTACCATCTCCTTTATCATCTCTAGATTTGGTTTTGCTTCCTGAACAGGTAGGCATACATGCAAAGGAAACCCATAGTTGAATCCCTATAATTTTTTTTCCTGGATGTATCCTGGGCAAGGCCCAGAAGTTATACAACTACAAATTTTCACTTCACCAAACATGAATAGATGCAGACCTATTCAAGTTCCAGCTTTTGTCATGAAAAACCTAACATTGATTGATGAATTAATATTGGGCTTTTAAAATTGAAAGATTTCCCGTCATTTTAAAGCAGACATAGGATGATAGAATGTACTGTGACATTTTATTTCCAAGTCTGAATGGACCCTAAAATTATGGTGACAGGCATATGAATCAGGAATAATTGTGAATATTAATTCAAGCAAGACTCTTGGAAATCTCAATTAAAAAAATACTTTGAAGTTGGCTTAACCTTTCTTAATAAGGCATAAAATAGTTCAACATTCATTAGCAAAACTGAAGAAGAGCTCTTTCAAATGTGATGCTGAGGAATTCAGGCTTATTTACTTATGAGATTTTTGTTCCCTCCCTTTCATCTTTAAAGCTATCTTAGATAAGGATTACAATGAGGCTATTTTTGAACAGTAGTGTATAAATTAACATAGAGATTGTCATGGAGAAAATCAATTTATGTAGTCATAAAGATCTGGCACTTACTTGATGGCACATATTCAATCCATCAATCAATATAAATTAACAGCTCAGTCTGTCATCATTGATACAAATTGCAAGGCCAACCACTTAATCATGACATACATACATACCTGTTACCTTCTGGTATAAGCAATATTATGGAAAGTAGGGCATCACTTTAAAAATATGCTTGTGCACACCTGCAATGCTAGGGATTCTCGGAGGACAATTGAATGAGCATCTACCTTGTCCTTCTTTTAATCAATAACTTCAATTTCTCCCTGCAAAAAGGGCAGGAGAACAGCCTTCTTTCCAAAGACAGGAGCAGAATCTGGCAAACCAAATTTCCTGAACTGAAGCCTGAGAAACCAGACATTGCACAGTTATTGCATCTCATCCATTTCTTCTGTTTCATTCAGCAATCTCCCATTCACCATTCTTCCACAAGTATATGATCTTTCTATTTATTAGGTGAATGCTAAAATTCAACTTTTAATGATGCTGAAGATTGTTTTACATGAAAATATGGCCTGGAGTTGGGCTTTAGCTGCCTGGGGCTACTGCTCAACATGCAGAAGGAAACTATAGTTCCATCGCTGTCCATTTATAGATGAGTTTTATATGTCTATGGAGATTTTCAGTCATCCAGATCATAGTTATACCAAAGGTGATTTTTCATGAGACAACTAGACTTTCTTTTATAGAAAGTCCAGTTGCCTCATGAAAAAGCACCTTTGGGATGAGTTTTACATCACAAGGTCATCTAGTTCAAGCCACAAGCAATCCATTACTGACATTTCCTGATGAGTAGTTAGCCAGTAAAGAAAAAGAAGAGGTGACATGGAAGAAGAAAGTTACTTTACCACATTTAGAGACTGTTTAACAAATGAGAACCAGTTGGGTCCAGTGATTAAGGCATCAAACAAGAAACCTAGAAACTGGGCATTTCAGTTCCAACTTAGACATGAAATCAGCAGAATGACCTTGGACTAATCATTCTCTTTAGCCCTAGGAAGGACGCAATCGCAAACCTGCTTTGTAATCTTGCCAAGAAAGCTGCAAGGATTGGCTAGGCAATTGCCAAGAATCAAAATCTGATTTGAAGGCACCAATTTGGTATGTCTAGTTTAATGAAAAGAAGGATTAGGGGTGACATGATAGCAGTGTTTGAATATCTCAGGGGTTGCTACAAAGAAAAGGGAGTCAAACTATTCTCCAATATACGTGAAGGCAGCAATGGATGGAAACTAATCAAGAAGAGAAGCAACCTAGAACTAAGAAGAAATTTCCTGACAGTTAGAACAATTAATCAGTGGAACAATTTACCTCCAGAAGTTGTGAATGCTCTGACACTGGACATCTTTAAGAAGAGATTGGACAACCATTTATCTGAAATGGTATAGGATTTCCTGCCTAAGTAGGGGTTGGAATAGAAGACCTTCAAGGTCCCTTCCAACTCTGATATTCTATTCTATTCTATTCTATTCTATTCTATTCTATTCTATTCTATTCTATTCTATTCTATTCTATTCTATTCTATTCTATTCTATTCTATTCTATTCTATTCTATTCTATTCTATTCTATTCTAATTCATAATAACCAGAAAAAAGAACGTAATCTCAGTTTATTTCCTTATGTTTAATATTGATTCCAAACATAGGTTTGTATGGTAACTTATCAGATATTTTTAAATTGAAGCTGTTACCAGTCATATTCTAATGAGTACAATGCCTACTAATTTGTCTCATGGAGTATTCATGGCCTGGTGAATTGGTTCTAGTTCAATTTAAATTGGGGAGTAGAGAATTAAATTTATTTATTTATTTAGCATATGCCAAGAGAACTGAAAAGTGCATCAATTCAGTTTTGTGATTTTAAGATCTGATGGCAATCCACTTCAATTGAAGCTGTTCAACTTTTAAAATTTGATGTAAAAAATGTACAAAAAGGGAAAAATTCAAAATTCCTAAAGCTGATTCAGGTTTTATCAAAATGGCATGAAAATAGCAGAGACCCTTTGAATTTTGTAATCCTGCCCATTTTATTAGGTGTACCATCAAATGATAGTTTCACTACAGGTTTTTTTTAATATTCCCCTGTACTAGTTTTAGTGGACACATTGCAGAGATCAAGAAAGAACAGTTCAACAGTCCCCAAATTGTTCAGCAAAGAGTCCAAAGAGAAATTGGCTAAATAATGCAGAAAGTATCTTACAAAAAGTTAAAAATGCAAATTATCTAGCTGGTCCACACACTACTGAACCGATTACGCGCTCAATGGCCAAACCACCGACACTTAAGAGCTATAAAAAACAAAGTCTTCCCAATGCTAGCTTATACTTTGACAATGTTTTTAAAGGATTTTATTGAAGTTTATAGGGTTAGGGATAAAATAGGATTGGGTTAGGGATTAGGGTTTATGGTTGGGTTAGGATCAGGATTGGTGTTGGGATTAGGAGAGAGTTAGGATCAACATTGAGGTTATCCCCCAATAACACTTTCATTTTTTAGCAAACAGGCTATTGTTTGCTACTGAACATATGTTCAGTTAACAATAGTTAATATAGTAATAGATAACTGTAGAAAATGTAATAAACAATAATCAAAAACAGTATCAGTTAATCAATATAGATCATTCTTCTTACTAATATATATTCAAAATAACATATCACATTCATTTCTCACTAGTTCGTTTTCCTAACCATTGGTAAAAATTATCCCATGTTCTATAGTAAATTGAATCTTCTTTCTCTTTAATCTCTAACATCAGTGAATCCATTTCTGCACACTCTCAGATTTTCTTAATTAAAACCTCTTCAGTTGGTAAGTTTTCATTTTTCCAGTATTGGGCAAATGCTATTATCGCTGCTGTCAATACATGCAGTATTATATATTCATTCTCTTTCTCATAATTAGGTCCTAATATTCCTAACAAAAACAATTCTGGCTTAAATTCTATCTGTCTTTTAGTCATCTTTTCCAACCATATATGTATCTTAACCCCAAACGATTTTGCTTTAGGGCATGTCCACCACATATGATAGTAAGTACCTGGTCTTTGTTTACATTTCCAGCATTTATTCGAAGTATTTTTAAACATTTTTGCTAATCTTACTGGTGTCATATGCCATCTATAAAACATTTTATACAAGTTTTCTTTATATGAGACTGCTTTAGTCAATCTGATATTTCTATCCCATAGTTTCTGCTAGTCTTCCAAATCTATAGAATATCCAAAGATTTTGTCCACCAGATTTTCTGATGCCAGGAGGAGTGATCTACTGATGGGCAAGGTTGTCACCTTCCAGGATGAACCTCCTCAATACTAGCAAAGATTTGTGATATCAGAATTATGATTTGTTAGTAATACTTATTAATAGTTAGGAGAGGCAGCAGAAATAGGATGGCACAATGTGATACAGTACCATGGATATAGGTAGGCCATGGAGAAATAGGTTGACACAATTTGACATATGTACTATAGTTTTGCCATCTGCTTATATTTTTTTAAATGAAAACTTAGTTTAAGTGTCCACATTAGCTTGGCACCCATTCATTCTTTACCAAGAGGCTTAATTCATGCCCCACCATGAAAAATTTAAAAGTGAGTTTAGTCTTGAACGCTTATACAAAATGCTGAGAGGCAGACTGAATTCCCAATTGTATTGCTGCACCAACTTGGAAGTGTGAGTTTCTAAGCATAGGAGACAGTAAACAGTAAGCTTAGGACTTGCCACATTAAAGAAGCTGAAAGATTAAAAAGGGAATGAAACCTAAAGCAATGTAAGCCAGGCCAATGCAAAAGAACTATAATAGGCATAATGTTTAATGAGCTGATATAGCTCATACCAATGGAAAAGAACCCATCATACCACTGAACTCCCCTCATAATATTAAACATACATGGAACTGAAGTTGCAACATGTTTAATTGTCTGTCACAGTCTTCTAGCACCAGAAAAAAACATCAGCACTTCAAAGCTTCAGAGTTAATGGCTTTGAAACAAGTCCCTGATCTGCTTTAATGTAATGATTTGATTGAAGGTTTGTCCAACTGAATCTTCCATTCAAAACTCTGCATAACCCAAAGCCCTAAACAAGAAGCCAAATCTTCACTACACTTTTTAATGATTGTTTTTGTCAGAATTGCAAACCATAACTGATTTTCTACTTTGAGATAAAAGAGTTTTATTTTCCCTTAACATTTGTTGGCTTTTTTGTATAGAACTAGAACTATAGATTTGTACAAAGAAGGAATGTATGTTAAACATTATTAAACATACAATATATTACATATAAAATATATTTTTTAAAAAATGTATAGACTACACTACCCATAGCCCATACATACAGTAGTTATTTACTTCAATGCCAGATCTGAAGATAAAGTTCAATTTACTGAATGTTCCTTAGAATAAAGCTGTATCATCAGCAGTCCTGGTGGCACAGTGGTTAGAATGCAACATTAAAAGCTAACTCTGTCCACAGCCTGGAGTTCGATCCTGACCGAGCTCAAGGTTGACTCAGCATTCCATCCTTCCCCTTTTTAAATTCTGATGAAACCAAAGTCTATACCTTTCTATAACTAATCAGTACTTAGTTGTTGGGAAGCAGGTACAATATCATACGGCTATATAATTTTAAATAGACAGTGGGAATAAGCAAGCTGTGTCCAGCTGATCTGTAGTCGGTTTCTAAGTCCCTTCCACTCAGTTTGGTTAATTATATCCAGAATGATTCTGCAGAAAGCTTTTCAATGAAAACAACTTCCAGCATAGCTGACAAATACCAGCAAAAAATAAACAACCTTAAAGGACAAGATAATGATTTTTTTTAGTTTTCATGTCTTGCCTCCAACTTAGGTTTACTTCTGAACGTTCTATGTAATTTAGATACACGTTCTTTTTGTGCATATTTCTAGGTTTCTCTGTCTTTACATACATGTATTCATTCTTTTAATTTAATAATTTTGCTCCAGAAGCACCCAAATAAGCAACCTTCTAATTCCATTCCTAAAGGAGATTAATAGAATTACTTTCCACGGTTAAATAAAAGGCTTTGCTGTGATTAAAACAAATTAAAAAAGCATTCACTATGGAATCACTCTAGTCAATAAAGTAATTAGAGTTGTGGTACATGGAAGAAGAGACAGCCAGTGATTTCAGTACTGAGAGAAGAAGGAAACTTTAAGAAAGAGATTGCCTTATTTTGCCAAACGTGAACCGATCCTGGAGTTTATTTTAAGCAATTAGTTTTAATGTCTCTTAAGCATTGTTGTTCTCAACAAGTGATACCTCTGTTTAATATGTATGAGTTAAAATACGTATTGCACATTATAGGTATAGGAGGGAATTGTACCAAAGCAAAACACGATCAAAATGTATGAAATGGCAAAGAAATTTTAAAACATAGATGACATACAACGAGCAGTTTCTTCATAAGTTATATTACAGTAACATTTACCTATGTCAAGCATAGGGACAACAGTGCACTACAGGCCAGGTTAGAAATAGTTGCCCAAATATCTCCATTATATGGAAAATACTGAAGAATCCCACCTTAGGGAAGTTTCCTAGGTAACCCATTAATATTTATTTTACCAAACATTCATTGGCTTGTATCTTAAAATAAATTGATATAAGTTTAGGAAAAAAAGGTTTGCTATATTTTTCTTCTCCCAACAATTCTATGTGTGCAGATCCTACATTTTTGGTGCTGTAGGGTGAAGAAGACAGAAAAAAATTCTTAACTTTCTTAGAAAAGCAAAAGCAAATTTCCTCATATTTACTCAACTGAAAGTTTTGCTTGATTGGAATAGAAATGTAATAAAGAAATAAATGTTTAAAATCTGACATTTGGTAGAATAGCTTTCAAGGATTCCTATTGTATAAGCTGCTGATTAATAAGGTTTGCTAAATGGAGTGGCTCACTCTTTAAGCAAAATGTTCAAGTAATATATTTTGTGAGATATCCAACTGATTCATCTTTTTTGCTTTCTGGTATTTGATCCAGACTTTATAATTCACTTGGCCCTAGGAGAAAAAGGGGAGATTTTGAAATGAACTCTTATTCCTGATCTGTTGCCCCATGTGCTCATAGTCATATATACCATCCATTATTTACCAATTTCCCATTGAATGAAGCTAATATTTCCACAAGGGAATCCTGGTGGAATAATATCTTGACAAGACCTGATGATCAGTAATAATTTACTTGCTGTTGTATTCTTGTTATGGTAAAATACTATATAAATATTATTATTATTTTCTTCTACCAAAGTATAAATTCCTAATGCTATTCTTAACCTTCATCTTTCAGTGACATGGCAAAGGAAATAGAATTACCAATGAAAAAAATAGATTTCCCAGTGCTCTAGAAAAAGAAAACTTAAAGAGCTAAATCCATGTAATGATGTGTTTTGGGGGTTAATGTTACAGGAATGATGTTAAAAACTTATCGAGTTGGTTTTCACAGCTTATGAAGGAAAACAATGCTAGAAAAGCAATTGTAAATAGATTAAATGGTTTTGGTTTTTTTTTATTTGCTTTTCCTTGCCAGGTACATCCCTATAGAGATGTTCAATGTGATGCCAATGAACCATGTTAGGAGAGACATATCAGAAGGCAGCCTTTTTGACCATAAAGGCTACACTGTACATAATTATTTTTTAACAATAAAACCCTCCTGGTCAACTCTTCCAGTGATAGGATTCCATTCTTTTTCATTCAAAACTTACCTGACACATTATTTCATTTTCAAAAAATGTTTACTTTTTTTTACAATTTCACCTAGCTTTACCCAACACATAACTTTTACAATTAACTACGGCTTAGTTTCAGGATGGCGACACTATTACAATTTCTTAATTAATGGCTACTCTTGAAGGCCATCCTAAAATTTTGTAAAATGAAAAGTGCAGCATCTAAGATTCTAACCAATGCCCTAAATTATTATTGTATCATATTCATACTCAAAGATTTGCATTGGTTGTCAATACTTTTAATCTTTAAAACAAGATAGTTTAAATATTTCAAATCATAAGATCTTAGGCAGTGGTGGGATTCAGCCAGTTCACACCAGTTCAGCAGAACCGGTAGCTAATTTTTTGTTGCCCAGGCCCAGAATGGACTTCCGGAAGTGGCATCCACACAGAGAACCAATTGTTTACATATTTGAATCCCACCACTGATCTTAGGTCCTGGTTAAAAAAAGGGGGGGTATTTACTTTCTAGGTGTGAAAAACTGCAGCAGAACTTGCTTTAAATAATTTAATTTAATTTAATTTAATAATTTGATTTCTATACCGCCCTTCTCCCGAAGGACTCAGGGCGGTGAACAGGGCAATACACAATAAAAATCAAGTACAAAAATTAAAAAACCATTAAACATCATGCCCATAAAATCAATACATATTAAGTTAAAAACTAATTTTAAAAACCCAACCCCATCCCGTCAGACCAGGCCAGCTTGTTCGAAAAAGAATGTTTTAAGATCGTGCCGGAAGGAGCGAAGGTCGGGGGCCGTCCGGAACTCAACTGGTAAGCGGTTCCAGAGGTCTGGCGCGCCCACAGAGAACGCTCTCCCCCTGGGGGTCACCAATCGGCATTCTTTGATCGGCGGCACCCTGAGGAGGCCCTCTCTGTGGGAGCGCACTGGACGGAGGGAAGTTGACGCCGGTCGCAGGTGTTGCCGTAGGTAATCCGGACCCATGCCATGAAGGGCTTTGTAAGTCATAACTAACACCTTGAACCTCACCCGGAGAGCAACCGGTAGCCAATGCAGCTCGCAGAGCAAAGGTGTAACATGGGAGTATCGGGAAACTCCCAAGACGACTCGCGCGGCTGCATTCTGCACCAGCTGGAGTCTCCGGGTGGACCTCAAGGGCAGCCCCATGTAGAGAGCATTACAGTAGTCTAGACGAGAGGTCACGAGCGCATGAGTGACTGTGCGCAAGGCATCCCGGTCTAGATAGGGCCGCAACTGGCGCACCAGGCGAACCTGGGCAAAGGCCCCCCTAGTCACAGCTCCAATATGCTCTTCCAAAGAGAGCTGTGAGTCTAGAAGGACCCCCAAGTTGCAGGCCCTATCTACGGGGGGTAATAGCTCACCCCCCATGGCCAATGATGGAATAATCGGAATTTCCCGGGATGCCGGCACGAACAGCCACTCAGTCTTGTCAGGGTTGAGTCGAAGCCTGTTCCTCCCCATCCAGACCCGAACCGCCTCCAGGCAACGGGACATCACGTTGAGGGCATCGCTGGGGTGGTTTGGGGTCGAAATAAAAAGCTGGGTATCATCAGCATATTGGTGATACCCAACTCCAAAACCACGAATGATCTCACCCAGCGGCTTCATATAGATGTTGAACAGGAGAGGCGAGAGAACCGATCCCTGAGGAACTCCACAAATGAGAGGTCTCAGGGTCGATCTCTGCCCTCCTGCTAACACCGACTGTGAACGTCCCAGGAGGTAAGAGGAGAACCACTGGAGAACCGTGCCTCCCACTCCTAACCCCCTGAGACGTCGCAGCAGGATACCATGGTCGATGGTATCAAAAGCCGCTGAGAGGTCTAAAAGGACTAGGACAGAGGAACAACCCCTGTCCCGAGCCCGCCAGAGATCATTCACCAGCGCGACCAATGCCGTCTCCGTGCTGTACCCGGGCCTGAAACCCGATTGGTACGGGTCTAGGTAGTCAGCTTCCTCCAAGAACAAAGGGAGCTGATGCGCCACCACGCTCTCAACAACCTTCGCCAAAAAGCGAAGGTTGGAGACCGGACGATAGTTGTTTAAAATTGCTGGGTCCAAGGCAGGCTTCTTGAGGAGGGGTCTCACCACCGCCTCCTTCAAGGCAGCGGGAAAACTACCCTGACTCAACGAAGCAGTAATCACTGCCTGGAGCCAGCCTCGTGTCCCGTCCCGGGCTGCATAAGTCAGCCAGGAGGGGCACGGGTCCAACAAACACGTGGTGGAGCTCAGCTTCCCCATGATCTTGTCCACTTCTTCAGGGGTCACAGGATCGAACTCTTCCCAGATTAAATCGACAAGACCGCCCGTATCCTCTTCGTCAGACTCTGCCCAGTCGGAGTCCAAACCGGTCCGGATCCGAGCGATTTTGTCCGACAGAAATCGACTAAACTCCTCGGCTCGACCCTGCAAGGGTTCCTCCCTCACCTCCTGATTAAGGAGAGAGCGAGTTACCCTAAACAGGGCGGCCGGGCGATTATCTGCGGACGCAATGAGGGTGGCAAAGTGGTTAGACCTAGCCACTTTCAATGCTGCGAGATAAGTTCTCGTAAACAACCTTAGTCGTAACCGGTCAGATTCGGATCGGCTGGACCTCCAACAGCTCTCTAGGCCCCGTCTCCGATGCTTCATCTCGCGGAGCTCCATGGAGAACCATGGGGCCCGTTGGGATCTGCGTCGGGTCAAGGGCCGCATGGGTACAACTTGGTCAAGTGCCTCTGTGGCTGCCCTTTCCCAGGCTTCCACCAGGGCATCGACCGAGCTGTGAGCAAAGGAGGCAGGTGGGGGCCCAAGCGCCGTTTGGAACCGCTCAGGGTCCATAAGGCGCCTAGGGCGGAACCATCTTGTTGGCTCAGCAACCCCACGACAGGGAGTGGCAAAACGGAAGACCATCCACAGGAGATGATGATCGGTCCATGACAGGGGTGAATTAATTGGAGAAAACCCCCCCAAGATCATCTAACCACCGTCCGGATAGAAAAACCAGATCGAGCGTGTGACCCCACGTGCTGAAATCTGTGAGGGTATACACGTGGCTGTACCGTGAAAAATCGTCAACGGCAGTGAGAAAATACTGTCTTTTCCCTAGTGATGGTGTGAATGGCCCAACCAAATCAACATGTACTAGTTGGTACAGGTATTGGGTCTTACGCAGTGACACCTTAGGGATGGGGGCAGCCTTCCTCTTTGCCCTCTTACAGATAGCACAGTCCAGGAACACCTCACAATCCTTGAGCTGGACTCCCTCAGCAAACTCTCCCATCTTTTTAACCACAGGGAAGCTCGCATGACCTAATCTTCGGTGTAAGAGATGAGCACACTTATCGTGGAGCGGCTTCCCCACTGACACCCTCTTGGCACTGGTTGCCTTGAGCGATGCTTTAGGTGACTGCTGAGGTTCAGGTTTCTTGTCCACACTGCCCTTGGAAAGCTGTGGGGCTGGCTGAGGTGGCTTGGGTGCAACCGCTTCGGCCTTGTGCTCCTTAGACAGTCTTGGGGCTGGCTGTGGGGGCTTTCTCTCTTTCCATGCGCAGGCCCCTTCTGAGGTGGCACCCTGTGGACTGTCCTCTGTGGCTAAGTTCTCAGGGGAGAAGTATTGCAAACCATTTATGATGGCAATACTTCCAATGACCCTCTGGTTCCGGGTGACATGACCTCCCCCTTTGCGAAATAAAACTTCCACCCTGTCATCGTCACATAATTTGATAATGCTTAATAGGTTGTTGGCAATGGAGGGAGCATGCAATACCCCTTCAACTTTTCCTAGTCCGGGTACAGAGACAGTGCCCTCCCCAACAACCAAAGCCTTATCACCATTGGCCACCTTAACAGATGAGTTAATTTTCTTTAACCTTTTAAAACCTTGTTTCATATTGGTAATGTGAGATGAAGCTCCAGAGTCCAGTAACCATAAGTCAGTGGGGCTATCAGCCTTTGTGGTGGGGGTGAGAGCACAAGTACACACAAATTTGCCCTTGGCACTACCTTTGCCCCCGCCACGCCCCCTTCCTTGCCCCTTGCCTCTTCCTTGATTGGGACCACGCTTGGGGTCTTGTTGGTGATGGGGGCAGTCCTTCTTCAGATGCCCCTCAGAGCCACAGATGAAACACTTAAGTAGAGCATTAACCTGCTCTGAGTTGTGGTGCCTCCTGCTGGCTCGCTGGGTGGTGACTCTGGCGTATTCTCCTGCATCTCTGCACCTTCTATCTTCCTCAATGAGCCTGCCTGCGAGGTAGGATAGAATCATGGCTTCCTTCCTGGTCCCCTCCAGTGAAACAATGAAACTGCTCCAATTTTTGTCCAGGGAAGCCAGAATGACGGCGACCATGTTCGCCTCAGGTACAAGGTAGTCTCTGGACATCAGTTCTGCCCTGAGCGCCTTTAATTTTCCCAAGTGCTCGGCCATGTTAGCCCCAAACCTAAGTCTGGTGGTGTAAAACTCAGTTGTGAGTCTGGTGAGCGAACCGATGCTGTCACTGTTGAATAAATTGTATAATAACCGCCAAACCTCAACAGCTGTGAGCCCATCTGGAATGCTGGAGTACAAGTTAGCCTCCAGTGAGCTCAGTAGAGTGGTATATGCTTTCCTATGATACCACTCTTCTTGGGGTCCCCAGGGAAGAGGTGGGGGGTCCAGAACCATCTCTAGAGTCCCTTGCTCTAATAGACATAGCTGCACTTCTTTATTCCATCTGCTGAAATTCCCCCCCCCAAGTTGCAGTTTTTCAAATTTATTTGAGAGGGCAGAAGCAGATGAAAGGGAATCTTTCTTACCTCTATGTTCATACATCTGAGAGCCTTCCATTGAGGTGAATGGAAGAGGGATCCCCTTGTTGGTAGATGGTGGTATTTTTCTCTGATTTTTGGATGGCCCGACTGGGCATGCTCAGAATTCATTTGAGCCCATGAGGTGGAGGGAGGGCCAGGCCCAGGTCTGCAGGCCGGGATTTGGGCCTGAAGAGGGGCTGAAGGCCGCAGAAACCCCGAAGATTCCTCCTGAAGCCCCCCCGGCACTGGAACACTCACCGGGGGGCGAAGATCACAGGATGGGGGAGGGATGGCCCAGAGATGCCGTGGATTGCCCTGAGAAGCCCATCGCTGGTCCTGAAGACCCTGGAGGTGGCTGAAGATGGTGCTGGGGGAGGGGGCCTCATCCGGAGCCCCCCCTAAGACCATCTGGCAAGCAGAGCATCTGGGCGGCAGCAAAAAGTAGGCTGGAGGGCCCGGGGGTTGCAGGACGCAGCTGGGAGTCTCCAGGCTGGACGCCTCCTGGCAGTTAGGCCCCGGGGTGAGGGTTGGAGGCCTTGGAACTCCTCCAGGAGGCCCCTGGGGGTGGCGAGGGAGGCTGGCTACCCCCGATGTTGAGGCTGCGGTCATTTTGGCCTCCAGAGCTGCAAACAGGGTTCGGATAGTTGCTCCAATCTCTGCTATAGCAGTCTCGGCTGGGCAGGCTTTGAGGCCATCATAGGCCTTGAGGCTTTCTGGTGGGGAAGACAGGGTGGTTTCCGTGCCGCTTCAGCTGGATGCCACCGATTGCTGGGCCTCGAGGCTTGGCTGAGGCCTATCAGACCATGTGGGTGTCCTGGGGGCCGCCATCTTGTTTCCGGTTGACCCCGGAAGTTGGGGATCACAGTTTGGCAGGAAATTTTGCACCAAAAGCTCCGGGGTCCTGGGGTCACTCAGGGTGGCCGGCGCCATGTTAGGGGGCCTTGTGGGCACTGGGGAAGGACTTACCCGGTGTCCAGAGGCCCCCTGCACTGGCATCCCTCGCGGAGAGGCTTGTGGCATCCTTTGTGCTGCAAGGAGCGTTAAGAGTAGTTCCTCGCGTTCCTGTTCAGTCATCTGGTCCACGCGGCGCTTGTCTTGGGCCCGAGCCGCTTCCGCTGCATCTGGGCAGTCTTGGGTGGACTGTAAGCCTTCCATGCTTCCCTCTGTGGCTTGCAGCTGTAGGGAGGCATGCGAAGGGGTCCCTGGAGCGAAGCTTGCATCAGGGGGTGGATGCAGGGCTGCCGTCTTTGATTGAAGACTCCTGGTCACAATTGGGGATCTCCTGCCATCCGTTTCAAATGGGTTCTTGCTGGAACCTCCAGGCATCTTGACTGGCTTGGAAGCGTTGCCTTAAACCATCCTCTTTCTACCAATTTGTGAGATGGTCTCACGAGGCCAATGTTTCGTTAAGGTGCTTCCAAGTAAAAAGGCATCATGCAGGGATGCAATCATTCAAAGCTTTATTTAACGATAAAGTAAATAGAAAGAGTTCCCTGACATGGAGGCATCCATGCCTGGGTTGAGCTCATGGATCAGCAAGCAAGCAAACAGAAGAGAGAACAAAGAGAGCAGAGAGGGCAAGCAGAGAGCAGCCCCTGAGCAGAGGTATTTATGGGGGTCGTCAGTCCCTCCCTTACCAATTAACTCTCGCCAATGGGGCTGCAGGGGCCGTAGACCCCTGACCCATCAGTGGGAGCAAAGATGCCTCTTTGCTCCCATCTGATGACCTTTTTGGGGAACTGCCATGGCTGGCACAAAAAACATCTAACAGTCACAAGCCTTAGTTCATTTTGAGCCTTAGCTTTCCTTACTTCATCTTTGCAGGCTTGGGCTATTTGCTGATATTCTGACTTAGTTATGTGAAGAGGGAAGGAGGTTCATTTAGTTAGAAGATCAACATGGAAGGTCACAAGCATAGTTTGATGGACATTCCATACTAGTGATGACAGAAAGAAAAAGGTGTATTTATAAGTAGCTATTTGCTGAATTAAATATGGAAGGGCACCTTTAGAAGGGTCACCTATGAAGAAATTAGGGCACAATAAAGCATATGGTAACTAGCAATCCTAGATACCCTATGACCATGAAGCCTTTATAGGTCAAAACATTATTGCTTCTTCATTGGCAAACAGCATATGATACTTTGTCTAGGGAACAAGACAAGAAAGAGGAAAAAATGGTGAAAACAAACTACTTAAAACTTAATAGTAACCCAGTCAAAATCTGTGTAAATAGATATGCATATTGTTTAAATATAAATAATAATCTTGAACACAGATGAAAATGAGTCTATGTCTGTGTTTAATAGCATGCAATCAAAACTAATGGAAGTGGACAAACTATTTCATTCTTTTATGAGACTCTGCAGAATATTGCATGCCAAAAAACAAGTGAATGCTATAATAAGGTTCTTCAAAAGACTTCAGAAGTAGGGTAAATGTTTTGAAGAATGTCTCACTAGTTTCAAGTTGATAAGCCAGGATTACAATTTTATATACCTTACCAAGGTTATAATAAAGAGGAAGATAAGGAAAAATGTAGATTCAAAACTACAAAAAGACTCTTAGAAAAGATGTGGATATGACCTTAGGCAAAGCAGTTAGAATCCGCCAGTGAAAATTACAGTGTGATCTCTAAAGCAGATACAGATCAAGCATGAAGCAAATATGGAAGACAAGCAAAAATAACAATAATAATAAAAAGATGATTGTGTGGGCTTCAATAAGACCTCAATAATAGTAGAGGAGTGGAATAGAAGGAAGAAGAGAGCTGTCTGATTTGAAACACAGATAGGATCTGACCCCTCTTCAACAGCAATAGCCTATGGACTGGACAAAGCATCAGAAGATCTCTGTTGCCTTGAGTTACACAGGGATGAATAAGATCAAATTGAAAAAAATATGGAATAAAGCCCAGAAATAATACTCTTCATTATATCACAGGTAGCATACTTGGTACTCAAAGCAGGAAATATAGAGCAGACATCCAAGCATATACATCAGTCTATCAAAGTGTCAGAGATAAAAATCGAGTATTGTTTTCCTTGGGGAGCTATAGCTTTAAATATAGGACATAACTACATTGCAGCAATAGAGAATAATGGAAGTCATCAGTTATAAAGCAAGTACTGTTTCCAAATCTAATTTTTTGATTTGTATAAAGAAGAACCAAAATCAACAGCAGTAGTAAAAAAGCAGTTCCTGTTTAAGAGGAATGTCAATTAGAAGTATTAAAAAATCTATTTCAAATAACCTTGAGGAAGATTATGCCTATTGTAAACCTTTAAAAATACAAAGACTATTGAGGGTGTTGTTAAAAGATGTTTGATTATAATAGAGGCAAGACAAACAGCTTAAGGCCAAAATCAGATCTTATTGATGGAATAATTAAATTAGGAACCAATGGCAAAGTAAACATGATGGAACTATCCTATCCATGCAGCTAGAAAGATTTGGTTAGGTGTAACTGGAAGATTTTAAAAAGAAAACAAAAAGAGCTACATGGAATGATGCCACTGAAAAGCATTGACAAGCAGGAAAAACATGGTAAAATGCAGAGGTCTATTGTTAACCTCAGTTAAGTTTAATAAATATGTAAAAAGTAGGTAAAATTGCAGTATTTCTACTGTTAACAACAAAAAATATTTTTTCAGTTCTGTATTTTAAATGAGGAGTCCATAAAGCATATCATCTGGCACTACTACTTTCACAAATCCCATTTAGCCTTAAATCTACTTCAGAAAATCTTCACATTAAAATATGTTATGCTATGGAGTTGCTAATGCATACTTATATGGGCATCATTATAAAGTATTTAGTAGTTGCAGAAGTTGTCCATGTTACTTATCCACAGTATTGTTAGCAATCCTTTGGGAAGTTCTCTTCCTTTTGATGTAAAGGTAAAGTAAATGATTGCCTGTTGGTCATGTTTGTCCCTGATTTTGCCTGGCTTTTATCCTGTTTTGTGAGTTGATTTTTTTTAAAAAAATGCTGGTATTTAATAATTAAACAACAAGCTATATTTTGCTCGGTGTGCTAAGTAGTATGTGTGTTTGCTCTGATTTGGATATCATTCAGCATTCAGCTGTTCATTCAGCAACTGTTCTAAGTTGGAAAGATGTCAAAAAGGGAGACTTGTCCTCAAAGTTGCAACCATTGCAGTATCCCTGCGGTCATATGATTCAGGAACTTGGCAACCTGCATGCATTCACAATTATTGCAGGGGTCCCATGGTCCTGAAATCATTATTTGCAACCTTTGCAGCTGACTTCTGACAAGCAAGATCAATAGGGAAGCTGGTAAAAAGTCATGCTCATGTGCTTAATGATCACAGGTCATTTTCTTTATGACTATAACCAAAACTGAAGTAAATTGATATGGTCACATGATGTTTCATTTCCAACCATGATATTTAGTGATGGAATTGCCAGTCCCAACTGCAGTTGGTGAGGACTATCTGTGTAAGGACTGAATGGGAGTGTGCTGGGTGTAGACTGAACTGGAAATTATCTACATATCCCAGCTTCTGACATATCTCCCTCTGCCATTCGCCATTTAAATATTACATCTGTCCTGGTTAATTGTCCTCACTGTTAGGAAGTTTTTCCTTAATTCCAGGTTGCTTCTCTCCTTGAACATCATAATCATAATCAAGGTGAGATCCAAACCTACACTTTTAGCCTTCTAAGACCTTGAACACATGACTATGCCAACTAGCTTGTGGCTATTTGGCTAGCTAAGTTTTGCAGATTCTGTCAGATGAGAATAATGTTTCATTGCAGCCTTGTAAAATAAACTTGTATATGAGGAGAAAGCTTTGGAAAACCTCATTTCCAACAATTAATTTGATGGTGATTTGACTAAAACTCTGAATCAATCAACTTTCAAAACAAAATTGGAAATGTCTGATTGAATCCTGTTATCATATTTGATGTTAATAATTTATTAAATTTATATATTCCCAGCAACCCTTGGCAAAGCTTTTATTTTGACTTCCCTTATCAATTCAAAAAGTAAACTTGAGCAATTAAATCTTATCTCTCCAAATCAGTCTGAAATCTCCAAAGGATTTCTGTGCATGAAAAATTGACCAGAAAAAATGTATTAGATCAACCTGAGATTTGGAATCAAATTAACCTGATTTTCTTAGCTGATTTTACTAATCAAATAATCAAACCAAAGCAGTGATTCAAATAGAAGCTAATTCACAAACCTTTACAAGGAAAAGGAAAGACATCACAGGTATTTTTAAAAGAAATTTGAGAGAAAATGCACTGCAGACCATTGACTATGCAATAGACCCCCCCAAAAAAATGGGAATATAGTTAATTCTATACACTTCATATGTGCTTCAAATTTCTCCTTTATTAGTATAGTTCCCTCTTCTGTTATCAATATTTTCAGTTGTATGTTAGTCATTTGCTGATGCTTTGTTAATCTATATTAGGCTACAGATTAGATTTATCATTTGTTTAGGTTTCATATCTCACTAGAAACGCTAGAAATTAAATTGTTTAAGCTGTTTACACACATATTGTGTTGCTGATAACTAAATACTCTTTGATGATTTATCCAGCTTTGGCATTTAGTTAAGAGATTACAGGGCTCCAGAGCTGAATATCTAACAGATTTGTATCCACCTCCATTTACAGATATCACTCCTGAAATTAAGCTTAATTTCCAGAGCCACTTACTAGTACTTCTACACTACTAGTATTTGAGCTACAGATGAATAATCAAAAAGTGATCATATGCTGCATGGCCAAAGAGGGATAAGTGGCAGGGAGGGAACCTCAAGGGGCCGTACCCTCCCCAATCCATCACCAGCTGTACTTTCTATGCAGGAGACAGCCTCCTAATAGAAGGCAGCTAATATCTTTAGAAATATCTCATTAGTCCCACTTTCCCAGGCTGCCTCTCTATTAAAATGTGATAAATGAATTCTGCCATTGCCAATTCCAGTCCTGTCCCCTTAATGAAATGAAGATGCATCATGCTGGCAAGCACTCAGGATAGAGATAATTATTCATGGGCCAGTGGAAATATTTCAATCACTGAACTCAGCAGTGCTTCCCAGATAATAGAGATCAAGTCTCTTTTCTTTTTATTTTCTTTCTTTTCTTTTGTTTGTTTGTTATTTTTTTTGAAGACTATGTGAGAAGGATCTGTGTGCTCTTTAATAAAAGTGTCTCTCACACTCCCTTATTTGAAGATTATTTTTCCTATGTTGGGCCTCCCAATTTTTTATAATTTATTTATTTGCTAAAACATTTAGTAGCAAATTGGGGATGAGGAGAGGTATTCAACATCCCAATGAGCAAAGTTTTCCAAAGGGACTTTTGGGGTCTGAGTTTAAGTGGGCTTATTTGTGGAAAGTCTATAATATGTCTTGGCCTTTGCCAAAAGTCTTAGATGCAAATCTGGCAAAACTGACTAAAAAATAATAGGAATGCTAAACCGAAAATTTTTAAAAAGCTAGGAGCATTACAAAATATTCTACCTCATTAGAAGGAAAATTAATTTATTCATGTGGAAACAAACGTGGTTATCAAGGGTCAGAACTGGAACTTCCTGAATTAGCTATTTAAAATTTTTCCACATGACTCCATAAATTGTCAGCTGCTATGAAGTGTATGCAATCAAACCCAAGAGACTATATAGCTACCGCAGTGTTGCTTACTGGTAGTACTGATAATTTGAGGAAAGTCTGGCCAAGAACTTCTGGACTGAACTTCTGTTATATCATAGCAGCTTTGCCAACTTGGCTGAACATCCACCCCACCCCACCCTGAGTAATCTAGAAAAGTTTGGCCAAGAGAGCTAAAGTCAGGGTCCCAGATCCAAAGTGTAGCAGGTTTTGATTATGCTTGCTGACAGGTATATTATATTATATAGTATATTATAACAGATATTTTATTATTTTAATGACATTTTGTGCAAGTCACTTTTTAATCAACAAAACTAGCCATGCAATTGCTCAAAAAGTCCATGGGCTAAAATTTTCCAGCTCCATTGTCCTAGCTTACTAGGTATAATGGAGAAATATAATACTTTTGTCTTCCATGGGGTTCTTATTTATTCTACTCTCCATCATGCCTGATCCAAACTTCTCTAAACAGATTTGGGGAGGGGGATGAAAAGGGCATTAATATTTTATTTATTTATTTTATTTATTTAATTAGTTTTCTATACCGCCCTATTCCCGAAGGACTCAGGGCGGTTTACAGGGCAATATTTAAAAGACAATATAAATTAAGATAAAAATAGAATTAAAAAGAATTAAATTAATAATAGCCCAACAATAAAACAATGTTAAAAATTAAAACTAAAAACCCCCTCAGTCCAGGCCAGATAGATCGAAAAGCCAGGTTTTCAGGTCCCGGCGAAATGAGCGCAGGTCGGGGGCAGTCCGGAGTTCCAGTCCGGATTTTCCTTTCTGCTGCCTGTGAGTCTATCAATCCAGCTGCATATTTAGTCACATAGAGTTAAATTCCTTTTATACATATAAGAATTTAACTGATTCTTTTCCTCAATGTTGGCTCTCAGTAAGGCTTAAGGATCATTGAACCTCCCGAGTCATGGTGCACTTTGCAATAAGTAGGTCAACCTAGTATATATTTTTTAAAAAAAATATTTAAGAAAATGCTATGCAAGAAATTAATAAGAAGGGAATTAAAAACAATTGTATTTAATGGTTTTGCATTTATATAAATCTTATACAAATCTATTATGAGTTAACATTTGCTTCTTTCTTTCTTCCTTCCTTTCCTTTCCTTTCCTTTCCTTTCCTTTCCTTTTCTTTTCTTTTCCTTTCTTTCCCTTTCCTTCTTTCTCCAAAGGACCTGAGTGCAGGACAAGAAGCAATGGATGGAAATTAATCAAGGAGAGAAGCAACCTAGAACTAAGGAGAAACTTCCTGACAGTTAGAACAATTAACCAGTGGAAAAACCTGCCTCCAGAAGTTGTGAATGCTCCAACACTGGAAGTTTTAAAAAAGAGAATGGACAACCATTTGTCTGAAATGGTACAGGGTTTCCTGCCCGAGCAGGGGGTTGGACTAGAAGACCTCTAAGGTTCCTTCCAACACTGTTGTTGTTGTTGTTGTTGTTGTTGTTGTTGTTGTTGTTGTTGTTGTTATATTTTCTTCCTTTCATAAACTGTGCAGCATACTCTACAACAAATTAAGATCTGGTTAATTCTGATTATCATACCTCAAAAAATTAGGCAGCTTGAAAACTTGCTACAAGAAATAATTCAAATTATTAAAGCAGTTCCCTAGTAAGAAAAACTTTAATTTAGAGTAAAGACAATTAAAAGAGAAATATAAAGATAAAGTTATCCGTGATGTGAAAAAATATTAAAGAGAAGTTCTTTTCCCACTTTCAGATTATTACAATTCAAAGCCATCCAATGAAACTAAATATTAAGTAATTTGAATGTGCTAGCTTCAAATATAGCTACCAGGTTAGAAGGGAACCAGACAAATATATGGATATTAGTGGCTAATACTGATGATGGATAAAGTAGGAATAGATGGTGTCTTCACCTCATCTACTAAGATTGTTGTGGTTTTAAAATTTGAGAAATTAGTAAACATGAACTAACGTTATTGTCAGAATCCATTTATATCACATTCATAAATGTAATGTATGTTTAAAACATTATTCCCACCCCCATGGAATTCTGCCATCTCCCGAGGAAGGAGGAGCGCATGTGGATTCAGCCTGCCTTAGGTTATTTCAAAGACCAAGGGAAACCTTTTGAACTGGGGGAACAAAAGGGAGGGTTAGAGAAGAAAGCATCTGGCCTGTGTCTTCATTTAAATCTGTAGAGGAAGAAGACAATAACCATAAAGATTCGAAGTTCCTTTTTTCCCACAAAAGGGATGACATGAAGTAAAATGATGGGGGCTGACCAAATGGGGTTGAGGGAACGGGGGTTGAACTGGGAACCCTTTACAAAGTTTCAGTTTGTAAAACAATACTAAGTCCTGTCTTGTATTTCCACAACCAAGCATGTCCTAGTAAAAATTCCTTTTGGACTAGAACTGACTCCAAGAGTTTTTGTTTTCCTAAGACGTGGATTGGGGTGGGTCCTGACAGTTATAGTAGATCAAATAGCACACTTATACAGACAAACATAGGATGCACATATAACTTAGAGACTGAATATATAGCTATAGTTATAATAAATGAATAAGTAAATAAAATCTATTTCTTATACCTGACTGATATATTTAAGAAGGAAAGGGTTTTGAAGATACGACAGTAAATCAATAAACAAAATATCTTTCTCAATTTTGAACAATTAGATTTAGCCAGTCTTAGAAAAGACACAGAATTTCAATGTGTAGGGTACTACATATAGAACCACTGTCTGAAGATTGTGAGACACTCAGTGGGTCATGCAAATTCAAAATTAATTGACTATTGACAAAGTTGAAATAATGCTGTGGGTATGTTTTGTTGATATTAAGTAAGCAGTTCATCTTGAAATAGTTGTATTTCTTCTGAAAGCTCAAATTCATAGCTTAGGAATGCTTTTACTATAGCACATTTGCTAGATACACAAGTGGTGTCATCAGTAAAAAATGCTTCCCATCTTATTCCTGATAAGATGAACGTTACTATTCTTACCCTGTTACAGCCAAATTTATATAAAACAATCAATTGTGCAATGATCTGTTTTTGAAAATTGTACATCAGATTTTTAATGGAAGCTAGATATTGAATAACCTATTTTAGATGTAACAGCCCTGGCTGCACATTTGTTTAATCTGACATTCCTGAAGCTTTGCATTCTAGAAATTTTAAGGGATTGCTTTATTCCGGTGTTCTTATCCATGTCTGCAGTAACAATATAAACTTTGATCCCTTTTAAGTATTCTGGCATAGCAATAATGGAAATTAGAGCAAGCTCTTCTCTTCTCTTCTCTTCTCTTCTCTTCTCTTCTCTTCTCTTCTCTTCTCTTCTCTTCTCTTCTCTTCTCTTCTCTTCTCTTCCCTTCCCTTCCCTTCCCTTCCCTTCCCTTCCCTTCCCTTCCCTTCTCTTCTCTTCTCTTCTCTTCTCTTCTCTTCTCTTCTCTTCTCTTCTCTTCTCTTCTTCTCTCCCCTTCCCTCCTCTCCTCTCCTCCTATCTCACAAGTGGATTTGCCCTACCTCATGGACTATGAACGTTCAATGCAAAAATGGGCATGATAAAGGACCAAAATGGCAGGGACCTAACAGAGGCAGAAGAGATTAAGAAGAGGGGGCAAAATTACACAGAAGAACTATACAAGAATGAGCTTAACGTCCCTGATAATCACAATGAGGTGGTCACTGACCTCGAGCCAGACATCCTAGAATGTGAAGTGAAGTGGGCCTTAGAAAAGCTGAGCAACAACAAAGCTAGTGGAGGTGACAGTATTCCAGCTGAGCTATTCAAAATCTTAAAAGACGATGCAGTAAAAGTGCTACACTCAATTTGCCAGCAAATTTGGAAAACTCAACAGTGGCCACAGGATTGGAAAAGATCAGTTTACATTCCAATTCCAAAAAAAGGCAGTGCCAAAGAATGTTCAAACTATCGCACCATTGCACTCATTTCTCATGCTAGTAAAGTTATGCTTAAAATCCTACAAGCTAGACTCCAGCAGTATGTGGATCGAGAACTACCAGAAGTACAGGCAGGATTTCGAAGAGGCAGAGGAACTAGAGATCAAATAGCCAACATACGCTGGATCATGGAGAAAGCTAGAGAGTTCCAGAAAAACATCTACTTCTGCTTCATTGACTATGCTAAAGCCTTTGATTGTGTGGATCATAACAAACTGTGGCAAGTTCTTAAGGAGATGGGAGTACCAGAACATCTTATTTGTCTCTTGAGAAACCTATATGCGGGCCAAGAAGCAACAGTGAGAACTGGACACGGAACCACTGATTGGTTCCAAATTGGGAAAGGAGTCCGGCAAGGCTGTATACTGTCGCCTTGCCTATTTAACTTATATGCAGAGCACATCATGAGAAAGGCAGGGCTAGATGAATCAAAAGTTGGAATTAAGATTGCTGGAAGAAATATCAACAACCTAAGATATGCAGATGATACCACTCTAATGGCAGAAAGTGAAGAGGAACTGAAGAGTCTCTTGTTGCGAGTGAAGAAGGAGAGTGCAAAAGTTGGGTTGAAACTAAACATTAAGAAAACCAAGATCATGGCATCCGGCCCTCTCAATTCCTGGCAAATAGATGGGGAAGAAATGGAGGTAGTGACAGATTTTATTTTCCTGGGCTCCAAGATCACTGCAGATGGGGACTGTAGTCAAGAAATTAAAAGACGCTTGCTCCTGGGGAGGAAAGCCATGGCAAATCTAGACAGCACACTAAAAAGCAGAGACATCACCCTGTCAACAAAAGTGCGTATAGTCAAGGCTATGGTCTTCCCAGTTGCAATGTATGGCAGTGAAAGTTGGACCATAAGAAAGGCTGAGCGCAAAAGAATTGAGGCCTTTGAACTCTGGTGCTGGAGAAGACTCCTGCGAGTCCCTTGGACTGCAAGGCGATCAAACCGGTCAGTCCTAGAGGAGATCAACCCTGACTGCTCTTTAGAAGGCCAGATCCTGAAGCTAAAACTCAAATACTTTGGCCACCTAATGAGGAGGAAGGACTCACTGGAGAAGAGCCTAATGCTGGGAAAGATTGAGGGCAATAGAAGAAGAGGACGACAGAGAATGAGGTGGCTGGATGGAGTCACTGAAGCAGTAGGCGTGAGCTTAAATGGACTCCAGAAGATGGTAGAGGACAGGAAAGCCTGGAGGAACATTGTCCATAGGGTCGCGATGGGTCGGACACGACTTCGCAACTAACAACAACAAATGGACTATGGAGTGCTCCTACTTCCAAAGTAATCCATTTCATTCCATGCCATGCTTTCTAGGCTCCTCTGTGCAATAATGATTTAACATGCTTTGCCCATGCTCAGATTCTATGACATTATTTTTTCCTTGCCCTTCTTTTTTGATAAATATTTTTTTAGGTTTTTTTCCCCAAACCTTGGATATCTCCAAAAGCTGTTTTGTTACTTTACTTTATTTTGTATTAGTTGTTTTTATCTTCCATGGTTTCTATTTTCTTGTATAAAATATTTCAAAAAGTGTCAAATACACTGTAAAACTTTTAAGTAAATTAATTCATAAAAATCTGTGCTATTCAAGTGTCAAGGAATATTCTGCAGTTCTGATGTACAAATCCTTTGAAAGGGGGGAAGAAGAGAGAGAGGGAGATGTGTGTGTGAACACACACACACACACACACACACACAAATAAATAAATAATAAAAGAACTAGACTGGGCAAAGAGTTTATTCTGAAAAGATTGCTCATAAACTCAGTTGTGATTTTATTCACAACATGATGCATGTACTATCACCATACCACAAAAAAAAGCAGCATTGAAACAGAGTTGGCAGATTGGAGTTGAGAGAGCCACAAAATTCCTTGGCATATTCAACCAACAAAATTCAGACATGCCTCAAAGTGACCTGAGTTACATTTTTAAAAGTCAGCCTTGCATCTTCCTATCTTTGCAGAGAGAAAGGAGGCAGTTGGAAAAGTTATTATTTTCCAAGAGTGATTTGCAGAGTACTTTTTCACATGTTTTACTAAGGTGAATATGATAGGATTACAAGAAGTCCAGTAATTAAATTATACTGTACATCAATATTACCATGTCTAGTATAATCCTTTCAAGTTGTTCGGGCTGATTTGTATCTTTGTTTTTTCCTTGAGAAATATGTGTTAAAGAGATCATTGGGTTTTCATAGGGAAAATACTAATTTCATGCAACATAACTGGTTTAGGACAAAAAGTTTTGATTTCATGTAACCGGCACTGGTTTGGTGGTAATTAGATTTCTGATTTCATACTACAGTTAGCTTTGGTGAGAATGATTACAGGAACCATAACTGATCTAATGAGATACTTGCAGCTTGACTGCAGTAGCAATCAATGAATATTTCAACCATATTACATAAACAACCCTTCTCTGAAGTGTCAAACATGGAAATATAGCAACTCCACAAAGCCTGAATATGTCTTTATCATAGCAATTGCTTAGAGAAGGGCATTAATTTCTAGCATAGATGTGAGAAGTAGTCACTTTCCAGACACATTACAGCTATTAGCATTTTACAAATTACTGTTGTCTTAATTGCTACTATTTCTTTTATTAGTAATGAGCAAGAAATCAGGCATTTTTCTTTGTTAATGTCCCAATCTCATCATTGTATTTGGCCATCTAGATTATTATTCTTTTTGTTCACACTCAAACCAGGGAGTTGCATGCTTTCTTGCTTATATTGAGCAATACTACAATCATCTCCACTTTAGCCAGTGTGCTTCCCAAAGAGATTGATTCCTTCCAAATTGTACATAATTGTAGAATCTGATGCTTAGCTTCCTCCACTGGGATTCTTTCCTGTCAAACATTTATTATATGGATCAAGATTGAATTTACCAAAGGAAACCTTATTTAGAGCACATAGGAAGGTCAAAACATTTTATTTTCAAAAATGGATAAAATAATTGGAAGGGGCAAAACTACAAGAAGGTAGCAGAAAAATATAAATGGACAACTCAAACCACAAAATACAGCACAGGAGTATAAGAGTGGAATAGGAAGATCCCACTTTGTCTATGTGTTACAGAGAGTTTTAAACTCATACTAGGATACTAATTTTGCAAGACTTGCATGTAATTTTACAACATATTTTAAAATCTATTTAATCACTTTGATCTACATGTAGATGTTACACTTGATCAGTTATCAGATTCAGCATTCAGTGAGCACATTGTTATTCTGTTTGTGTACAAGACTGTCCAAAGATTCCTTATACTTATGCAACTCAGTGGCTGCAGGGGCATTGATGATAGGAAAGTTTAATTTACGGTAAGTACAATAGTTGAACTTCATGATCCAGGAAATAAAAGGTAGATACAGATTATAATTCCATTTTTATTGTTCTAGAAATATTTATCTTTTATGGTTTTAATGCATATAATTCTGTAAACTACTCAGGGTCATTTCAAAGTGAGATAGGCAACAAATAAAACTAATTTAAAATTTAAAAAAGATTGCGGGGAAAGATAAAAAGCAGTTTTTAGATCTACTAACATTCAGATTATAATGTACCTAGCTTTTAAAAATCACATGGTAAAAAGAGAGATAAAATGAAGGTAAAGGAGGCTAGTTTGGGGAAAGAAGCCAAAATCTAGGTCAGAAATATAAATAGAACTGCAGCTTAGGTGGTGATAAAGCAGAAGTGAGAGAGAAAATATCTATGTTTAATTACCAACTGGTCAGTGAAACACAGGATAATTTTTCCCTGTTTTTCAATACTCATGTTTTTTGGAATTTGGATTGGATTGGATTTCTTATTCATCATTGTTCCGTACCACAAGAACTACTTAAACAAAAGCAATTAAGAATTCAGGCAGTATTGGAAGGTTAATTATACTAATCAGGTTACTCATCAATTACATGTTAACTGGAGTAGAAAACCTGTTGATCCTTTTTGATGGAAGATATTTCTTGATTGAACCTAGAACCCATTCACTTTCTCCTTCTGCTTAACTTCAGGCAATACAAGCCAGTCATGCAAATGATTTCAGAAGTGGGATTGTTTTGGTCTGATGGATGAAACACTAAGCATAGTAAGGCATGGAAACTCCTTGCAGATATTATATACAATATCTTATTCCCAGCCCTAACCCAACATTTTTGTTAAACATAAAATGCAGCTGAAAAGAGAACTTCCCATTTCATGTAATTAAAGATGCTAAAGAAGCCTGTTTATCATTGATGCTCAGGTAAGACACCGGACTGGTAAGCATCTGTGAAGCCAGTGCTTTCACTTTTCTGTTAATGCCAATAAAATTATGGACATTATCTAATGATAAAAGCTGTAACAATGGTAATCAATTAAGATCAATCTTATTTTTGCCTGACACTTTTTGATGGTTTTCCAAATTCTGAAATGAGAATTCAGTTTTCTCTTAATTTGTTAAATTCCACAAGGACAGTTTTAAAATGATCCTTACCTAGTCCCTTTTTATCACACCCAAGCCGCTCTCCTCTATATATCCCTTTTTTATTTTTATTTTCCTTTTTTGTGTGCTATTGTAGGGTTTTATTTATTTATTTCCCTAAATTTTCTGCAGATAATTTTCTAGATAATTGTATATTGCATTCTGCCAATGTATTTAATCTAAAGTCTGTGTTAACTACCTAACAGTGAAATACTAAGCAATTACCTGATTGCTTTGTCTGTCACTAGTCTAAAATACTATTTAATATATTTATTGCTTATTAATATTGTTTTATTGTTGATTTCTTTAGTACTGAAAGAATTGCTATGTTGGCAGCCTAGTCTTTTATAAATCTCTAACCATACCCTTGTATCTTGCCCATCCTGATTTTACAAGGATACTTTTTGCCATCTAAGGTCATCAGAAATAGACATTTTATCAAGTTTTCCACATAAATTTTCCATAGCTTTCATACTTCAACCTATAGATATTTTAGTATCTTACTTTGAAAAAAAAGTAAATATTGTCCTCCTTTTGGTCAGATCCTAAGTGTAACCCAGGACTCTTATATTTGTACTGAAACATATAGGTGACCATTAAGAGCCTTGGTGGAGCAGTGGGCTAATGCCTCCTTAAGTAACACCAGCTGCCTGCAATTAGTGCAGGTTCGAGTCCCACCAGGCTCAAGGTTGACTCAGCCTTCCATCCTTCCGAGGTAGGTAAAATGAGGACCCAGATTGTTGGGGGCAATAAGCTGACTTTGTAATAATGCCACTTGGGGTGGGGCGAAAGCCCTAATAAGCAGGCATATACATAGAATGAAGGCTACTGCTAAGCACATTGATTTGTGCTTTAAATTGTAAGCCGCCCTGAGTCTTCGGAGAAGGGCGGGATATAAATGGGATTAAAAAAAAAGGTGGAAAAGAGGAACACATCTGTTTCTGCCATCAGTAAGAATTTTTCACTTCAGTTATGATAGCCCTAGTCTAATCCTCCAGGCTGCTCAGTGAAATAGAGCTGCCACCTTAGTGAAACAGATAAAGACAGTGATAATGAGACAAGACAGTATAGCAGTATAAAAATACCCAGGTGCGACTTAATTCCAGCTAAAAGACAGCTTATGGTTTTCAGAATGGTGCCCTTCTGGAAAGCGTCTCTTTTCCTGATTCTTTTGCTGAACCAGGATTGGTGCAGAAAGAAAAAAGTAGAATGCTGAACAGCTGCTACTCAAACACATCTATTCATCAGGCAAAATTGCCACTGTAATTTGGCATAACAGCATAATAGCAGAAAGCCAGAGAGGATCAGTGTTCTGCTCTAACAATAAATGTGCAGTCTGTTGCGTAGCAGTAGGAGATAATATCAACCTATGATAAATTAAAGTCTAAGTCTACTCTCATTATCTTTTTCCTCAAGTGATATTACCACAGTGGAAACCCTCATGCAGTGCCTCTGAGGAATCCAGGTTAGGTCAGAAAAGTCATTGGTTGCACAGTAAGAAATAATACATGGTTGCACATAAATGGCACTCAGTATTGTAGAAGACAACTCCTTTTAAAGCACGCATGAAATAGAATGATGTTGGATGGAGAAGTTTGGAGATAAACATAGGAACAAATTAGAAACAACTCTCTCTTCTTCAAGGCACTATCAGCCACTCAATCTTACAATTGTTTATGTTCTAATTCTTAAAGTATAAATATTCTTGATAATGACAACTAAGCTATTCATATCCTTCCATTGAGTGACTAATATAGCCTTATATCACAGAGTTTTAGGTAGTCTGCGAAGGCTTTTTCTCATTGTGCTTTCCACGTTCATTAATCTGATTTGCTGTTGAGTTGCAGCTGATAATTATCTTGCTGAATCTCAGTTTTTGCTGTGAACTTCTTTCATCGACATTTCATAGTTGGGAAGAAGACATTTATCAGCCACTTAATCAGTGCAAGAAACCAAATTAAAGCATTCCTCATATTTGTCTGTTCAGCCTTTGCATGAATGCAATCAGTCCTAGGGACACTCATTGCTTCCCCTGCCTTCGTTTTTCAAAATCCTGCATTTTGGGCCACAGAGGTCATAACCTTCTTTTTGAGGCACCTCTTTAAATACTTGAAAGATTTGTGATATCCCATTTCAGTTTCTCAAGAGAAGAATACAATTTCAAAACAATATTTAAAATATTTAAACCAACCAATTTCCTCCCTTGCTAAATACCTGGAGCAACATCTGGGTAACATAGCAGTTTCTCATTCTCTGGTGCTCAATTGCTTGGTCCTTTTGGATTGAATTTCCTTCATTCTGAACTATCTGGTCTGTTTCTCCTCTTGGCTCTTTGTGCCTCAATCTTTTCCCAGTTAACTCACTGAGCAATTTTGCTGCTTGCAAAAACTTGCCAGCCTTTCTGTCTCTCTCTCTCTTTCTCACCTGGCTAAGCATTGCCAACTGATTCCCATGCATCTTCCAAGCTGTCCCTCTGCAATGCTAGTTACAGGGAGTGGAACTCTAAATACACAGTGTGTGGTAAGGGAAAAATCCTTAATATCCTTACTGACTCCATGCTGTCTAACAACACCCTCTTTATGCACCTCTTAATCTCTTGTTTGCGCTTTATTGATGATTTATTTATATTTTATATTTCTTAACCGCCTTGGTGGAGCAGTGGGCTAATGCCTCCTTAAGTAACACCAGCTGCCTGCAATTAGTGCAGGTTCGCATCCCACCAGGCTCAAGGTTGACTAAGCCTTCCATCCTTCCGAGGTAGGTAAAATGAGGACCCAGATTGTTGGGGGCAATTAAGCTGACTTTGTAATAATGCCACTTGGGGGGGGGTGTGAAAGCCCTAATAAGCAGGCATATACATAGAATGAAGGCTACTGCTAAGTTTGTAAAGCCGCCCTGAGTCTTCGGAGAAGGGCGGGATATAAATGGAATTTAAAAAAAATCACCCTCAGAGTGGGGCTCTGGGTGGTATACAATATAGTCAACAAAGTTAATATTAAAATCAGAATTTAAGATTAAAAAGTTATAAAATTACAAAAATAACACAATAAAATTTCAAAAGGTGAAAATCTCTAAAATGGGAATTAGCAGTTATTAATTCAGGCAGGTTGGTGGAATAGAATAGAGCTGGAAGGAACCTTGGAGGTCTTCTAGTCCAGCCCCCTGTTCAAGCAGGAGAACCTACCCCATCTCAGACAAGAGACTGTCTAGTCTTTAAAAATCTCCAGTGATGGAGCACCCATGATTTCTGGAGGCAAGCTGTTTTACTGGTTAATTGTCCTCACTGTCAGGAAGTTTCTCCTTAATTCCAGGTTTCTTCTCTCTTGATCAGTTTCCAACCATTGTTTCTCATCCTGCCCTCTAGTGCTTTGGTGAACAACGTGACCCCCTCTTCTTGGTGGCAGCCCCTCAGATTCTGGAATACTGCTATCATGTCTCCCCTATTTCTTCTTTTCTTTAGACTAGCCAAACTCAAGTCCTGCAGCCATTCTTCATATGTTTTCATCTCCAGGCCTTTAATCATCTTAGTTGCTCTTCTCTGAATTTTTTTCCAAATTCTCAACATCTTTTTTGTGATATGGTGACCAAAATTAGCTGCAGTATTCCAAGTGTGGTCTTACTAGGGTTTTATAAAGTGGTACCAATACTTCATGTGATCTTGATTCTATGCCTCTGTTTATACAACCCAGGATTGTATTAGCTTTTTTGGCTGCTGCTGCTGCTGCACACTGCTGGCTCATAGTCAAGCGATCATCCACTAGGACTCCAAGGTCCCTCTTGCAGTTACTTTTTTTAAGCCTGGTCTCGCACAATCTATACTTATACCTTTGATTTTTCCTGCCTAAGTGTAAAACTTTGCTTTTCTCCACATTGAAAGTCATTTTTTTTGGATAGGGGCCATTGTTCAAGTTTGTCAAGACTTTTTGGATCCTGAGTTTGTCTTCTGGGGTGTTGGCTACTCCTGCCAGTTTGGTGTCATCTGAAAATTTGATGAGTTCCCTTTCAAATCCCTCATCTAAGTAATTGATGAAGATACTGGGCCTAGGACGGAACCATATGGTACTCCACTGCTTTCTTCTCTCCATGTGGATGTAGTGCCATTGAGTACTAGTTGTTGAGTATGGTATGCCAGCCAGCTACAGATCCATCTGGTGGTGATGTTGTCTATTCCACCTTTTTCTAGCTTACCAAGGACTAGGTTGTTGGTTCTCATGGGACCAAACAGACCTATGGTTGGGTGGCCTCTGTGTCTCCCATGCAAGGCCACATGCAAAGCCAAGATTTGGTCCCCTTGTGGAAGGCCAAGAGGCACCTCTGAGGGCAGGGTGTTCCTTCTAGACCCTGCTAGTCAATATTCTTTGACTGACAGTTTTGTAGTATACCTTCCTTGCCTCAACACATGGGACTGGCTGATGTGAAGGAAAAAGCCAGTTCCATAGATTCCTTGTCCCACTGAATTTCTCCTATTTACAGTCCTGTGCAACCAAATTTCATTCCATCATATACCCTCCTAGCAATCTCCTATTAGTATTAAATTTTAAGTACTAAGTTTTCATTCTAAATTTTCTGGGTTGCACAAGTTTTTCATTTAGGAGTAAAGGAATTTGGATGTCTACCACATAATACTGTTTTCCCAATCTATACATTTTCTACCCTTGAAAAAAACTTTATTGCTTAGCCGCCAAATATTTTGTCATTCCATCCTATCTTGGTCAGACATGAACCAGTGTCAAATCATGCAGAGGCCTAGCGCTAAAGCAGCAGGATTCATGAACAGTCCAAATTGCCTTTTCTTGCTCCCAGCTATAAAATCACTTGCTTGTGCAGCCAGAGCACTCAGCCTTCCTTAAGAGACAGCACAACCCTTCATCTTCAAACTGTTAATGTACAATGAAGGGTAAAGTCATCACATTGCATTAGTACTGTCTTAACATGGAAAGAGGCTCCTGACAGATTCCATACAGCACTAAGCACTTCCATTTAGCAGAGTGAGTGTAAATTTTTACATGACATAACAGAATTCTCAACCACATTATATCAGTAGTAGCCCCAGCTGATACTACTTTAAATATCTAGCCAAGCACTTTATTACTTGACTGGTGCCAATCTCTTCCATAGCTTCTACAATCCTGATGTTTAGTGCACTGTAGTATATGAGGTTATCATATATATTCTCAATGTCAGCATTTAACTGATCGATGAAAACCCTTGACTTGAACAAAAAATTAAAAATTACCATATTTGCCATATAGTCCCAATGTACACCCCTTAAAAAGCTTCTATGCATTTTTAATGTCAGATGGAATAAGAAACTGATTAGAAATCATCCTACAAATGATGGAGAAAGCAACAGTTTCCTTTTGGGGAGATTTACCCTTTTATTCTATAAAATTGAGTATATTCATAGAACCCTACAATGAGAGAACCTGGAAATGTCAGTCATGTTTTTAAGTCCACCCATCTGATCTGTCCAAGAATTCAAAAAAAAAGTACCCCAAACAGATGACTATTTGAACTTTGACTGAAGATGTCAAATATGTGGATACTACCACCTCTTTGGTGATTATACCCCTGTTGAACTGGTCTTAGTATCTTAGGGGGAAAATGCTAAGATTCAATTCAATTGGAAGCTTCTTTCTGATATCTGTTTCAGTTTATTAAGGTAGATAACAGCAAACAACATGGCTCCCGTTCATCATCATCTATTAAATTTATATGCTACCTAATTCCCAGTGACTCTAGGTGGTTCACATTCATTCCTCAAATTAAAGAGCTTATTCTTTATTCATAATGTAGAAGTCAAGAAACTAAAGTACACAGTCATAACTAATAAATATAATGGAAACACCTATATATCAATGAAGGAGAATATTTGTAGCTCAAGGTTAAAATGAGGGGTCCTTGGTGCTCTCTGAGCTTGAATGTTTTCTTTCAGACGTTTCATTACCCAAACTAGGTAACATCATCAGTGCTAGTAAAGAGTGCTGTTTGCTGTCAGTTTATATTCTGGTGTCTTGCCTATCTGGGTGGTTGGGGGCGGTTTTAGGGATTGTTTGGTTGGGCTGTTTACTAATGGCTCTGTGGCAGTTTCTTGATTGGGGTATTGCTTACGTGATTGTTGGGCTGAAGGTGACTTTGAAGTTAATCTATGCTGATCTGACTGCTGATTACTGGTGGAGAGATGCTGGAGTCTTTTTCTTTTTTGGGCCAGCTGATTGTCTCTTTTGCATAATCTATTGTTGTTGTTGTTGTTGTTGTTGTTAGCTGTGAAGTCGTGTCTGACCCATTGCAACCCTATGGACAACGTTCCTCCAGGCCTTCCTGTCCTCTACCATCTTCTGGAGTCCATTTAAGCACATGCCTACTGCTTCGGTGACTCCATCCAGCCACCTCATTCTCTGTCGTCCCCTTCTTCTATTGCCCTCAATCTTTCCCAGCATTAGGCTCTTCTCCAGTGAATTCTTCCTTCTCATTAGGTGGCCAAAGAATTTGAGTTTTAGCTTCAGGATCTGGCCTTCTAAAGAGCAGTCAGGGTTGATCTCCTCTAGGACTGACTGGTTTGATCGCCTTGCAGTCCAAGGGACTCGCAGGAGTCTTCTCCAGCACCATAGTTCAAAGGCCTCAATTCTTTGGCGCTCAGCCTTTCTTATGGTCCAGCTTTCACTGCCATACATTGCAACTGGGAAGACCATAGCCTTGACTATATGCACTTTTGTTGACAGGGTGATGTCTCTGCTTTTTAGTGTGCTGTCTAGATTGGCCATGGCTTTCCTCGCCAGGAGCAAGCGTCTAATTTCTTGGCTACAGTCCCCATCTGCAGTGATCTTGGAGCCCAGGAAAATAAAATCTGTCACTACCTCCATTTCTTCCCCATCTATTTGCCAGGAATCGAGAGGGCTGGATGCCATGATCTTGGTTTTCTTAATGTTAAGTTTCAACCCAAGTTTTGCACTCTCCTTCTTCACCCGCAACATGAGGCTCTTTAGTTCTTCTTCACTTTCTGCCATTAGAGTGGTATCATCTGCATATCTTAGGTTGTTGATATTTCTTCCAGCAATCTTAATTCCAACTTTTGATTCATCTAGCCCTGCCTTTCTCATGACGTGCTCTGCATATAAGTTAAATAGGCAGGGTGACAGTATACAGCCTTGCCGGACTCCTTTCCCAATTTTGAACCAATCAGTGGTTCCGTGTCCAGTTCTCACTGTTGCTTCTTGGCCCACATATAGGTTTCTCAAGAGACAAATAAGATGGTCTGGTACGCCCATCTCTTTAAGAACTTGCCACAGTTTGTTGTGATCCACACAATCAAAGGCTTTAGCATAGTCAATGAAGCAGAAGTAGATGTTTTTCTGGAACTCTCTAGCTTTCTCCATGATCCAGCGTATATTGGCAATTTGATCTCTAGTTCCTCTGCCTCTTCAAAATCCTGCCTGCACTTCTGGTATTTCTCGATCCACATACTGCTGGAGTCTAGCTTGTAGGATTTTAAGCATAACTTTACTAGCATAAGAAATGAGTGCAATGGTGCGATAGTTTGAACATTCTTTGGCACTGCCTTTCTTTGGAATTGGAATGTAAACTGATCTTTTCCAATCCTGTGGCCACTGTTGAGTTTTCCAAATTTGCTGGCTAATTGAGTGTAGCACTTTTACTGCATTGTCTTTTAAGATTTTGAATAGCTCAGCTGGAATACTGTCACCTCCACCAGCTTTCTTGTTGCTCAGTTTTTCTAAGGCCAACTTCACTTCACATTCTAGGATGTCTGGCTCGAGGTCAGTGACCATCTCATTGTGATTATCAGGGATGTTAAGCTCATTCTTGTATAGTTCTTCTGTGTAATTTTGCCACCTCTTCTTAATCTCTTCTGCCTCTGTTAGGTCCCTGCCATTTTGGTCCTTTATCATGCCCATTTTTGCATGAAACATTCCTTTCATCTCTCCAATTTTCTTGAAAAGATCTCTGGTCCTCCCTATTCTATTGTTTTCTTCTATTTCTTTGCATTGTTCATTTAAGAAGGCATTCTTATCTCTTCTAGCTATTCTTTGGAATTCTGCATTTAATTGGGCATATGTTTCTTTTTCTCCCTTGCCTTTTGCTTCCCTCCTTCCCTCAGCTATTTGCAAAGCTTCCTCAGACAGCCATTTTGCTTTCTTGCATTTCTTTTTCTTTGGGATTGTTTTAATTGCTACGTCTTGTACAATGTTGCGAACCTCTGTCCATAGTTCCTCAGGCACTCTGTCTATCAGATCTAATTCCTTAAATCTATTTGTCACCTGTACTGTATATTCAACAGGGATATGATTTAATTCATACCTGACTGGCCTAGTGCTTTTCCCTACTTTCTGCAGTTTAAGCCTAAACTTTGCAATGAGAAGCTCATGGTCTGAGCCACAGTCAGCTCCTGGTCTTGGTTTTACTGACTGTATAGAGCTTCTCCATCTTTGGCTGCAGAGCATATAGTCAATCTGATTTCTGTGTTGACCGTCTGGTGATGTCCATGTTAGAGCCGTCTCTTGGGTTATTGAAACAGAGTGTTTGCTATGACCATCATATTCTCTCGACAAAATTCTATCAGCCTGTGCCCTGCTTCATTTTGTACTCCAAGGCCAAAGTTGCCTGTTATTCCGGTTATCTTTTGGCTTCCTACTTTAGCATTCCAATCCCCCATGATGATAAGGACATCATTTTTTGGTGTTAGTTCTATAAGGTGCTGTAGGTCTTCATAGAACTGGTCAATTTCATCCTCTTCAGCACTGGTGGTTGGGGCATAGATTTGGACTACTGTGATATTGAATGGTTTGCCTTGGATTCGAACTGAGATCATTCTGTCATTTTGAAGATTGTATCCCAGTATTGCTTTTCCTACTCTTTTATTGACTATGAAGGCTACTCCAATTCTTTTGAGGGATTCTTGCCCACAGTAGTATACTTGATGGTCATCTGAATTAAATTCACCCATTCCTGTCCATTTTAATTCGCTGATACCTAAGATGTCAATGTTCAGTCTTGTCATCTCTTGTTTGACCACGTCCAGCTTTCCTTGATTCATCGATCTTACATTCCAGGTTCCTATGGAGAAAAAATCTTTACAGCATCGGACTTTCCTTTCACCACCAGACACATCCACAGCTGAGCGTCCTTTCAGCTTTGGCCCAGTCGCTTCATTCTTTCTGGCGCTACTAGTACTAGCCCTCTGCTCTTCCCCAGTAGCATATTGGATGCTTTCCGACCTGAGGGGCTCATCTTCCAGCGTCATATTGTTTTGCCTTTTGGTACTGTCCATAGGGTTTTCATGGCAAAGATACTGGAGTGGGTTGCCATTTCCTTCTCCAGTGGATCACGTTTTGTTAGAACTCTCTGCTATGACCTTTCTGTCTTGGGTGGCCCTGCACAGCACAGCTCATAGCTTCATTGAATTACGCAAGCCCCTTCGCCACGACAAGGCAGTAATCCATGAAGGGGGCATAATCTATAGATGTTGTTAATGTCTATGTGTCTATTGATGGCTGATTTGTCAGTGTGCTTCTAGAAATTCCCTGGCATTTTTGGATTTGGCCTGGTCTAGGATTGTCACATTTTCCCAATTGAAACTATGATTGAATTTGCCCATATGTTGTGAAATTAAAGAATTTCCATCATCCCTTTTGACTGCCAGTTGATATTCATGGATGTGTTCTGCCAGTCTCCTGCCTATTTTTCCTACATAATAGTTGTTGCAGTTTTTACATTGTATGTTGTAGGTGACTCCTATTTTTTCTTCTGGGGTTGCTGAGTCTTTGGGTTTATTTAGGATGTTTTGAAAGGCTTTAGTTGGCTTATGTGCTACACTAATTCTATGTGGTTGTAGTAGTCTATTTACAGTTTCTACTAGAGATATTCTTCTAGATATATAGATTAGATAGACAGGGTAATGAAATGTCTGAAAGAAAACAAGCAAACTCAGAGACCACCAAGGACCCCTCACACCTATATATATCCGTATCTGTTTCTCTGTCAACTATCTATTTTTTTATAGAAAGATACAAGCATGGACCATGAGCTATGATGCCTCTGCTTATTGTAATATCCAGTTCATATAGAAGCTGCTGCAGGATTCACTAATCTGGATCTCACTTCATCTATTGGCTTCAGTTGCCAAAATTCTTAGCAAGCATCATGGCTAGTTGGGAAATTCTGGGGACTGACATCCACGTATCTGCAGAGCACTCAGGAGAATAAGTTAATTTAGCTGGTTCCTCTGGCAGAAGTATATTGCATCAGTATTTTACCTCAGAGCTCCATATGCTTTGGCTCCCCCTTGTCTTTTAGATACAATGTTAAATTTAGGTAAAGCAAAATTAGAATCATCCACTATATCCTTTGTAATATGCAGAGCTCTAGTCAGCAATTTGCTTCATATGAAAGCACTGAACCTATAAAACATGCATATATCCTCAGATGCCATTCATAAAATACATTATTGCTCTTCAACCAAATAGAATCTCAGAGCAGCTTACGTGGGGGGGGGGAATAAGCAGGAAAGTTCTAAAACTATACCATTGACTGTAGCAATCCAAAAAGAGAGAAAATGCTATTCCCAAACAAATAGAGCAATACAGGAACATAAGATAGCAGCATAGAAAATGCATTCATGAAAAAAGGGGGGGGCTTTTGGTTTGCTTCATGTAAATACATCAGGAAGGACAAGGAATGTTGAGCTTCTCGTTGGCTCTTCTGGGAGCTGCTGACAAAAAGGCCCAATAGTATAATTCTGTCATCCAAACCTCTCAGGTTGAATATGTAAAAGGACCTCTGTTGCTGACCTTAGCAGAAGGAAATTATCCTTTTTATTCCCTGAGAAGGCTTAACGTCATGGTTTTAAAAGGCAAAAACAACACCTTAAATGGTCTAAAAATAAATAATGCCTCCGCAGTGTTTTAGAAGGAAATTGAATGTGCCAGGGTTCAGCTTTCAGAGGGAAGGGAAGTTACTGGATACTTGGATGCATCTCTTCTGCTTGTCACTAGCTAACAATCCCCTTTTCCCCATCCCTGTTTCTATCTGGCATATCATTATTTACTACAAGTCTGCAGGAAGCGCTTATATATATGTTGTATATAGCATGTTTATATGTGTGTTAAGTGTTATGCTCTCACTTTTGAGAGAAAGCAATAGAATTTCATTTTTAATGTGTGCCACTGTACCCCCAGTAAAAAATGACAATAAAGGTTATCGTTCCTTACCTTACCTTATCTTCATCGTCTTATTTTACTTTTTATATCTTATCTTTTGTCTTGTCTTGTCATCTTATCTATCTTATCATTTGTTCTATTTGTTTAATCTCTACACTATCTGGATAAAATAGAGCTATAATTTCCAAGTTCCTTATTGATACAGATTTTCAATAGAACAACTGAGTCATTTAAACATATCTAAGAGTTCAGTCTGATGTGTACTTATATTGGTGAGGACCTGAATTAACTACAATGCTCCTCATTTCCAAATGTATATAGCTTGCACAGAATACAGCTAAATTGGTTGTCCTTAAATATTTAAAGGTTTCACCTACTTTATATGTTGGTAGAGGTTAGGTTAGACTAGCTAGATATATCAGCGAGACATTGATGTTCTAAACACACTGATTAAAAAGGCAAGTTCTACTTGCTTCCCCTCAGCAGCTTTCTGCCATTAATATTCATGGCAGATCTCAGTAAAATTGCAAGTAATAGTGCAGGAAGTATGACCCAGACCAAGTACATTCTTTCCTTTGAATAGGATTTTATGAGTGATTCATCTGATATTCACAAATTCGGCAACGTGAACTTCCTTAAGTTTGATAGACCATCCATCTATCTCCATATAACAGCAGAGGACCTAGTGTTCAGCTCATTATCCAGACATCATATAGTTCATATATTTCCACTGTCATATCATCTTTTCTGGAAGCGAACCTCACTGTTCTTTGTCCTATAAGTGCTTACTGCTCCTGTCTGCTCAAATTCTCACAAAATCCTGCCCATGATAAGTAGGCACACATCTTATCCTAGTTGCTTCAAATATCTGAAGTGTGCATGCAAGAAAGGGTATGGACACATGATAGAAGAAATGATATATTAATAGAAGGAAGGCTACTTAACATTTTTGGAAATCACCCAAATAAAACTCTGAATGAATTGTTCCACATAGTTGTTGCCTGGGCTTAGCTTGACAACGTTGCTAGAAAATAAAAATCAGTTATCTTGTATCTAGGAGCATCTTTCAGAACTCAGTGGGATTTGGTGCCGAGCAAATATCCATGACATCAGCATCAGGCATTCTCATGGCAACTCTGTCTCCCCACCCTAGTGATTTTTCTAGCTCAGTTCTCTGAGTTAGGTTTTCTGCAATGCCCTGGTTTGTTTTAACAAAAAAGTTCTTGCTAGATTAGCCCTATCTTATTCTTTTTTTTCATTAAGTAACTTCCTTTATAGATGGGAGTGCTGTAATCATGATATAGTTTGACTAAGTACCTAGGTATAAGGGTAGTCTGGATGGTAGAACATAGACCATAGAATAACAGAGTTCGCAGGGATCTTGAAGGTCTTCTAGTCCAACTCCCTGCTCAAGAAGAACACCTTCTACTATTTTGGGCAAATGATTGTCCAATCTCTTTTTGAAAGCATCCAGAGATAGAACACCCACAACTTCTGGAGTCAAGTCATCACAGTGATTGTTCTCCCTGTCAGGAAATTTCTTCTTAATTCTAGCTTGGATCTCTATACTTTACTTCTTGTCCTGACCTCAGGTGTTTTGGAGATTATCTCAACTCTGTCTTCTCTGTGACAACCTTCAAATATTGGAAGAGTGCTATCATGTCACCCAGAGTCCTTCTCTTCATTAGACTAGATGTACCTACTTCCCGTAACCATTTATTAGCTTCCAGTCCCCTAATCATCTTTGTTGCTCTTCTCTGCACTCTTTCTAGAGTCTGAACATCTTTTTATATCATGGGGACCAGTACTATTGTTGATGCAGTCTAGGACTGCTTTTTTGGCAACACCAGAACATTGTCTGCTCATACTTAAATGATTGTTTACTAGGACACCTAGATTGCTCTCATAGTCACTATTGTTGAGCCAGATACCACCTATTCTGTTCCTGTCCATTTGATTTTTCTTGCCTAACTATAAGACCTTACTTTTCTCACCACTGCATTGCATTGTGTTGGATAAAATCTAGTGCTCAGGTCTGTCAAGCTCCTTCTGTGTCTTAAGTCTATCTTTTAAAGATAGACTCACCACCAGCTTGGTGTCATGTGCAAATTTGATGAGTTTGCCTTCTATCCATTCATCTAAATCATTTATGAAGCTGTTGAAGACTACTGAGCCCAAGACAAAACCTTAACTCCACTGAATGTTTTCCTTTCTTTAGGTGTAGTTCCATTGAGGACTCCACATTGAGTGCAGTTGGCCAGTCAGTTGTGAATCCATCTTGTGGTGATGCTGTCTATCCCACATTTTTCTATCTTGCCAAGAATTAGGGTGTGGTCTACTTTATCAAATGCCTTACTGGAGTCCAAGTAAACTATGTCCACAGTATTTCCCTGATCCACCAATTTAGCCACTTTGTCAGAGAAGGACAAACTCATGCTTGCTTCTAGTAATAGCTTTGCTCATTTCTAGGTGCTTGCAAATCCACCACTTGGTTATCTTCTCTAAGATTTTCCCAGGTATTGATGTCAGCTGACTGGTTTGTAGTTTCCTGGATCCATAAGATTGGAACCACATCAGTTATTTGCAGGCCTCTGGTATTCCCCAGTGCCCAGGAGCTTCGAAAGATTTTGTTCAGTGGTTCTGAGATCACATCTGTCCAGCAGCTTTGGAACTCTGTGATGTAATCAATTTAGTACTAGTGATTTGAGCTTCTCTAGAGTAAATAAATAAATAAGTAAATAAATAAATAAATAAATAAATAAATCCCCAGTGCCGCATAACAGAGTGAGCGCCTGTTACTCGTCCCAGCTTCTGCCAACCTAGCAGTTCGAAAGCACGTAAAAATGCAAGTAGAAAAATAGGGACCACTATGGTGGGAAGGTAACAGCGTTCCATGCGCCTTTGGCATCTAGTCATGCCGGCCACATGACCATGGAGGTGTCCTCGGACAAGCACTGGCTCTTCGGCTTTGAAACAAAGATGAGCACCGGCCCCTAGAGTTGGAAACGACTAGCACGCATGTGCAGGGGAACCTTTACCTTTACCTTTTTAGAGTAAATCGGTGTTCTCTTAACATTTTCTTGCCTATTTTGACTTGCTATATTTCTTCTACAGTACTGCTTTTGATAGTTTGGACTTTTTTTTGTATAAAGACAGATGCAAAGAATAAATTAAGAGGTTCCACTTTTTCCCAATTATAACTGAATCTTGTATACACAGACAGCATGTATCATATTTAAATAAATATGGGAAGGGATTTTATAAGGTTCAGTCTTGAGACTTTTACACTTCAATATTTTTATTAATGAAGTGAGTAAGGAAGTGGAGGAGATGTTTATCAAATCTGCAAATGAAACAAAATTGGGCCGCATTGCTAATTCCTCTAAAAGGTGGAAAGACAGTTCAAAATAGTATTGATGCAAATTACAAATAGCAGAATATCATCAAACAAATACATGCAGATTTTTCACTTAGGATTGGGAAAGCAATCATAGAATACCTGAGTACAAACTAAACATGAAGAATGTCATGTAGCTACTAAAATACAAATACAGTTTTAAGCTACACCAATAGAACTATACTTTCCAATTTACAGCAAATAAAAGGAATTTCTCCCCATTTTCCAGACCTTATTTTCAGGAGCAAGGGACTAGAATTAAAGTCCTATAAGAAAAGATGAAAGGAACAGAAAATCTGGTGATCTATAGAGTGAAGTCCCCAAAAACCTATAAAGACTCATGGGTTAAAAACAACTTTCCTCCTCCTCTCCCTAGGCTCTCAGGAAGTACAGAACAACAAAAAAATCTATCTGAGGACATTTCCAAGAAGGTAATCACCACCACCTTAAGTCCAACCAGATCTTGGTAAGACATACCAGGTCAGTGTCTTTTTCCAAAATAAAATCATGGATGAGGGCAACTTTGTAACACACCAACCTGCTACTCAAAAGCAACAACTTGATTCTGGAACCAGCAAGTATTAAATTGCCAGGCATTGTTGGTAGAAGCTGAGCACCAGAAAATAAAAGACTTATTCTCTGCTTTGACTTCTAATCAATATTGAACTGCACTTCCCCATAAGCATCTAATTGTATCTCAGTCTGATGAAAACCAAAAGGGTAAAGCTGTGTTGTTATGTTAAATTATGATAATGGTGCTCCATTTTCCTGGAACTATGCCTCTGATTAAGAAGTGATTGAAATCCAAGTATCCTCAAAATGCTTTGAGGAAGATGGGCTCACGTCCAACACTCATATTCCAGCTTTTGAAACTGTTTTTGGACATTTGGGCAACATTGCCAACACATATAGAAAAATGCTGTTGTTAGTCTGCTCACCTGAAACTCCTTTGCAAACACTGCTATGCACTCCCATAATGATACACATACCAGTTCCACTCTTGTTCTACAGTTACAGTTAACTGTGCCATTTAGACTGACAAAAACAGGGTAGATTTTGATCCCTGAAGTGTTATGATACCTTGATTCAAATTTCTTGGTGTGTGTGGTGAACAGTTTGCAGTTAAATCTGTTCATGTAGTAAGATGAGAGGAATAATTACCCTAAAGTGGGTGGTCTGAAGGTAAGGCAGGCAATTAGTCCTAATGCACATTCAGATTGTATATATTAAGGTGCTGTTTCTGAAAGTGTAATATCACATGTCAAAATCTCAACCCAAGTCCTTGCAGATTTTAAATAAATACCAGCAGCAATCCTAATGAACATCTCTCTTCCAGCTGTGGTGGAAGCCTATAGGAAGCCCGTAAAATTTAGAGCATACCACCCAGAAGGAATTTGTGGGTTTTGGCTGCCAAACTGGATCTGCTCATAGGGATTGAAGGACACAAATAAGAATAAGCCAAGGACTGAAAACCTTTCTCAAACATATGGTTAAAAATCACACAAGTTGTCAGTGGAGAGATGAACATGGGAAGCTGTAAATTTTCATCTGATCTGGAATCTCATTCTCCATTTACTTTTTGTTCCTCTTAGAAATAACAGCAGGGAGAGTTGCTTCTGAAGATATAATTGCCATGAGACATCTACTTTAAATTTTCCTAAGCTGCCTTTTTCAGAATAATCAATTTGCAGGTCATACAAGCCAGCATCATGTGTATTGTATGCCTCAGCCTTGGAGCCATACTCGCCAAAATTGTATCATGGTCTACGTAAATAAAAATAAGCTCACCACATCTTATAAGATACCATAATGACATGCATGCTCCTGCAAATGCAAAGAAAATCTCATCATTACACATCTGCTCAGGTGTGTAAATATTGAGAGATGCCAACATTAAATAAAAGAAATAAACTGAAAATAAAGATGAGGAGGTAATGGCAAGAAAGTACTTCATATGAGAAAATAATTCTGATATATTGGACAGCTTGGATCAGATCTGATTGGTTTCAAATTACCTATTAGATTAGATTTTGATTCTAAGTAAACAGTTATGAAAATCAAATAAATTGATTCATCTTGTACCTATTTGATTCAATAATTTGATCTAAATAATCAAGCCAGTTCAAAAAGGTGATTCAATCAAATTACCTTCAGATCAAATTTCCTAATTGAATCTTGTATTATCCTACTGAACATCTTTTAAATGACAGCTACATATTATATCCAGATAGTTTAATATTATTTTTTTCAAATATGAGAAAGAGTGAGTTATTACTTACATTTCTTGCCTGCAAAGGATAGATTTAATTTTCCATTCAATTCTTTAATAGTGGATTTTGTAATAGTGTTAATGATATTTATTTATTTAAATATAGATTATACAATATTATTTTGAAAAGACCATAGATTTCTATCCTTAATTTCAAAGTTGATATCATGAAACAGAAGACTGTATGTTCCTTTTTCCAATTTTCATTCATCGGCTGTGTCCATGTGCCCAGTTTAAATACATTCTGCTTGTGTGAACTTAGTAACTCAGTCATTTCCAAGTCTGACCTAAAAACCTCTGTTCATCTAAAGCTGACTATGTAATTTGAGTTTGAAGCACAAATTACTTTAGATTCACTCTCTCTTCTAGACCTTGGAAGCAGAAGAACAGACTGGAACATAGACTGCCTCTTTCCATAAAACCTAAATTGCTGCAGGTGATTTCCTCTGCTGTGGGGATTTCATTATCCCCATAGATTTCTGGGACAGTAAAAGTGAAGCAGAAAGGAGGTAGGTGCCCATGTACTTACGTTATCTTAGAGAACTAGTAGACTCAAACAGACATATCATAAGAAAACTATCAATCAAGAGAAATTATGGACATAGATCACTTGATACATAAATTTTCAGTCATCACCAAAGATAAGTCTCTCTCTCTCTTTTTTTTCTTTCTTTCTTTCTTTCTTTCTTTCTTTCTTTCTTTCTTTCTTTCTTTCTTTCTTTCTTTCTTTCTTTCTTCTTTCTTTCTTTCTTTCTTTCTTTCTTTCTCTTTCTTTCTTTCTTTCTTTCTTTCTTTCTTTCTTTCTTTCTTTCTTTCTTTCTTTCTTTCTTCCTTCCTTCCTTTCTCTCTCCCTTTCTTTCTTTCTTTCTTTCTTTCTTTCTTTCTTTCTTTCTTTCTTTCTTTCTTTCTTTCTTTCTTTCTTCTTTTTATAAATATGGGTATTAATATTCATTTGCAATGTCTTTTGTCTTTAATGTTCTAATATCCTTTCTGGTATTTTGAGTTAGTAAAGTTTAATTATAGCTCTGATGTTTTATTTCTCTGTGGATTGAAAATACAATACTGTAATAGTATGTTTGTGTGCAAGTGTGGGTTTACAATATTCATACATAGATATATTCATGAGTAACATATATTCATGAGTAAATTCTGTTTAATTCAGTGGAATATAACCCCTTGTAGCTTGATACAGAATTGTAAAATACAGAAAATTTACAGTAAGTTGAGTGGACCCAACTCTGTAGCCATGAAATATAACAGTTTTTTCCCAAAAGGTTCTCATGATCTATGGATTCTCAAAGCTTTATATATTTTTAGACCTCATATTTAATGCATGAGACAAGAAAATATGCTATGGTGGATAGCATGGGGAAGCAATATTAAATAATTTACCAAATCTGCTCCTCTGGGATCTGCTAGTTTGTTCCACTAAAATTTTCATATCTTCTTGGCCCTAACATGTCATTCTCTTAGAAAGAACTAATCTATTGTTTATAGTTTAAATACATAAGCCATTAAATTTATAAATATAGCAAAATATACTAAGCAGCAAAGACTGGCCCTTATACTGTCTTTAGAATCATTTCCTTTTGCTCTCTTTCTTTCTTTCTTTCTTTCTTTCTTTCTTTCTTTCTTTCTTTCTTTCTTTCTTTCTTTCTTTCTTTCTTTCTTTCTTTCTTTCTTTCTTTCTTTTTTGAGAAGATCCAAAAATTAACAATGGCCAGAATGGCAACAACATCCTAGCCCTGGGGAAAGATACTGCATGTGCATATATGCATGATAATGTAATATTTGTAGAAAGAGCTTTGATACTTCCAAAGATGCTGAAATTATTTATAAGCAAATATTATAGTTTGTTTGCCTGCCTTTCTGCAGGAAAAAAAATATATAATGAAATCTAGCCAGCTGAGCTCATTGTTTATGTAGTCACTGTATATAGCTGGCCACTCGGCAGGTGACTCCAGGGATCAGAATCTTGAAATACTGATGCATGAGTAGGGAGGCTTTTCTGCTTGAGCAGGGGGCTGGACTGCTCTGTTCTGTTCTGTTCTGTTTGTTCTAAATGTTACTGCTAGAAGAGATGGTTGTGGGGAATGGATGTTAAACTGCTTCACACTCAAAAGGCAAGATTTTAACTTTTTTTTCCCAAAAAGATTTGGGGTCTGCTTCCTATTGACAATTCTCATGGTATGTTTTATCTATCTTCTTAACTTAGCCTTGAGAGTTTGGCCAGTGATTAAGAGGCTGGACTAAGAATGGGGAGACCTGAGTTCTAATCATGATTTAACATAGAAGCCAACTGGATTGACATTACACCAGTCATTTTCTCTTAGCCCTTGGAAAATGGGAAAACTCTTCCAAAAATGTTGCCTAAAAGCCTGCATGTACTTGTATTCACTAAGAGTCAAGACTGACTCTGGAGTAATACAACAAATATTGAGCATCATAAATATTTCAAATTTGGAAGCAGAAGATGAGACAGAAGTAGTGGCTAATAGAAAAGATTCATAAATGGTCCAAAAATCAGAATCTTTCAAAGGAGATATAACACATTCCTCCCTCCTGTAGAGCCCAGAATGAAAAATAGCAAAATAGCTTTCCTAACTCTATCTCCACTGCTAAGTGCCAAATTACATGTTTACACATTACTGTTCCAAAGAAATGCACTTCTAAGCTAAACCCAGACAGCCTTGGAAGTAGCAGAGGGTGTTAAACATTTCTTCAGTAATCATTTCCAGCTTTTATCTACTCCACAGAGTTTTAATGCATACTTTTTCATCTCTACTGCCCAGGGATGTGGATAGGAACCTTGAAGACAAGATATCTGCTATGAACATGTTTGATCTTTCCTGGTGTACAGAAGCAGGAAGGACAAAGGAAGGGCTGGAAAATGTAGCAATATGAATACTTCATACTTTGAGAAGCACAGGGTGCTTTGGAGAATAGCTTGACTCCCTCCTCTCTGTGGCAACCCCTGAGATATTGGAACACTGTTATCATGTCACCCCTCGTCCTTCTCTTCATTAAACTAGACATACTCAATTCCAGTAACCATTCCTTATGTTTTAGCCCCCAGTCCCCTGAACATCTTCATTGCTCTTCTCTGTACTCTGGTGACCAAAACTGGATGCAGTATTCCAAGTGTGGCCTTGCCAAGGCATTGTAAACTGGTATTAACACTTCATGTGATCTTGATTCTAGCCCTCTGTTAATGCAGCTTAGCACTGTGTTGGGTTTTTTTGTTTGTTTTTTTGCAGCTGCAGCACACAGCTGGCTCATATTTAAGTGATTGTCCACTAGGACTCTAATCAGTATCATAGTTTTCTGAACTGAAAAGCTTGGGTGGAACTTGAATACAATTTTACACCAGCTGTAGCCCTTTTTGGAAGGGCAATTTCAGAATATAGGGTTGGATATTCAGATGATTATTTATTATAGCATATCAAGACTGCAACTTGTTTCGTACATGCACAGTGCAAGATTGTTCCAAATTTTGTAAATTGGTGCTGTTTGTGCCAATTCTATCCTCTCTTTGGAAATCTAAGGAGAGGTATTCTAGTTCTAAATCACTGTCTAATGTCAACAAGTAACTAAAGAGGACCAAACAAGTTAAATCACAGTATAGTAAAGACATTCCTAGAGATATCAGTTTTGGCAATAATATATGCCATGGTTGTATCTCATAACTACTATCACCCACAGTCAATCTCAAAAAGGTGGGAAGGTCTAGTTTGAACCTGGATAGGAAACCAACAGTAATCCTAGGATTGTATGAGTCTGCTTTGAAAAGAATTTGGAAAATTCAGCTGATCCAGGCTAATGAAGTTTTGGCCTGCACCCATATAAGTCCATTTGTCTCATTTATTAAAACAATCACATGGTTGGTCTGATTAAATTTAAATAATTTATCCTACCTTATAAAGTCATACATGACTGGGACCAGAACAATCAAGAGAGCATATTTTTCTGTATGAGCCTTTCCATGCTTTAATATGTCAGGAAGACTCTTTTTTTTCTGGGAATACAAGAGAAAGACATGTGGGTGAGTTGCTTCCAAGTATGGACATCTTTGCCAGATTACCTACTCTTCATTGTCCTTCAACCAGCAAGCAATTGTTTTTAAGCTCTGGAAAGTATTTTAGAACTTAAGATGGCTTTTTATTGAGGTACAATTCAATTTGGTTTAGGGGCCCTACCATTTGTTTTGTCTCAGTCAAATGTCCCAAAAGTGCTTTTTCAAAAGGCAACTGGACTTTTGGACAACTCTGAAGAAGCTTCTCTAATGAGAAGTAAAACTTCTTCAAAAGTCCAGTTGCTTTTTGAAAAAGCACTTTTGGGACAACCATGACCTGGATGACTTGAAACGGAGATGAGCACCGGCCCCTAGAGTTGGAAATGACTAGCACGCATGTGCGGGGGGAACCTTTACCTTTACCTTTAATAGTCACTAAGAAAGGAGAACAATAAAGTAGCATAAGATCAATCGATCACAGACAGCCAAAAAGGATAGATCCAAGAAGATCTGTTAGTTATGACAGATTGCTTGCTAAATGTTAATTGAAAATTTTGATGAACTCTATGTGGAATTGGTAATACACAGTGCTTTTTTTGTAAAAGAAAAAGGTGCCGGAACTCACACATGTCATACAACCTGCCTTGCCTACCCTAAAAGGTTCCATCCAAAAAAGGTGCTGGAACTCCATTCTGAGCGTTCTATGAGAAAAAAAAGCCCTGGTAATACACTTTATTTAGTAATACATATTTTGCAGTAGTTTAGGATAAGCATACTGTGATTGTAGCAATAGTGGTACTGTGTGGGAAGCAGGGAGACAATACACACACACACACACACACACACACACACACACACACATAATGAGCTGGTATAAAAGAAAGTTTTTTTAAAAAAAAATAACCAAATAAGACCATTGGGTCCTGGATTATGTTTATTCAATCCTGAAGAACTCTCTCACAAGTATATTTGAAAACAAGTTGAAATTTAATCAATCATCTATTTTCTCAGTCACCTTGAATGATTTTTTTAAAAAAACTAGTGGCAATAATTCAAGAGACAAGGAAATAAATGAAGGCTGCCCCAATTTCTCCACAACCAGTCACTTTTATCTCTACATGGGGCTGCCCTTGAGGACCACCCGGAGGCTCCAGCTGGTACAGAATGCAGCCGCGAGAGTTGTGTTGGGAGTCTCCCGATACTCCCATGTTACACCTCTGCTCCGTGAGCTGCATTGGTTACCAGTTGTCTTCCGGGTGAGATTCAAGGTACTAGTAATGGTGTTCAAAGCCCTACATGGCAGGGGTCCGGAGTACCTTGGGGAACACCTGCTGCTGGCATCAACCTCCCTTCGCCCTGTGCGTTCTTACAGAGAGGGTCTCCTCAGGGTGCCGCTGATCAGAGAATGTCGATTGGTGGCCCCCAGGGGGAGATCCTTCTCTGTGGGCGCTCCGGAGCTGTGGAATCAGTTACCGGTAGAGCTCCGGATGGCGCCCGATCTTCGCTCCTTTCGCCGCGATCTGAAGACGTTTTTGTTTGCACAAGCCGGCCTGGCCTGATGGGGGATTGGTGGGGTTTTATTTTTGTATTTTTATTGTAGTATTTTTGGGGGTTTTTTATAAATGTAATATATTAATTGTTTTAACGGGCAACTATTTAATCTCCTTTTAATATTTGTAACTCTGTATTTTATTCTTGCCCTGTGAACCGCCCTGAGTCCTTCGGGAGAAGGGCGGTATAGAAATATTAATAAATAAATAAATAAATTTATTTTATTTATTTTATTACATTTATATACCGCCCTTTCCCGAAGGACTCAGGGCGGTTTACCCTAGCATGTGGTGTATAATATTCAAACTTAGTTTTCATTTGTGCCTTCCTATTATGTGCAGTTAGAAAAAATGCTGCTTAATTTAGAGCAGATGAATGAAAAATGCAAGGTTTCATTAAGCCATCAGAAAGTTACTGACCTACTTTGAAATGGATGGATGGGTGGATAGATGATTCACTGTTAATTTTCAATTTAATAAAAAATCAATTTTGAATCAAGCCCCCATTTTCTCTCTCTCTCTTTTTTTTTGGGGGGGAGATTAAATATACACGAAAGAAATACCAAAATCTATGTCTACCCTGCTCTAATCCTGTGAGAGGAAAAGACAACATTTCACCTACACCATGATTCCAGGTGAACTTCCTTTTACTAATCATAATCTTTTCCTTTCTCTAACCCTAGCCCTAACCTTGGCATGAGGAAAAGAGAAGTGTTAAAAAGAGGCTCTTCCCCTGAAGTGCTGGGGAGGGGGGAGTAACAATTAAACAAGAGCAACAGTTTTATTGCACAGTTGTAACCATTTTCTTGCTTTTTTACCACCCCACTCCTGTTTCTGCTGCAGAAAAAAAATTAATAATCAATTCTTCTATCAACAGCACCCTCCTTAAAATCTCAACACATACAGTAGATAATGGTCCACATACAGAGAAGACCTCATCACTTTCTTGAGATACCAGGTTGATTGCTTAAGCTAAGAAGCAGGCGAGACAGCTAGTTAACAGTTTAACTTTTTATTCTGAACCAGGCAAAGAACAAGGGAACATGACACCTATTTATACTGACAGCTGCCGGCGGATCGACCAATCCGGGGTGAGTCTGCTCCCGCGCCGTGGTCGCCGCCAATCGGGTTCGTTTGGTTTTGACAGCTCGGAGCTGTCATCTGTAGCGCGTGTTGAGCTGTCAATGGTTGGCGCTTGCGCGGTTTCGCCCGACAGCTTTTGACAGCTGTCAAAAGCTGCCGCGGTTTTACCTCAGCTCTGTAACTTCTGTTTAACTTAATGTAATAACAATTAGTAAATACACAACACCCCTTCCCCCTCCCTCTGATTGAGTTGATTTTACCCCAACTGTTTCTTTTTTGGTTTTCCCCATTCATAGTCTTTCAGGTATGTGGGAGGTTTCCTTAATCTCTCGGAGCGCCGGGGGGTCGCCTCGGTAGTATGTTCTGGTTCTCTTGGCGCTTCTTGGGTTGGCTCCGGGGGTGGGGGGTTTGGCTCTGCTGGATCTGCGTTGATTGGAGTGGGGTGTTGAAATGGTATGTTCCGATCAGGGGAGTCTTGTCGTGCCAGTCTTTGCGCCGGTGCTTCTGTTGGTATTTCGTCGTCACCCCTTCCCCCTATATTTTGAGGACTGCGTTGGCGTAATTGGTCTATGTGTCTGCGGATATGTATGTTTTGTCCAATGTCAATGATGTATGACAAGGGGCCTGTTTGTTCGATGACCACCCCTTGTGTCCATTTGTTCCCTCCCCCATAGTTTCTAGCCCAGACAGCTTGCCCAGTGTTGAGAGTTCTATGATGGAGGGGCAGTTCTGGGTCTGGAGGGGATCTGTCTGGGTGGAGACGGTCCAGTCTGGTGGTCAATCTTTTGCCCCAGCGAAGCTCTGCTGGTGACTTTCCGGTAGTTGTGCAAGGCGTGGTGTGTTGGGAGAGAAGAAATTGTGCCAGTCTTTGGTGCCAGTTGCCGGAGATGATCTTGCGTAGTGCCTCCTTGGTTGATTTTACCATCACCTCTGCCAAGCCGTTCGACGATGGGTGAAAGGGAGCCGAGGTGGTGTGCCTAATAGAGTTCGCCGTTGTGAAACTCTGGAATTCGTAGGAGGTAAATTGGGGCCCGTTATCGGAAACTATAACATCAGGGAGGCCATGTGTGGCGAATAATCCCCTTAAAACTTGTATAGTGGCCGAGGAAGTTGTATTGGCTACTGGCGCCACTTCTAGCCATTTTGAAAAGCTGTCTACGACAATTAGGAATGATTGTCCCTGGAACGGACCTGCATAATCTATATGAATGCGAGACCAAGGTGACTTTGTCGTTTCCCATCTATGTATGGACGCCTGTGGCTGGGCTGCTCTAACTAGCTGGCAGGAATAGCAGCCAGCTACGTGTGCCTCAATGTGTTTGTCTATACCCGGCCACCAAACATAGCTCCTGGCCAGAGCCTTCATTTTGACGGTGCCCGGGTGCCCTTCGTGGAGGCTCTCTAGTACTTTAAGTCTGTGTTTGTCAGGGATGATTACTCTGCTGCCCCATAAGAGACATCCCTGATGGGTGGATAATTCTTTTTGTTTTAAGAAGTAAGGTTGGAATTGTGGTTCCTGGGGTGAATATTGCCAGCCCGTTGTGACATAGCCTAGGACTCTGCCTAGGATTTTGTCTGCCGTGGTAGCTGCGGAGATATCTTTGACAGATAAGGGGCATTCTGGCAGCTCTGAGATAGCCAGTATTCTTCCAGCTGGTGCTGGGTCTGGGTCCACAATTGGTTGCGGCAGTCTGCTCAGGCCGTCTGCGTGGCCCATGGTTTTCCCTGGTCTGTATTCTACTTTGTATGAATAGGCTGATAGAAATGTAGACCATCTTAGGATGCGGGGAGATAATATTTGTGGTGTTAGCCTGTTTACTGTAAAGAGTCCTAACAGGGGCTTATGATCAGTATAAATAGTAAATGGTCGGCCATACAGGTAATCATGAAATTTTTTTACGCTGGCTACTATAGCTAGAGCCTCTTTATCGATTTGAGCGTAATTCCGCTCAGGTTTTGACAGCGTTCTCGAATAGAACGCTACAGGGGTCTGTATTCCTTCTTTAGTTAAATGGCTTAGGACCGCTCCGATGCCGTACGGGGAGGCATCGCAGGCGAGACATACGGGCAGCTGATCGTTAAACAGGGCTACCGTTGCGTTGCTGGAGAGTAAGTTTTTTAGGAGGTTAAAACTTTTATCATGCTCAGGGGTCCACGTCCAGGGTTTGCCCTTGTCTAATAATCTATGTAAGGGTTCTGCAATGGAGGCTTTATGCGGTAGGAAGGTGTGGTAAAAGTTGACTAACCCTAAGAAAGCCTGAAGTTCTTGTTTGTTTTTGGGGGTCGGTGCTGCTTTGATAGCTTTAATTTTTGTGTCCGTGGGGTGAATTCCCTTAGCGTCTATTTTAAACCCTAAGAACTCTGTTGAGGGCACCCCGATGGAGCATTTGTCTCTTTTTAATTTGAGACCGGCCTTCCTGAACCTTAGGAGTACCTTGGTTAGTTTGCCAGCCAGGTCATTTTCTGATTCCCCTGCAATTAGGACGTCGTCAAAATATGGGCAGACCCCGGGAATTCCCTTAAGTGTTTTCTCCATGATTTCCTGGAAGATTCCCGGGGCTGCAGAGATGCCAAATTGAAGGCGGTTAATTTTGAATGCTCCCTTGTGGGTGACTATTGTTTGAGCCAAAGCGGTGTCAGGGGTGACAGGCAACTGTAAATACGCCTGCGCCAAGTCTAACTTGGCAAATATGGCGCCTGACTTAATGGCCGCGAGGATGTCTTTGACAGCCGGGACCGGGTAGGCATGTGCGTTTAAAGCGAGGTTGAGGGTCGCTTTATAATCGGCACATAATCTAATTTGGCCGTTTGGTTTAACTGGGGTCACTATGGGAGTCTCCCACTCGGCCCCTTCTACCGGTTCGAGGACCCCTAAGTTTGTTAATCTGTCAAGCTCCGCTTCTATTTTTTCCCTCAAGGCGAAGGGAACCCTTCTGGCCTTGATTCTGACAGGCATCACATTTGGGTTCAGTTTAAGTGATACGGGCGGTCCCGTGTATTTCCCTAGTGAGCTGTCAAAAACGTCCGCGAATTGTCGGCAGACGGATTCCAATTTTGACAGCTGAATGGCGTTGACACCTGTCAACGCTATTCCTAGTGCCTCGAACCAGTCTAATCCTAGCAGGCTTATTCTGTTTTCTTGGGTCACCAAAATAGGAAGGGATCCTTTAAATTTTTTGAACTCTACGGGGACGGAAGCTTTTCCCCGGAGTTTAATGGGCGTTTTCTGGAAGTCGGCTAGGCGGAGTTTGGTGGGTCTAAGGGCGGGCCCTTTCCTACTTCGGTTACAAATGTCCCTGTACGTTTGCCATGAAATTAGTGAGACGGAGGACCCAGAGTCCACCTCCATCTCACAGGGAATTCCCTGAATCCGTACGTCCACCTTGATTTTGGGCTTAAGAATGCTGTGGACTGTATGTTTCTCCGCCCTCCCCCTTACATTGGACACTGGGGTTCTGGGGCTGTGCCTAGCTCTGAGTGTATATGGGGCCATACCTTCGGCTGTCACCTCCAGGTCGTGCAGGTTTTCCCGGCTCCGGCTGCGGCACACTGCTTTGAGGTGGCCTGTCTTCCCGCACCCGTGGCATTTGGCACTGCGGAACCGGCACGTTGCCCTAGGGTGGCTTCCCCCGCAGCTGGCACACTTCGCCCTGTTTGTCGGGAAGTTGGCCCCCCTCTGATTGTTGGCAGGGCCCCCCTTGTAGTTGCGTTGCATCCTCAGTTTCTCGAACCGCCGTTGCACCGCGTCTATATCTGTGGGGCCGTCGTCGTCCTCAGAACCGCTGAACCTGCCGTCTTCCTGGTGCACGGACCCCCGTGGTCCGCTGTCCGGTACCCGTCGGTCGTCTCCGTGGCAGTCTTCGTATGCGATGACTTCTCTAGCCACATCGGTCATTGTCATTTCAGGCTTGGCGATCAGCTTCTTCCTCAGCCGTTCGTCCTTGAGCCCTATGACAATCTGGTCCCGGATTCGGTCTTCCAAATCCGGGAACCGGCACCGACGTGCGGCATGCCTGACCCTGGTTATGAAGTCATTTGCTGGCTCGTCAGGAAGCTGGAGTTTCCGAGCGAAGTTCACTCTCCAGTAGAGTTCTGACTTGAGGGGCATGAAGTATTTACTCAGCCCCTCAGTGAGGTCTGCATAGGAGATGGTGGCAACCGGCTCCGGGGTGAAGATCCCCACAGCGGCATCATAAACAGCAGGGCCGCTGAGCCAGAGGAGGGCGGCCGCCTTGGCCCGGTCATCTGTGATCTTCTTGACTACCAGGTACCCTTCTACCTGGCCCAGATGCGATTCCCAGCCTTCTGGGTGGCGGGTATCGAATTCTCGAATGTGGCCGTGGTTCGTCATGCTGTCTGTAATTGAGGTGCCGCTGCTTGCGTTGAATGGAAGTTTGACTTCCAGTGACTTCAGCAAGTGACCAGCTCAGCTAAGGGAAAAAATCTCTTCTCCCCTTAGGTAGTGACTTCAGCTAAGCAAGCAGCATCCCACCCTCGTCGCCAGTGCTTAAGCTAAGAAGCAGGCGAGACAGCTAGTTAACAGTTTAACTTTTTATTCTGAACCAGGCAAAGAACAAGGGAACATGACACCTATTTATACTGACAGCTGCCGGCGGATCGACCAATCCAGGGTGAGTCTGCTCCCGCGCCGTGGTCGCCGCCAATCGGGTTCGTTTGGTTTTGACAGCTCGGAGCTGTCATCTGTAGCGCGTGTTGAGCTGTCAATGGTTGGCGCTTGCGCGGTTTCGCCCGACAGCTTTTGACAGCTGTCAAAAGCTGCCGCGGTTTTACCTCAGCTCTGTAACTTCTGTTTAACTTAATGTAATAACAATTAGTAAATACACAACATTGATCACTTGCAGAGAATTGTTTGACAAGATTTACTTCAAAATTACTGTTGCTTGGCTTTTCAAAATCAGCGCACTAGTTCAAGAAGAGAGAGAGATTTTTCACTCACTGGCAATTTTTTTTTTTACAAAGGGCACGAATAATTATGAAAAAGAGAAGAGAGGTTTGGTTTAGTTCCGTTCACCCCCCTCTCCCAAGGAGGGACAAAAAGATATGTGTAAAATTCAGTCCTAATTTTAAAGTATGAATCATGAAAACATATTCTCAGAGCACCCTCTTCTGGTTTATGGGGAAAAGTGAGCTGCATTTGCTGAACATTGTACCATGGAAGACAAGAAATGTCATTTAGCAGGTTTGGCTAATAATCTTTAAAAGCCCATGAACAGCTTTCTAATCACCCAAGTATAGGAAATCAAAAATAATGACATATAAGCATGCTTAAGCTGAATATTTCCCCAAATTTGGAGATTTCCTTCAGGATGTCACAGAAATCATAATAAGTAAACCACTCTTTGTAATAACTCTGAAAGAGATACAGTATGTTCTATCTGTTTATATTCAAATGTTCTGTGTATGCTTTGGTGTGAAGCCATGAACCAGCTATAGGATTTCTCTAATACACCATTCAGGGGTATCTTTCTATATCTCTAGGTAATAAGTAATTTTTCTAGTGAGTTTATTGTCAAGGAGTTTAGGAGCAAATAGAGGGTAGCTTGCCAAAAGCTATGTGCCATTGCCCAAAATGGATTTCTATCATGACTAAAATTGATGTTTTACCATCTAATCAAGTTTGCCTCTTAATTGGGAACTAGGGTGAAGTCATCTAAAACTACTAAGAAAATGAAATCTATTCAGAAGTGTGGAATTCTGGTGTTAATAAACTTTTCATGCATTTTTTCCCTACCAGTTTTCATTTAATTTTAGAACTGGAGAGAGATATTTAGGCCATCAAGTCCAACCAGGAATACAAATTAAACACAGACAGATGGCCATCAGTCTTTCACATCCAATGCAGAGGAACCCATTAGCAATTAGTACATAGAACACAGAATACAACATAGCCCAACCCCCTTCTTAAGGCAGGAGACCTTATGCCAGACATGTCAAACGTATCGGGCGAGTTTTGCCATTGCTGGCAATGGGGTGGGTGCGGTTTCCAGATGACGTGTCTGGACTGTGGGCCGGTAGTTTGACACCCCTGCCTTATGCCATCCCAGTCAAATAGCTGTCCAGTTATGGAGCACTCACAACTCCAATGTAATAAAAGAAAATCTGCTTTAATCTTTAAAAAAAAACATGTTTAAACATTAAGAACTTCTACTAGGTAGAATCTGATGTACTTGAACTTCTTTAGCTACAAAGTCTCTTTGTGCTTGGTGTACAGGAGGGAGAAGGGAAAAGGTAGAAAAGATAAGGCCTTATCTTTCAATGTACAACTTTCTCTACAGCAGATCAGTTTCCTTGGCTTTCATGTTACATGCTCAAGGGAAAACCGTATGATAGAAGGAGGAAGAGGAGGAGTCCTGATAATAGAATCTGCAAGAAGGCCAAGAACCTTATGCACAATTGTGATGTAATATCATTTCAGCCCCTTATGAACTTTCATGCAAAGTTATTATGCATATATGAAAAGGCAGAGCTGATGCTTTGATGTTACAGTTCACATTTCATTATTTGGGCCTTATCTTGGTTAGGAATGTGTTACGTGAGTTCTGCCTCTAAGATGTTCTCTTGCATCTGATTTTTTTTTTAATAAAGCATTGATCCACTTCTCTGATCACAAAGTTGCTGAAATTTTTGAAAGGCCAGCTCTATACTAATCTCTTTTTATATTGGTTTCTACTTCTGTATGAATAATATGGAAGTACTAATGCCAATTACTTACTATATGTAGTACTCATTAGCAACCCCATTTTGGACCAGCTACACTGTCATTAAGTGAAGCAATCACTAAGTGAAACTGCACCTGTGCTTTTGGTCTTACTTCAGCTTTCTTTTGCTTTTGTAGACATGTGAAGATTGTAAATATAAGGATTGGTCATACAGTTACATTTTCATCACCATTGTAACTGTGAACTGTCATTAAACAAGGCAGTCGCTAAACGAAGACTAAAAGTCATTTGAATTTTTGAAAAGTTCCTATATATATGGCAACTGGATCTAGGGCTAATATGGGCATATAGCTCAAAGATGAACTGGAGTCTTTCCTCTGTATTTATAGGGGAAGGCTAGAAAAAATTCTCAGATTCATTACAGATTTATTATAAACATATCCATTCTTCCTGCCTGACCTTGAACAATCACTATATTTATTCCATGCCCTTGATTTATTTTAGTACTGCTTACCTGCTTCTGGATTTGTTTAATTAGCTTAAACATTGTGTTGTTATAATAAAAGTTAAAAACATTCTAAATAATTAATAACATAGCTTAATTTGCTATCCATAAAGACCAATAGTTATAAACATAAATGATTCCATCCATATAAATAAATAACCCTGCCCAATTATAACTGAGATTCAAACATGTGGAGGAAAAAAAAGCTTTTAATTTCTCTTCTGAAAGTAATACGCAGCTCATTTTATTTGCATTGACTTACTTGTTTCTTGTCATTTAATCACCACCTTATTTAATGTTGGTGTTTCATTCATTTTGTTTCGATGTTGACCACAAGGGTTGACAAGAGTGAGCTTGATGCCAATAACATTTACTGGGATTACATTTGTCATATGTCAAGGGTAAAATAAAATGCCCATGTTTTATACTCATCCAAAGTAAAGGTAAACTCTACCAAAGATCTTACTATTGCTTTATTCTTTTGGTTGGACAATTTTGTTGGCTTGTCATTTTTAAAACATCCCAATGTCCTCCCTAACACAGAGTACTCCCTGAATGTCTCAGTTTGCTAAATAATGTGATGCAGCCACTCTTATGAGTGACAGGAGTGATATAACAGTAACAGACTGACAGGAATAATCATAGTAGCTGGAATAATCATAGTAGCTGTAAGAAACAAAAAGAATGACCTTACCTCAAAATGTCAATTTGTTTTTTTATAGAAACAAATCAGACAAATTAAAAATTGGAAGGCATTTATTTTAGTTTTGCCATACTATTTTCTATATTGGCCAGATACTTTTCTTACTCTATTTATATGAATTTGTTCCCTTAGATTATCATGTTTTTCATTTGCATTACATTTTAACATATATAAGAAATAATTTAACATATATTGGAAGTAATTGCAATAAACTTTTTAATTCCATATAAGGAATATGATTAAGAAGCAGTATAAAATGTGTTAGATATATGATGGATAGATTTCACTGGGAATAAATGGTTTCAAGCTTGTTTGAGCATCCCAAATTTAGAGCAGGGGTGTCAAACTGCCGGCCTGCAGGCCAGACATGTCATGAGGCACCCACCCCATTGCCGACAATTGGGGAAAAAGTTCCGATATGTTGCATGATGTCATGTGCAATTTCCCACCATGTCTTCTCTCCTCTCAAGTAGGAGATTTAAAGAGTGCTGGCCAGGTTTGACTAGTTAACTGGATGACATTTTTAAGGCTTCTATCCCAAATGTTTGAAATATACATCTGATTTGTTTTTCATATAAGTCAGGGGTGTCAAACTGCTGGGCCGCGGGCCGGATGCATCATAGGGAAACCACCCCATTGCCGGCAATGGCAAAAAAAAGTCATGATACGTCACATGACATTGCGAGTTTGATACCCCTGATGTAAGTGCATCAAACTATGACATCCTGTAGAAAGGTAGTATATCTATAGGCATATAATTCTCTTACAGTTACCTACTAAGTGATCACTGTATGACAAAGCATGATTGTTTTTGGAAAACATGCATCAGATGTGCTGATTAATTCAGGTTCTTCCAAGGCTGAATTTCTAAATACATATGAAAAAAATAACACGTGTGAAAATTTTGGCTTGGTAAAGTTGCTCCGATCCCTCAAAGATGACAAACATAGAAGTTGTACTTACAAAAAATCAGTAATATAATTCAAGCTGATCCTAAGGACCTGGACCACTTATTGCTGGAAAAAAGCCCATCCAAAGAGGTTTGTCTTTGTCAGACATATTTTTCTTTTCTGCATGGACTTATATGAGAGATGTCACAGATTTCATGAAGTAATAAAATTAAGCAAACCCCTGTTGCTATATTTGCAGCCTGTATAACCTCTGTGAATTAAACACAGCAACTATCAAAAGGATTTTGGCACCATCCAAGGATTAATGACAAAGTGGAAATATGATGGCTAAAGGCAAAACTGAGCAATCATTAAGTCAATTCCCAAGGAAATGTACTATGCCAAGGTTATTGCTATCATAGAGCTTCTTTAAACTTGCATAGAAAGAAAGAATAGTTTAAAGAAGCAGTCATTAGAAACAGATTTTCACCTATCCATATTAGCAAAAATTAAAGAAAAGGCATTTAGCAGAAACTACTTGAATTCTGTTCTTGTGGTGGAAGTAACTGAACACCACAGTTAGGTAGTTAGTTTAGAGTAGAACAAGGGCTCCCAATCTTGGTATCTTTAAAACATGTGGATTTCAACTCCCAAAATTTCCCAGCTAACCATGTCACCAATTCTGGTCATATTGCAGCATGAACATAAATAAATAAGTGACAGGTAGGGAGATATTTCCTATGACTTTCCCTGAATTTTCTCACATGAAATAAAAAGACAGGACCATAGCATCCATCTATGAGTAGGGGAAAAAACTTTTCGTGCCAAATTCTGGTTGCACCAAGAGTACAGAATAGTGTTTCCATTCAGAAAACAAAATGAAATTTCTGCCATTTGTACTTGTCCAATATTTTGGGTTAAAATTGTAATGAAAACAGAATAAATCCATCCCATCTGTTTCCATTGAGAGAGAATACTGATGAGGTAGAAACAAACTATGACCATGCAGTAGAATGTGATACACGGTGTAAGAGGTCAAAGCCACAGAGGAAAATATTGAGATCAGAAACATCTGGTGACGATTGCCATATTCTAATGACAGAAATTGTCAAGGCTAGATAAAGTACCTATCTATTTATCTCAATATGAACTTCTCTGGTCATCAGATCTTTATTCTAGCCATACTTTTGTTAGACCAATTCAAAGATTCCTAATGTTTTGTGGCAATAAAGTTGGCTTCGTAATGTTACACACTGAGGATTTTTTCCCAATTATCTGAATGACTACTTTCCCTTTGGAGTATCTTCGGTGTATTTCTCAGATATAAACCCTGCTGTGTTTAGTTAGACTTCTAAGTACAGTAAATAGGACTGCACAGTCCTTGATCCATTACCCTGCACTACGTCAACTCTGGAAGCTGAAAAGGTCATTTATTCCCTTCCAATATTTATGATCAGTGGGATAACCAAGCATGTAATAAGAAAACCAACCCAAGAGATATGGTCTCCCTTCTTTCTTATGACAGGAAAAAATAATCAGTACAGCTTGGCTTTAATTATTATGACACAAAAGCATTGTTCATTTAACAGGGTAAAATTGGCTGTTTCAAGTAGATGTAGACTTTTGGACAGAAATTAAATATACTCCCTATTGCGTCAGAAATTCAGCTTTAGTTTTATTATATTATGGAACATAAATTATTATGCTTGGTTACACAGTGACAAGGATGAGCAGAGCAACTCTTGAGCGAAAGAGAGCTTGCACAAAAAAAGAGGATACTGAGAGTACTTAAGTTTACACAGCAACCACACAGATACACTGAGGTGTGTACAAAAGTTTTACTTGTGGGATAAGACAATAGCACAGTCCAGGAAAAAACAGTCCAGGTCATACACTAGTAATGAAAAAGATAGCAGATAACAACAGTCCAAGGATTATCCGATACAGAGTCTTCTTACCAGTCCGTAAGTCAAACACAGTTCTACAGGTTTAGCAAAACAGTAGCAAACCCACAAACCACGATAAACAGCAAGTAACAACAAGCGAGAGTGAATGTAACAGAGATAGAGAATCTATGTCTCTAGCTCCCTCTTATGGCCATAGGAAACAGCGCTGGCCAATCATTAGAAGATATGATGCAATGCATTACACAGTTAAAGTGATACATTACAGTTCTATAACAATGATACAATCATAGTTCATATATACTGTCAATCCAACCAGTTAGGCCACAGACATATACAGTACCTAACACACAGTCAGCCAGATATTTAGATTGGCTTTGGCATTTTTATCCAAGGACCTGAGGTAGTCAGTTATTGTTGCTTGATGATGTTAAAGATATTGCCACAGGATGTAAGCTGTTCCAAGTAAAGCTGTCTGTTGCAATTGACTGATGATGATTGTGTCAATGCTGATGGAATTCAAGTGGTGTTCCAGATATTTTGAGATTGCACCCAAGGCACCTATTAACTATTGGTACTATTTTTGCTTTCTTTTGCAACAGATATTCCAGTTCTCTTTGAAGGTGCTTGTATTTTGTGATTTTCTCCAGTTTTTTCTTTTCTATACTGCTATCTCCAGGTACTGCAAGATCTACAAACCAGACATTTTGTCCTTCTAATTGACAATTGTTATGTTTGTAGTGTTATGTAGCAGGCGCCTGTCTGTTTGAATTCTGAACTCCCAGAGCACTTTAGCTTCTTCATTTGTTATTATTTTGTCTATTTTGTGGTTATTATTGTTGTTGCTGATCACACAGTCAGTCAGATGTTTAGACATTATTACTATTATCATGCTCCCTTTCAGTTATACTTCCAAAATAGCTGATGCTAGTTGCAGCCCTTTTTGGATTAGATCTCTTGCAACAGTCATCTAGTCCCACATTCCTCTTGATTGGATTAATATAATGTGCTTTACCTGAAGCTACCCTTGAAGACTCTTCAAAAACTATAATTGGTGCAAAATGTAGGAGCCCACATGCTGACAAATGCGATATGATTTAGTAATATAATACCTTTATTGTGGATGCTGCACTATGATATTCAGTATTATATTTGATATCAATGTGGTTCAGTGGTTATTATATTTTATTAGGTCTTATGAATGGCTTATATTTTTATACTTTGATGAGATAAAAACAGTAAAACCTATAAAAAAGATGGGAGTGTAAATTCCCAAAACACTAATTTATGGGGTTTTTTATGTTTTTGCAATGGAGAAAATACTTTATTTCACAATATGATAAATGCAGCAGTTTTTCATTATAGTTGTCAGGAATAAATTCATGAATAATGTCTTACTTTTGCTTGAATTTCTTATTTAATTGTGGCCTGTATTTTCACTTATGATCTATGTAATCAGCAGCTCATTATTTTTATTAGCATTATTAAATAACATGATCTGTACTCATTCTCTGCAACTGATTGAGGAATCTTAAGTAGCAAATGTGACCATTAATGGCTGATCAGGGTGGTAATATTTCTTACTGCTTCATTAAAATTATTATTGCAATAAAGCCACATGGTTTTTCAAGTTGTTGCTACTAATCTAACAAAGCAAATAACTTTCTGTTATTAATCCACCATTATTAATCCACTGTGGACAAAATGTTTGGAAGAGATACCAGTGTGCAGGTTCCTTGGATCAAGTTGCTGTAAAAACATTGCATGAATGCAATGCCTCATTTTTAAGGTGCCCTAATGCAAACAAAAGAGTAGACACTTTTTGTTGTGCTAATTAATGGCAGTTTTAAGCTAAAGCTGTGAATTTCAACTTAGGTTTTGTTAGAAGTAAATAAAATGTTTCAAAAAAAATTAAAGGAAAATAATTTCTCTGAATTCCAGTTATACATGGTAGCAGTCAATTAGAACTTTTGCATTTTTTAAAAAAAAGATTAAATCATTTTGGACCAACTGGTGAAAAATATTATTAATCTCCTGTGTGGCTCACATTTATGGCCTTTGCAGTGTCCTGGGATCATGTGATCATCTTTTACGGACCTTCTGACAAGCAAAGTCAATACAGAAACCAGATTCACTTAGCAACTGTGCTACTAACTTAACAACTGCAGTGATTCACTTAACAACTGTGGCAAGAAATGTCGTAAAATGGGACGAAGCTCACTTAACAAATGTCTTACTTAGCAACAGAAATGTTGGGCTCCATTGTGGTTATAAGCTGAAGATTACCTATACCAAAAAAGGAAACTTAACAGTTTATGCAAACTATTGTACAATATCCTTAATTTCACATGCTAGCAAAAAAAATGCTTAAGATCATCCAATGTAGATTACAGCCATATATGGAAAAAGAGATATCAGATGTCTAAGCTGGCTGTAGAAGAAGACAGTTTAGGAATATATCGTCATGGAGAAAAATTATATATGTGGTTGCTAGGAATCAAAAACGTGATTGTACGTAACAACTAATCAACCAATGCCACCCCACTGTCAATGACTCTGAATGGCTCAAAACAATCAAAAACAATAAATTCAGTAAGTGCCCAAGGGAGGCACTCATTGCTGAAGGTGGTTGACAGTGAAAGAAGACCTTGCCCCCATCTCTTAGTCCTTTTTTGTACCATTTTAAAATTTTAATTTGCATACTTTTAATATTTCAATTTCAATTTATCTTTTTATAATCTGCAGTTTGGCGGGTCAAATCCCGAGTGCCGCATAACAGAGTGAGCGCCTGTTATTCATCCCAGCTTCTGCCAACCTAGAAGTTTGAAAGCACGTAAAAATGCAAGTAGAAAAATAGGGACCACTCCAGTGGGAAGGTAACAGCGTTCCGTGCACCTTTGGCATCTAGTCATGCTGGCCACATGACCACGGAGATGTCCTCGGACAAGCGCTGGCTCTTTGGCTTTGAAATGGAGATGAGCACCGGCCCCTAGAGTTAGAAACGACTAGCACGCATGTGCGGGGGAACCTTTACTTTGCTTTTACTAAGCCTCCCAGACTCACCTTATAGGGGAGAGGGGCAGCATATTGACATAAGGAATGGCAAGCATGATGAAGTATTTTGAAATCTAAAGACTGCTATCATATCTCCCATTATTCTACTCTTTATCATATTTAATATAATCCAATTTCTTTAAGCATTCTTCATAGATTTTGGTTTCCAATCCCCTCAACATCTTGAGATTCCTCCTCTGAAGTCAGTTTGTCTACAGTTCTGTGATCTTTTACATTAATCTGTTCACCAGCATAAGGTGTTATTCACCGTACAGAATTAAATAAACTAACTTAGCTAATTACTTAGAAGTTATTGCACAGTACCAGCTTACCTCCACAAATTGTTCCTCAAGACTTGAAGCATTATTTCTTTCACCATTCTCTCAGCCCTTTGGGTAGACCAAATCAGGAAACAGACTCCACAGGAATATAGAATCATACTTTCTTGAGAAAGACTAAAATAAAAGAATCTAGAAGGTCTGATTGTGCTTTACCTCCCTTCCCTGTTATCTTCTATGTAGGAGCTTTTCTGAATCTTTTCCAAATACCATCTTGTTTCAGCCCTCTTTGGTTATATAATGGTTATTTCCTATTTCTCTCAAGATAGTATCCCATTTTCAAAAGAAATAAAAAAACAAGGAGAACATTAACAGGGTATGTCCACTAATAGATCACATTATGGTTGAACATAACGGTTGTGTGAGCCTGTCCATTTTTTGAATAGCCAAAAATATACAGTAAAACATAAAAATGTCAGAAAACATTTTACTTAAACAGTAAGTACTGAACACTTAGTGCTCAAATCCCATCAAATATTAAAGGTTAACATCTTTTCACAAAACAGAAAAATACAGGTTTTTGTAGTGTTTTTTTCTGGATTTGTATCACTTTTTAAAGTCTTAAAGTGGCTGAATATGATATTTTTTATATTGTTAAGTGACTCTGCTTTGTCATTTATTATATCTTTAAATATCTTTAAATATTCTAATTTTATTAAATATTGATTTGTTTTATTGTTTTAAACTGCCATGATTTGCAAGATTTGGTGGGATATAAATTAACTAAATAAATATCAAGGTCATATACAATATTTGATGCTAGTATCTGGTAAAGCTAATTTGTATGTAGTGGTATTTATAGTTGACAAAATTTAGAAGCTGATGTGTGATGGCAAGTAATATTTTCCTGTATTTGATAGTTGTGATATTTTCTGTGATATTTAACTGTTAGCAGCTTTTAGGAATTTATATCTGATAGTTGTCAAACATATACCACCACCACCACTGCCGCTGCTGCTGCTGCAAAAAAGATATTACTAGTGTTCCAGATTAAAAAATTGTAATTTAAAACTTGAAATCTATTAGAAAATGTGCACTGAATTCAAATGACAAATCCGATATAATACAAATTTGAATTTGTGCTGTTGCAGTCCAAATTTTATGCATGTATGTATAAAAAATAGGAACCATAAAATAGGATAAAGAAATTATACACTCATTTCGTTTTCTTGTTAACAGGGTTCTGTCTTCACAACAGTAAATTCTGCTGGGAGAAGATAAGCTGCTAACAACCATGTAGTAATTTTGCATTGTGAGAGACGAAATGCATGTTATTTCCTATGTTCACTATTTTAATCTTGTTACTAAATTAGAAGTATAAACCATTCAAGGTCAGATATTATTGAAACAGTGCAGAAGACTAAGTAAAGTACTTAAATACCTAAACATTAAATGTATTGGTACCAAAATTAGTCTTAAAATTAATACTAGATATTAATTTACTGGATATGGAAGGAACAATTTTCATTGGCATGGAAGAATCCAACAGTCATTGTTTCTTTATTTACTTGCTTACTTACTAGGTTTTATACCATTCAGTCCAGTAAGATTCCAAGTAACTTACCTAAAATAATAAAAAATAAGATAAAATAAAATAAAATAATAAACATTAACAAACCAAAATGGAATATCATAAGAAACAGCTAAAGCATCCAAACCTATAGCAGGAGTTCTTTCTTATTACCAATCTATTCCCAAAATTTTCAGTTTTCAATCCAGTTTTGTATGGTTTTCTGGGAAGAAAAAAAAACAGTAGGAAGGGGACCAATTTACAGTAAGGCAATTTCACTCTCAGGCAACTTCCAAGAACAGGGAACACTACTGAGAAACATTGAGCCTGGAAAGATGACATTGTGAAAACAGAAGGACACAGAGAAAGCCTACTCTTTCCAATCTTACTGGGCGATCTGTGCCCATTGGAAGAAAGCTGTCCCATAGATATTCACGTCTAGGTCAAGCAAGAGTGATACCCATTTTGAATTACTTTTGATTTTAACTTTGTTTATTAGGAAAACTAATAATAACTGCTGCTCTCACTGACATTACATGAGAAATTCTAGAAGTTGCCATGCACAAATTTCTGCATTCAGGACCAGTTGAAGTTTCATGTGTTTTAAAAAATAGTCCTAGAGGGTGCATTGCAATATCTGAATGAATGGCATGAATAACCAAGAGCAAAGTGTCCTATCCAGGAAACACCCTTACAGTTGGCAACTAGATTAAGTCCTATTGTTGCACATAGAGCTGTGAAGCCAAGTGCGCCTACAAACTCCATGCTAATATAGTTCCACTTAGAACCAAAGAGAAGACTCCTGCGAGACCCTTGGACTGCAAGGCGATCAAACCGGTGAGTCCTAGAGGAGATCAACCCTGACTGCCTCTTTAGAAGGCCAGATCCTGAAGTTGAAACTCAAATACTTTGGCCACCTAATGAGAAGGAAGGACTCACTGGAGAAGAGCCTAATGCTGGGAAAGGTTGAGGGCAAGAGAAGAAGGGGACGACAGAGAATGAGGTGGCTGGATGGAGTCACTGAAGCAGTAGGCGTGAGCTTAAATGGACTCCAGAAGATGGTAGAGGACAGGAAGGCCTGGAGGAATGTTGTCCATAGGGTCGCGATGGGTCGGACACGACTTCGCAGCTAACAACAACAGAACCAAAAATAAACTTGATATTACAAGACTGCATAGTCATTCTGACTTGCTGGGCTTAATAATTCAACCCTGTCTGAAGAATAACGATCTTCAGGCACTGAGCTAAGACCTCTATCACATTTCTTTTCCAGTCCAGGGTCAAGATATATAAATGATTATCATCAATATCCTAATGAAACCCAACACTATGTCAGCAGGTTTATATTAGATGTTAAACAGAGGAGATAGTATCAAATTCTGAGGCACCCCACTTCTGAGAAACCTAGGAAGCAATCTCTTAGCCACTGAAACTGATTGGAATCTGTCTTTTAGAAAAGAGGATAACCACTACAAACAGTGCCTCCTTCTCACAATCCATGGAGTAATATACCATAAATCAATGGTATCAAAACCTGCTGAGATGTCCAGTAAGACCTTGGCAATTGCATTTTCACTGCCTTGTTCTCATTGCAGATCAGTCACTAAAATATCAGGTACGTCTAATGCTTGTAATTATTAGTATTGACATAGACTTTGTTCTACAGATAAAAAAAATGGACATGGATCTGGCCCTCAAGTCACAAGACCTAAGAGTAATGTCTGTAAATCCATTTTCATATTAGATTGTCATTGGTATAGAGGAAAAGATAACAAGCCCCATCTAAGTTCAAGGCTTATCTCACTTCATATAATTGTTACTCATTTTTCCCCCACAACATGAATAGAATTAGCCCATGACTGATGGTGGCTCAGAAGGTTGGGATACTCTCTTATTGCTCAACTGGAAAGGGTGGAATTATTTGTTCATTAGGTTCTCTGTATTTTGAAGTCTAGAGAATGAAAATGATCATGGATCAACTTCTATTTGGCAAGAGATTGGTGATTAGAAAATGATAGCAGCAATAGGAGCTGAAAGCATTCTCTCATTTGCTTCCATTTTACATCAATACTAATGTTATCAGATTTGGGATATAAAAATCTGGTGATAACATTGCAGCAAAAAGAGTTTTCCACAACTCTTTGTTACTATCTTATGGTTGTTCTAGTCATTATGCCCTGAATTTGGTTGTCATTCTCATTTGCAGCAAGCCCCTTCTGCCTACTATTCCACACTCATCCATTTATTTATTTATTTGTTTCGATTTATATACCCGCCCTTTTCCCGAAGGACTCAGGGTGGTTTGCAGGGCAAATTAAAACAGTGCAATGTACAAATTAAAATAAAATTAAATTAATAGCCCCAAAACAGTTTAAAATTTAAAACCATTAAAACCCCTCAGTCCAGGCCGGCTAAATCAAATAGCCAAGTTTTTAGGTCCCGGCGAAACGAACGAAGGTTGGGGGTGATCTGGAGTTCCACAGCCAGCTGATTCCATAGGGCAGGCGCGCCCACCAAGAACGCTCTCCCCCTGGGGATCGCCCACCAGCACTCCCTGACTGGTGGGACCCTGAGGAGGCCCTCCCTGTGGGAGCACACAGGACAATGGGACATGGCTGCTGGCAGCAGGTGCTCCCTAAGATAATCCGGACCCATCCATAATTCCTAGATTCTTCTACGAAGGCATGCTGGTCCACCAGAAGACTAAAAACAGGCTTAGATAGATGATAGACAACAGATGATAGACAACAAATGACAGACAGACAGACTGCAGACCTAAAAGAAAAATAACCACTAGCATTGCCTTGCCTATATTTTCTCTAATTAAAAGCTGCTTACCACTGCATTTTAGAGACTTCTTGCCAATATACATTAGGAAAAAGTAAGGTGGAGACTTCAGGTTCTCATCCTTACTATTATTTGCATGGTATATTAAAAAAAATAGATATTGCGCATGCATGGGTAGTGTCATAATAAATGAAAAGTACTAGAGATGATAGGGATAACATGTAAACAACTGACAAGATCCAATTGTTTCTGCACAAAACTGACAGATTTTGTTTAGGCCACCTATTTTCTACCTTAAGTAAAAGGTAAAGGTTCCCCCGCACATGCGTGCTAGTCGTTTCCGACTCTAGGGGCCGGTGCTCATCTCCGTTTCAAAGCCGAAGAGCCAGCGTTTGTCCGAGGACGTCTCCGTGGTCATGTGGCCGGCATGACGGAACGCTGTTACCTTCCCACCGGAGTGGTCCCTATTTTTTCTACTTGCATTTTTACATGCTTTCAAACTGCTAGGTTGGCAGAAGCTGGGACAAGTAACAGGCGCTCACTCTGTTACGCAGCACTCGGGATTTCACCCGCCAAACTGCCGACCTTCTGATCGACAAGCTCAGCATCCTAACCCACTGAGCCACCACGTCCCTTTATTTTCTACCTTACTGCTACTCTAATCTGTAATGACTATACATGGGTGTTATTTCTACCAAGCTACACAGCAGCTAAACAGAGAACAGGTTTTTTGTTTATTATTCTAACCAATATTCAAAGCAATGAGTAGAGTCAAGACTGTAACTAAAATGTAAGAGATGGTTTTAGTATTTTTACATTTTTGCTAGATTCTTTCAATCTCTTTTATGCATAGTTCCCCAGTCCCACAAACACTAACTAGAATAAGAGAATACAGTCTCACTTACCACCTCATTACTTTCACAGAACAATTTTCACTTCAATAAGTTTCTTCCTATGAATTATATGTATAGTAAAGAAGCAAGCAATCCCAAGATTTTTTTTATTAAAGTCCACTAATAAAACATACCACCAAATGTATTTATTTGAATCAGTGATTCTATAAATTTTATAGAATGCATCAGAAAACAATTTCAGAAGGCTAAAAAATGGTAAAAACATATTTTGAATAGATTAGCCCATCACTAAGGGCAGATAGATGTTAAATGTGATTATAGAAGAGCATCTTTAATCATAATTATTTTAAAAACAGCACCAGCTGAACAATGCCTAAGTCCCAGAGTATGAAAATTGACTAATTATTCACACAGCAAGGGAAATCAAAATTGTTTATCTATTTATCTTTTAAAGTCCATATTAATTTTCTTCACATTTTCTTCTATGGAATTTTTGTACATGGCTTACCTTAAAATACTGTTAACCTAAATTCCCTGAGAAATTTTGATGCAAATTATTCTGATTTCATCCATTGCATAAATCCTCCTCTATTTCCCCTTATAGATTTTGTATGATTTACATGAAAATTATGGCCTATGGATCACCACCAGTATGTGTTTTTTTTGGAAAAATGCCATTTCCCCAAGTTTCCATGAAGGTTGTAATGTTGAGTTTAGGAAAAAGTGAAGGTTGTGAGTGATAGATGATATCATAACCTCTCATTTAAAGCAGGTCCCAGGCTTTGTTCAAGAAACCATTTCACTTTTCTCTGTTTAGGCCAATGTTTGATAATAACCTACCAGGCCAAGATTTTCATTCCTCAGACCTATGTTCTGGATCCAAACTATTATACATTGTAATCCAGATAGAGACCGATTTCCTTTTGCAATACAGTGCTTGGCATGATTCCCCAGGATTCCACATTCTCACCCATTTTGATACTCTGCAAGCATCAGCTTGTTCAAGTTGTTATAAATGAACTGTGCCACCAAATAGCTATACAGAGGCATATGTCCAAAATGGACTTGTAGGGCTAGTGCATGTTAACAGAACAGAATAGAATAGTTGGAAGGGACCTTGGAGGTCTTCTAGTCCAGCCCCATGCTCAAGCAGGAGAACCTATACCATCTCAGACAAGTGACTGTCTATCCTCTTTTTGAAAAAAAATCTCCAATGATGGAAAGCCCATGATTTCTCATAGCAAGCTATTCCACTAGTTAATTGTCCTCACTGTCAGGAAGTTTCTCCTTAATTCCAGATTTCTTCTCTCTTTGATCAGTTTCCAACCATTTCTCATCCTGCCCTCTGGTGCTCTGGTGAATAACATGACCCCCCTATTCTTGGTGGCAGCCCCTGAGATACTGGAATACTGCTATCAAGTCTCCCCTCTTTCTTCTTTTCTTTAGTCCAGCCAGACCCAGGTCCTGCAGCCGTTCTTCATATCCTTTAGTCTCCAGGCCTTTGATCATCTTAGTTGTTCTTCTCTGAATTTTTCCCAACCTCTCAACATCTTTTTTGTGATATGGTGACCAAAATTGGCTGCAGTATTTCAGGTGTGGTCTTACTAGGATTTTATAAAGTGGTACTAATAACTCACGTGATCTTGATTCTATGCCTCTGTTTATACAATCCAGGATTGTATTAGCTTTTTTGGCTGCTGCTACACACTGCTGGCTCATAGTCAAGTGATCATCCACTAGGACTCCAAGGTCCCTCTCACAGTTACTTTTTTTAAGCCAGGTCTTGCCCAATCTGAACATGTACCTTTGATTTTTCTGGCCTAAATGTAAAACTTTGCTTTTCTCCACATTGAAACTCATTTTGTTGGATAGGGCCCATTGTTCAAGTTTGTCAAGATCTTTTTGGATCCTGAGTTTGTCTTCTGGGGTGTTGGTTATTCCTGCCAGTTTGGTGTCATCTGCAAATTTGATGAGTTCCCCTTCAATTCACTCATCTAAGTCATTGATGAAGATATTGAAGAGTACTGGGCCTAGGATGGAATCTTGTGGTACCCCACTGCTTACTTCTTTCCATGTGGATGTAGTGCCATTGAGAATACTCATTGAGTATAGTTTGTCAGCCAGCTACAGATCCATCTGGTGGTGATATTGTCTATTCCACCTTTATCTAACTTACCAAGGAGTAGGTTGTGGTCTACTTTATCAAATGCCTTACTGAAGTCTAAGTATACTACATCCACAATATTTTGCAGGTCTATTAGTTTAGTCACTTTGTCGAAGAATGAAATAAGGTTGGTTTAGCATGATGTGTTTTTAACAAACCCTTCCTGGCTACTAATTATAACTTTGTTTGCTTCTAATTGTTCACAGATCTGTTTTTTGATTATCTTTTCTAGGATCTTCCCAGATATTGATGTTAAACTGATTGGTGTGTAGTTTCCTGGGTCCATTTTTTCCCCTTTCTTGAATAGATGACAGATAGATAGATAGATAGATAGATAGATAGATAGATAGATAGATAGATAGATAGATAGATAGATAGATAGATAGATAGATCTTTGAGGAAGATAGGTAGTTTGGACATGTGAAAAATAAATACAAAAAATAAATAAAAAGAGCATACTAGATAGATGAAATTATAGTTATCCAGAAGCACAGATATCCATATTATCCTTCCTCTTTTCCAAAGTAAATGTCACACAGGAGTGGCTTAAAATATTTTGAAAGAGGTAGCTATCCCCATTAGATTTATGAAGAATGAAAAAGACATGGGAGGCCCTGTAGCATACCCCTGTGAAAAAATAAAGGAGAAGGCGTTGTGTCAGCTCAAAGGCTTGTTCTTTATTCATAGCCATGTATGTTCTCACTGATCCCACTTCAAAGCATTTAATGATAATATCTGTAAAAGCTAAACCTACTTTTGTTTGTACTTGAAAGAGACATCTAGGTTACCTAAGTAAATGTAGGGAGAGTGCATTTGCACAACTGAAAGGTAAAGTTTGGAGTCTAAATATACAATGCATCATCAGCCATAACTTTTGGGGGGAAGGGGGAACCCTCTGGGAGACATGAAAGACAGAGCTGGATGAATTTTTTTCAAATGAAAGTGTATATACATTTTAATACACATTTAATTTTCTCTCTAATTAGGTCACATCAGTAAAAGTATGCCTGAAAAATTATGACTTCACAGTGAGTTTTCACAGGAAGGAATGCCTAATAAATCATTAGTCAAAAGCAATGCTTTGGGCATTTTTGCCTCTTAATCCTGTCATTACACAATATTACAAATACCTTGCTTAGGGCTTGAAGAAATTACAAGCACAAAATAAGCTGCAGAATGAGATGCAGTATCTGTAACATAGTCTTGATCAAAACGTGTATGTGTGAAAGAATGTGAAGGAGAAAACAGTAACAATAAAAATGAGAGGCTGAGTTAAAGCTTGCAAGTATATAATACTGTTATTTTTAGATATTGAAAGAAAACCAATTATAGGGACAGGGCTGACTAGTCACTATGGGGCTGAAGAAGTTATCCCAAGAGTTGTGCTAAGGCAAAATAATAACTTAAAATCCTTTTAAAACAAAACAAAGCAAAGCAAAAATATTATAACCTAATTAAAAAGTTATAAGCAACCTTTCCTACAAGAGAAATTTTATTCCAATGATAGTGTTTGCAATATTAAAGAGTATGAAATCATCCAAAATAAATTGTTCATTTTTTTAAAAAAAATGAGTCAGATCTTACTTTATATAAGTGGACACATCAGTTTTAAAAGTGTTTGTCTTATTCATGGAATAAAATAAAATATAAATGTACTTCCTAGGACCATATCTATGTCAAGATGCTAAGATGCAAACTGATTGCATCTATGGTCCCTTTTATTGTTTAAGGAAATCAATATGAGTTTCCTTCCTAACAAAGAAATTCTGAAAGATTTGCAAATCTGGCAGTGGCAAGACATTTGATTCAGCAATCTTTTCAAGATCTTTGCTCCTGATGAGCACCTTCTACTTACTAAAGAGAAATTGTGAGTTTGTTTATCAGAATCAATGCTTGATATTTCCTTGAAAGAAAACTTCATTCTCTCTCCCCAGAAAAGGGTCAGAGCTAAAATCCATTTCCATGATGGAGGAAAAGGAACTGAAATGTGGAGCAGAAAGAGAGGATGAGGAGACATTACAGTAAATGGGGTAGACAAAGAGATAAATTCATTCTGAAAAGTTAATTTGTCCCTCTGAGGATCAGGTGAGAGACTGTTTATCCAAGAGTTTGCACCAACCATTCATAAAATAATGCTGTCCATCTATGTTGGACTACAATTCCCAGAATTCTTAGTAATCGTCTTAGCTGGGAATTCTTAGACTTATCTCAACTGAGGACACTTTAGAATCCACAGGCCAGTTGCATCATGCAAAGGAAGCACCCACCCCAGCTCTGGCAATGTAAAAAAAAGTTGCAATATGTCACAACACGTCACATGATGCGGTGAGTTTGATACCTGCGCTTTAGATGGATAGTTTTGACTGTTTGCCTTCCTTCGTGCTACTTTATGTAACTGTCAATAAAGGAAACAGAAATGCCACTAACTGGCTGTGATTTCTCCCAATTCCCGCCCCCAACCACAAGGGATGTTATGATAGGCTGTTGAAATTTCCCACAGGCTAGTGCAGAGGTCTCCAAATGTGAAAACCTTTAAGACTTGTGGACTTCACCCACCAGAACTCCCCAGCCAACATGGTTGAAGTCCATCAGTCTTAAAGTTGTCAAGGTTGAAGACTCCTGCCCTAGTGTATTAAGAATGGCTGTTGATATTTCTTTTTTTAGATATAGAAACTGAAACGTACATAGCAGAATAATACACATCTTTTAAAATGTGCCCTATCCTTGGGAATTGGAGAATTAAATCTTAAGGCACATATTTTGAAGAAGTGAGAACATACAGTATTTACTGTACATATTCTCTTAATGGGTATATTGATGAAGCAGACAAATTCTTTCACATATTGTACATATGCATTTGAATATCTTTGATATTTTGACTGGTTAATTTTAAAACTGCTTACCTGAAGAAATGCAGCATGTTTGGCTGCTTTCCCTGACAGCAACCTGAAAGACAAAGAAATGCTGCTCTCAAGATCCCTGGTGCCTCTGAGATTTTCTTCAGCAGTTGTTGACTAGAACAGACTCAGCTGTTCTGTGATTACTTCTGGCTAATATGTTTTATGACCCAACAAAATGTACATCCATTTTCATTTAGCTATGCTATAGACAAATATAAATTAATTTCATTGCTCTGTTTTCAATTTTTTTTTAATCTCAACCATGGATCATAAAATTTTATTTAATGCAGTAAACAATGCTGTGGGAACAAAGTATATTAAAGGACATAAAATAAGGTCATTAAGTACTATGTATTACTTGGCAGGTTATTCATTTAATAATATGAATATCTTCCTGCAATTCTTAAAGCATTTTCATAAAAAAATCAACTTCCACAAAATACTTTGTACTGTTAAATTTACATTTGCAGTAGGTTTTAAAAAAACTTCCTCCTAATAGAATTGTAAATATGTTAAATGATGGAATGAGAGTTTATCACTTGCGTCCAGCCTTTACATAGACAGATAAACAGAGGTATTTGGAAAACCAGTTCAAAAGTGATGTGGTTCTTAAAATGAGGATGGGTGCATTGAAAAAGACAGACTTGAGCAAAAGCTCTATCACTAAAAAGTCAAAAATTATATCACATAAACCAAACAGCGTGGGAAGTTAGTTCATTAGTCCAAATAAAAACAGAACCAAGGTCAGTCTTTATCAATGAGAATTCTATCCAGGTATTTTTTTTTAAAAAAAAATCAAGATAAACTATCATATGGCCTTACACTATAGTTTACTTAACCATTAATATCTGGCTTCATTATAAAAGTTTTTTGTTAAAATATTAGTAGGTGAAAATATCAAGGCATATGTATGGTCAAGAAATCCTAATATATCCTTGGGAATTCCAGGTGGGACTAAAGGAATTAGAGCGAGAGGGGATAGTTCTGATATAGGGTACTAAAAGCCATCGCTCAATAAATTTCTTACATATTTTCTCTGTTGCTGCTCTACTTCTGCTCTACTGTCTGTCAACCTACCTGAATAATTTAAAGTCTCCTTGCTTTTCCTTCCCCAAATGTAATACCTGTTCGTCTATGAATGATCATACTCAGACCTGTAGTCTCCTTTTCTCATTGCAGATCTGGGAAACGTCTATGTTGATAAATAATAATAATAAACCTTTATTGTCAAAGTACATGTGTACATTGAAATTAGCTGAGCCTCCCCCCGTGCTCTCTTCCCCCAACACACAGTGACAACAAACCCTCCATTCTACCACACCATGTGAACCAACTACACCACACACCAGCCTCCCAAGTCAATTCTGCATAGGTTCACAGAGATTATATCCCATTTAAAAGCCTAACAGCCCACGGATAAAAGCTATTTTTCAGCCTGTTGGTACGGCTGGCTATACTCCTATATCTCCTACCGGATGGTAGGAGAGTAAAGAGATACCGTCCAGGGTGTGAGTCATCCCTGAGAATCTTCCTCACTCTTCCAAGGCAACCAGCCCTGGCGATGTCATCCAGTGGTGTCAGGGGACAGCCCACAATGTCTTGTGCTGTGCTCACTACCCTCTGTAACACTTTCCTGTCCGCAGCTGTCAGACCAGCATACCAAACCACGATACCATAGGAGAGGACGCTCTATATAGTAGACCGGTAAAAGAGGGTCATTAGTCGTTGTTCTATAAATCTCTCCCTTCCAGTTTCTTTCAGTACAAACTGAACAGTAGATCTCCAGTAGAGATTGTTCTCCTCAATTTTACTTCTCCAATAGAATATAGAGTTAATATTCAACAGAACAGTTGGATGTTAACTCTACATTCATTTTAACATTAGCAAAACATCCCTGAGCCAAAATTTCTTGCTGATAGAACTTTTATCAGAACCACAACGAAATGAGAGAAAACCACATGGCATTCAACATCACTTTGCAAATTGGGCCACTGTGAAAAGCAGTGGGCTATTTATAAGCAACAGCCCCTTCATGCAAGCAGAGAAAAGACTCCAAAGTGATTCTAAAATCTTGGAAAAAAATCTCTTACTCCTACTATTGACCTCTTCTCTGATAGATTCTTACAACTCTGAGGGGTCCTTGGAGCTTTCTGAGCTTGCTTGTCTTAAACATTCTTTGGTTGGGCTGTTTACTGTTAGCTCTATATTGGAGTATTGTTTACTTTAAAGAATCTCTAAGACCACCCGTACCAACACTGACAGGTAGCAAAGGGAACTAGGGGATCAGCCATATTGGACCTAATTCTCACTAACAGAGATGAAATGATAGAAAGTGTTGAAGCCACAGGGACCTTGGGCAGGAGTGATCATGCAATACTGGAATTCAACATTATGCAAGCACAAGCAATAGAACGCAGTCAAACTAGAGACTTGGACTTTAAGAGAGCTAACGTCAATAAAATTAGAGAGAGCTTGGGAAGTATTCCATGGATGAGAATCCTCAAGGAGAAAACAACTCAAAAAGCTTGGGAAATTTTGAAAAGTGTGATTATAAAAGCCCAGTCCAGCAAAATATCAACGAAGAAGAAAAATAACAGCTCTCCAAAGAAACCAGCATGGCTGCATAAAGAACTTTCTGATAAATTGAAAGACAAAAAGGACAAGTATAAAAGTGGGAAAAGGAGCACATAACTAAGGCACAATACCAACAAATATCCTGAGCCTGCAAAGATGAAATGAGGAAAGCTAAAGATCAAAATGAACTAAGGCTTGCAACAAAAATAACAAAAAAAGCTTCTTTCAACATGTAAAAAACAAGAAAAAAAGTTAAGCAAATGATTGGTTCACTAGTGGGAGAAAGTGGCATGAAGGTGACAAGCAACAGGGAGAAAGCAGAACTATTTAACTCGTTTTTTGTATCTATCTTTACACAAAGGGAAAAAAACAGTTCAACCTATCAAAAACAGTACCGTAAAAAACAGAATAGAAACACAAGTTAAGATAGGCAAGAAAATGGTAAGTGAGTACCTGTCCACCCTAGATAAGTTCAAATCGCCAGGACCAGATGGATTACACCCAAGGTTCTGAAGGAACTGGCAGATGTGATCTCAGAACCACTGAACTATATTTTTCAAAGATTCTGGACTGGGAACTGCCAGAAGACTGGAAAAGAGCTGATGTAGTTCCCATCTTCAAAAAAAGGGGGGAAAATGGATCCAGGAAACAACAAATCTATCAGCCTGACTTCAATACCTGGGAATTATTCTGGAAAAGATAATCAAGCAACAAATCAATGTACACCTAGAGGCAAACAAAGTCATTAACAAAAGCCAACATGGATTTGTCAAAAACAGATCATGCCAGACAAATCTTATTGCATTCTTTGACCAAGTGACAAAATTAGTGGATCAGAGGAATGCTGTGGATATAATTTACTTGGATGTCAATAAGGCATTTAATAAAGTAGATCACAAACTACTATTTGATAAGATCGAAAAGTGTGGGTTAGACAGCATCACCCCAGATGGATTTGTAGCAGACTGACCGGCTGTACTCAGCGTGTGGAGGGAAGTGTGTAGTGGGGTGCCCCAGAGCTCTATTCTGGCCCAGTGCTCTTCAACATCTTCATCAATGATTTGGATGAGGGGATAGATGGGGAACTCATCAAATTTGTAGATGACACCAAGGTGGCAGGAATGGCCAACACTCCAGAAGATATGCTTATGATACAAAAGGATCTTGACAGACTTGAATATTGGATGCTATCTAACAAAATGAAATTCAATGGTAAAAAAGTAAGGTTCTACATTACTTTTTACTCAAGAAAAACCAAATGCATAGGTATAGTATAGGTGGTACCTTGCTCAATAGTAATAACTGTGAGAGGGATCTCGGAGTCCTAGTGGACAATCATTCAAATATGAGCCAGCTGTGTGCTGCAGTTGCCAAAAAGCCAACACAGTGCTAGGCTGCATTAACAGAGGGATAGAATCAAGATCAAATGAAGTGTTAATACCACTTTACAAAGCCTTTGTAGCGCCACACTTGGAATACTGCATTCAGTTTTGGTCACCACGATGTATACCACAATGTAAAAAAAATGTTGAGACTCTAGAACAGGGGTGTCAAACTGCCAGCCCGTGGGCCAGATGTGTCACACCGAAAACACGCCCACCCCATTGCCGACAATGGAGAAAAAGTCACAATACATTGTGACACATCACGTGACATTGTGAGTTTGACACCCCTGCTCTACAAAGAAGAGCAACAAAAATGATTAGGAGACTGGAGGCTAAAACATATAAGGAACAGTTTCTGGAAGTGGGTATGTTTAATTTAATGAACAGAAGGATGAGGGGTAACATGATAGCAGTGTTCCAATACCTCAGGGGCTGCCACAAAGAAAAGGGAGTCAAGCTATTCTCCAAAGCACCTGAAGGCAAGACAAGAAGCAACAGATGGAAACTAACCAAAGAGAGAAGCAACCTAGGACTAAGGAGAAATTTCCTGACAGTTGGAACAATTAATCAGTGGAACAACATGCCTCCAGAAGCTGTGAATTCTCCAACAGTGGAAGAGACTGGACAGCCATTTGTCTGAAATGGTATAGGGTTTCCTGCCTAAGCAGGGGGTTGGACAAGAATTCCAAGGTCCCTTCCAACATCATCATCATCATTGTCATCGTCATCATTATAAAACCTTTATTCATAAAACATGAAAATCAGTCAACTGAACACTCAAATTGACTGGCACTAATGGTTGACACGGGTTGCTGCCAGCATACGAGGTATCAACCAGGTATCTCCTTAAAATATAAGATGTTCCGAGTAGCACAGTTTTTTGTAGCTTTGCTGGAGTTATTGCAGGAAGCTGCAATTTCTCGAGGTATTTTGCAAAGTTTTTGGACATAGTTCCCAGTGCCTCGATGACAGTGGGTATCAATGTTACACGTTGCATCCATAATCGCGCAGTTTCGATGGCAAGGTCGCGATATTGTGTAATTTTTTCAGTTCTTTTTCTTTGACTCTGGCATCTCCTGGTACAGCGATATCAATCAACTGTACGCTTCGGTTCTCTATGACTGCGATATCTGGCGTGTTGTGTTCCAAATGGCGATCTGTCTATATTCTGAAGTCCCACAAGATCTTCATCCTCTCATTCTCAACAACTTTTTCCACCCTATGTTCCCATGACTTTTTGGACACAGGCAAGTCATATTATTATTATTATTATTATTATTATTATTATTATTATTATTATTATTATTATTATTATTATTATTATTATTATTATTATTATTATTATTATTATTATTATTATTATTATTATTATTATTCTCCTTGCCAGACTAAGCCTATATTATTCTAACCTTAATGGATATACCCTGGGAAATTCTAGGGAATGTCTATCCTAAATTTGTTCCTCTTTCTCTACTCCATCTCCTGGCTGTCATGCTTCCTAGGAATTGTTGTTCAATCAGACTAACATATCTCTTGTGTTCCTTATCAATATTAGTGGCAGCACAATGGTGAATAGAATGTGAAGGATGTGTGTATATAATGTATGTTCTTATTTGTGGTTTTTACTTGTGTGTAGTGTGCACTGTGGACATCACTTAAATTTGTTGTGAGTTACACAATGACAATAAAGATATTCTATTCTATCAGCCAGTCAGCTCCAATAGTATACATTTGCTATCTCCATTTTAGTCTGTTCTACAATATTCCCATCAGAGGACATAGTCCTTTCACATGGAAAATTTATTGTTACAATAAAAATACCCTCCCCTTCCACCAACATTCACTGTTCAGAAGACAAAGTGAATAAGCTTGGGGAATTTACAGTAATATACCACTGGGTCATTGTACCAAACTGAAAAGTAGGCTCAGCAGACTGCTATAGATGGTAATAAAGAAAGACTGCCTAAGGGAGGAAGCAGAACTGTTTGATTTGTTGGGGAGGGAAAGGTACATTAGTCTGGAGTGTGACAGCCAAATCTTAGACTGAGTTTGTATTTTGACTAGCTGGGGAGTTTGTCAGGTCTGTTATATTCACAAGCTTATAAATTTTTAGCTCTTACAGTACACCCAAAGAAATGAAGGTTTACATCACTCTGGAGAGTGTTCCATTTGGTCTGGGATTTGTAAAGGACTGTCCCAGTTCCCTTTTCAAAAGGATTAGTTGGAACCTAGCAAAATGAGTTGCTCCTTTGTGAATGATGGGCCATGACCATGAAAGAGTTTTTATGCACCAGCAGAAATACAGGCATGTGCAAATTGACCTGCAGTATTATCTTACCCAAAGGGTTACTAACCTAGAGATTAAGCAGATTGGAATTATTCTATTTTGGATGAAAGTGGAATATCAGATTTTATATTTACCTGAATTCTGTCAGTAACAATGACAGCAGGTTAAGGAAACAAAATCACTGTTTAACTTCTGGTAAGTTAAATGTAGTCAACACTTGCAATTGACTAATGGTAATTTTGTTAATGCCAACACTATTCAAGTACTGCTCCAGTGGTTTTGGGACTGCACCCAGAACACCTGTTACAATTTGTTGTGTATTTAATGTTATACTGTTATGTTCAATAACACACGTTAGAAATGTATAATCTGTGAGGCAAAACCGATGACAGGAATACACGCGGCAGTTTTTGACAGCTGTCAAAAGCTGCCGCAGGCAACTGCGCACACGCGACAGCTGACAGCTCTTAGCTGTCATCTGAGCCGCCTACAGCACAAGCCCAACCACCGCTGATTACTCCAAGCTGTCAAAACCCAGCTGCCGCCGATTGGACCCAGCTTTCCGGCGGGAAGAAGACGACACACGGATTGGACAGCCAGCCACCAGCTGAGTATAAAAGAGCGGAGCCACCGCCCTGTCAGCTGTCTGGTGCCTCAAATAAAATGTCAACCTGAGCCAGCTGTCTCCGCGTGGTCCTTGCCCTTTGAGCCATTTCACAATTGGAACTACCTTTGATTTCTTTTGCCATTCTACATCTGTTTGCAGGTTTATTAGTTAAGCTAATGAGCTTTATAACTAAAGTTTCTGCCCTGGATTCCTCCAATTTAGTCTTTACTCTAACTGTTTTATCACACTGGATAGCTTCATTCTAAATTATGAAATAAAGCATCAACCTAATTAAGAAAAGTAAGTATTGCATAGGTATATGCTAGTAAAAATAATTTTAAGTGAACTATCTAAAGGAGAATGTATTCTGATAAAAGTCCCAGAACGTATCAAGGTTTCCATGCTACTGTAGAGAAAATCTTACTCTCATTCAACAAGGGTATCTGAAGCAAAAATTATAATATATATTGAGAAAATTATATTATTGATTCTATGTGTGCAGAATACCTTTATGAATTAGAGTGAGAGAGGTGATGCAATATATTTATTCAGCAGCAACCAGGTATCTTATTATTCAAGTATTCTTTGGTTGCAAGTAGAGAACCCAATGGTCATAAGTAGTCTTTCAAAATCCTTTAGCAAATTTGTGAATAGAGAAATTCAGTGGAAAATATATCAATTTCCTCCTAGGGGTAGGATACCTTAGGATTCCTATCCTTTCATATCCCAAGAGCAGGGTTCCTCATAGTGGTAACAGCAGTGCTGCTACTATAAAAAGGCTAGTGAGATAATAAACATCCTGCTGAAATTCTCTTTTAAGCTCAGTGTTCCCAAAATGAGCACTGAATATTAAGAAAGATGAAAAGTGACTGGGAAAGATATTCTTTGTCCCTTTAATTCAGCACCTGATTAAATTTCAAAAGAAAAGGGAACAGGGGAGGATTCCACCTAGCTCTTGTTCTGCCAATGCAAGCACTGTTAGCTTCTCTTTCATAGCAGAGATCAGAAAGAATTGTAATTTCAAGAGTGCTATTCCTTCCAGAGCAGAAAGAAAAGGAAGAAAATTCTGGTTACCTGATAAAATCTATTTTTGTCAGCAGCCAAAACAAAAAATGGCCATTGGATACCAAGAAGTTGTCCAACATGTATCCTAATTTACAGTCTAAATGTTGGAGATGTGGTAGTTTAGAAGCTACCTATTTTTCACATGTGGTGGACTTGTAGAAATATAAAAGCTTTTTGGATCAAAATTTGGTGGAACATTCAAAAGATTTTTAAGAGAAAGATAAAGTTTTCTCCGCAATTGTTTTTATTGGGTATTGTTGTAGATTGTGATGTTAAAGAAACTAACTTGATGTTGAACATGATAACAGCAGCACGGTTACTGGTGGGACAATATTGGAAGAAGGATAGTTTGCCCACTATAGAAGAATGGGTGTTTAAAGTTTCGAATCTTGCAGAAATGTCTAAGATTTCTGCTTATTTTAAAGATCATTCACAGGAAAGATATATTTCAGTTTGGACGAGATGGATAAATTATATTCAGAAGAAATATGGGACTAAAAAGTTCCATTTAGTTTATGAGTAGATTTTAGTGGGATATTGTTATTGGTACTTTGTTTGTAGTTATGTTAAAGGGGAGTTAAAGCACATTATGAATTTGGTTAATTGTATATTATGCATAATTTTTATTTAGAATATGATTATTGTAACTATAATCCTGTATTTAGCTCTGGAAAGTGGGGGGGATGTGGGTGGGTTTGGGGTGGGAGGGATTTGGGGATATATTGTAAAATTTTGTTTTTGTAAAACTCTTTAATAAAAAAAAATGGCCATGAAGACCTAGAGCCTTGTGGCCAGACAGGGTGACCCTTCACTCGGCCACCTGGAGCCCTCCAGGTTCATTGACCTTCTTTAAGCACCTTTTCCATGTGAATTATAATGCTTGCATGGAAGAACATGTTACATTTTCCTATGGAAAACACAACTTTTCTGGTGGATCACTTTGATCTGGTTCAATCTGCCTAAATGGCAAGATATACCAAGGCAGAAACTATAATGTTAATGTGATGACCTAGGGCACAGCACAGAGGCAATGCAGTCAGCTGGCAATTCAAACAGTCCTTTAATTCCTCATTTTTTTCCTCAAATGCTCCCATGTTTCTGGTAAGCCTCCAACAAAAGAAAACACACCCCTTCAGCTGACTCTGACTGCAAGTAGTTTCACATACAGTCTGATTAGAAGAGGTATGTACTCAAGGCCACAGAGATAACAAGGAATAACACATACATCATAAACCTAATGAGTCTGTGTGAATACAAGCTTGCCTGAGCAGTTTCAAAAGAGAATCCAAAATACAGTCCGAGGTCTTTAAACGTTCAAGCAACATTGTCAGTCAGTCCAATAGTCAGAGTTACCAGGTTTCCAAGCAGAAGTCACAGAACAAGAGATCAGCAACAACACACAAAACTCCCAGGAATCAGCATTTGTTCCCCACAAATGCCCCTCCCTTAAATCTCAGTCTCCAGGTGTGCCTTGTGGAGAGGGGCAGGATGCTCTCCACCCAAGTAGTTGAGCCTGCCTGCATTGTTACCTCCTTTTCTCCACTCTCCGTGCTCTAGGAACAGGTGGGGGTGGCCCTTGCTCATCGCCTGAACTCTGTCTCTCCTGTTCATCCTGTCCTAATCCTGAAGGGCCCTGGTCTGCCTTGGCCTGCTCTTCCCCACATTCCTCTGAAGCCACAGACACCTCTCCCTCGCCCTCCATACAGTCCTGTTCCAGCTCATTTTCCTCTGCAGATTCGACTGAGGCATGACAGTTAAGGAGGTGTCCTCTATAAATGGTTAATAGGCCATCACAGTGCTGGAATAAGTGCTAAATAAGACATAAACAGTAATTAAAGTGCATTTCACTTCCAGATTCTCCAACACACTTTAGAAAATGGTGAGAACAGAGGGGTCACTTAGAAAAACTTCATCTAAATATCACTGTATCTGCATAATGGGAGACAACAATGTCTTTAAGTAAGAATATAAGAGAAATAAAAATAGGATTAACAGAGCAACAAATGATCTGGAAAATGGGAAGTGGGTAACAATAGTAGAAAGTGAATGGAAGGGAAGGGGTAAGGAGAGCAATGAGTATAATGAGATCAAACAGCTCAGATCTTCCCTAAGCACAATGTGTGGCTGACATTCACAAAGATAAAGCATGCCTTGTTCAGTTGGCTTCGAGGAACAGAGTGTAGAATGAAAGTGAGAAAAGAAACAATAATAGAAAGCAGTCCGCTATGAGGCCATTTATTTACAAAAGAACTGATATCTTGTTCTGTCACAGTAACATAGCTGTAATTGCAAAGGAAAATAAAACATCCTCACTTCATTGGATTTTGAAGTGGGGAGGATTTTTTCTTTGGTGAGTGTGTGTGTGTGTGTGTGTGTGTGTGTGTGTGTGAGAAAGAGAGAGAGAGAGGAAGAGGGAGAGTGCCCTGATGAACATAGAAGTGTCTGTTTTGAGTAAAGCAGTATTCATTTGTTTTAACCATTGTTTTAACTTAACAATAGGATTACCTTACAGGTTGATGCTACTTTTAACGCGGTGGCTCAGTGGGTTAGGATGCTGAGCTTGTCGATCAGAAGGTCGGCAGTTTGGCAGGTCGAATCCTGAGTGCTGCATAACAGAGTGAGTGCCTGTTACTCGTCCCAGCTTCTGCCAACCTAGCAGTTCAAAAGCACGTAAAAATGCAAGTAGAAAAATAGGGACCACTCCGGTGGGAAGGTAACAGCGTTCCATGCGCCTTTGGCGTCTAGTCATGACCACATGACCACGGAGACATCCTCGGACAAGCGCTGGCTCTTTGGCTTTGAAACAGAGATGAGCAACGGCCCCTAGAGTCGGAAACGACTAGCACGCACGTGCGGGGGAACTTTTACCTTTACCTTTACATATTTGCACACAAGTAAAATAATATTAATGATGAGAGTTGAAAAGCAATAGGCAGAAAAAGGGGTATGTGCAACCTTGCTTCATCTCTAACAGAAATACCCTCCTTCTGAAGAGATTTTTCCTTCTTTCTTTTTATGTCCATTGGCCTTTAACACATAGATTTGTGCAAGGAACATGTATTTGATTTATTATGTGCCTTCAAGTTGGTTCCAACTCTTATTAGAGAAAGATCATCTTTTTCTCCTTGACCAACTGTCTCTAAGCTGGTCTTTTAGGTCTTTCAAAATCACTCCAGTTGAGTCCACCCACCTTTCTGCTGGTTGTCTTTTTCTTCTCTTTCCTTCCCGTTTTGTCAGCAAAGGTGTGTTATTAGAAATTAATAAATAGTCACAGTTTTTGGCAGCACCTAGCAAACTTTGGCTGACCTCAGAAAGCTAAGCATGATTGAATCTAGTTAGTACTGGGATTAGAGACCACAGAGAAATCCAGAGCTGTAAATAGATTGAGAAGTTTAAAAAAAAACTGGAAGAAGGAAACGACAAATCACTTTTGTACTGTTGCCAAGACATGGGGATGAAATATCTGTGTAATCACAGGAGCTAAACTCAACTCAAGAGAGATTTTACTTTTTTATTATTGCTCCTTGATGCATGATGAGGAAGTCTACATGTACAAAACCCTCGTGACTTTGCCATACTGCAATAGCTCCTCTAGATTTTATGTTTGTTTGTTTGTTTGTTTTTAAAAAATGATTATTGTAATATATCAGCTCCTCCCAATTGTTCTATTCAAACTTTTTAAAGAATATACCTTTCTTTTGTTTATTTCAAAAGAAAACTAAATCACTCATTTGAGACTTGAAAATTACAATTAAACAGACTATTCCCAGTTTGCCCTTTCCTTTGAAACATATTTTTTTAAAAAATACAGCTATTTGAGACACAGTTGCCTATATAAAAACAGTATACTGAATGGGCAACAGAAGACATTGCAAGAGTCATGACATTAAAGGAAGAAAAAGGCTTTTTTTCAGCAAGCAGATGAATTCCATTTAATATTACTATTTCATTATTATAGGGATCACACTACAATACATGGAGGTAGACTATCTGTGGCCTGTGCATTCAATATGCCTTTCCATTTTTTTATATCTATTTATATCCATCTATCTATCTATTTCTATCTCTTTCTATATATCTATCAACCATCTCTCTCTCTCACTCTCTCTTCTATCTATCTATCTACCTACCTACCTATCTATCTATCTATCTATCTATCTATCTATCTATCTATCTATCTATCTATCTATCTATCTATCATCTATCTATTTGGTCAATAATCTGACTAAGAATCAATTAAAACTACACAGGCTTCCCCTTTACCTCAAAAGGAAATGATCCAGATAAAAAAGGTGGTGATCAAGCTGGTTTATGAAAAGGAAAGATAAATATATTAGTTCAATATTTTAGGCAGGTATATTATACTTTGTTCGATGCCTTGTTCTTATGTTTGGTTATGGATGTTTGCTGCAAAAGCTGGATTCTCTGCCAGACAGAATCTTTCTACTCTGCCTTATAGTTACTGCTCCACTGCCTGCCTTCCTGGCATTCCTACACTGACCTCAGAGTCAAGTTGGTAAGCACAACAGGGCTTGTGTCATGGCCTCAGGCTCCAAGATGTGTGTAGATCAGGTCCCACTGGACACTCTGCCTGCAGGCTCTGAAACAAACATTAACATCTTCTCAGGTCCCTCTTCATCCAATACTGATTCCTGTTTAGCCAACACAGGTAACAAGAAGTGGGAAAAATCATTCCAGTCTAAGAATTCTGTGCCCTGTTTGTTATGTACTCAGCATACACATACATTCCCCTCACAAACAATAAGGAATCCCGGCAGCCGTTGACAGCCGTCAAAAGGCTGCCGCGGCTTTTCCCCCCCACTGACGCGGCAAGCGGCCGATTCTGACAGCTGTCAAACTGCCGCGCATGCGCAGTACACTGACAGCTGTCAAACCGGCCGATTCTGACAGCTGTCAAACTGCCGCACATGCGCAGTACACTGACAGCTGTCAAACTAGCTAACCGCGCATGCGCAGTCCAGCCGGAGCTGTCAAAGCTGCCAGCTGGCCCCAGCAACAACCCGCTGTCAGCCGCGCCTACCTTAGCCGATCTCTTCTTTATTGGCTGTTATCGTTAGGCGGGAGAACCCCGCCTGTTTATTGGTTCGGAACAAAGTTGTTAATGTTGTCGTTCACTATAAATACGGGGGGAATCCCAGCGGTGCCTCGCCCGGGACCTCTGCCCAATAAACAAGTTCTTTGGACCGTGCCTACTGTCTCCTGTCGTCCCTCAAGACACTCCACCTGGCGACGAGGATGGGATCCGGGTCTGCTTGTTAGCTGAAGTCACTAGCTGAAGCCACAGTGAAGGAGGGAAGCCATCCCACCAGCCGACACCGCTGAAGTCACTTGCTGTTCCGGGAGAGCCCTCCACCTACGCTACCCCAAGCTGACCCCCGGACCAGACAGTATGGCCAACCTTGGGCATGTCAGAGAATTCGATGTCTCCCAGCCAGAGGGCTGGGAATCACATCTCGGGCAAGTGGAGGGGTACCTCCTCATAAATAACATCGTCGAGGATCGCCCCAAAGCCGCGGCGCTCCTCTGCCTCAGTGGCCCGGCGGTCTATGATGTCGCCGTAGGGCTCTGCAGCCCCGATCCGGTGGCCACTATGCCCTACGCCGAGCTAGTCGACCGCCTCAATCGACACTTCTCGCCAAGACGGTCCGAATTGTACTGGCGCCTGAATTTCGCCCGCCAGTACCAACGACCAGGCGAGCCGGCCAAATCGTTCATCGCGACGGTCCGACAGGCGGCCCGATGCTGCCGTTTCCCGGACCTCGAAGACCGCATAAGGGACCAGGTCATCGTCAGTCTGAGGAATCTGAAACTTCAGAAGAAACTCGTCACCAAGCCGACGATGGACCTGGCCGAGCTAACGATTGAAATCATGGCGTACGAAGATAGCCATAGGGAAGACACGCTGCCGGCGGGAAATCCCTTCACAGGGTCAGTCCACCATGACTGCCCCAGAAACTCCGACCCGGGAACAGACGAGCAAAAGACCGAAGTGGACGCCATCCGTCCGAGACCTGCCAACCCCCAAGCTCGCCGTGAGGGCGACAAAAGACCAGATCGGCCGGCCGGAGGCTCAAAGGAGACCACCAACCGCCCCAAATGCGCCAGCTGCGGTGGCAACCATGCCAGGGCATCATGCAAATTCCGCAATGCAAGTCCCATGGCTGCGGAAAAACCGGCCACATCCGCTCCACCTGCCGCAGCACCGGCCACGAGACCCTTCATGACCTGGAGGCCGCCCCGGAAGGTAATATCCCCCCCAAATTGCCAGGGGAGACCCTCTGGTCATCTGTCATGACCACTAGCACGGACCAGGGGCCCTTAACCACCAGCTACATCCGCCCCAAAGTTAAGATTCAGGTCCGGATTCAGGGAATCCCTTGTGAAATGGAGGTGGACTCAGGGTCCTCAGTCTCCATTCTTTCCTGGGACACTCTACAAGGAATCGCGCGCCAGTGCAGACGCCGTTTCCCAATTACCCCCTCGAAAATTATTTTAGCCGATTTCCAGGGCGCCCCAATCAAATTAAAAGGGGAGACTAAGCTCTCCATTAGCTACCAGCAATTCCAGGGAGAACTCACAGCCCAAATCGCAGCAGGCAAATGAGCCAGCCTCATTGGCCTCGACTGGTTCGAACCCCTGGGGATAAAAATTATTGGCGTTAACCACTCTCAGCCCCACCAATTACAAGCCGTCTGCCAACAATACGCAGACGTCTTTGACGGGACACTGGGAAAATTCAATGGCCCCCCCATAGACCTAAAACTAAACCCAGAGGTCCTGCCTATCAGAATTAAGGCAAGAAGAGTCCCTTTCGCTCTCAAATCAAAAATAGAAGCAGAGCTCGACAGGCTAATTGGACTGGGAGTCATAGAACCCACAGAAGGGGGCACTTGGGAAACCCCCATAGTCACCCCTGTCAAGCCTAATGGGGAGGTCTGCCTCTGCGCAGACTATAAAGCCACCCTTAATCGTGCTTTAAACCCCCACGCCTACCCAGTCCCAGCCGTCAGGGATGTACTCTCCTCCATTCAGGCAGGCACTATTTTCGCCAAACTAGACTTGGCCCATGCATTTTTGCAGCTGCCAGGCTCAGAGCAAACGGCCAACGCCCAGACCATAGTCACCCACCGCAGAGCGTTCAAGGTGAACCGCCTGCAGTTCGGAATCGCTGTGGCACCTGGAATATTCCAGGAAACCATGGAGCGAACTCTCAAAGGAATCCCTGGGGTCTGCCCCTACTTCGATGACGTGCTCACCGCGGGGGAATCCGAGGAAATATTAGCTGACAGGCTGCGAGAGGTGCTTCAAAGATTCCGCACCGTCGGCCTTAAACTAAAAAAAGAAAAGTGCTCCATAGGAGTCCCCTCTACTGAATTTTTAGGTTACAAAATAGACGCTAACGGAATCCACCCCACGGATTCTAAAGTCAAAGCCATCAGGGCAGCCCCACCCCCCAAAAATAAGGCAGAACTACAAGCCTTTCTGGGTCTCATAAATTTTTATCACGCCTTCCTCCCCCACAAAGCAACAATAGCTGAGCCCCTCCACAGGCTATTAGATAAAGGAGCCCAATGGTTTTGGTCCCAAACCCACGACGACAGTTTTAATAAATTGAAACAGCTCCTTTCCAGCAAATCTACCGTCACCCATTACAAAGAAAAAATGCCCCTCTGCGTCACTTGCGACGCCTCACCCTATGGCATAGGCGCTGTCCTCAGCCACCTCCACAGCGATGGAACTCAATCCCCCATCGCATACTACTCCAGGACTTTATCCAAAGCCGAGCGCAATTACGCGCAAATTGACAAGGAGGCCCTAGCATTAGTGGCAAGCGTGAAGAAATTTCACGATTACTTATACGGGCGGCACTTCACAATTTTTACCAACCACAAACCCCTGCTAGGGCTCTTCACCTGGGACAAATTGACCCCGCAAATTCTATCCCCCAGAATGCTATGCTGGACCACGTTCCTAGCAGCTTACTCCTTTAAAATCGAACACAAACCGGGCAAGGAAATGGGTCATGCTGACGGCCTTAGCAGACTACCCCTACCTAACTCCGACCCAGACCCCGCGCCAGCCGGCCAAATCCTGGCTATCCAGGAACTGCCGGACCGCCCCGTATCGGCAAAAGAAATAGCTGCTGCAACCAGTAAGGACAAACTCCTGGGAAGGGTGCTAACTTGGGTCCTAACAGGCTGGCAATCCACCTCTCCGGGTCCAGAATTTCAGCCTTACTTCCTAAGGCGCCATGAATTGTCTGCCCACCTCGGCTGCATCCTCTGGGGCAGCCGTGTCATCATACCCACCCCGCATAGACAACAAGCCCTAACCTCTCTCCACGACGGTCACCCCAGCGTGGTCAAAATGAAATCACTCGCCCACAGCTACCTTTGGTGGCTGGGGCTCGATGCGGACATAGAAAACTTTGTAGCTACCTGCAACATGTGCCAGCAGACCAGGCCACCCCTCCCACACGCCCCTGTCCACAAGTGGGAGGTGACTAAGAACCCCTGGTCCAGGGTTCATATTGATTATGCCGGCCCCTTTCAGGGGCAAAATTTTCTCATAATAGTCAATAGCTTTTCCAAATGGCTCGAGGTCATCCCTGTAGCTAGCACAACCACTGCAGCCACAATCAGGGGATTGAGGAGGGTTTTTGCCACCCACGGGTTACCCGATGTCCTTGTATCCGACAACGGCCCCCAATTTACCTCTCATGACTTCCAGATTTTCACCAGGGCCAACTTGATTAGGCACACCACCTCCGCGCCCTTTCACCCCTCCACGAACGGTCTCGCAGAGGCCATGGTGAAGGCAACAAAAGAAGCCCTAAAGAAAATCATTTCCAGCGACTGGCACTGCAGACTGGCGAAATACCTCCTGGCCCAACACTCCACGCCTTGCTCCACCACCGGCAAGTCTCCGGCTGAGCTCTGTTGGGGGCGCCGCCTGGTTACCAAACTGGACCGTTTGCACCCCGACAGGGCAGCCGCCGAACCAATCCGCACACCACCTGTCAAAATCTTCCCTCCTGGTCAGCATATCTGGGCAAAGAACTTCGGGGCCGGCGACAAGTGGCTACAAGGCGTGATCTCGAACCAGACTGGCCCAGTCTCCTATCTCATCGACTTAGGAGACGGAAGGCTTATCAGACGTTACGCCGACCAACTAAGACCGTGAGTGCCACAAAACCACATTCCCCAAACTCATCCGAGCGCTCTAATCCCCCCGGCGGCGCCACAAATGTCTCCTAGCCCAGCATCGCACGACCCAGACATCACCGACAGCCCCCAACCTCCAAGCCCCGAAAATTCCCCCGTCGGGGGAAGGGAGGACCAGCCCAGCACAAGTCTTCACCGCTCCACCAGACCGCGGAAAGCCCCCTCGTACTTGGCTGATTACGAATGGGCCGGCAGCAAGGACAGCGAAGCTGACCCAAGCTGAACTCCAGGGGGAGGGGGGGAAGGGGTGTTATGTACTCAGCATACACATACATTCCCCTCACAAACAATAAGGAATCCCGGCAGCCGTTGACAGCCGTCAAAAGGCTGCCGCGGCTTTTCCCCCCCACTGATGCAGCAAGCGGCCGATTCTGACAGCTGTCAAACTGCCGCGCATGCGCAGTACACTGACAGCTGTCAAACTGGCTGATTCTGACAGCTGTCAAACTGCCGCACATGCGCAGTACACTGACAGCTGTCAAACTAGCTAACCGCGCATGCGCAGTCCAGCCGGAGCTGTCAAAGCTGCCAGCTGGCCCCAGCAACAACCCGCTGTCAGCCGCGCCTACCTTAGCCGATCTCTTCTTTATTGGGTGTTATCGTTAGGCGGGAGAACCCCGCCTGTTTATTGGTTCGGAACAAAGTTGTTAATGTTGTCGTTCACTATAAATACGGGGGAATCCCAGCGGTGCCTCGCCCGGGACCTCTGCCCAATAAACAAGTTCTTTGGACCATGCCTACTGTCTCCTGTCGTCCCTCAAGACACTCCACTGTTCAAGTAAGTTCCTTTCAAATAAGCAACAGACTCATTCTTGGCAGGGCACAGAAAGCTTCAGCTATGCACACTTGGCAGGAAAAGGATTTAAACTAGTGATGTCCCATCATGTCATTTTTAAGAATTGGGACTTCAACTCCCAGAATTCTCCGGCCAGCCATGGCTTGCTGCAGAATTCTGGAAACTGAAGACCACAAGTCTTAAAGTTGCCAAGTTGGACACTCCTGATTTCAATTGTGCAGCTATGGCATTGATCTTTGTACTTCACATATTCTTGCTCCTGATTTGTGTTATATTTGTAATCTTAATGTGTTCCTGAACAAGTCTTCAGTTTTCTTTGGCTTTTTACTTCCTCTTACCTTAAACCCATCTAGCTTGGGGCTGCACAATCTCTTAATCTGTGCCTTTCTTTGAAAAAGCCCTATGTTGCTAAAACTTCATACACACCCTGCACACACACACACACACACACAGGTACACATTCTATCACAAAATGTTATAAAAATTCCAGCACTGTCTGACAAGCAAATATATTTATATTTACTATAGTATTGCAGTATCGTGTAACACAAAATCCTGATTTATGATTTACAAATAAATAGTAACCACACGTTATAATCACTTGATGCTCTTAGACTAATGGTTTTGTTTCTGCCTAATAAGTATTATAAATTATTTAAATTCAGAAATAACGGAGAATGTTTAGTCTTTTATCTGGAGCAAATCTTGTATTTATTTATTTATTTTATTTATTTAGTTATATTTATATACCACCCTATTCCCTGAGGACTCAGGGCGGTTTACAGGGAATTAAAAATCCAAAATACAAAAATTAAGAACTAAATTAAAAAATATTAAATTGACCCTGTAGTCGATTAAAAAGAACCCTAAATTAAAATTTCTCCTCAGTCTGGGCCCGAGAGCTCGAAGAGCCAGGTCTTCAGGCCCCGGCGGAATGATCGGAGGTCGGGAGCAGTCCTCAGCTCCATCGGCAGCTGGTTCCAGAGGGCAGGCGCCCCCACTGAGAAGGCCCTATCCCTGGGTGTCACCCGCCGGCAATCTCTTACCGGCGGGACCCTGAGCAGACCCTCCCTGTGGGAGCGCACTGGGCGAAGGGCGTTTGATGACGGCAGCAGGTGTTCCCTCAAATACCCCGGACCCAGGCCATGTAGGGCTTTATAGGTGATAACCAGCACCTTGAATTTCACCCGGAGGGCAACCGGAAGCCAATGCAGCTCGCGGAGTAGAGGTGTTACATGGGAGTATCGGGAGACCCCCATTACAACTCGCGCGGCCGCATTCTGCACCAGTTGAAGCCTCCGAGTGGTCTTCAAGGGCAGCCCCATGTAGAGAGCGTTACAGTAGTCCAAACGGGAGGTCACAAGCGCATGAGTAACTGTGCGTAGGGCGTCTCGGTCCAGATAGGGACGCAACTGGCGCACCAGGCGAACCTGTGCAAAAGCCCCCCTGGTCACGGCTCCTATGTGATCTTCAAAATTGAGCCGTGAGTCCAGGAGGACGCCCAAGTTGCGAGCCCTATCAACGGGGGGTAACACCTCACCCCCCATCGTTAGAGGTGGAATAACTTGGTTAACCCGAGATGCCGATATGCACAGCCACTCAGTCTTGGCGGGATTGAGACGAGGCCTGTTTCTCCCCATCCAGACCTGAACCGCCTCCAGGCACCGGGACATCACAGAGAGGGCATCGCTGGGTTGGTTCGGGGTGGAAAGAAAAAGTTGGGTATCATCAGCGTACTGGTGATACCCCACCCCGAAGCCACGAATGATCTCGCCCAGCGGCTTCATATAGATGTTGAACAGGAGAGGCGAGAGAACCGACCCCTGAGGGACTCCACAAATGAGAGGCCTCGGGGCGGATCTCTGCCCTCCCGTCAACACCGACTGCGAGCGGCCCTGGAGGTAGGAGGAGAACCACCGTAAAACGGTGCCTCCCACTCCCAACCCCCTGAGACGCCGCAGCAGGATACCATGGTCGATGGTATCGAAAGCCGCTGAGAGATCTAATAGGACCAGGACAGAGGAGCAACCCCTGTCCCTTGCCCTCCAGAGATCATTCACCATTCACCATGACTGACTGTCTGTACTGTACTAAATAATTTCTCCCTTTAGGGTTTATAGTTTATAGTTTCTTTTTAAAATAAGTGCACTTTATTTATATCTGGCATCCAAAACAATATGGGATCTGAATATAAGAGAAAGCCATCCAAGGCAGGTACATGAATCATAGATCTATAGAGTAACAGGTTACAAAATATCTGCCCTTTTCAAATGGATCCTTAGTGAGCAGAATGAGATAAATAAGAGTTTATGATGCTCAAGGTGACATAACACAAAAATTGGTGGTACATGTACATCTTAAAAAAAGCCTGAGTGCACTGGATGGAATCCACTAAGTGATGCTTCTGAGCAATCTCTTATTTCAGACTTAACCCAAGTACATTGCATTGCATAGGAAACATGGGTAAGGGATCACCACAGTCTGATCTGAGCTGTGTACTTAGCAACAATGCCAATGCCAGTGCAACATCTAAATAAGCACATTTGCTCATAATTGTGTGATTTCTGTCTTAAAATAAAAGACACATGATTCTTTCCTTGTGTTTAATAGAGCATACGGAAATATATTAAAAGAAAGGAAAATGGAAAGCAATTTCCTTATAACAATAGTGAAGCAAATTCCCATGATCTTTATTGCAGCCATTGAGAACCACAATTCCATTTCTCGACACATTCCAATTCTGGACTATTCGATTTTAATTGTCCACTAAAATTACAGTCTTTGATTTTAGTGATTTAGAATGCATAGGCTGCCTTTCCACCAGAGGAGCAGAGCTTAATCTGTAGATTTAATGTGCATTTCCTCTTCACTTACAGGACCTTTAAAAAGATTGTAAATATTTGCAAAGCTCCAGGAGTTCTCATCCATGGATGGTTACAATAAAATCACTGAAAATAACTGCTGTGACCCCAATTCCCCAATCAGCTCATCACCATCAGGGACCAGCATGAAAATTGTTCAGCTTTGTAAATAAAACGGTCTATAAGGACATGCAACCAAGGACAGCTTGTGAGATTACTGCTGTACCAATTGATGAAATAATCTATGGGTATATTTTATTTTATTTTATTTTATTTTATTAATATTTGTATACCGCCCTTCTCCCGAAGGACTCAGGGCGGTGTACAGGGCAAGAATAAAACACAAAGCTACAAAAATTAAAAAGTAATTAAATACATGCCCAACAATAAATACATTAATAAAACCCCAATAAAGTGATAGTAAAAACCCCACTAGAAAAATATATTTTCTATTGAATTCATCTTTGTTTATATAGTTGATGTTTTTGAGTAGTGCAATAAAAAAGATGGAAGACAATATGAGCCAAGAGGGAAGGAAGTTGAATAATAAAACTGCAGTTATTAATGATCTGTCCTGCTTGGTGCAATAAGACCCTGAAAAGCTGTCAGATTTCAGACACATCAGATCCCTTGTGAAATGTAGTGAGAATATCACAGGGCTTTTATAATTCTCAGGCAGTTGCAAAGGTCCAACCTTGGAAGTCTGACAAGCCCAGCACAGTTATGAATTGTTTAGCAATATAGCATAGGACTGTATTTGACAAAGCAGAGGGGATTTTACTTGGAGCAGTATATGTCCTTCCTGTTCCCTTAACATTACAGCATTCAACTCTTTGCACAGTTGTTGTCCTCAGTTAAAGCTGCCACCAAATGTTGTACAAAGCATTATGTTAGGGTCAATCTGAGAAGCGTCTTCAAGTTTAATGTCTGAAAAGTATCAAGGAAAGCCAAGAGAGGCTTTTCAGAAGAAACTGGACAGCCATTTGTCTGAAATGATATAGCTTCTTCTGCTCCAGCAGAGAGTTGGACTAGAAGACCTCGAAGGCTCCTTCCAACTCTGTTATTCTATGTTCTAAGAATTGTAAACATTATTCCAAAATTAAGATTATCTATCCCACTCAATTACTTGGCACATATATTCTAGTTAACCTATGTGGTGTTAAATGCCAGCAATACATCCTCTTGTAAAATTTTCATTTAAGTTATAATTTAGTGTAAATTTTAAGCTTTTCATCCACATATTCTCCCATTGATCAAGCATCACACTGCACACAAAATTCCTTGCCCACTGAATCTTGCAGTGTTTTACATGTTCACTTTCCAAATTAAATTTTAATAACACTTTGTAGACCTTAACAATATATGACCATCCTACCTCATAGTAGGATTTTCAATTGATGTTTAATGAAGTCAAACCCATGCATTTTTTTATATAATTTAAAACTTTCTTTCATTTGTAGGTATGTAAACCAATGGCAGATGGAACCTTTTGATTCTAATTCTTTCTTGGACTTCAGGGTGGGATCATAAAAATTAAAAGATAATATTTTACCATAAGTCCACCAGTCTGGCTTCACTGCCATTTCTTTTCCGAAAAAGGCTTCTTGGGGTTAGGGTTATTTTATATTTGTTCCAAACTCTTAGTAAGGCATGTCTAATGAAATGATTATTAAGTCAACATTTACTTTAACTTTATCACACCATAAATAACTGTGCCAACCAAACCTTAATTCATGGTCTTCCAAATCTAGTAGGCTCTTATTCTGGAGGTTCGTCCACTCTTTTAGCCAGACCAGACAACATGCATCAAAATATAATTTCAAATCTGGTAAACCCAAAGATTCCAATGCATTCTTAAAGCTTTAAAGGTAGTGAAAATAAAATCACATATTTAAACATGTATATTGCCAAAATATGTACTCCTGTTGAGATACTGTAGGAAGCACAATATAAGAAAGTTAATCAACATCCTGATCCTTATAGAGGTCATATAGATACTTCCAGGAAGCTCACAAATAGACTGTGAACTTGATGTAATGATTTGGAATCTACAAATTAGTTATTAAAGAAAACAGACATAGACAGACCAGTTTCCATGAATTTACTTACTCTGTTATGCCATCCAAATTTATGGCCATCCCTAGAAATTGTGGCTAGTTAAATAACCTTTGAATCATCTTCACTTGCTTGAGGCCCCTTTTACTTGGAACCAGAAAAAAAAATTAATAGCCTAGCTGAAGATGGCATGATAGTGGCAAATATTTTTCCAATTTTCTAGGGTCTATTACAGTCCACAGCTTCTAAAGCAAAGTGGCACTTGGAATGAATTATGTGGAAAAACATCTAGCATTAATATTTCCCAGTAATACATTTCTATTATTTTGTTAGTTGTGGAATCCAAATAATTCATAATAAACCACAAGCTAACAAATTGAGATAAGAGGGAAGGAAAATCATGGCCTGTGAAGCAAATAATAAACAAAAATTGGGAAGTATAGTAACTATACAGAAGGTTTTCAAAATTTAGGTTGATTTAAATTTTGTGATAGAAATTAAGAATGTTATCCACACCAAACTATATTTTTTACCCCTTAAACAATATTTATAGTGCAAATAATAATATAAATAAAACATGAATATCAAAATAATGTAATAAAAACAAGAATAGAATGCTGGCAAGGAAAAGCATTGCATGGTCAATTTTTAAAAAAGATTGAGGAGAAAGTAGATAAAGATAAAACCTAGCAATGGCTTACAAGTGGAACATTAAAAAAAGAAGCTGAAGGATTGATTTTGGCTACTCAAGACCAATCTATTCAAACTAATATAGATGATTTGAAAAATCATCAAATCATTCAAAGTCTAGACTGTGCAAAGAGAACAATAGATCATATATTAAATTCATGCAAGAAGATTGCACAAACTAATTATAAACAACATAATGCCGTCACCAAAATGATTCAGTGGAACATCGGAAAAGGTTATCATGTGCCAGTAATGAAAAACTAGTAGGAACATAGAATTGAAAAAAGTAATCAAGAAAAGCAGGTTAAAATATTGTAGGATTTCCAAATATAAACTGATAAAGCCTCAAGTCATAAAACACCAGATTTAACTGTTGTTGAAAAGAGGCAAGTGGGGATAATCAATTTGGCAATGCCAGGAAACAGTAGGATAGTAGACAAAGATTTGAAGAAGATCACAAAGTATCAGGATCTGAAAATGAAAAATGAAAATTTATGACATAAATCAGCCAAGGTGGGTGCCATACCAAAAGGTTTTGGACAATACTTGGAAAATGTGCATATTGACAAAATTTTCATCAATTGCAATTGCCAAAGGCCACTCTGCTTGGATCCACACATATACTTCACTGATTGATTACAATATCTTCTTGGGAAGAACTCAATACTTATGAAATCCAGCACTATCTAAAGAATGTCTATGGAGATTCTCAGTCATCCAGGTCATAGAAACTTCTTGGATGAGAAGCAAAACGTCTTCAAAGAAAAACAAGAAAGTCCAGTTGCCTCATGAAAAAAAGCATCTTTGGGACTATCTAAAGAACTGGCAGCTGCGATTTCACAATGTTGTGCATATAATGATAATGTTCCTGCATTAGCCAAAAATAATTTAGTGCACCTTATAATAAGACACTTTTGCCCTTTTTGTTTGAATCTCTGTTTTATTCCTGCTATGGAACACCAAGCTCCCATTTGCAGGGCATGCCAAATAAAACACCATCACAATGTAAACTCTGCAGCCTCTTTTGTCTCCCTGTGCACAGACCCTAAAAAGCAACGGACATAGCTTTGAATAAAAAATGATGCTGTTAAAATGCAGAACGGCAACAATCCTGCAGATTTAATAAGAGGAATTGTAATTCCTCTCAATTCTGATATACCTCACTTGCTTGTGGTTTTATCTTTTCTGGCATTCTGATATCCAATTCCATTTTCCATTGACCTTCAGCACTTCTAGTGCCTGTCAACCTGCTTGTGCTGACACCAGAAACAGCTAGTACCTTTCTGCTCTGCATAACAAGAAGCTCTCACTTGTATCCGATTGTTATGATTATTGGCAATCTGCTGTTCTCTGGCTCCATGGGTTAAGGAATTTTAGCTGCATTTATGGAAATACAGTAATAATATTAATATTCAAACAGGACTGATCTAACAACTTCACCAAAACTCTGTTTTTTTTCCATTCTAAAGGAAAACTGAAGGAAACTTACTAAGCCACAGTTAATGTGTCTGTGTAACCTCTGCCACAGTCAGGCTGTTTTGGATTGCTCAGAGATTCATTTCTGAATGCTAATAGTGTTACCCATGAGTTTGCTTCTCCATTTACCTCATATTATTATATATGTTCTCCTTTGTTGCTTAATGTTATTTCAAAATAAAATTCTACATTTAAGTTAGGAAAAGAGAACAAACTGAGGTAATGCATTGATTGGTATAGTTCCCTAAGTTTCACACTTGACGCCTGAATGGTTTTTAACTAGATAGACTATTCGGAAGGTAAATTATAGCAAGAGTACTTGAGTTACTACTGCACTCAGACATGTAGTTGAATCAGCTACTGGATAAGTGTTATTGAAGAGCTGGAGTTAGAGAAAGGTAGTGGGCTGGAGACATCAATGTGGAAAATAAATAACAAAAGGGAAGCTGGCATGCTAATTGCTAACCTCCAACATATTCATCTTTATTAGAAAAAATATTTCCCTGTTCCACTCACCAGAAGCATCCTTTGGAAATGAAAATGATAGGAAGATACATGTCAAAGCAAGAACATTTGATGTTAGCAGCATTGACAGTACAATGCAATGACTGATTTGGAATATCCCCCAAATAAAAATAAAGTTAATCTTCAGTGATAGAGAACACAGGAGTATTTAAAAGAAGCTGAAAGGAACAGCAGCATCTGCTTGTCTTCTCATAACTATTTAATGACTACTTACTATGGCAGCTGTTTTGTGCTATCACACATGCAAAATCTGCTCGACCGCAGTTCATTCAAAGCAGCTATGAAGAGCCAACATATGGCAAGAGAAGGAAAAGGAGAAACTTTGTCCTGATTTGCTGGTACACTGGGAGCTGCCCCAAACAGGTCCTTGGAAATACATGACTGATGAATGGCTATAATTGGTCTTGTTGTTTGTAACTATGTGGATCTATACTAAAACAATTAGACCCTTAATTTGTTTGCTCCTTGCCTCTCCACTGTTGCAACTTGGCACTTAAATTTCAGCAAAGTTTTGTCTAATCTTTGCTGCTTTCCAACATGTGCTAGATTTTAGAAATCCTATCTTTGTGCAGGTGCTTTGACTTTGATAATTTGTTTGAAGAAACAAGGCACAGACATAATAGTTATATTTAAATACTGAGTTATCCCCAAATTTGGAACTATGTAAACATTCCAACTAGTTCAAATCTTACTCTAGAGCTTTCTGAATCTCAAGTATAGCTTGCTCCACCACAAATCTCCTCATAATTGTCTCAAAACTAGCAACATGCAAATATGAATCTCCTCCCTTTTTTCAGAGACACCTAGACAAAAGCACAACCTTAATTAATCAAATTAAATCAGCAAGACACTTCCCATTATCCCCTTTTAGTTCAAACCAGCTTCCATAATGACAACTGATGCAAGAATAATTAAACCAAGGCAGGCTGTAGGGAAGAATAGAATAATATATTTAGAGTTTGAAGAGAATTAATTAATTTTGGCAAGTTATTTATGTATATTTATATATGTAAATTAAAAATTAGTTATTCTAAGCAGGAAGCTCATTCTAGTATTTGTTTTGCTACATGGTCATAAAATGGCAAGGTGAAAGAAGTTTTAAAACATCAGTAAATTTTGCATCAAAGTTGTTGAACAATTGCATTCTTATGTTGTTGCAATGGTAAAAATGTGATATGGTAAAAATGTAATATGATACATGATTGGCCATAGTTCTCCAAGAATTCACCAAAGCATCTTCCCCAGTCCTACTACTAAAGTCAATAACTTTAGTTTTTCAAACATGCATTCATATATTTAGAAAACTTGCATGGCTACATTCTTGCTTGCATACTTGCTTTCTTGCTTGCCTACATTCTGAACACAACATACTATAGTAACCTTGAATATATTAGTTGGAGGGGGGAAACAGCCTGTTTGACAAGGGAAAGTTATATAAATCTCAATCTAATATGGTGACCTTGATCCTTTGAATAATGCCTATGCAATGCTAAAACAAAAGTTAAACCAGTGTGCTTTATGTGATTGTGTAGTTAAGTGGGTATGAATGTATGTACACACACATACACAAACACACCCAAGCAATTTTCATGAGACTTCATTTTTTTATGTGAGACCTCACAAGGAATCAGGAGTGATTGTCTACAAATAAATAGATAAATAAACAGACCAGCCAAAAAGGTGATCATCTCTGCTACATTTATGTGGCTATTTAGTATAAGCCCATATTTTCCTCTGCAATGAAATACATGAAGAAACAAGTTACTGCAAAAAGACTGTATAGCAATATATGAATGAAGTACACAGGCTCCCAGAAAGCTACCCTTTCCCACTGCCTAGTTGATTTGTCCCTCAATGTTACTATCATCAGCATAACTGGGGAGAAATATTGCTTGAATCAAATTTATTGCAAGAGGAACTGATTAAATGTTGCCCAATTCCAATGATTGGAATCAAGATTACAGTTTCTCTACCACTGACACAAGTACGATTTCTGAACTTGTTAGATGTACTGGGCTTTTTTGAATTAATGATTGTTGACAGAGAAGTCTATGTGAAAGTAAATTATAACAATGGTGGTTGTAGGATGGACTGAGTAAAGTATGCAAGGTCATGTGAAGAACAAACCAGCAAATAGCTTCATATAAACACCAACATTTTTCATACTTGCTAGACTGAGCCAGCAAATTTCCCATCCTATTGCCAAGTAATTGCCAAGCCATTGGCATTTATTCAGTACAGCTCTAAAAAAAAGTATTAACAAGCTGCTATAAAACATGGCCATTGCCTGTGAAGTTTCAGTGGGGCTAGAAAGATCTGAGCTGTCTATAAGAATCTATCGCTATTGTGCATTGCTCTAGAAAGTTCATTGCTCAAATGCTGTCACAGAAGTACTGTATTTATCACTTCAGATGTGCATTTGACCCAGATCACTCATTAGGGAGAAATATACTGTACTGGATGCAATGAACTTTGTTTGAATCACAAACCACAGAATGATTGTGTGGCCTGGAAAACAGATTGATCCAATTACAGGGACTGTGTTTTCTCTATTAAATTGGGATGCTTAAACTGAAACATATTAGCATAGGAAGATAACAGACTGCTGGTTTGAATGGGTGAAGGTCCTGTTTCATTTCCAGTTTCCAGTTTCCTGGTCTGTTCCTCCAAAGTGTATCCTCAGTCAAAAGAGTGGTAAAGAGTTATGTTGACTTTTCCAAATACATAAGAATGAATGCTAAAAGTTCAAAATTCTCCCATTGTGCAGCTGCTAAGATATAGGCAAAATCTCTAGAAGAAATAGGATGTGATGTTGTTGTTGTTGTTGTTGTTGTTGTTGTTGTTGTTGTTGTTGTTGTTATTATTATTATTATTATTATTATTATTATTATTATTATTATTATTATTATTATTATTATTATTATTATTATTATTATTATTATTTTATGTCCTAAATCCTGATCTTGGAATAGGCATTCTTGTGACAACAAAGATGGTGTTTCCATAAGAAAGACTAATGAACATGGGATTGGCATGAAGTTAGCCTGGGGTTCATTCTACTATCATAAAAATATTGCCCTAATCAATGTAGAAGTCCCTCTGATGAATACATTTCCATGGTAATGTCTCCTTTTCTCCTACATCAAATTTAGAACAATTTTATTTATTTATTTATTTGTTTGTTTGTTTGTTTGTTTGTCTGTTTGTTTGTTTATTTATTTATTTATTTATTTATTTATTTATTTATTTATTTATTATTGGGACTTATATGCCTCCTGAAGGACTCAGGGCGGCTAACAACAATAACATACAACATATTAATAGATCATATCATTTTCTGTAATTTTTCAGCTACCCCCTATTGATCAAGGTTTTTCACTTTAAAAAAATGGAAAGAAAAATCAAATAATGGGGGGAACACCCTAATCTGTGGAAAGGGGAACTTCTTAATTGCCCAGCCCTTATAGGTACTAACCTTGATGACTGGTAACTGTGACAGCATCCTTTGAGTCTATCTCTGTTTGTCTATATCTGCACTTTTTTTACAGGTAATGGCATCAACAGCTGCAAATTAGGATGCCACAAGACCTAAGGAAGGTGTCTATGTCATTATAGATAGAAGCTTTGTGAATAAAAATATAGCAGGCTCACAATGCTTGTCAAATGATGTCATATTGCTATAAAAAGAATGCATACAAATAAATGCTGATTCTTTTGCCACCATTATTATTTATTAAAGGCAGCCCTCCTTTGAGAGTTGCCAATATACAATATCTCTCTGGTCTCTTGAAAATGGTGCTAAAACTTCATGGTCTGGAAACAAGTGCACCGCACAATTTTGGGTGTGCAGCTTATTCATAGCATGGCATTTATAAGCCTTTGTGCCTTTAATAATTGTAGTGAGAAAGCTATTGGTCTTGTATGAATAAAGTAAGTTGCTGACAAACCATGCAGCACAAATGAAAGAGCAGAAAGTGAATATCACAGCATTTTCTGCCTAACTACATCAAAAACCATGAGAAAATATTTGTTTTGAGCCAAGAGATGTAGTTTTGGTCAGTGCAAGTAAATGAATATCACAGAATAGAAAGATTCACTATAGTTAAATTGAGGTACTGGAAGGCAAGAAGAAAAAGAAAGCTGAAGACTCATTTTCAAGAAGAGTAGTAGAGCCCAAATTCTGTTCACTTTTGTCTAATTTATATTAGACAGAACAGCTAGAGGAAGCCCGCATGTACCCTCTATATTGAGCATAACACATTGCGTTATAACACATAACACATCTGTGTCATAATAGTTAAGGTGTGAACTTAGGATGTAAATTTAGGAAAGGACACAGAGGTTTTGAAAGAGGTCAGGTGTCTTCCAGGTGCTACTGCCAGTAGGGACAAGAAGCGTATTTCTAAAATAATCAAGAATGCCAGCAAGGACTGTGATGTGGAGGCTATTGTAGATCTTGGCACTAATGATCTGTCCCAAAAAGATGTACCCTCTGTGCAGAATGATTTCCAGAGCTTGGGGCAGGAACTTAGCAGAATAGGCTGCAGGCTTACTTTTTCAGAGGTTTTACCAGTGTATAAGGAGCAAAATGGAAAAGGCCAGCATATAGCAGAATTTAATATGTGGCTAAAGGAGTGGTGTAAAGGAGAAGGCTTTGGTTATATTAGTCACGATGTCTGTAGCTGATCCAATGAAAAAATGTATAAAAGAGATGGTCTGCATCCATCCAAGAAAGGGACTGAGTTACTTGGCAATAAAATCACAGCTTTTTTAGAGGAACATTTAAACTAAATAATGGGGATAGTGAGTTAATTGATACAGAACATCACTGTCCCTGGCAATCTAAGAAAATAGGGGAAGCCAGGCACCACACAAGTTATGCAGCAAGTAAACACAGGGTCAGTCATAAAGGACTCAAATGTCTATACACTAATGCACAGAGTATGAACAGTAAGCAGGGTGAACTAGAAATTCAGGTAAATGAGGGCAGATATGATATTGTTGCCATTACGGAAACATGGTGGGATGAAACCTACAAATGGAACACACGGCTAGAGGGATTTAAACTATTTAAAAGAAACAGACTAAACAAAAGAGGAGGAGGAGTTGCTCTATATATAAGAAATAACTTTATCTCTACAGAAATAGAACACAACAATGACAAAAACTGTAAACTTGAAAGCATTTGGGTCAATATAAAAGGGGGGAAAATGAAATTGCCATAGGTATATACTATAGGCCGCCAAACCAAGCAGAGGAAATAGATGAACTTTTTGCTAGTCAGCTAACTACGGTATGTAAGAAGCACATCACAATAGTAATGGGGGACTTTAATTACCCTGATATCAACTGGGAGACAAACTCTGCACCAAGTGGAAGATCAAACAGATTCCTGACAAACCTAGCAGACAACTTTCTCTCCCAAAAAGTAGAGAAGGGAACTAGGGGATTAGCCATATTGGATTTAATTCTCACAAACAGAGATGAAATGATAGAAGGTGTCGAAGCCACAGGAACCTTGGGGGGAAGTGATCATGCAATATTGGAATTCAACATTCTGGAGGCACAAGCAATAGAACACAGCCAAACTAGAGTCTTGGATTTTAAAAGAGCTAATTTCAATAAACTTAGAGAGACCATGGGAAAAAATTCCATGGATGAGAATCCTAAAGGGGAAAACAACTCAAGAAGCTTGGGAAATTTTGAAAAGTGAGATAATAAAGGCCCAGTCTAGTACAATACCAACAAAGAAGAAAAATAACAGCTCTCAAAAGAAACCAGCATGGCTGCATAAAGAACTCTCTGATAAATTGAAAGATAAAAAGGACAAGTATAAGAATTGGAAAGAGGGGCACATAACTAAGTCAGAATATCAGCAAATAGCCCGTGCCTGCAAAGATGAAGTGAGGAAAGCTAAGGCTCAAAATGAACTAAGGCTTGCGACCAAGTCAAAAATAACAAAAATGCTTCTTTCAACATATAAAAAACAAGAAAAAAGATAAGGAAATGATTGGTCCATTAGTGGGGGAAAGTGGCAAGAAGGTGACAAGCAATAGGGAGAAAGCAGAACTATTTAATTCGTTTTTTGCATCTGTCTTTACACAAAGGGAAAAAACAGTCCAACCTACCCAAAACAGTGCCATAAAAAACAGAATAGAAACGCAAGTTAAGATAGGCAAGAAAATGGTAAGTGAGCACGTGTCCAGCCTAGACAAGTTCAAATCACCAGGACCAGATGGATTACACCCCAAAGTTCTCAAGGAACTGGCAGACATGATCTCAGAACCACTGAACTATATTTTTCAAAGATCCTGGAGCACTGGGGAACTAGTTCCCATCTTCAAAAAAGGGAAAAAAATAGATCCAGGAAACTACAGACCTATCAGCCTGACCTCAATACCTGGGAAGATTCTGGAGAAGATAATCAAACAACAAATCAGTGAACACCTTGATGCAAACAAAGTCATCACTAAAAGTCAACATGGGTTTGTCAAAAACAGATCATGCCAGACAAATCTTATTACATTCTTTGACCAAGTGACAAAACTAGTGGACCAGAGGAATGCTGTAGATATAATTTACTTGGACTTCAGTAAGGCATTTGATAAAGTAGATCACAACCTACTACTTGATAAGATAGAAAAAATGTGGGTTAGATAGCATTACCACCAGATTGATTCGTAGCTGGCTGACAGGCCGTACTCAGCGTGTGGTCCTCAATGGAACCGCATCTACACGGAAGGAAGTGTGTAGTGGGGTGCCTCAGGGCTCTGTTCTGGGCCCAGTGCTCTTCAATATCTTCATTAATGATTTGGATGAGGGGATAGATGGGGAACTCATCAAATTTGCAGACGACACCAAGCTGGCAAGAATAGCCAATACTCCCGAAGATAGGCTTAAGATACAGAAGGATCTGGACAGACTCGAACACTGGGCACTATCTAACAAAATGAAATTCAATGGTGAAAAAAGTAAGGTTCTACATTTAGGCAGGAAAAATCAAATGCATAGGTATAGTATAGGTGGTACCTTGCTCAATAGTAGTAACTGTGAGAGGGATCTCGGAGTCTTAGTAGACAATCACTTCAATATGAGCCAGCAGTGTGCTGCAGCTGCCAAAAAAGCCAACACAGTGCTAGGCTGCATTAACAGAGGGATAGAATCAAGATCAAGTGAAGTACTAATACCACTTTACAATGCTTTGGTAAGGCCACACCTGGAATACTGCATCCAGTTTTGGTCACCACGACGTAAAAAAGATGTCGAGACTCTAGAAAGGGTACAGAGAAGAGCAACAAAGATGATTAGGGGGCTGGAGGCTAAAACATACAGTATAGGGAACGGTTGCTGGAATTGGGTATGTGTAGTTTAATGAAGGGAAGGGTGAGGGGTGACATGATAGCAGTGTTCCAATATCTCAGGGGCTACCACAAAGAAGAAGGAGTCAAGCTATTCTCCAAAGCACCTGAAAGCAGGACAAGAAGCAACGGATGGAAACTAGTCAAGGAGAGAAGCAACCTAGAACTAAGGAGAAACTTCCTGACAGTTAGAACAATTAACCAGTGGAACAACCTGCCTCCAGAGGTGGTGAATGCTCCAACACTGGAGGTTTTTAAGAAGAGACTGGACAGCCATTTGTCTGAAATGGTATAAGGTTTCCTGCCTGAGCAGGGGGTTGGACTAGATGACCTCCAAGGTCCCTTCCAACTTTATTATTATTATTATTATTATTATTATTATTATTATTATTATTATTATTATTATTATTATTATTATTATTATTATTATTATTATTATTATTATTATTGGCATCAAGGTGACCAAGTTCATTTCCCTTCTCAGTCATGGAAGCTCACTAGATGATTTTGGTCCTCTCTTAGCCAAACCTACCATGCAGCATTGTTGCTGTGGAGAGAACTAGAAGCACAAAATATACTACCTTGAGTTCTGGAAGGGAAAGTATGGTATAAATATACCAACAACAGCAACAACACAAATTGACTTGGTGCCCTTTATAGGGGCAAGAATATAGTTCTTAGAATTCACAGCTAGCATGGCCCACATAAGAAGGCTGGAGAAGGCTGCCATATGGAGAAGGCTGCCATATATCTGATGCGTGGCCTATCACTGTTGCAACAGAGGGTCAATGTGGAGAAACTCTGTACTATTAAAACTGACCCTTCTGAAATATATAAATGAAGGTCCTATTCCTCTCTCCCTCTCCCTCTCTCTCTCTCTCTCTCTCTCTCACACACACACACACACACACACAGAGACACACACAGACAGACAGACAGACAGACACACGCGCACACACACGCACACACACATACAATGTCTGGAATTTCTTTTTTCCCCCGTGTTTTTAATCCATTGTCTTTTTTCCTTGGTTATGTTTCATGGAGTTTTTTCCTTGTTCTTTACTCATATTTTGTGAACTGATTGTCACAGCAATCCAGATTGTTTTGAACTTAAACTTTTACATCTAAGAAACATTAACCACCTGAAGAGATGGCTTCCTCCAGGTCTCATCCCTTCTCAGTTATTGCCTCTCTTCTCTGGAATGCCATTCTCCCTGATACCCATATTGGCCCCAATCCTATTAGGTTTTTTTCTCCCCAAAACCATGCAGTTCTTGTCTGTTTTAATGGGCCTTTGCAGATTGAGAAAGTTATGTTGGTTTTTCTTGATGTGGATGGCATTTATCAGGACATGGGATATTATTTATATTGTTTTATTATTTTGGCATATTTAAGTTTTAATTGTATTACTGTTTCAGGAGGTCTATAAGCCATTCAGACTCACAGATGATTAGAGCAGCATATAAACCCAGTAAATATTACATAAAAAAGTGCCCACTGAAATTATTTCATTTGTCATTTTTCCTCTGTTTCCCACAGTCTATTCTGGAAGTGATAAAGAGATCTGTACTAGATCTCCAAGCAGACACATGTTTTGCATTCAGGAATGATAAAAGAACACTATCTTTTTCTCTATTACCTTTTTCTGTTCTTTTGCTCCGCCCTTTCAAATAAAAATGCTGTACTAGAACCCATAGATGTCTATACACACAACACAAATATCAGCAGAATTGCTCAAGATGGTATGTAAAAATGGATTAGCATAACTGATTTTACACAAGAAATGGTGATGGAATAATAGTTCTCATGACAGTGCTTTCCAATAGGCAATGAAGATCAATCCACACAAAACAACATTTCCCCCCAATAGTGAAATAATAACTGGGGGAGCCACTCATAACCAGCTGCCTAAGGCTGTTGGCCCCCTCTGCCTAATAGTAAAGCAGAATTGTTCCTTGACTGTACAATCCATCAAATAAAACTGTTCATAGATTCATCACAGTACATTTTGTTAATAAATGAGAGGGAGTAACGGATGCTACAGGAGATCACTTTTCCAAAGCATCTAGTAGAGATTATATGTAGGTTCTGAAAAGTACAGTTCCCACAAAAAATATATTCTTAGAGACACTGCGGGGGGAGGGGGGCTTTGCTTTGCTTTGATGTTTTTTCCCCTTACATGACAGCAAACTAGTATCATGTTCTTCATAATCAGAGCTGAGGGAAGAATCAGTCCTTCAGTTCCCACATAATGTAGTTCTAGCAGATAGATGGGGAGAGAGTGAGTTGGGATGGCAACTTGATTATGAACTATAAAACAAAAATAGACAGTGATTCTAATTACACATTTAGGATTAGTATAATTGATTTGGTCCTTAGTTTAGGAAAAATGAGACCCTTGTGCCTAATAATATGGAAGAGAACACTGGAGGAAGTAGCTATGCTGCAAAACAAACAAGTTGCTTCCGTCAAAAGAGGGAACTCTTGGGGAAAATGGTAGTATTTTATATGCGAGGTGCTCAAAATAATTTGAAATCTTAAGAGCATGGAAGGTACTACCTGTCCAGGAGAAAGAGGATTAATCTCTTTATTTGCCTTCCTCGAGATATTTGTAGTTTGGCACCTGGATTGTAATTCCCAGGCTATAAATGGTCTACTTTTATTGAACATAACTGGAGGAGCATAAAATCAACACCTCTGTTTCTGTGTGTGGAAAAAAAGTCATAATAGAATATGAATAGAATAGAATAGAATAGAATAGAATAGAATAGAATAGAATAGAATAGAATAGAATAGAATAGAATAGAATAGAATAGAATAGAATAGAAAACAGAACAGAACAGAACAGAACAGAACAGAACAGAACAGAACAGAACAGAACAGAACAGAACAGAACAGAACAGAATAGAATAGAATAGAATAGAATAGAATAGAATAGAATAGAAAAATAACTTTATTGTCACTTTGAATATACACTAATCGGCATACATTAAAATGAAATTTCATTGCATACAGCCCTCAAAGGGTCACCACCTCAATATACACTATGTAAATATGACAAAAATAAATACAGAATTATGCATATACCCACATATATTATATGACAGAGAGAGACAACACAGTCTTGCCTTCTTACCTTTACCTCTTGAGTTGCTCATGTACAGCTTGTGAAAACCACAGCATCTTTTAGCAGGGGATTATGTTTTGCCACTTGTATATTGTTAGCCGCACAGCTGGAGCTTAATGATATCATTATAGTTGCTAAGAGGAAAGGTTCAAACACTCTTTTGATTTCCATGTAAGATGTGTGAGCACTGCTCCCTAAAGATGGTACAGCTTGTCAAGAGCTTTTAGTTTTAAGCCATGCTTCTGAGGACTGCACAGAAGAGAATCACCCAGCTGTCTTTACAGCGAGCATTGGTTTTCACTGCTATCTCAGTTCATGTGGAATAATTATTTGGGACTTCAAATTGGTCTTGAGCTTTTGTTCTTTTGGATTAGTACCATTGATACCATTTCACAGCATGTTTTCTAAGGCTGCTTGAACTGTAAAATATTCAGAAATGAAACTGCTTATCTAGATTTCAGTCCCTTCCTACAGATTTCTGTCCAGACTTACCCTTGATTGGTAGATTTCCCTTCTTGTTTATCTTGCCTATAAAAAGCAATGGAGGGAGGGAGGGAGAAAGTTCAGGCAGGGACAAGTCTCACCATTTTTTTATTTTTATTTTTCGTATCATTTGGAATAGAACGGAAAGGTGACAAAATTCACTTGATTAAAAAAAGCAGTCCATATTACATTGTTTACATATATTTCAAAAAAGCACCTTTTCACTGTACCATCAGTAAACCTTTTCACTGTTTCTGCCCCTTGCATAATAACCAAATGAGTGGAGATGTTTTTCTACAGCAGGCAATTTGGCTAAAACCATATGAGTCAACAAAAGTCAGACAACTCTACTTTTGATAAAAAGCAAAAATAGACAAATAGGGGAGGCCAAAGTAGCATGGTGTACATTCCTGCCCTCTAGAAACTGTGCTCATGCTGGTGCAAACTACTGTTATGCTAATCAGTCTCAAGAGAATTAAAGTTTACCTCCTATGAACATTGACAACCAAAAGCTTCTGCCTATAATCAGGTGAAATTAAAATGAGCCTTACTGGAGCACATACCGGTATTCACATTTCCAACAGCAAACAACAGTCCCTGAAAGCCTGCTAATAATCAAGCTCTACAAGGTAGTTAGTGGCAAATTTTAGCTATTATCTTTAGCAATGGGTTTTCAAGTGCTTGTTTTGGAATGTATACTTCATTGCCATGGTTATATTTAGGCACCATAAACTTGTCTAATACTTCTTTAAAGTCATCCAGATTAATGACCATCACTAGATCTTGTAGCAACAAATTCTACTAATGAATTGCATACTGTTTCAGAGAATCACAACTTTATCTGGTTGTGAGTGTCATAGTGTAATCTTCCTGAGTGCCCAACCTCCCACACTGTCTGGAATCTTAAGGGATTTCTAATAGCCCTGGGAAGGTCAACATCCTGCAAGCCCTCATTAAAGATTTGACTGCTTTTAAGGTTATGAGTTCTCAAACTAATAAAGGCTGGCTGAGGAATTCTGGGAGTTGAAGTCCACAAGTCATAAAAGGGCCAAGTTTGAAGACCCCTAATATAGGGTCTCATGCTTGAGCAGGGGATTGGACTAGAGCAGGGCTTTTCAACCTTTTCACCCATTGTACCACTTTTAGGATATGGCAACATCCAAGTACCACCAGTCACCTAGCAAGGTGTCAAAAACTTGATGACCAAAAAGAAAAAAGGAAAAAAGTAATTAAGTACAGGTAGTCCTCAACTTACAACAGTTTGCTTAATGACTGTTCGAAGTTACAATGGCACTGAAAAAAGTGCCCCCCAAGCCACCTGCCTGCCCGCCCAGCGGTGCTCTTCCTCCTGTCCGAGGTTTTCATTGTTGTGAATATTTCTGTTGAGGATTGGCAGCGGAGGTGGGGTGGGGGTGGGGGTGTTTGGTTTTTATTCCCTCCATCTGCTGGGTGGTTGAAGCAGGTTTTGGTCACTTTACATGACCCTGGGACACTGTGACCATCATAAATATGAATCAGTTGCCAAGCATCTGAATGTAAATCACAAGACCCTGGAGATGCTGCAACATTCCAGCTGATCGGCGCTTCTTCTGGGCTCAGCAGAAGCACCAGGATCAGCGCCGAGCTCCAGCTGGAGCCTGGCGCTGATCCTGGTGCTTCCACTGAGCTCTGATAACCCTGCAGCTCCAGCCGTCTCTCGTTCAGGCTTGTGCGGTGCTGCCACTGATTCAGCTCATTCCTCTCCCCTGCTACCACTTTTCTAGGATGGTCACGTACCACCTGCCAGGTGCCAATGTACCACAGGTGGTACCCGTACCACTAGTTGAAAAGTCCTGGACTAGAGGACCTCTGAGGTCTCTTCCATCTCTGTTATTCTATGTTCTATATTTTTTTTAAAAAAAATAGCAACAGATCATGGGTACCCTATTGGTCATCTCTCCCCTAAACAAGCATTTCTTTTTCCTAATCAATGATTTGAATATAAAATGAATGCTTAGCCTAATATAGGAAAGCCCATTCTTAATTCATTGTACCTTTTAGGTGGATGTTGATATATCTAAAAACCCATATTTTAGATATTGTAACCATTAATGAATATAAAATATGAATGTGAGTAGGATGTTGTTGTTAGCTGCGAAGTCGTGTCTGACACATCACGACCCTATGGACAATGTTCCTCCAGGCCTTCCTGTCCTCTACCATCTTCTGGAGTCCATTTAAGCTCACGCCTACTGCTTCAGTGACTCCATCCAGCCACCTCATTCTCTGTCGTCCCCTTCTTCTATTGCCCTCAATCTTTCCCAGCATTAGGCTCTTCTCCAGTGAGTCCTTTCTTCTCATTAGGTTGCCAAAGTATTTGAGTTTTAGCTTCAGGATCTGGCCTTCTAAAGAGCAGTCAGGGTTGATCTCTTCTAGGACTAACCGGTTTGATCACCTTGCAGTCCAAGGGACTCGCAGGAGTCTTCTCCAGCACCATAGCTCAAAGGCCTCAATTCTTTGGCGCTCGACCTTTCTTATGGTCCAACTTTCACTGCCATACATTGCAGCTGGGAAGACCATAGCCTTGACTATACGCACTTTTGTTGACAGGGTGATATCTCTGCTTTTTAGTGTGCTGTCTAGATTTGTCATGGCTTTCCTCCTGAGGAGCAAGTGTCTTTTAATTTCTTGGCTACAGTCCCCATCTGCAGTGATCTTGTAGCCCAAGAAAATAAAATCTGTCGCTATCTCCATTTCTTCCCCATCTATTTGCCAGGAATTGAGAGGGCCGGATGCCATGATCTTGGTTTTCTTGATGTTAAGTTTCAACCCAAGTTTTGCACTCTCCTTCTTCACCCACAACAAGAGGCTCTTTAGTTCCTCTTCACTTTCTGCCATTAGAGTGGTATCATCTGCATATCTTAGGTTGTTGATATTTTTTCTGGCAATCTTAATTCCAACTTTTGATTCATCTAGCCCTGCTTTTCTCATGATGTGAGTAGGATAGGTAGCTTTTTAAGCATCATACATACCTACTCTCTTGGGAATAAAGACCTTGTGATAAACTATTTTAGATGTATCAATATGTTTCAGTAATAAAATAGCAATATGTGATGATGGCTGCATCTTCATCTCCCATCCATTCAGTGCCTAAAAACCACTGCATTTGTGGCTTATCTTTACAGTGTGGGGATAACGTGGCTGGAAATACGGACAAAGTAAAGAATGAGTTGGTTGGAAACCTGTAACATATTTTAATTCAGTGAGTGTAATGTTACACAATTTTGAAACCTGACAGAGCCTCTCCTCTACTTCGCCTCAGACCAATACAATCAAGGAAGAATTGTTCTGAGTTTCTTTCTCACATATTCTACTTTTCCTAAGATCCCAAATATCTTTTCTGGAATAGTTTAGCATTCTCTCTTGTTTCTTTGAATCAAATTCACATTCCATTTGGACCTGAGCAATGATTAGCAAAACAGAATTTAGAACTATAACTGAAAACAAATTTATTTACAAGAATGCATTTTGCAGATAGGCAAAGCTTAATGCCTAGCTAACTACTCCTGCCAAGAGCAGGGTCAGCATTTACTCTGTATGTATTTACCTGGGGAGAAAGTCATAAGAAAGTGACCTGAAATTAGCAATCCCTTAGACAAAGAACAAGCAGAATATTAGATAAAGAAGGAACACAGAGTTATGTTCAGTCTACTGTCCCCCTAGAGGGCAGTAAGTCATGTGCCATTGGATTCACACCTCAAAATGTCCACATGTTCCCTGTTTTATTCTGCAGAGAAAGAATGGGTTGTTCTTTGTGTGCAGATGTGTTAAGAATGTCTTAAAATTGTATCCATAGATTTCAGTAAATGTCTATTTTCAGTGTGCAAAGTATGTCTATAGAAACCATGCTATTTAAAGTTATTGCAATAAGGTACCCATGTAGTTATTGTCTCTGTACTTGCGAAGGCTAAGAATACATTTTCCTGAAGGAGTAATAAACCAATTCTCCACTCTTTCAGGAAAATATGGGACAAAACTAGCAGGCTTCTAAATAAGCTTTTTCACAGACTTGCATTATATTCAATTTTTTACAACATGGAAATAAATTTCCTTTTAACATCTGTGCACAACTACGATCCATAAAATATTTGTCAAAACATAAACTTTAACAAACACCAAATAACTATTATACAGCATTAAATGATTCTTTTGCAGGGAAAGTACAGCTCCCAAAAGATAGGAACACTGGTTTAGGGGCATTAGAAAATATTTTTTAAAATGCACTAAATAAGATGCATAATTTAGCTTTTTCTCAGCAGAACGCTGGCTGGTTGCCAGCACTATTCTGTCTTAGGCCCAGCTCAATGTCAGGACTACCCACTGGCCCACTACAGCTCATTAAAAAAGTCAGATCATTAAAAAAATGTTGCTGTTGTGCATTTGAATTCCATTTCTCTTGCTAATAGTCCAATTTAAGCTTTTACTTCAAGAACAAACATCAGGAGAGGGCAATGCTCAATCATTTATTCATTTTGTGTGCATCCAGGGGCCACATCATGAGAATGATGTGGGAAGTGAAAGAGAGCAATTTTCCTCTGCTCCAAAAAGGTCAATAGGTCTTTGGGGATATTTTTTCTTTTATATGAAAACTATTATGTCATTGTTTATAAAATATTGACTTTCAACAGCCTTCTTTCTTCTGTAAATACATATGATCATTGAATACAAAGAAACTCAGTTTGGGATTTTGTGTTGATTGTGGTTACATACGCATATAGAAACTACATTGGCATACCTTACTAAGGTATTTGATTTTAGCTGTATGTGATTGGTGAATCTACCATTAAGTTTTGTGAGCCATGGTTTTCAACTTCCATGTTACATATGAACTGAGATACTCTGACTCATTCAACAAGACTCAGCTAAACCAAATCTCCATAAGTCCCAATCAACCACCATTTAGAGACTATCTGTACTTTCTGAAGATCTTTTGGGGAGGAATTTGAAAACCATTTTTCTTCTCTCTCTCACATACACACCCACCCCAGCAATGAATGTCAGATGTGCTCTGATAATGTGAGGTTTGGGTATTGTGATGGATGCAAAAGGGTTTTACATTAGGTACAAAAGCATGAGAGCAGGCAAACCTGCTAGAAAACATCTCCCTCCCACCAACCCCAAAACATATTATAACATTTATATTCCACCTGGAGAAATTCAGTACAATGCACTCCCGGTTTATCTGCCACATTGTAGTGTGCATATGTAAGCACAGAATTGTGTTATGCAGATTTTTGCACATACACATACTGACACAACCTCAAGTGTTCTCTCCAAAGGAACAAAAGGAGTCCAATCATCAATTTATATGATGAAATAAAAATTTAAAGAATCCATCTCAAAACTTCCCCATGATTCATAAAAACTTCAGGTAATTTTTTCCCCACTCCTTAAACAGAAATCCACATGCTGTTGCCAATACTATTTTATTTTAGCATTTTTGTACCATAGTAAGATGCTTGAAGTTTACATAGATGTGTAGCTGTTATTGTGACTTCATCATATACTGCACTACCCATTTGCAAAAGAAGTGAAATAAATGTTCAGTTTAGTTGTGAAAGGATCACCTTATTTTAAGGCCCATGTTCACTATGTTGGTGCAAAAGTTCACTATGTTGGGAGGCAATCTGGACAGGAAATTAATTTGGGAGCTAGAACTGGGAACTAATTGAATTTTATTAGGACTGAAGAAAAGAACAATTAATTTGGGAGACTCTGAAATGGAAATAAGTATCTCTGGGAATTAATTGAATGGGAAATCAATATTTGGGGATATGCGGAGGGTGAAGTTTTTGAATGGGTAAACTGAGGAGAATTTGAGAAGGAGAAATTTTTGGAACTTAAACCCAATCTTGGGCATAAGGTTTGCCTCCATCTTCTGCTTTCTTTGGCCTTGTCTCTGCAGCTTTTGTCTCCACTCTTGATAGAAATTCTTTCATCAAAAGGCTTCCATTTAGCATGGCTGGGAATGGACAAGCTAGAAACAGTTTAAGAATTAGATGCCCTCTGAGTCCTTTGCTAGTGTCGAATGACTTTTATGAGTCACAAGTGATCTAATCATTCTCTCTATTTGTATGACTCTGTGTTGTGTGTGTGTGTCCTATATTTTGTTTTGTTTGTTTTTAAAAGCCGTATTGAAAAGGGGCAATTTACAGATGATAACCCTAGACTACTCTTCTATATTTATTCTTCCAAACTCAAAATTGGAACTCCCTAAAAGAAAAATAGTTGCAGAAGAATACTGCAATCTTTTTGAGCACTGCAATTCTGTAAAACAGTAAATGAAGAAGGTCCTTTTACATGGAATAACATGCTAGGACTATCAAAATACCAGTAGTCTTAGCAGAAAATTAATATGCATTTTTGGTAGTGTTGTAATGGGATTTTCAAAATATTTCTTTAGGTTATTTAGAATAATCAGCATTTTTTTTTAAAAAGCCACTCCAGTCAAACTACTTACCTAGGATAGTATGAGAATTCCTTCACTGGGTAGGGCATTGGATTAGAAAATCTTCAAGGTTCCTTCCAGTCTTGTGATTTGATGATTGTGTGAAATCATCAATAGATTTGCAGTGTGAAGACAGATTTGTTATGTGAGATTATTTGTTTGCCTCTTTATATTTAAGAGAATTAAATTGAGTTATCCAGTTTCCAGAGTTTGATTACAGAACCTTCAGAGGCTTGCTGTGATGCTTTTAATGACTTTTTAATTTTTTCATTCTCTTTTGGGCTATTAGTATGCTATCATTTGTGCAGAGTCAATTATGGGAGTCTTTAGTAACCCATTATTTAGATAGAATGGCTCAGTTTTAATTTGTGATAGCCAAAGAAATGAATGGCTTCCTGATGCTGCACATTCTTCTGAACATATCTTTCTAGATCTTGGTCTTCTGTCCAGGAGACATTGAAGGGCTTTAGTCACAAAAAAAAAATCTCTCTGAAAGAATAACAGAAGAGAGTTGGAAGGGACCTTGTAGGTCATCTAGTCCAACCCCCCGCCCAAGCAGGAGACCCTACACCATTTTGACAGATGGCAGTACAGTCTCTTCTTCAAAGCTTCCAGTGATGAAATTCCCACAACAAAAGAGGCCAGAATACTTCCTTTAAAGGGTGCAATTAGCATTATGCGAAATTTTCCATTTCATTCACCCAACAGCAGCAGTTGAGAGCAAGAACAGAAGGAAAAATGCTGGCAAGTTCAGGAATAATTGGGGATCAGTGGGATATGAGGAGCTGTAGTGGCACGGTGGTTAAAATGAAGTATTGCAAGCTGCATTGCTCACTGCCAGGAGTTCCATCCTGACCACCTCAAGTTTGACTCAGCCCTCCTTCCTTCTGAGGTCAGTAAAATGAGGAACCAGATTGTTGGGGTAAAATGCTGAATCTGAAAACCACTTAGAGAGTGCTGTAAAGCACTGAGAACTAGTATATTAGTCTAAGTGATATTGCTATAGTGCCATGACGCATTGAGACATCAGCACCAATGGCTAAGAGAAAATAAATAACTTAGATGAAAATGAGTGTACCAATAGGATGTGCCATGCTGGGACATTAGAGTGGCCGAGGAGAGGGAAAATGCTGAGAATGTAGGAATAAATCAAGAGCATAGGTGCCACACTGGAACATCACTGGAAACAGTAGCAGGGGCTCAGAAGGATGGGAGGTGAGGCTCTGGGAAGTTTCAGATGGGCTGGTGAGTGTGGCATGAAAGATTTTGAGGTAGGGAGAAAAGAGGGACTAACATGCACCACCTTTTCCCTATTCACCCTGTAATTTTTCCCCGATATCCCCCTGGGGTCCTTCTAGATTTTGTTTCTTCTGAATATTGTTTCAAACATTTCTGTTTTTTCCCAGTGAAATTGGCTAGAACAATTATGATTCCAGGACCAATATCTAATAGGTCTCTGACTGAGAGGGGGTAGGACCTCTGGTTATCTAATATGTGGAAGATCTGACAATCCCATTTGAGATTCTTCTATTTTTCCTGAAGTTAACGTGTTGTGCAGAAGTCTCAGCCTTCATAATCAGTTATTTGCATTTAAAGTCAGTAGCAAATAGGGTAGAGCTAAGTATTAACTGATACTTTAAAGTCACAGTTGAGCTTTGACAAGTTCTGGAATTTATACTGAATGTAACTTTAATTTGATGCTTTCTGTAGTGAATTCCTCAAAGTTTCTGTCAGTGCTCTGTTTTGCCTTCTCAGTTCAGTTTCAATCTGCCCTTGACAAGCTTCCTTGATATCCTCAGTGAAGCCAAGACAAGGTTTGCCTAGTGGGTGAAGTTTATTTTATAATTAATAGAAACGCTGACTCTGCTCTCTTGAATACCGGCATGAAACTAGATTTGGAGCTTACAGAGGTAAACAACTAACTGTCCTCAAACAGGTCCCTAGGAGGGTAAGAGATCTGAGAAGGCCCTACCAACATATTACATCAAAATTAATAAGACAAAACATCAATTTTAGGTGGCTGATGCTGGAAGGGATTCTGGTGACCTGGCAAGAAAAAAGTTATAGGCTAGATTCGATTGACAAAGCAGAAGAGTTTTTCCAGCAGCATCTAGGCAATGAAGATGAACTAGAAGAAAGTGAGTTAAGAGAAGAGAAGAATGCGGAGAGATATAATAGAAAGACATGAGAATCACAAGGCAAAGAACAGGAGACAGAGAGAAGAGAAAAAATGAGAATGAACTATGACAATGATGATGAAAGTAGACACAAAGAACTCAAGGAAGATAGACTGACAAGAGTGACAAGATCAATACAGAGGAAGTAATGTAGAAATATTAAAAATATTATCATTAAATGTAAATGGACTAAACTCCCCGGCTAAGAGAAATATAATTTTGAATAATCTCAGCAAGAAAAACTTAGATATAATAATTCTACAAGAAACACATATAAAGACTCAAGATCAGGATCTACTAAACTAAGTTAGGAATCAAATTTGTATCGCTTTCACAGCAGAAGAAAGGAGGAATTGTGATATATGTTAAAGAAAGAATCCCAGCAAAACAAATCTATCGAGATGAGGAAGGTAGAATACTGATTATTGAAATTTCCCTGAATAAAAAAACGGTTGCCCTGGTAGGAATTTATGCCCCCAATGAAAAACAAAGACAATTTTATAAGAAACTGCATAAGGTTATTGCTGATATGGAATATGAGAACATTTGTATCATTGGCTATTTTAATACAATTATAGACAGAGAATTAGATTATAAGAGTGAGGAAGTAAGGAAACGAACCAGGAGAATATTACCCAGTACTTTTTTAAAAAATGGCAGAAGAATTAAATATTCAAGATAGTTGGAGGGAGAGAAATTTGAATGAAAAGCAATTTACATACTGTATTATTCAGGGTGGCATCAATCATGGTGCAGAATTGATATGGTCTGGACAATGAAAGAATTAAATTCAGATATTGATGACATAGTAATAGACATTAATACTTGGGCAGACCATAATCCCATTATAATTAAATGGAAAGAACAGAAGACAACAACAAGGAGGTGGACTCTAAAAAAGGCAATCCTAAACCAAAAAGAATTTAAGCATAAGATGGAGGAACAAATGCGGACATTCTTCCAGACAAATAAGAAAGAGAAGACTAGCACTCAAAATTTATGGGACATGACCAAGGCTGTTATGAGAGGAACTGTATTTTTTTTTAATTCCATTTATATCCCGCCCTTCTCCGAAGACTCAGGGCAGCTTACAAGCTTATCAGTAGCCTTCATTCTATGTATATGCCTGCTTATTAGGGCTTTCACACACACACCCCAAGTGGCATTATTACAAAGTCAGCTTAATTGCCCCCAACAATCTGGGTCCTCATGTATGTAATTGCATACATAGCCAATGAATATAAAAAGAAAAGGCAATATCAAAAAGTTTAGAGGAAGAACATAAAAAATTAGAATTAGAACTACCAAAAAACCCACAATGTAGAGATCTAAAACAACAGCTAGATTTAAATAAGCATAAATTGAATATTATAGAAATGGGAGAAATGGCACAAAAATAAAAAGTATTAGACAATTTTTTTTGAACAGGCAAATAAACCTGGGAGATGGTTGGCCTATAGATTGAAAAAACAAAAAGATAAAAGATGGATTAGTAAATTATGTAATCAAGCAGGGGAGACGGTACATCAAAATGAAGGGAAAAAATGGGTGACGTATGAATTCTATAAAAATCTTTATAAAGAGGATGAAAAGATTACTGAGGAAAGAATATCACAATATCTTGTGAAAGCAGACTTTTCAAAGGTTCTGGAAGAATTTCAAAATATATTAAATAAAGATATAACAGTCCAGGAAATTATAGAAGCAATTAAAAAAAAAAGTAATAAAACACCTGGCCCTGATGGATTACCGTTCGAAATATATAAAAACCTCCAAGAACTTTTGGTCCCAACCCTATTGGATATATTTAATTAATTAATTTATTTATTTATTTTATTGGATTTATATACCGCCCTTTCCCGAAGGACTCAGGGCGGTTTACAGGGTATTTAAAACAAAAATCAATACAAAAGTTAAAAACAATTAAAAAGATTAAATCAATCCCTGGAAAAAAAACAATTAAAATTAAAATTCTCAGCCTGGGCCAGAGAGCTTGAAGAGCCAGGTCTTCAGGTCCCGGCAAAATGAACGGAGGTTGGGGGCAGTCCTAAGCTCCATGGGTAGCTGGTTCCAGAGGGCAGGTGCACCCACTGAGAAGGCCCTACCCCTGGCTGTTATCCGCCGGCAATCTTTTACCGGCGGCACCCTGAGAAGACCCTCCCTGTGGGAGCACACTGGACGAAGGGAACTTGATGCTGGCAGCAGGTGTTCCCTCAAATATCCCGGACCCACGCCATTCAGGGCTTTATAGGTCATCACCAGCACCTTGAATCTCACCCAGAGGGCAACCGGGAGCCAATGCAGCTCGCGGAGGAGAGGTGTTACATGGGAGTATCAGGAAACCCCCATCACAACTTGTGCGGCCGCATTCTGCACCAGCTGAAGCCTCTGGGTGGTCCTCAAGGGCAGCCCCATGTAGAGAGAGTTGCAGTAGTCTAAACGGGAGGTCACGAGTGCATGAGTGACTGTGCGTAGGGTAATGAGGTACTAAACACAGTAAAAACCCCAAACTCAGCAATTATCTCACTAATTCCTAAAAAAAACTCTGATTTGACTTGCATTAAAAACTATAGGCCCATTTCTTTACTGAACACGGATTATAGGATTTTCATGACTATAATGGCAGAAAGATTAAAAAAATATTTAGCTGAATACTGACCAAAACAGCTTCTTGCCTAAAAGACAAATTAGACATAATGTCAGGATCATACTAGACATCTTAGAATATTATGAATTACACAGCGAAAAGCAAATGGCATTGATTTTTGTTGATGCTCAGAAAGCGTTTGATAATGTCAAATGGAATTTTATGTTGACTCAACTTAAACAAATGGAATTCAGGAGGAAATTTATAAACATGTTTAAAGCAATCTATTCCAAACAAGAAGCAAAAGTAATCACAAACAGAGAATTAACAAATAGCATTCAAATACAAAAAGGCATGAGACAAGGCTGCCCACTATCTCCTCTATTATTTATTATTTCTTTAGAAGCACTCACAAGAATAACCCAAAAAGATAAACTGATTAAAGGATTATAAATTAGAAAAGAGACATTTAAATTACAGGCTTATGCAGATGATTTAGTTTTCATTTTGGAAGACCCCTTAGAATCTGGAACAAGATTATTACAGGTGCTGGAAAATTATGGAGAAGTTACGGGATTAAAGATTAATAAAGACAAAATTAAAATGTTAGTTAAAAATATGTCCAATTTACAATAAACTGAGCTAGTAGAAAAAATTAATATCCAGACATCTAAAAGAGTAAGGTACTTGGGGATCCAACTGTCGGCAAGATGTATTACACTCAAAAGAGAAAATTATGACAAATTAATAGATCAAATTACAGCAAACTTAGACAGATGGAAAAACTTGCAGCTCTCCTTTATGGGGAGAATAGCAACAATCAAGATGAATATACTTCCCAAATTACTCTTTTTATTCCAATGTGTACCAATTAAATTAGGTAAGGATTTTTTTTTTTGAAAATTTAAACAGAAATACATCCAAATTTATCTGGCAAGGTAGAAAACTGAGAATTACCGGGTGGGTATGGCCAGGGTGGGTGTGGCCTACTGGGTGGGCATGGCTGGAGTGTGTATGGCCTACTGGGTGGGCATGGCCAGCTCTACATCATTGGCATCAAGGATGCCAATGGGGGCCTGGGCAGGAGTGGGACAGATCTGGGGGTCTCTGGCAGAAGGAGGGTCTTTGGGCTAGGGCCAAGGCAGCGGGGGCCGTTCCCTCACTGTTTCCAGGATGGCTTCAGGGGCCACATGAAACCACTTCACGGGCCGGATCCGGCCCCCGGGCCTTGTGTTTGACATGCCTGCCCTACAAGGTTAGCAAAAATAGATAAAAAAATCTCACTGACATGCTGGAAATGCAGAAGGCTTCCAGGGACTTACTATCACATGTGATAGTAATACATGCTAAATTGAGGCTCCTAAACTATTTCTGGTCTTGGTCAAAAGCCCATTGCAAAGATCCACTCAAAACCATCCATTTGAATCAATTATTATATGTCAATTTGATGTTTTGAATCATATAACTTCAAATAGAATCAAACATCTGATGTACTTTTGAGTGTATTCCTACCAACTGTAAATTCTCATCATCTGTTCAAAGGATATCTTAATTATTTACTTTAATAGCTGATCCAAATTCTTGATATAAGAGGTTTTATTCTTCAAATTCTAAGGTTGATTTTATCTTTTATCATAAACAACAAAAATATGTTTAGTTAGATGATAGATGGACAGACTTAGGTTTAGGGTTAGGATTAGTGTTAGGGTGGTAGATAGATGATATGTGATAGCTAGCTAGATGATAAATAAATGAAAGATGATGATGATGATAGTGATGATGAAGATAGATGATAGATAAATGGTAGATAGATGGCAGGTAGGTAGATAGATAGATAGATAGATAGATAGATAGATAGATAGATAGATAGATAGATAGATAGATAGATAGATAGATAGACAGACAGACAGACAGACAGACAGACAGACAGACAGACAGACAGACAGACAGACAGACAGATAGATAAGAAGTAAAAGGAAGAAAATGCATGGGAACTACTTGGATTTGCCACTTAATTAAAAACAAAATTAACTAAGCATTACCATATTGGAATTGAACAGCCTGGAGCACTAAGCTTATAAAAGAAATTTAAAATAAACTAATCAAAGAAGTAAAGAAATCATTAGCATTGCAAGATGTTAGAATAAGGGGAAAATTCTTCTTTATCCCAAAAAGAAAGCTCTGAAGCAATACACTTAGGTAGACAAGCTGAGAATAGATTGCAGGTAATTCTGGACTTGCTCAATTGAAGTCTTTCCTTATCCTCTATAATTAATTTATTGTCTCTACACGGGGGGGGGGAGGGACACTTTAAAATATAATAATATGCCAGACTAAATATCCCAACAAAGTTGAATGTCTAAATTTTATACCAGGCCCAGGCTGAATTAGCTAGACTTAAACATGACACAGAATCTGTTGCTTTGCTTTCTTGCCCATTAAAACAGCAGTTTAATTGAAAAGTGGCTGCAAAGGCAAAAACAAACTACAAAGTGTTGACTGGCAGTGAAAGGATAAAAGAAGAAAAAACTTACAGAGGATAAAAGAGAGGGAAGAGTTCATGATGCAAAGAGAAGGCAGCAAACTGAAGTAGTGGAAGCAGCTGGAGAAAGTAACGCTTTGAAAGAGTACTAAAGAGGGAAAGGATGGAGATAGTGAAAAGTGCAGGGGTTTCAAGCAAAAAAGAAGGCAGGAGATTAGCAGCAGGCACTAAACAGGAAAAGGGAGACACATTTAGTTGTAGCAGCTTGGATTGGCAGAAAAGGCAGAAGTTTTTTCCCCAAACATTTGCCGTTTTCTACAATTTGCAAAGCTTCTATATTCATGTCACCATAGGACTTCACTTGCCCAAAGTTAGCATGCATGAGAAGGATTTCTGCCTAGATGATTTGTACAACATTTGACTCCATTTAATTAAAATGGAGTGTTGCTGTTTCATTGTTTCTATGCATCTAAAGAGACTGTTAATATAACTTTACAATAAAGTTATAATACTTATAGTTGTCTTTATTGTCTAGACTATCTTAAAGAGCTAACATTAATCTTGCAAGATTGAAAGTATTTCTTCCTTTCTTCCTCTTTTTTTTTTTTACTCTGCAGAAAACTATGGAGGAACCCTTCTGAGACACTTTCCACACTCTCCCACATGTTCCATGGACTGAGATAACTTTAACATGACAGTTGTCCAGTCTGTGACTCTTCATCCTGTCTCCTAAGGTCATTCCCACAGACCAATACAAACATGGGGGAAATGTCTGCTAAAATATATTGATACTGGCCACAAATTTCTATAGAGATTCTCAGTCATCCAAGTCATGGGTGTCCCAAAGGTGCTTTTTCAAAAGGCAACTGAACTTTCTTTGTTTTGTTTGAACTTCTCATCCAAAAAGCTTCTCGGTTCTGAAGAAGCTTCTTGGATGAGAAGAGAAACGTCTTCAAGCAAAACAAAGAAAGTCCATTTGCCTTTTGAAAAGTACCTTTGAGACTAATGACCACAAAAAACAAAACTCTCTAATGAGTGGAATTACTATAAGAATAGAATTTGGAGGGGGGGGAAGTGTGATTCAGAATAGGAGAGGAAATAGGACTGGGATGCCTAGTGTTTCCAGAGAATATATAGCAAAGAATGGGAAGTTTAGAAGAGATAACAGTTAAAATGAAAATAGCCAGTTGAAATAGCAATAATTTGAAATGTCAGACAGCATCGTTGTATTAGCCAAAAATAGACTTTAAAAAAACTAATTATGAAAGTAAAAAAGTGAAATAACATCAAACATTAAGATGACAAATATAATTTATACTTAATAAACTCATAGTTAAAAGCAAAAAAGTGAAGATGCTTTATATATATATTTTCTTGAATTCAAGGGTAGATAAATATGGGCAGGGTCCTGGAGTATTAAAGTAGAAATTAATCCTAGAAAGAAGACAATAAGAAGTTTATACAAGTTCATGACCAATAAAGACATTTCAAAATGATTTTAAAAGATGTAATCTTTGGGTTTGAAAGCCAGACATTTACAGTAGAATAAGCTAGAAAAAGAAGTTAGATGTATTTGAATTATGGATTTGGAGGTTGCAAAAGAAAAACATCCTGCTTCAGTCCAAATAAAATCTTGACTAAAAGATCCTGCATCCATTTAAATAAAAACTTGACTACTCCTTTGAGGTTGTGATCAGCAAACAAAAACTCATATAGTTAAGGCATTGGATGCAAGTATATGATGAACTATGTATGCTGGCAAAGTAGAGGAAGGCAGAAAAAGGTAGGAATAGTTAAAATGGATGAAGGGATCAAGACATTCAAAAGTATTCTTGGAAATGTTAAGACGTGCTGATGGAAAGAAGTCATAATGGCAAGCATTTATCCTTACACTCATCAGGAACTGAGACTAGCCTGTTTCCATCTACTATTGCAGTGTTTCCCAACCTTGGTCACTTGAAGATGTGTGGACTTCAACTCCCTGGGGAATTCTGGGATTTGAAGTTCACACATTTTCAAATGGCCAAGGTTGGGAAACACTGTTCTACTGGTATCAGTAACCAGCTTTGTCAGATATGGTAGTGTATATGTTCTCTGTTAGTGCATTGATGTCTGCTATATTTGGCACCAGGATTTGACAATTCGGGTAATATATCTTGAATTCTGTGACAACCTGAAAAGGTGACATGTTCTGAGACAATGTGCTAATGTACGATATGTAAATGTCGACCTGAACTTGCTTTCTAAATTATAGGAAAATGAATATTTTGTAAGTCATATTTCAAAATGACACTGGCAGACTATAGCATCAAATCTCACAGGAGCAGCCATGGCTGGATTGTTACAGCCTGATGAAGGTTTTGTCATTTTCTATGCACACCAGCCAATTCATCTGCTTGCCTCTGGCAAACAGAGGAAATTTATCTTCCAAGCCTTCTTACGCTGAAAGTAATATTACCTTCTTTGATGGCTTCTAACTCAGTATTGTCTACTTGCTAACCATTTTTATCAATTGAAATAATTAGCAGGTTAAAGAATAACATACCGGTATATAAAAATGATACATGTTTGATCTGACTCTTCAGAATTGAACCGCATGTTTCAGCTACTGAAGCCTCAAGACCCAGGAAGGAATTTAGATGAGCACTCCTATATTCCCAAATCTGTATGTGAAATACTACCTTCCCTTCAACCCCTGTGCCAGTCGTGCTGATATCTGATGGGAGAGAACTTAATGCATGGAATTTTACAGTCGCAGGCTCTATCAGGCGTAATATACAAGACGAAATTAATGCCTGAAGACAGTTCAATTTGTATGATTTTGCTGGATCAGAGCAATGCTGTTCTACTCCTATTTGGTTCAGCCATAAATATATTAGATAACACTGGATAAGATCCAAGATCTCTGTTCCTCGTTCTAACAAATGTTCTATTTCACATAGCTAATATTAAATAATTAAAGAAAGAAATGTGTAGTCATGCCCCAGTACACACAAAGAACTTTGAAAATAGAGGAATGTAGGCAGCTGCTAGAGGACAATGGCATAAGCAAATGGACAAATGAACTTAGTTCAACCAGATTTTCTCATTCAAAATATAAAGATCTGTCTCAGGAGCCATACATTTTCAGAGCATCATCCAATCATTATTATAATGAAGTCTGTTTTCATTACTGCCATTTTGGCACAAATATAGTTGAAAAGACTCTGGAAGATCCTGTAGTTTTTTTCCTCACAGGCAATTTATAACATCTTCCAATCATCGTTGTGCCAAAGTAACAGTAGTAAATGTTGTGTTTCATGAAGATTATTAAAGAAAGCTTCTAAAATCAAAGATATAATTCCACAAACTCTATTAATACCAAAATAGTCTGTTATCTTTCATATTATGTTATTTTTAATACTATTGATCTTTGGTGTGTGTGTGTGTGTATTTGTAATAAGTATAGAGTTTGGAAGCCAACCTTCTCAAATTAACTATTGCAACTTCAAAGACAAATATTTTCAATATAGTATAAATTGTACCAAATGATTAGCAGCTACAAGGTATGCTTATTACTTTTGATTTCTTTTTTTCATTTTCAGCTGTCATATATGGCATCAGTTCTGTCCTTCCATGCAAAAAAATAATCTGAAGGGGAGGGAGGAGCAAACCAAAAATTCCCTATACGCAATTTAACTGGCGACATTTCTTTGAGAAAGAAGGTAAAATACATAAACATTGAAACTGCCAGTCCTACATAGCCCAGATTCAAGCATCATCAACCAGCAAATAAAAGTCACAAAGCTGAACTGATTATTAAAGAAAGAGCTTGTTCTGATTAGAGCAGCTCCACTCTTTCGAATGATATGTAATGTGTAATTAATGGAGATAATTCACAGACCAAAATCTATCATGTAGTTCTCAAGGACATCCTTGAGCGAATCCAAACATGGATAGAACAAGATATTTTTAAATTGCATCAGCAGACAGATGACTTCTGATTTAAATACAAAATGCATTCAAGCATGATGCACTCTGTATTCTGTTTTAGCAGGCATTGTATTTTGGCTACAGAACAAATTATTTCCATTTCCTATAGTAGCCAGAAATCCAGGTATTTTACTTTCACTATGCTGCAAAATCAGGACTTTATAGAAATGAATAGTAACCATTTCCATCCTGGCTTTGGTTTAACAGTAATCATGGGACTGTGAGATATGGGCATGTTGCATCCTCATAAGGAGCTTTGGGAGATGGGACACTTTGATCCACTAAACAAATGCCTTTTGATATTGACTAATTTTGCTTCATAACTGCTAAAATTCTCTTTATTAAAAGTGATATATACCAACCATCAATATTAAGGCAAAGCCAAAATCTTACAAGAAAAAGGGAGATTAATATGGGGATAACCCAGATGGCTAATACTTCCTAGACCTAGAGCATAATGTATAATCCTTTATTTTATTGGTGCACCTATTTGAGTATACATTTGAAGGGTTCCCATATTCTGGTGTTATTTATCAACAATTTTTGAAAAGTGCTCTTTTAAATTGTAAGACAATATGAATTTCCAGTCTTTTAATGATACTTTCTCTTATTGATCAATTTGAATAATATAACCAAACTTCTTGGCTCATTTTGCCATACACTCTTTAGCTTGTGAATTAAAGGCCTCTTTGATTTGATTTAAGCTTCTCTGTCAAACAACCAAATTTGCTAATGTTTCTTTGATACCAGAAACTCTATAAATCTAGTTTGTTCAATGATTATCTTTCTACAGATATCTCTATGAAATCCTCCACAGGAGAGCAAAAACATTCAACGAGACCCATCACTTGGCATCCCTGCCCTGATGGGGAGTTGATGTCAATACAAGAAAAGGAGGCTGATTACCTATCACAATGAATGTCTGTCAGCACGAGCAACAGAGGTGAGCAATAGAAATGTGCACTGACAACTGCGAAGCCTTGGCAAGCAAATTAGAAATTGATCGTCCCATTGTATATGCTTGGAGCAAAGAAGTAAGAGAAATGCAGGTTCAGATAGAGCTCAATTTATCTTTTAAAAACGTGTCATAAGATTTTACTTTCTTTGAAAAAGGGAAGTTTTGGTGATACTAAATTGCTGATATCAACATTTCCTTTTGTTTCTTACAATTCACTACAAAGTCTCAAATGCCAGGTTCTGTATCAATGCCAGGTTCTGTATAAATAACTTATAAATTCAGGAAGGAACATCAAAATCAAAATTATAGCAGCTTCATAAGGGGAGTAAATTACTGTTTATGGGGTGTGCTTTAGGGTTCAGAAGGCCATATTGTTTGTTGTTTCATTTTCAGTTGTTTGGTTCGTGTAATGTTAGCTTTTTATTGTCTGTGTCTACATTTCTAGCTAATCTAAACTGAGGGGAGAAATTGAAACTGATATTGAAAAATATTTCACATGTTACATTTAAAATCAGTTTAAAATCAGTTGATTACAAAGAGACTCCCATCCTGATGAAATTCAACTTTGCATGCATTGACTTTTGATACTTATAAACGTATTAACCACTAAGAGCAGTACATATTGAGGCAGCAATGGGATTCTGCAGTTTTATCTTCTTTTCCACTGCCTAAAAACATACTGCTGTTGTTATCTTTTCCTTCTTTATTCAGTTCTTTTCTTTTTCTTCTGATTCTGATCAAAGTAGTTCAGGCTCTCCGTTGACTTGGTCTCTCTCAATAATGGAAGTGAGACTTTACAGGTTCTTCCTTGCTGATTACCCATAGATTTAATTCACTCACCCTTTTCAACCGCTCTCATATTTCTTAATCAAAGTTTATTTTCTTTCATGCAAGCACTTGCCTCAGGAATACTTTCTCATAAAAGTTATACTGCTAACCTTAGTGGTTTTGTGATGCACATTGTTTTCACTAAGCAGTGCTGCATGCTAACCACTACAGTTTAACATCTGCCAAGAAGTGGGGGAAATCAGAAGAGGCAAAATGGGGAACTTAGTGTTATTAGCCAAGCTCCATCCCTTTTGTAAGTCCATGTACATGTACAAAAGAGCTGTGGCTTAGATTGTGGTGCCATGTCCATCACCTTACCTGTTTTGACCTTGTCCTACTCCCCTGTCCTGCAGCCATACTACTCTCACGCATAGTTCTCTTCCCAGGCTCTCTACAGATGTTCTCTCCATGAAGCATTCATTAGTGAGAAACAGTATATTATAGGAATACTACCTCTTACAACAACATCTGGAATAGATAAGCCTTAAGGCTGATCCTGCACAACTGTTCCTACATTCCAATGTTCCACGCTCCCAACAAAAGATCTGTAGCCTGTTATCTTTCTCTTTTTTTTCCTTTTTGGCCACTCTTGTTTTCTTTTTTCTTTTATAAATATTGTATTTTACAGTCATGAGTACTTAATAAACAATGTGCTGTCTTGGTTCATTGAAAATTCAGTGCTACATGTTAACTTTCTCACTCTAGTTCCAATACTACACCATCCAATGCTTCCTTGGTCCTCTCTTCTTCCAGTGGTATGCATTTTTCCACCTGGGCAAATACAATTCTTGTTACTGTTAATATATATACAATTAAATATAGACATCTTCATCACATTTTTCTGGTATTATAAATAATATCAATAGTGTCAGCTTGTAATATCTTTTCTAGCCAGAACATATCTCAATTGTATTTGCACTTAAAATCCATTCATTCAATCAATATTCTGTTTTTCCCATTTTTAAAAAAAATTAATTTCCCATCAATGTTCAAAATATCTCTATAGCTTATATTTTTCTCATAATAAATTATATTTAGATAACCAAAAGCTTCCCTTATTCAAACCCTTTTAAAATTTTCATATTTCCCATCTCACAACAACATCCCCAGAAGCAGAGTCACAACCCATCGTGAGAGGATGGGGAGTGGCCTGCTTCTGGGGTTCACCCAGCCAAGTGGCAGTGGCTGGATGATGGTCCAGATACCCACCTACCCGACTAGACCCTCCTTCCAATGCTCCACCCAGGGGACCGCCTTCCCAATGCTTCCCAATGCTCCCTATGCTTCTCCAATATTCAAGCATAGATCTACTCGCCCTCAGGAGTTCCCCCCTCTCCTGGGTTCGTCCTGCCTTCAATACATCGAACCTCGATGACGGGCCCGACCATTGGGCCTCTGGGAGATGGCCAGGCAGGGTCAGGGGCCTTCATCACAAGACCAACAAGAGGCCCCTGGTTAAGTTTCTAGTCAAGTTTTTTGTCGGGTTAGGGAGGGGGGCGGGAAAAGAATATGGTTGCTCGGGAAAGGCAGGCCTTCCAGCCACCATAACGCAGGCCAGGCCTACGACCATTCGCGATGGTGAAAAACGAGGACCAGTCGCCGACAAAACCCAGTGGCGAACTGACGAACAGCCTATTCCCAGGATGGTGGGGAATGGCAGAAGGTGCACAAACAGAGGGCCGTATCGTCACCGGGAGTGTCATCTCCGCTCTGTACAAGCGGTGAGACGCTCCGACCCTCTGTACTTCCCCAGAGGACCCGGGAGCGAAGGTGTGCATCCTCCTATGCTAAGGCTGGTCTACCTGAATGCCAGGTCCGTAGCTAACAAGGCTCACCTCGTTCGTGACCTAGTGGAGAGCGAGCACGCGGACCTGGCTTGCATCACGGAAACCTGGCTGGGCCCAGAGGGTGGTGTCCCTCTGGTTGACCTCTGCCCGCCAGGTTTCCAGGTGCTGCACTAGCCTCAGACCCATGGGAGGGGCGGGGGAGTGGCAGTTATCATCAGGGAATCCCTTAGCCCGTGAGAGACCACCGTCCCTCAGATGGTCGGGTGTGAGTCTCTCCTACTGAGATATGGCCCGGGGGCGCAGTTGGGCCTGCTGCTGGCGTACCTACCACCTAATCGTGCAGCGGCAGCCCTGCCTGAGCTACTCGATGTCCTCTCAGGGTTGGTGGTTGAATTCCCAAAACTCATGGTCTTGGGCGACTTTAACCTACCGTCCCTGGGAGGATCGTCCGAACTGGCTCGGGAGTTCATGGCTTCCATGGCGGCCATGGACCTGTCGCAAATAATTTCTGGACCGTCTCATGAGAGAGGCCACACCCCAGACTTGGTGTTCTTGTCTGGACGGTGGCGTGATGATATCGGTGGGGGTGCCACGACTGTTACGCCCCTGTCATGGACCGATCATCACCTCCTACGGCTAGACTTCCCCTTTGCCACCCCCCGCCGTGGGTGCACGGTGCCAACCAGATGGTACCGCCCTAGGCACCTAATGGACCCTGATAGGTTCCAGGCAGCGCTTGGGGACGCACATGCACTCCCTGCTCACAGCTCGGCGGATGCCTTAGTGGAAGCCTGGGAAAAGGCAGCCACGGAGGCTCTGGACCGAGTTGTACCCCTGCGGCCTCTGACCTGGCGCAGATCCCAGCGAGCCCCATGGTTCACCGCGGAGCTCCGGGAGATGAAGCGTCGGAGACGGGGCCTAGAGAGCCGTTGGAGATCCAGTCGATCCGAATCCGACCGATTGCGATTAAGAATCCTCACCAGGTCTTATCTCGCTGCGATAAGGGTGGCAAAATCCAACGACTTTTCCACCCTCATCGCGTCCGCAGATAATCGCCCGGCTGCCTTGTTCAGGGTGACTCGCTCCCTACTGAACCAAGAGGTGAGGGAGGAACCCTTGCAGGGTCGAGCCGAGGAATTCGGTCAATATCTGCTGGATAAAATTGCTCGGATTCGAACTGACCTGGACTCCAACTGGGCTGAGTTGGAAGAACAAGACATGGACAGTCTTGTCGACGTCATCTGGGAGGAATTTGATCCTGTGACTCCTAAGGAAGTGGACAGGATTATGAGGAGGTTGAGCTCCTCCACATGCTTACTGGACCCGTGCCCTTCCTGGCTGGCTTATGCGGCTCGAGAGGGGACACGAGGCTGGTTCCTGGCGGTCATCTCTGCTTCTCTGAGTGAGGGTCACTTCCCCACCGCCTTGAAGGAGGCAGTGGTGAGACCTCTCCTCAAGAAGCCCACCTTGGACCCATCCTCTTTGAATAACTTTCGTCCAGTCTCCAATCTTCGCTTCCTTGCGAAGGTTGTTGAGAGCGTGGTGGCGCACCAACTTCCTCAGGTCCTGGATGAAGCGGTTTATCTAGACCCGTACCAATCGGGCTTCAGGCCGGGCTACAGCACGGAGACGGCATTGGTCGCTCTGATGAATGATCTCCGGAGAGCCCGGGACAGGGGCCATTCCTCTGTCCTAGTCTTATTAGACCTTTCGGCGGCTTTCGATACCATCGACCATGGTATCTTGCTGCGACGCCTCAGGGGACTGGGAGTGGGAGGCACGGTTCTGCGTTGGTTCTCCTCCTTTCTCCAGGGTCGCTCGCAGTCGGTGCTGGCAGGGGGACAGAGGTCGACCCCGAGGCCTCTCGTTTGCGGAGTCCCTCAGGGGTCGGTCCTCTCGCCTCTCCTGTTCAACATCTACATGAAACCGCTGGGTGAGATCATTCGCAGCTTTGGAGTAGGGTACCATCAGTATGCTGATGACACCCAGCTTTTCATCTCAACTCCAAACAACATCGACGTGATGTCCCGCTGCCTGAAAGCGGTCCGAGAATGGATGGGGAGGAACAGGCTTCAACTGAACCTGGACAAGACTGAATGGCTGTACGTACCGGCAAGCCAGGATACTCAGAGCATCCCATCCCTTAACATCGGGGATGAGTTACTACCCCCTGTTGATAGGGCCCGCAACCTGGGTGTCCTCCTAGACTCACAGCTCTCCCTGGAAGATCACATAGGAGCTGTGACCAAGGGGGCCTTCTCCCGGGTTCGACTGGTGCGCCAACTACGGCCTTATCTGGACCTGGATGCCTTACGTACTGTCACCCATGCCCTTGTGACCTCTCGCCTAGACTACTGTAACGCTCTCTACATGGGGCTGCCCTTGAGATCCACTCAGAAGCTTCAACTGGTGCAAAGTGCAGCGGCACGGACACTTTTGGGAGCCTCCCGATACTCCCATATCACACCTCTCCGTGCGCTGCACTGGCTTCCGGTTGCCTTCCGAGTGAAGTTCAAGGTGCTAACAATGACATACAAAGCCCTACATGGCATGGGTCCGGACTACCTATGGGAGCACCTTCTGCCAATGTCAACACCCCACCGCCCTGTGCGCTCCCACAGAGAGGGCCTCCTCAGGGTGCCACCGCTCAAGGAATGTCAGCTGGTGGCCCCCAGGGGGAGGGCATTCTCAGTGGGTGCGCCAGCCCTCTGGAACTGCTTACCAACTGAAATCCGGATGGCCCCCGACCTCCGCACCTTCCGGCGCGACTTAAAGACTTACCTATTCCAGCAGTCCGGCCTGGCCTGATAGCTCCGATAGCTCTAATTGGGGTCCCAGTTTGTTTTGTTTTGATTATTGTTTTTCAATACTGTTTCATTATGTTGCCTATCTTACTCTGTACACCGCCCCGAGTCCCTCGGGAGAAGGGCGGTTTATAAAAACAAACAAACAAACAAATAAATAAATAAATAAATAAATAAATAAATAAATAAATAAATAAATAAATAAGTAAGTATAATATTCTAGTTACAAATACTATCCTTCTAATTGTATTAATACTTTTATTTCTAACCATATTCGTAACCATATTCAAACATCTGTTTAATAGTATAATATCCCATCTAATAGGTCAAAATCTCTATTTTCTTCAGTCTTACTCTAGCTTTCTTCCTTTGCCAAATAACTTTCCAAGTCAATGCATTTGAATCTTCAAGTAATTCTTCCTCTGTTTTTGTATATATTGTTTGGAATGAGGGAGAGAATTTGATTGAAGTATTTTTGGAAGAACACTCAACCAATTTATATTCATTAAATAGCCTCTGTCCTCTCCTTCAGTTTTTCTTTTCATTTCTTGTTTGTCAATATTCAGCATTTCTCCTAACAGCTTTATCATCTCTTCGATCAGCTCTTCTTCCTTATCCTCCAAAGTGTTCTGAGATCTTGACAAGTAAGATATCTTTTCCATTTGTGGTGTTATCACTGCATCTTCTAATTTTTCATTTGTCTATATCTGTCTGTTAACTCCTTCCTTTAGGTCCTCCATCCTTGGATCCATTTCTTCTAATTTTCTTTCTGTTATCTGGTTTACTAGTTTCTTCTTTGTAGTCATTATCTAGATTTGTAAGTTTAGGTTAGAAAATTGTTCTTTTATCTCATTTGTGTTATTTTTAGTCTCATCATGAAATAAAACAATTGTGTCTTGGATTGATTTCAACATAGAAAGAATTTCTTTCTGAGATTCATTAACATTTTCTTCCTGGTATATCAAGCTGGGGGCTTTGGAGACAAGTATTATGGATGTTTTTTTTTACCATTTGCAGCTAAATGTGGAACAGCCATTTTGTTTTTGTATATAGTCTTTATAGTCCAATAGGGTCCCCAACACAGATAAGCAGCCCAAGAGATTTTTTCCCCTTTTTCTAGCTGAAGTCTGTAAAAGTGAAAGTTTCCAGGAACAACAAAGAGTCTTATCTAAGTCCGGGCTTCAAGCCAAGTTTCCTTTAAGCATAATAAAATGTAGTGCCATGATTCACCACTAGATGTCATTGACACCATCTTCCAGCTTTCCAAATCCAAGCCTATTTTACAGACTTTCAAATATCTTTTTTTTTTAAAAAAGTCCCAAAGGTACTTTCAGTCCCCAAATTTCAAAGCTATATATCTGTATTAATTCCAAATTGATCTTGTAGTTTTCTCTATTTTCCTTCAAAGCAATTAATTCAGCACTTTTTTTTCCTAAGGGAGAGGGGCAAAAATTTCCATTCCCTGTCTCATTGTGGAGGATTTTCTTTTATTTATGTGTTCTTTTTTCCAGGTAAGTAGTATTAAGGTCATAAAAAGAGGATAAAATCTCACCCAGTTCCATCCACATTTCTCAAAAATTGCTAGTTATTGCTTATCTTCGGTTGTCAGCAACTTCTGACTAGCCACACGAATGTAGCCAGTCTTTCCCCTGCTGTTTTGGAGGGCTTTCTCAGATCCAGTGGAAGGGCTGCCACCCCTCTGCGATTGATGAGGGTCTCCTCCTTCTTTGTCACCTCTCCCAGGTGACTTTAAACCCTTTTTAGGGTCCCCAGTGGGGGGAATTGAAAGTGGAAGTCAGAGCCCCATTATGCATCTGTTATGCCAGAAATTTCAGCCACTCTTGTTTTCTAATGTGTAAACAAATCATCACTGATGGATTTCACTTTATATACCTTGCCTGCTCTGTTTATTGATTATGTTCACCTCTGCTCCACAAGCTACATTGGCTGCCAGTTGTCTTCCGAGTGAGATTCAAGGTTTTGGTAATGGTTTTCAAGGCCCTACATGGCATGGGTCCGGAGTACCTTGGGGATCACCTGCTGCCGGCGTCAACTTCCCTCCGCCCTGTGCATTCCCACAGAGAGGGCCTCCTCAGGGTGCCACCGGTCAGAGAATGTCGTCTGGTGGCCCCCAGGGGGAGGGCCTTCTTTGTGGGTGCCCCGGACTTATGGAATCAGTTGCCGGTTGAGCTCCGGACGGCGCCTGACCTTCGCTCCTTCCGACGCGATCTGAAGACCTATTTATTTGAACAAGCCGGCCTGGCCTGATGGGGGATGTGTTGGGGTTTTTTATTGTGGTTTTTTACATTATTATTTATTGTTTTAACTCGGGCTTTGTATTTAATTCTCTTTTTAACTTTTGTACTTTGTATTTTATATGTGCCCTGTTCACCGCCCTGAGTCTTTCGGGAGAAGGGCGGTATACAAATATAATAAACTAAACTAAACTAAACTATTACTTATGCCTGCATAAGTAACTTTGAACTCTTTCATTTTTTAAAAAAAATAACTTGGTTATTGAATGTACCTGTGTTATGACAATGTACACAAAACTGTTATTAAAAATTGGCTTTGGAGCAAGACTTAAAATGGACAAGTATTATAATTTGATTATTATACCATATCTCCTTGCCTCCCCTACTATAGGGATGTATATGATGAAAAATATCCAGATAACCAATATAGGAAGCAGAACACACTGTTAGATAAAAAGCACTGGCAAAAAAGCTTAGTTTACTTTCCATTGTTATCTAAAAGAAAATATATCCCATAATTGCCCTCTGGAGATTATGCAAGATTTCTTAAATTTGGTAGCCAGATGTTGCATTTTTGATGAGCATGATATAATAAATGCCTTGTCAAACACAATAGCTGTCAAAAAGCTTAGACCTAATTTAGCTTTGTGGGACAGCAGATCAAAAATATTATATTTTCATATTTGGTTAATGGAGGTTCTACCTAGAGACTTAATTCAGTTGATAGGAATATTCCAAACCATATTTCTTTGCAAAATATTTCCATATGCCAGAATGGAAGTAGGAAAAGCAAATTGCCAGTACTTCTTCTCCAATTATTCTAGAGAGTCCATCAACTTTTTATGGTACATTTTATGGGAACATGGGAAAAAGGTAGGAAAAAACCTCTTGCCTGTACAATAGAAAAGTTGTATTGGAATAATAATAATAATAAAGAACCCTTTAAAACAGGAGCTTTTCCATTATCTGAAGCCATCTTGCTAATTTCAGACTACAAAGGGAGGATTTCAAATAAATATTAGGGATTCTCAAGAATGAAGAAACTTTTATTGATAGCAAGGAAATCCCCTGGGAAAGAGCGTTAGTATGTTGGAGTGGAAAGGTAAACAAAAAGGAAATGTGATTGCAATAATTGTTATTACATAATGATTATTCAACATTTTTTCTCAAATTTGTATTTGTTTTCCTAGATATGCAAATATAAGGAAGACTATTTGCAAAAAACTATAGGGATTTTGGATCATAGTAATTTATCTAATCCTGTGGAAAGAAACAGCAAGCGGAAAATTATTTTCTTTGGTATTAGATATTAAAGGGACAAAGACCAACTCTTTCTCTTTCACACACATGAGAGAGAGAGAGTGAGAGGTCTATCAGGCACCCATTTTTGTGGTATATCAGGGCATCTGCTTCTGGAGTCAGTGTTGAAGAACTGTGATGAATGATCTCACTGCATGAAGACCAACTTGCATTCTGAGTACCCTTTTAATTAAAACTGATAAATAATATACTGTATAGTAAAATAATGCATTTTACATATAGATGTTTCCACAAAGCCAATCACTTATTATACAAGGCAACATGTTACCTTGTATATATGTGGTTTTTAATAATAACCCATAAACCAGCTAAAAACGCTTTGCTGTATTGTTTTTTCACATGAAACACTCCTGGTTTGATCTGAGCTTTAGATCACGAATTCCAAAACATTTCCAAATGAAGGGGGTAAAAAGAGAGTGTTTACTAATAAAAGCTAATAATATAAAGATGTAATGAAATACTATAAGGAATTTAGTTCACTCAAACATAGATATTTTACAATAAAAATCAAATATATCTTGTATAGTTGTAAAAGTTGATTATTATTGTATGTTATGAATTATATACCTTTGCAAAGATAGCATATAACTAAATTCTGATACCATGAGGTAAGAGTATTCCCTGCCATTTCAGTTAAGTTTTGACCCCAACCCAGATCAAATTACTTTTCTTAAATTCATTTTAAATAATTGGTAAATATTAGTCATTAATATCTGGTGAATACCATCACAAAGAACTATGTATATTCTTACATTTAAGTTCCAATTTTATAAAAGATTTTCTTCTAAAAGTCAATGGAATGTAGTAAATCCTGTCTGGCCAAGTTTTTTTTTTCACCCTTAGGAATCTATAAGCAAAAGTGAATCCATGTATTCTTTTCTTCCAGAAAAGAAATATATTTGGAACTAAATTAGGATACCTTGCTAATATAAGACAAATCATTAACCTTTACTTAATCATGACTTCTAGAGAATGTCAAATCTAATCCCATTGAAATTCTAGCTAACATACTACCTCTTGACAAATAATGCAGAGAATGAAACAGTACTTTACTTCTGAGACAGACTGATTTCCCAAGTGCATATACAAAATATCTGCAAATTTTACACATTCTAGAAAAGAGCAGAATAGAACTTTGAACAGTTGGTATGAGGTGCTTAGTCACCAAATAAAACCTGTATATTCTTTTTTTGTTGTTGTTCTTGCTATTAAAAGCATTAGCATTTTGTCTGAGAAATGATCCGAATATCAATCATTTTTGGCATACAGTAAAACCTAATTAAAATTAAGGATTTAACAAATGAATATTGCTATGTCTGAATGACTGTGGATGTCTCCTATTTATCCTGTAGATAAATTCATCTAGATAATTGAGGTCTAAAGACCAAATTTGGCATCTTAATATTTATATGATTATTTTTAATTGACATGTACCAGTTGAGTTGCATTTGAACTGACATTAATGAAAAGACTGAACATTAACAGTGGTTTTAGTTTTGATATAGCATAGGCAATTGCCTTTCTGTTTGTCGGTTCACATCAGCTTTAACTAGCAATGTCAATATTGAGATATGAGAGTTTCAGATCCACAACATTTCAAGAACCACATGTTGTGTGCCATCCATCTTAATAAATATGTTTTCTCCCAATGCAAATAACAACTGCAGGGGCCAATTTAGCTCAAGATCATGATGTGCTTATTTATGAGGAGAGAGAGACTGTGTGTGTGTGTGCGTGTGTGTTAAGGTGACTGTGATAGCTAGAAAAAAAGGGTTTTGGTTTGGATATAAGTAACTTATATCCAAAGATATTTATATAAGTATTTTATTCCTATAGCAGACTTCCAGAATATGCCCACAAATAGGAATATCTCCTGTGGCACATGCTAACATCTTTCAAGTATCCACTTGTGATGAGTATCCCATTGGAAGACTTGAGAAACCAGGCTAGCGATAGATTACCATGGAGAAAAATCTGCCCATATGGTTGCAAGGAGACAAAAATGAATTTGATGATGTATAAAGAATACATTAGTTTGAAATGTTGGGCCATATAACATTTTGCATAAGCATTCAATAACATACAAGATTAATTCATAGATTTACAGTTCAATCTACAGTAGCTGTAAAAATGGTGCGAAGTATAGGATATTAAAATATAATTTTTAAAATCTTCTATGATGTATTTGCTGTGAAATCAGCACTCCCGCTGGGTGAAAAATGTTACTACTTTATGAGATCCTAAAATTGTGAAATGCTACTTAACGATGTATTACAGATCAAGTCTCTTAAGGAGAGTTCAACACTCTAAATCTCTGCATGGTTAATTTCCATTAATTTGTTATATAATACTTTTGCTCACAACAGGAAAAAAACTGACGGTGCTAATAACACATAATATCTAATATACCTTGAGATTTTCATTGTTTTACTATTGTTATTTTAATTAATTGTTTAACCAATTAAGTATTCCAATCATATTTTCACCACTGATAACAGGATAAAGAAAAGTTGAACCTAGAGGTAATATATTTTCCATTAATATGGGTTTTTAAAAAATTCAGTTCAATTGTGTCTGATTCTGGACAAATCCATGCAGTTTTTCAGAAGTGGTTTGTCATTGCCTCCTTCCTATGGCTGGGATAAAGTGACTAGCCCGAGGTCCCCTAGGTTTTGGTTTTGTGCCTAAAGCAGGATTAGAACTGACTATCTACCATTTTCTACATTGATGTCTTAACCATTCCAGCTGTGGCTCTCACAGTTTTATCAATTAAAGTAGAAACTCAGCTAGGGAATTTTCAAGCTGGAATGCACATAACATCCCTCAATTTAAGAATATAATGTCAAAGAGAAGACCCATTGCTGGAAAAGGAATACAGTATAAAATATAAACATAAATATTACTATAAAGAATCTCTAGATTGCAAATTCTGTGTAATATGTTCTTCATACAAAATTAAGATTCAGGAAATAATTAGCATGAAAAACTCTGGTTTTTAAAACTAGAAATGTAGAATTTTCTTTGCCTTCTTAGTTAATGAGTGACAAAAATCTACGTAACAACATGAGAAATTGATAGTTTCTCATTGTAATTTAATAAATAAATTGATGTGTTGCAGATAGATGAATTATTTATTTAACTTTTTATAGCCATCCAGTTCACTAAACATGACTCTGGTTGGCATCCAGATCCCCACAGCTTCCAGGTATTGGGACAAGACATGAAGAGCATTGCTTAACTCAGCAGACAAAGATACATAAATGGGTATCATTCACATATTGATGGTACTCATCCCATAGTAATGGATGATCTCACTCAGTGGTTTCATGCAGATGTTAATTCATGCAGAGAGGATACTGAATTCTGCACCACCCGTCTTCAGATCAACACCAACTGGTACCAGTCCTATAGGAAGAAAAAGAACTAGTCCAATATTCTACATCTCACTCCCAACTATGGAATTGATCCAGGTGGATACCATAGTGAAAATTATGAAAGGCCACTAATAGGTCAAAGAGAGCAAGGACAGATGCACTATGCCTGTCCCACTCCTGCCAGAGATCATCCAAAAATGCAGGTACTGGACAAAAATACATACTTGGCTAGAAAAGATGTTGGGAAAGCATGTAGATTTTAAATCTGAACTTTTTTTACTAGATATAATGCCAGAAAAGATTGATAAACAAACTATATACTTGATTTTGCATGTGATAACAGTGGCAAGAATCATATTCGCACAATATTGGAAAAATGAAGAAATACCACCAGAGGAAGAAATAATTTTAAAAACACTAGAATGTTCGGAAATGGACAAACTTACTATGTGGTTGAAAGAAAAAGAAGAAAGAATACTTTCGAACTTGGGACTTATTTTATCAATGGCTGGAGAAAAGAATAAAAGATTAGGAATCAAATTTGTATTAGTGAATGATAAACTCAAACAACATGTTTGTTAAATAAATACTACTGAATTGTATGAAAATAATAATAATAAAAACTTTAAAAAACAAAAAACAAAAATGCAGCCAATGCCATTTCCATCCCATTTCCATCCTGACTGATATGAATCCAGATAATCCACTTCATTCAGGGAATAATAAAGCTGCTGTGCAACCAACTTATTCACAACATTCCCTTAAAAAGGGAGATTAGATATCGAATGAAAATGGTCCAGTATGGTAGGATCCTGCAAAGGCTTCCTGAGATTGGGGTGGACCAAAGCCTCCTTAAGGAGCATCAGAATGACAGTGTCTCTCAAGGATGAATTAGCCAGCACTAGAACACAACCACATAACTTTCCCCCCCCGAACCTTTTATTAGTCGGGGGGGCATGGATTTAAACTGTTCCCAGAAAACCAGGCATGAGCATGTGACAGGCATTTCCACCAATCTATATCAATCTAGGAAAGAATTTGAGTGATTTTGTCCTAAAGATGCTTTGCAAATTCTTTTTCTGTCTATCTATCTGTATCTATCTGTCTGTCTGCCTATCATCTATCTATCTATCTATCTATCTATCTATCTATCTATCTATCTATCTATCTATCTATTTATCTAACTTAAGTGCCCATCGACATGGTATTTAGCAGAAGCAGCCAAAATCCAAGTCCTCTGAAGGCCTGCTGTTCGGGAAATGAGGTTGAGTTCTGGAGGGTGGAATGTGGTACTGATACAAGGCACCAGACCCATGTTCCCTGAAAACATCCCCCCCCAAGTTCCTGCTACAAAGTCCCATTTGTTGTTGTTGTTAATTGCGAAGTCGTGTCCGACCCATCACATCCCCATGGACAATGTTCCATACTGATCACTATGGCTGCATAAAGAACTCTGGTTGCCTAAAGAACTTTCTGATAAATTGAAAGACAAAAAGGACAAGTATAACAAGTGGAAAGAGGGGGACATAACTAAGGCAGAATATCAGCAAATAGCCCGAGCCTGCAAATATAAAGTGAGGAAAGCTAAGGCTCAAAATGAACTAAGGCTTGCACCAACAGTCAAAAATAACAACAACAAAAAAGCTTCTTTCAACATGCAAAAAAAGAAGAAAAAAGTTAAGGAAATGATTGATCCATTAATGGGAGAAAGAGGCAAGAAGGTGACAAGCAACAGGGAGAAAGCAGAAGTACTAAACTGGTTTTTTGCATCCGTATTTACACAAAAAAGGGACGCAGTGGCTCAATGGGTTAGGACGCTGAGCTTGTTGATCAGAAGGTCGGCAGTTTGGCAGGTCGAATCCTGAGTGCCGTGTAACAGAGTGAGCGCCTGTTACTCGTCCCAGCTTCTGCCAACCAAGCAGTTCGAAAGCACGTAAAAATGCAAGTAGAAAAATAGGGACCACTACGGTGGGAAGGTAACAGCGTTCCGTGCACCTTTGGCGTCTAGTCATGCCGGCCACATGACCACGGAGACGTCCTCGGACAAGCGCTGGCTCTTCGGCTTTGAAACGGAGATGAGCACCGGCCCCTAGAGTTGGAAACGACTAGCATGCATGTGCGGGGGAACCTTTACCTTTTTATTTACACAAAGGGAAAAAACAGTCCAACCTATCAAAAACAGTGCCGTAAAAAACAGATTAGAAACATAAGTTAAAATAGGCAAGAAAATGGTAAGCACCTGTCTACCCTAAAGGTAAAGGTAAAGGTTCCCCCGCACATGCGTGCTAGTCGTTTCCGACTCTAGGGGCCGGTGCTCATCTCCGTTTCAAAGCCGAAGAGCCAGCGCTTGTCCGAGGACGTCTCCGTGGTCATGTGGCTGGCATGACTAGACGCCAAAGGCGCACGGAACGCTGTTACCTTCCCACCGTAGTGGTCCCTATTTTTCTACTTGCATTTTTACGTGCTTTCGAACTGCTAGGTGGGCAGAAGCTGGGACGAGTAACAGGCGCTCACTCTGCTACGCGGCACTCGGGATTCGACCCGCCAAACTGCTGATCTTCTGATCGACAAGCTCAGCGTCCTAACCCACTGAGCCACCGCGTCCCTCTACCCTAGATAAGCTCAAATCACCAGGACCAGATGGATTACACCCCAAGGTTATTGCATTCTTTGATCAGGTAACAAAATTAGTGGACCAGAGTAATGCTGTGGATATAATTTACTTAGACTTCAGTAAGGCATTTGATAAAGTAGACCACAACCTACTACATGATAAGATAGAAAAATGTGGGTTAGACAGCAACACCACCAGTAGCTGGCTGACCGGCCATATTCAGTGTGTGGTCCTCAATGGAACTGCATCTACATGGAGGGATGTGTGTAGTGGGGTGCCCCAGGACTCCGTTCTGGACCCAGTGCTCTTCAACATTGTTAAGGAATTTGTTGTGCAGAGGTCTCCTTGTGCTACCAAAGAGTTGCACAGACAAGGAAGGGCACTGAGAGCAGTAAAAGTCACACACAGAAATACACTGAGTTATAAAAACAAAAAGTAGTTTTACTTTGAGGTGGTGTAAGAACAAAAATGCACAATCAAAAATAAACAGTCCAAGTAGCAATCCAAAATACAAAGTCTTCTTACCGGTCCAGAGGTCAATACACAGTTTAGGTTACAACAGTAGTAAACCAACAGCAGAGCAAAAAACAGTAACAGTAGAGATCAGTGAATTCAGAGAGAGAGAGAAGCTACGTTCCTAGCTTCCTCTTATGGCCATGAGCACACTTACACACCCATTGGCCAATTAACTTCTTAAAGCCATAGCATTATGGTTAATATATTTTCAACCCAACATTGTAGGCTAACACCATATGCCTAACATTCTCCCCTTTGGGTAGAATAATATATAACTCTTACAATCTTATGCACATTCTTTCACAATTAGCATTGTGTTTCACAGCACTTTGTACCTTCGTAAAATGGTCTGCAATATTTACATCAGATGGACAATACTCTAACTGTATTAATTTATCTTTGACACATTGTCTGACATTTAAATAACGAAGATCAGTATGTTTAGATCTTGTTCTTACTGCAGCACTATTAGCCATCTTTATCGCAGCTTGATTGTCCTCATACACAATAAATGGATCATTTACATTTAAACCCATATCTAACAATAATTGTTTGTACACTAGCAGTTCTGTACATAACACTGATAGACATGAAAATTCAGCCTCCATTGTAGACAAGCTTATGTGTTTCTGTCTAAGACTTCAACTCCCTGTTCATTGCAGCTTTCCATGATGCCTGTTCCTTTTCAGGATACATCCTGATCTCATCATAGTTAGAAGGTACTACACTAACTTGACATACTATACTTGCTTCATAGCGATCAGGTGGATGTCTGATGCGCGTTGAACGCCAAGGAATTACAGGGCTTTGAATTTCTGTCTCCTTTCCTTCCTCTGATTTCTCTTTTATCTCCCCTATCTCCTCTTCATCTTTCATATTTACAGGAGATGTATTATCATTACTAGTTACGTTATCAGAGGAGTCCTCAAACACTAGAGGATCAGTATTAACAGTTACTTGCTCTAACCTATCCCAACCAACGTGCTCAAGGAATTTTGCACTAGCACTGTTATATACATTAGTTGTGCCTCGTTCCCAGAAACGATAGGATCTATGGTTAGCTTCATAACCTACGAAGTATAATTGCCTAGCCCTATGTTGGCCTTTACTCCTGAGTTGTGCAGGAATGTGGACCCAAGCTGGGGTGCCAAACGTGTGCAGGTAATCAAGGTTTGGTTTTTTACCATGCCATATAGTATATGGTATTTTACCAGTAGAAGTATTAACAACTATATTCAGAACATGGTTTGCACATTTTGCTGCCTCCCCCCACAGTCTATCTGTTAAGCCAGAATCTTGTAACATGGTTCTCATCATGGCTTGTAACGTTTGCCCACGTCTCTCAACAAAAGCATTATGTTGAGGCCTATAAGGGGCTGAATGTTTATGCTCAATGCCAGCTGATTCTAGCATATCAACAAAACGCTTATTTGTAAATTCAGTACCATTATCAGTAATTATGCACTGAACCTTTCTCTTTGTTTTTCTCTCCACGAACTTCAGCCAGTTTGCAAATTGTTGGAAAGTATCTGCCTTTGACTTAAGCAGATAACAAAAACCATATCTAGAGTAGTGGTCCAATATACTTAAAACATAACATGACCCTCCTAAACTTGGTTTCATGGGTCCAATTAAATCAGCAAACACAACTTCCAAAGGTACAGTTGTTTTGAAGCTGTTTATCCTGTTTGCAGGAGTTGCCTTACTCTTTTCCTGATTACAGGCATTGCAATTCAAATACTTACTACATGGCTTCAGTTTAACTCCCTCTACTAATTCCACTGTTTTACGTAGTGAGTTAAAGTTTACATGCCCTAACCGCCTATGCAATAAATGTATACACTCATCATGTGGCTTCTTGTTCTCACATATCGAGTTAGCTTTAACTGTACTAACCTGGTTACTTGTGAGAACGAATAAACCATTTTTCAAATTTGCAGTTACACAGGTTCCATTCCTCTCAATAGTGCATTGCTCCCCTCTGAATGTTACCACAAACCCAACTTTAACCAATTCCCTTACAGATAACAGGTTGAATCTTAGCTTAGGTATATATAACATAGGTAACTGTTCATCAATGCATGGACAATAGGAATTACCTTCACCAGAGGCCTTCATCCTCCAACCATTGGCCAGTGAAACATATTGGTTGCTGTTTTTCATATTAACAAACCTCTCTTTCACTTTAGTAATGCATTGTGAAGCCCCACTATCAACAACCCACAATTCATTGTTTCTGGATGTTGGTTCACCAGAAATAGCCAAACCAATGCCCTTCTTAGCCTTCCCACTGCTATTCACATTCTGTTTTTTACCCTTTCTACAGAATTTGGCTATATGCCCTCTAGCCCCACAAGAATAACATTTCTTGACGTTGTAAGCAGTGGTGAATTGCTGCTTCTCTTGTGGCTGTGTCTCTCTCAGCTGGTCTCTGTCACGCCTCCTTCTGGACTCTTCCAGCAGTCTCCCAGTAATGTTAGTCAATGTCAGTTCCTCTCTGGTCAGGACTTCCAAAGAAGAAACATACTCATCATAACTCTCATCCAAAGATGACAGAATAATGTAGACCTGATGCAACTCTGAAAAAATCAGCTCCTTTTCATGAAGCTCTTGAAAAGTTGCCTTCATGTAATTTAAATGGGTCAGCATATCTCCATTCTTCTGCAGACGAGCCCTAAACAGCTTACGTGTAAGGTGTATATGTGCACCCACACTGTCACGAACATAAAGCCTTCGCAAAACGCCCCAACACCTAGCAGCAGACTCCTCACCACGAATATGGACAAGCTGCTGGTCATTCAGTGTTAGTCCAATAATGCAAAGAGCTTTCTCATTGCTTCGTTTAAAGTTGTCTAACTTCTTTGCATCCTCTTCGTCATCTGGATCCCAAGCAGTAGTATCTGGTGGGTTATTTACAACAGCCCATAGTCCTTCCTTGCGCAAAAGCAAGCAGCATTTTGTGGACCAGGAAACATAGTTTGTCCCATCCAACCGGGTTATCCAGGAGATGCCTGACAACTGTTCTTGTGCCATTTTACACCAAATACAAACTCAGCTAGGAATACTGTGTGTACTTACTCTCAGTACAGGCCTGGGCCCATAACCAGTGTTAAGGAATTTGTTGTGCAGAGGTCTCCTTGTGCTACCAAAGAGTTGCACAGACAAGGAAGGGCACTGAGAGCAGTAAAAGTCACACACAGAAATACACTGAGTTATAAAAACAAAAAGTAGTTTTACTTTGAGGTGGTGTAAGAACAAAAATGCACAATCAAAAATAAACAGTCCAAGTAGCAATCCAAAATACAAAGTCTTCTTACCGGTCCAGAGGTCAATACACAGTTTAGGTTACAACAGTAGTAAACCAACAGCAGAGCAAAAAACAGTAACAGTAGAGATCAGTGAATTCAGAGAGAGAGAGAAGCTACGTTCCTAGCTTCCTCTTATGGCCATGAGCACACTTACACACCCATTGGCCAATTAACTTCTTAAAGCCATAGCATTATGGTTAATATATTTTCAACCCAACATTGTAGGCTAACACCATATGCCTAACAAACATCTTCAACAAAGATTTGGATGAGGGGATAGATAGTGAACTGATCAAAATTGCAGACAACACCAAGGTGGCAGGAATACCAACACTTAAGATACAGAAGTATCTTGACAGACTTGAACATTGAGCGCTATCTAAGAAAATGAAATTCAGTGGTTCTACATTTAGGCAGGAAAAACCAAATGCACAGGTATAGTATAGGTGGTATCTCACTCAATAGTAGCAACTGTGAGAGAGATCTTGGAGTCCTAGTAGACAATCACTTAAATATGAGCCAGCAGTGTGCTGCGGCTGCCAAAAAAGCTAACTCAGTGCTAGGCTGCATTAACAGAGGGATAGAATCAAGATCACATGAAGTGTTAATACCACAATGCCTTGATAAGGCCACACTTGGAATACTGCATCCAGTTTTGGTCACCACGATGTAAAAAAGATGTTGAGACTCTAGAAAGAGTACAGAGAAGAGCAACAAAGATGATCAGGGGACTGGAAAATAAAACATATAAGGAACGGTTGCTGGAATTGGATATGTCTAGTCTAATGAAGAGAAGGATGAAGGCTGACATGATAGCAGTGTTCCAATATCTTAGGGGTTGCCACAAAGAAGAGGGAGTCAAGCTATTCTCCAAAGCACCTGAAGGCAGGACAAGAAGCAATGGATGAAAACTAACCAAAGAGAGAAGCAACCTAGAACTAAGAAGAAATTTCCTGACAGATAGAACAATTAATCAGTGGAACAACCTGCCTCCAGAGCTGTGAATGCTCCAACACTGGAAGTTTTTAAGAGAAACTGGACAGCCATTTGTCTGAAATGGTATAAGGTTTCCTGCCTGAGCAGGGGGATGGACTATATGACCTCCAATGTACCTTCCAACATCATTATCATCATCATCATCATTACCTCATATCCAATGCCTCTCAAAACATAGCCCACCTATATCCATATATCTAAGGGAAGGGAAGTCAGTGCCAAAGAGAAACCCATGTCACCACCAATCTTTACAACTTATCAATCATGTGTTTCCCTCCTTCAATCACTCTTACTGCACTCCCCTTTCCTACACCCCACCTTACCAATTCACCTTACCACTCTCGCCCAGGAAGAGCAATAGTCACTACTAGTGGGGGGAAATCCACTATCCAATCTTGTGCCTTGGTGGGAATGGTAGAGCTTCTGGTGCAGGTGATTCATTCTTAAAACCTAGACTTAATAATTTACAGGGACTTGCTTATTTAAATAATGAAATATATTCTATCATTTCAAAATACAGTAAGGTAATTATGTAATCTTTGTAGAAGGTCTTATGAAGGCATCCATCTGGAGTTCTGGACTTTTAACTTGAAGCTTATCTGGAGAGTACTACTAACACAGAACTTTTGGAAATAATCAAAGGCAAAACTGAAAGTATTTTCAAAACTATCCCTTTCTGTAGAACTATGAAGAAAAGCAGGTGATCAGTCAAATAAAATCAATCTTTCTTATGTTCCCAACATATGCCAGATGGTGATAGATTATTTTGCTTGTGAAAATATCAATAGGTGTGTCTTTGGAATGATATTTCTCCTTCTGCTAGTCAGTATCAGCAAAGGCAACCAGTATCTAGTGGATTTATGCAATGCCCAGGCTACATATTTTGGATAGTTGTCTTGCTATCCTTCAGATATAGTGAAAAGAAGATTGACGTTTTTGATTTCATTACAGCTGGAAATTACTCACCTTTCAAGCAGATCTAGCCCACAAGTGATAATAGTATCAAAAGCTGACAATCAATTTTATCACTTTCTTAGATAATGTATCATATATCTAACTCTGTATCCCACACTGATATTATTTTATAGCCACCTATGTTATATAAAATCTCATGTAATTCTTTTTTTTTAATTTTTTATTGCTTTTATATAAACATATATTTAAACAAAAAAAATACATATAAAAAACAAGACATGACATAAACAATACAATCAACAACAAAAATACAAAAAGAATACTTAACTTCCCTTATTCCTAATCTTTCTAATCATTTTCAGGTGACTTCCTCGAATCCCCCCTATCTGCGTTTCTTCGTTAATCGTCATTAGCAATTTCTATTTCATAATTTTAAATCGTATTTAATATCTACCTATATTTAATTTCTTATCATTTAACAATCATTATTTCATATTATCCTTAATACTAAACATTAAATTCTAAAACTACAACCTATAAACACCTCCAAGTCCATTTCAAACTAGTTGGTATAGCAATATTTCTTCAAATAATCCTTGAATTTTTTCCAATCTTCTTCCACCGACTCTTCTCCCTGGTCACGGATTTTCCCTGTCAGTTCAGCGAGTTCCATATAGTCCATCATTTTCATCTGCCATTCTTCCACCGTTGGTATTTCTTGTGTCTTCCAATTCTTAGCTATCAAAATTCTCGCCGCTGTTGTGGCATACAGAAAGAAAGTAACATCTTTTTTGGGAATTTCTTTTCCGACTATACCCAATAAGAAGGCTTCTGGTTTCTTAATAAATGTATTTTTCAAAACTTTCTTTAATTCATTATAAATCTTTTCCCAGAAGTCTTTTACTATGGGGCAAGTCCACCACATGTGGTAAAAGGTTCCTTCTACAGCTTTACATTTCCAGCATTTGTTATCATATGTATGGTAAATTTTTGCAAGTTTAACCGGTGTTACATAGCACCTATACATCATTTTCATCATATTTTCTTTCAAAACATTGCTTGCTGTAAACTTAATACCCTTTTTCCACATCCTCTCCCAGTCCTCCATCATAATGTTATGCCCCACATCATTAGCCCAATCGATCATCACTGATTTCACTTGTTCGTCTTCTGTGTGCCACTCCAGCAATAAATTATACATCTTGGAAAGGTTCTTTAATTTTGTATCTAACAGTAACGTTTCCAATTTGGATTTCTCTATTTGAAAACCTCTTTTTTATCCATTTTTACACTTCATTCATTTGGTAATATTGAAACCAATCATCAACCTTATCTTTCAGGTGCTCATATGTTTTTATCTTAAATTGGTCTCCTTGTATCAATATATCCTTATATTTCAGCCACTTGGTTTCCATATTTGACCTTTTCTGGGTCTTAGCCTCTAGTGGTGAAATCCACCTGGGTGTTTTACTTTCTAACAGGTCTTTATATCTCATCCACACATTAATCAATGACTTTCTAATTATATGATTTTTAAAGCCTTTGTGGACCTTTGTCTTATCATACCATAAATATGCATGCCATCCAAATACATTGTCAAAACCTTCCAAGTCTAATACATCTGTATTCTCTAACACAAACCAATCTTTCAACCAGCAAAAAGCAGCAGCTTCAAAATAAAGTTTCAAATCTGGCAGGGAAAAGCCCCCTCTATCTTTTGAATCTGTTAACAGCTTGAACTTAATTCTAGGTTTTTTCCCCTGCCAGATGAATTTCGATAATACCTTTTGCCATTCTTTAAAACAATTCAACTTTTCAATAATTGGAAGTACTTGAAATAGAAACAACATTTTTGGCAATACATTCATCTTAACAACTGAGATTCGGCCCATCAAAGACAATTTCAAATTTGTCCAAATATCTAAATCTCTCTTAATTTCATTCCACATTTTATCATAATTATCTTTATACAAATTCAAAATTTTTGCTGTCATATTTACACCCAGATACTTGACCTTTTTTACAAACATCAAACCAGTGGCTTCCTGCAACTTACTTTTTTCCTCTAATGACAGATTTTTCCCTAAAACTTTGGTTTTATTCTTATTCAATTTAAAACCTGCAACATGTCCGAACTCTTGTATTATTTCCAGTGCTTTAATTGCACTGGTCTCTGAATCTTGTAATGTTAAGACCAAATCATCAGCAAAGGCTTTTAGCTTATACTATTATTTCGAACCCACTACAATCCCTTTCACACCTTCCTCTTTCCTTATCATATTCAGCAAAACTTCCAGAACCGTAATAAATAACAGAGGGGAGAGGGGCACCCTTGCCTGGTACCCTTTTCAATTCTAATTTCCTCTGACACCACATTATTAACTATAATTTTTGCTTTTTGCTCAGAATAGATTGCATTTAAACCATTCATAAAACTCTGCCCAACCTCCATATTTTCAAAATTCTTTTTCATAAAACTCCAAGAAATATTGTAATTCTTAATGCCAAAATTATATAGGCTCGATGCTGGGGTCTCTCTCTCTCTCTCTCTCTCTCTCTCTCTCTCTCTCTCTCTCTCTCTCTCTCTCTCTCTCTCTCTCTCTCTCTCTCTCTCTCTCTCTCTCTCTCTCTCTCTCTCTCTCTCTCTCTCTCTCTCTCTCTCTTTGTGTGTGTGTCTGTGTCTGTGTCTGTGTGTGTGTCTGTGTATGCATATCTATATTCCCTATGAAAGCTAAATTCTCAAATACCATGAAGATGGGTAAATTCAATTGACAATACAGACCACAATTTGGTTCTACTTCGTTAATTTAGATTAGTAAGAAAAGTTTGGTAGGATCACTCAGTTTTTGAACTGGCAAAAATAAAAAAATAAATCCATAATAATGTAATGCAGCTATATGACTTTCTCCTTAATTAATCTATTTACTCTGTACTGTTATATTCCATGCCAGCAGTTAAATATGCTTTGTACTTTTTGTACTTTTAGGTGTTTTTTTTCCCAGCCTTGCTGATATATCTCACTTGTTTGGTGGGTGGTACTGTTTCAGTTACATAAGCTGCAACATTAGTACCTAAATTTCTGAAGCAGAGAAAATGGTGATAAAAATGGCTTTGGGAAAAGAACCAACACATATCAACTAAGTCTCGGGTTGCTCAGCTCTATTTTAAAAAATGTGGCATGTCTGCAATATCTATATATTGTAGGTGTAAATGCAGGTGCGAATTGGAGCAAATTGATTATCCTTTCTTACCTATGTGCAAATTTATTTCTTATTGCACAGCTGATGCTATGCAGTGTCACATTGGTGCTATGTATCCAGTGGTGTCAGCTGGTTCACACCAGTTCGGCAGAACTGGTAGCTAATTTTTTGTTGCCCAGGCCCAGAATGGACTTCCAGAAGTGGCATCCACACAGAAAACTGGTTGTTCATATATTTGAATCCTACCACTGTGTGAATCATTGTAATCAATACCTAGCTATACTCACAGTTTGTCAGTTTGTCAGTTCTACTGCATGCTTTTTATGAGGTTTCAGTAAATGTTTCATGAAATAAATCAGTGGCTTTTATCATCCCATGTAATATTCCTTGTATTATTTATGGGGGGTTAGTAATGCAACATGTTGGTTCAGGCTAGACACCTATAAATAATCTAACCCAGTAGGGGCATGAAACAAATATAAGTAGATTTTATCCTTTGAAGAAACCTAGTTAATGACACTCTGATATGAGAAAGATTTGTGGTGATATCTAAAATACAGAGATGAGGAATACATTTTAGTGTTAATATATTCTCCTGAGTACTATCATATTGATAATACTTAAATTCTAAAATTTCACATAGGAGTGCTCAAATAGAACATAAAATGAGAAGTGGGCCAAGCTAAAATAATTGGAGTATGAGAGTTTTTGTTCAAAGCAGCCAGCATTGCTGAAAGAAAGATTGACAATCAAAACAAGAATGTAAAAAAAAATTAGTTAACACTGTGGAACATATATCAGTGGAAATTAACTATGACAACCTCTAAATTCGAAATATTTCTTCCACAATACCTATAACTGCAAGTCACACAGAAGTAAAGTGTGTCTTGGAAGCTTTCCACGGTATACAAAGAAGTTTTAATCTAGTACAGTATGTCTCTTCTTAGATCAGTATAATTCAAGGACTGAGGGATTCTCTGGTGGGAAGCCTCACTTCAACCCTGAGCTACAAATATTCTCCTTTATTAATTCAATGAGTATTTTATTCTCAGAAAAAAATCTAAAGCCTGAATTATTAATTGATGGCTAAATTGTTCTAGAAAACTCCATAGCCTTCTAGTTAACTATCCTTGCTATGATGAAAGCAGGAGCAGCTGCAGAAAGGAAGCAAGACTTCATTCATTCATTCATTCATTCATTCATTCATTCATTCATTCATTCATTCATATAGTTGCCCATCTCATTAATGTGCCTCTGGGTGGCAGAGCATAAAAGAAACAAACAATAACATCATTCCATAATTTTTTAAAAAATATCATTTAAAAAGACTAGGAGGGAGCATATTTGGTATTGCATACATTATAGCCATCTTACCAGATCTCCATTTCCCTGAGATCTCCAAGCCTATTGTCATAGCTATCTTTTTAAGAACTTTCAGAAAATTAGGAATAATGGGGTTAATCTTTCTTCGGGGGATGATATTCCACAAGGCAGGGACCATGGCAGCAAGGGCTCATCTCCCTTGCAATTCCTTAACAAACGGGACCCTTGGATAGCTACCATCTTGTCTTGTTTTGCACTCCCTACCTGTTTGTTGTAGTATTAGAAACTCCAGAAACTGAAGACTTTGCTGGGCATTTTCTTATTAAAAAAGGCAGATAAAGATAAGAAAACTTGGAAAAAGGGAGGAAGAGTTAAAAGTTGGCAGAATAAACAGAGGAAAGGAAAGCAGGAAAGCTACTGTAGCTAAAGCAAAAGAATAATGAAAGGTGATAGGAATATAAAAATATTATATACCCCAAATAAGTCTGGAACAAATTATGCTATTTCTCTTCAAATAAATCTTAGCTATTGGAACTTTGATGTTACATATGTTGACTGCAGCAAGAATACTTTATGCACAAAAATGGAAGGATAGTTCGATTCCCACAATGGATGAATGGCTACAAAAGTGGATGGAGTTAGAAGAGATGGCAAAAGTATTTATTTTTATTTATTTTATTTTAATTCCATTTATATCCCGCCCTTCTCCGAAGACTCAGGGCGGCTTACAAGCTTAGCAGTAGCCTTCATTCTATGTATATGCCTGCTTATTAGGGCTTTCACACACACCCCAAGCGGCATTATTACAAAGTCAGCTTAATTGCCCCCAACAATCTGGGTCCTCATTTTACCTACCTCGGAAGGATGGAAGGCTGAGTCAACCTTGAGCCTGGTGGGATGCGAACCTGCACTAATTGCAGACAGCTGGTGTTACTTAAGGAGGCATTAGCCCACTGCTCCACCAAGGCAAGTAACTGCTTTGATTAAAGAAAAAAACCACAGTTAATTTTGTTTCTACCTGGAAACTGCTTTTGGACTTTACTTTTATTATTACTGGTATATACAAGTAAAAAGGTGAGGTTTTATGCTATTACCTTATTCTACTGTATCAAAAGGAGTCAGAAGTCAATGCTTTTCTTTTTCTTTTTCCTCTTATCCTACACTTTTTTTCTCTTACCCTTTTCTTCCCTTGTTTTCCCATTATTTTCATTTTTCCTTGTACTTCTGTATTTTATATTTTGATAAACTAATAAAATATATTCTCCTGAGTACTATCATATTGATAATACTTAAATTCTAAAATTTCAGATAGGAGTGCTCAAATAGAACATAAAATGAGAAGTGGGCCAAGCTAAAATAATTGGAGTATGAGAGTTTTTGCTGAAAGCAGCCAGCATTGCTGAAAGAAATTAGAAATTAGAAATTTATTAGAAAAAATAATACGTAAAATATTTGAATCAAATAAATCTTGGTTATTACATCCCTTTATTTAGAGTAGTTAGTTGCTGGGAATTTAACTGTTTCTGTAAGATTACATTGTTATACAAAATGGAGGCTAAGAGTATGGGCATATTGATCTATCACAGCATGATGGCTGGGGAATTCTGGGAATTGAACTCAACACATCTAAATTTGCCAAGTTTGAAAAACACTGATATCTTCTATCCATTTGTCAACCTTATTCTTACCTTTCTTTTCTTTTCTCTTCCTTCTTATACATATAAATCCATCTTAGATTATTTCTTCACTGGAAATTGGCAGTAAAATGTTTCAACACCTCCAATGTTTCCTGTTTACACAACATCGGTTTATCTCACTCCTATCCCATTATTTGAACAACATTGTGTCAACTGTTTCTATACTGCCAAATGGCCAGTTGTTTCATCTTAAACCATAGCCAGAGCCATATTGTAATGTGTGACATGAATTGCATTTTCCCTCTCTTTTCTGGGAACTGTGTTGTGTAACCATCCCTGTATTGCTAATAAGAGAGTATTAACAATGACATCTTAAAAAAGAGAGCAGGCAAGTTATTTATTAGCATAACTGCACTTTCAGAACTTCTCCCCAATGAGGAAAAAGTATTTTATCAGTCAGGTCAATTAAACAGAGCCAGGATAACAAAGCACTATTCAGACAAAACCTTTGATACAGCAAATGCTGAATTACTTTAAGAATCACTAATGAGACTCTTAGACATATTTAACAAGTACTGTTCGGTGGGAGAAGAGATTGTTAAAAAAACATTGCTTTCTATGCAGTGCATGAAATATCGACATTAATTTCATAGCATAAATAGTTCATGCCTATGACAAAACCCAAAACATAGCAAGTTCTAAAATTTGCAGATGTCCACCTGGTCATTAAAATGTAAATCACCATCTCAATTAAATTTTTATTTAATGGAATGCTTCCCAGCCCTCATTTCTAAGTGCTAGAATAATTAAAATCTTCAATTAAATTTGTGCTGGCATTCTTGGTTTGCAATCACAGGCAAAGAGAAGGGAGTCTAAAGATAAGTTCAAATGACTTCAGTGTGCAATTTATAATAGTAGTGAGAAGAATCAATGCCCCTATGTGTGAGGAAGACATTTTGGAAAAAAAATTCAATGGTGGAGGACTGCATTTTATACATCTACAAATCAATGAATAGATTCTTACCTACTTCTTTTACAAATATTAGTTCAGTTGGTTTCACACACTATGAAATCTTTGACAGAACTCAAAATCATGTTGCCAAAATAATGCAGAGATTACTCAAATTGTATGGCTATTTCAAGGAAATCGGATTGCTACATTTTTTTAAAAAAACTTCTGGATACAATTATTTCTACCTTACCAATCTAACATTGGTCTGAAAAACAAGGATAGTAGCCAAAATGATGATGCTCAATCCTTAATGGTATACATTTTCACCCATTTTCCAATAAACTATTGGGAAGTCAGTTTAAAAAAATCTAACAATCAAATGCCACAAAAGTATTCTCGAAACTCAAGACTTCCCCTTGACCATGATAAGAAGTAAATCTTCCTTTTAGTTTATGAAAGAAGTAAGTAAAGAAAGCATGAAAGATATGTAAAATAATAAAATGGCCAAACAAATGAAAGAAAAATCTACAGTAACTTTACCTCATTTAGCTTCCGTTTCCTTTCCAGTTCCGATTCAAGGGGCTGAGAATAATCTATAAAGAACTTCATTGATTAGGACTATAAATGATGAAGAGAATCGTCTTCTTGTGTATTCCTATATGCTTCCTAAAATTGCTTTTGGATGTTGTGGGGACATGTACCGATAGCATAATATAGTTTATGGCAGTCTGGTAGTGGGTTTTTTTTTCTCATTGGTGACTCCCAGTTCTGAAAAAGGATTAACTAGAGAAAACACACAAAACTATCATTTTCTTCAAAGGAATAAAATTCACAAAGGAAGGAGAAAATAACAACACACTCCTCTTCCTAGGTATTCTCATGAACAGAGGCAATGATGGCAAATTAGAAACACAAGTCTACAAAAAAACTATTCACACCAAACAAGTGCTCCACTGTGAAAGCAACAATCTAACTTCCCACAAGAGACACAGTGTAAGAACACCGTTTAAATGAGCCCTAACACACTGCAACACATCTGAACATCAGAAAAAAGAAAACAGAGCATCTATACAATGTCTTCCAATGAAATGGATACTCCCTTATCTTTGTCAAAAAGAGCCTAACCACCCACTCTACTACAGCTCAACAACACTGCCAGATATCAAAAAGATTCCAGAAATCAGCAACAGACTATTGCAGCCACATAAAAGTCAAATCCTACTATATAGTTGCAGAGAATTATCCTGTAAAAATTATAAAAAATAAAAAACTAATTTCCTGGTAAGTTTGAATAGCTATGTTTGATAAGCTTTAGCTAATAAACTCTATGTCTTGTTTTATTTTAAACTGTTATTGACCTTTTCTATTGCTGGATTCACACCAAATAGAGAATGGGAGTTTATTGATTTTACATTTTTTAGAGTTATTGACCTCTTTATCCCAAGGGATTCTAGGCAATATAAAAATAGGTTTTTTTAGGCTGAAGAATGGCTTTATATTCATGTGCCCATCTGTTTGCAATAATATATATTTAACTGATTGATTTATTTTTATGTATGATTTATTACATAAATTTGAAGAATGCTCATCTCTGAGAGGTGTGGTGCCTATAGATGGAGTTTTCATGTCACAATAAGGAAGCTGTGAGTTCAGTCCTAGGTAGTGGCAGATATTTTTTTCTCAATGAGTAATTGTCTGCTGCAAACTTCACACCTGCATCAGGAAGGGCATTGGCCAGTAAGTGCTGAGCTCCAATCAGTTGCCACAACCCCATTCTGTAGCAAATGATTAGAGGGTAATTAAAAGGGGGGGAAGTCTGCTCATCTCTAGTTGACTTGAGCTGCTTTATATAATACAATAAATTATTCTTAAGAATACAAGTTTTAGTATATAATCCCTATAACTGGATTTTCATATGCAATTGATCTAAATTATATGAGTGGCAGAAGTCTAACTTCTTCAAACATGTATAATGGAGTCTAGCAACCTCCCCTGCCTCACTGGATTGGTTTTCTGGATTATAACACAGTTGAAGAGAACTATTGCATTAATGTTCTGATTTTGATATTTTTGACATGACATTACAGTCTGAACTTTGGAAGAAAAAAGATAGAAAAGAAGTCCTCCTAGATGTGGATATGTCCTTGAACACACCAAAAATACTTTTACCAGTCTGAGCTCAGAAAACATCTATTGATGACTTAAGTATTTGATTTCAATGGGCTATCCTAACCAAAGCCTTTCAAACTTGGCAACTTTAAGATGTGTGAACTTCAGCTCCAATAATTCCCACATCTTCTGTTCTTCTGTCCAAATAAAACTTGGTTACTACAATCCTGATTTAGGGCAGTTAGTTGTTGGAACCAGAGTAATGAATTGAACTGTTTACTTTTTTCCATGAAATGAAGGCCAAGAGCATGCACATATTGATCTATCCCAACATGCTGGTTAGGGAATTGAAGTCCATGTTTGAAATTAAAGTTGCCATGTTTGAAAAACACTGATGTAGCACCTAAGTTTTGAATAAAAAATATTTGGGTACAGCATTATTTGGGGGGAAAAACATGGATTTGTGAAAGATTGGTCAATCATAATTCACTCTATGGAGCCTAAATGTCTTTCAGCAATAGTAAGAAAAAGTAAAATATTCTTTAGGGCACCTTGGCAATTTAATAGATGAAAACCACTAACCATCACTGCCTTGCTATTTACACTCATTATCATTCCTGCTGTCTTTTGAAGCTGTTACTTGAATGATAAGGGCCCAAGAGGTTCTTAAATAATAAGGTCAAATTCCAATTCAAATGATTGTGGTACCCAAGTTAAGCTTCCTGCATTAATATTCATTCATTTCAATCTGAGCAGAGATTGAAATGTATTAATATTCTCACATGATGGAAGCATTTGTTAAGTTAGCATTTATCTATTGCTGAAATATTTATACATTTTTAGCGTAAGTAAAAAAAAGCAACTCTTTCTCAAGAATTGGTGTTGTGACCATGCCAGATATTATGAATACACAATAAGCAGCCAAAATGGTCCTAATAGTTTGCCAACAAAGCTCAATCATTATTTCAAACCAAAGTGTGACTTCTTTAGTTTTGTTTAGTATGATGCTTGAACTTCACTACCATATTTCATAAACTATAGAATATGTCTTAGCAGATTTTGTGAACCTAGTCAATGGTGTTTTATTCAAAATGTCTAATGCAACATTTGAATCAGATTTATTGCCATGCACACTAAAATTAATAGGACTTTCGTCATTTTTTGTCATCAGCTTCAGTGGATCTATTTAAGCAAGGACAAGGCCTGGTTTAAAACCTATGAAGATATTTATTTATTTATGTCTAAATAACTGAATTGTATAGAACTACTTCCACTTCTTTTAAAAGGTTTTGAGTTTCCTATATACCACAGTGATTGGTGAGCCTGGAGAAATCAGTTTCCATTTCAGAAAAAAGCCAAATGTGGAGCCAGTCAAGTTGCTGAAGTGATAGGGCTGAGTAACTGTATTATGCATGACCACATATTTGGTTAGAATTGATGCTCAAAACTATCTTGACAACAACCTAAGTTTCTGACCTGCATCCATGTTTAGGATGAGAACACAAGATGGGCATGATAAATTACTTGCAACAAAATAAAGGAGTGTTTAAAAAGTAGTCCCCTCCTCCAGCTTTCCAAAATGATAACATTGTGTTGCAGCTTACATTGGACAAGTTGGGTTTCCTTTTCCTCCTTATAGCTGTTTAAAACAGAAGGGAATCTCAGGACATGGTCTGAAGATATGTGAAGGAGTAATATTCAGGAGATTCACAACGCTGGATTAAACACCAGTCTGGAATCTATATACATCCAAAAACTGAAGTTGTCCACAAAACCTATTCAAGTTCAGGATTAATAAATGAAAGTCAAAGAGACATAGAGCAAGCTAGGACTTTTTGGAAAGTAACAGAGGTTGAGAACTTGCTAGAGTTGAGACCAAGGCTAAGAAGTATTTTTTTATGGCTCTGTCCAAGTGCTAAGTGACATGTATGCAGATTGGTTGAATCTTCTATACTGTCACAATTCCTTTTTTTAAAAAAAATTAATCTTGCTAGTGTAAATGTCTAATATTTTAGATATATTATAAGACCTTCTAACCTCTGTATTTCAGTTATATATGCTACTTTGAAATCCAGTATATTAGAAATATGGATATAAATGCATCCTATAAAAACAGGTCACCAAAAGGATGAAGGTCATCAGTATGCTGATGATACCCAGCTTTTCATTTCGACCCCAAACCACCCCAGTGATGTCCTCGACGTGATGTCCCGCTGCCTGGAGGCGGTTCAGGTCTGGATGGGGAGAAACAGGCTTCAACTCAACCCTGACAAGACTGAGTGGCTGTGCGTACCGGCATCTCGGGATATTCAGAATATTCCATCTCTTTCTATGGGGGGTGAGTTATTACCCCCCGTACATAGGGCTCGCAACTTGGGAGTCCTCCTAGATTCACAGCTTTCTTTAGAAGACCATATAGTAGCTGTGACTAGGGGGGCCTTCACCCAGGTCCGCCTGGTGCGCCAGTTGCGGCCCTATCTAGACCGGGATGCCTTACGTACGGTCACTCATGCGCTCGTGACCTCTCGTTTGGACTACTGCAATGCTCTCTACATGGGGCTGCCCTTGAAGACCACTCGGAGGCTCCAACTGGTACAGAATGCAGCCGCGAGAGTTGTGTTGGGAGTTTCCCGATACTCCCATGTTACACCTCTGCTCCGTGAGCTGCATTGGCTTCCAGTTGTCTTCCAGGTGAGATTCAAGGTGTTGGTAATGACCTACAAAGCCCTACATGGCATGGGTCCGGAATACCTTAGGGAGCACCTGCGGCCGGCATCAACTTCCCTCCGCCCAGTACGCTCCCACAGAGAGGGCCTCCTCAGGGTGTCACCGGTCAAAGAATGCCGACTGGTGGCCCCCAGGGGGAGGGCGTTCTCTGTGGGCGCGCCGGATTTATGGAACCATCTTCCGGTTGAGCTCCGGATGGCGCCCGACCTCCGCTCCTTCCGGCGCGATCTAAAGACTTACCTCTTCGAACAAGCTGGCCTGGCCTGATGGGATGGGGTTGGGTTTTATTAATGTGTTTTAACTTTTTTATTGTGTTTTAACTTATTGTAAGAGTTGTGGGCATTCTGTTTAATCTCTTTTAATTTTTGTATTTTGTATTTTGTATTTTGTCTTTTAACATGCATTGCCCTGTTCACCGCCCTGAGTCCTTCAGGAGAAGGGTGGTATACAAATAAAATTAATAATAATAATAATAATAATAATAATAATAATAATAATAATAATAATAATAATAATAATAATAATAATAATAATAATAATAATAATAATAATAACTGTCTAGCTAAAGCAAGAAGAAACCTACATTGGGCAGAAGCAGCACAGGAAGATGCTAGAGGCAGGTGTTCACTTTATATATCCAGATTTTTTACTTACTCTTAAATGTGTAAGTATTTCAGCTTGCAGTAGATAACATGAAAGAAAAAGAAGAGAATGACGAGCAGCAAAATGGATAGTCACAGTTACTGAAGCAATAAGTGCACCCTTGGAAGAAACCAGGTTAAGGACAGATCACTAAATTTATCTAACTGATGGCTAAGAACTGAAAACAACTCAATGGCACATAATCAGAGCAATTAAAAAGCAAATGCTTTTCTCAAATTAAACAAGGTCTACAGTTGATACCTCACATATAGTGAGAACATATAGTAGATAAAGTATGGAATATTTGTTGCTTGTTCTAGTTGCAATAAACCTCAAGGTCTTGTAAGAATATAATGACATATATTCTACTCTTCTGCCTTTTTTTTTGAAGTTTTTGTGCTGATTGTCTGAATCTACTTACAAACTATCCAGCAAGAAGTAGAACAGCACATTTGAGATCCTAAAGGTTTAAACTGCTTGCTTACACTTAAAAAGCATTGTTTAAAATGACATAAACTATTTTCTCTCTCAAGCATGAGCAAAACACTTTAGGCAGCAACATACTCAATCTTATTATCCTATCAAGGTACTTTAAAAAGGACTGCCAGCAACCATAAAAATAATTCACAGCTTGAGGCCATCTGGAACCTGGGAGGCTGCTAGGTAAGTAGGAGGCAATGATTTGTGGTTGTTCTTGAAAAGAAGTCATAGGAAAGTCTTCCTACTAATGTTAGCTGTCACTTTTTAAACCTGTGAGTGAAATTAAGTTCTCATGAAACTTTTAGAGTGGTAGAACATGAAAATAATGCTTTGTCCATTAATTTCCTTGGACTATTTTAATGTTTGTTTATCAAATGTCTACACCACTCATCTCACTTAAATGACTCTAGGCAGTTTACAAGAAAACCATTGAGATAACCATAGTTAAAATCAATATTAAAATACATTTATCTTCTCCAGGCTAAGCATACCCAATAGCTCTAAACTGTCCTCATATTTTTCCTTTCTTAACTCTCGTAATCTTGGTTGCTGCCCTTTAGACATGCTTGCTTGTTGATGTCCTTCGTACGGTGGGGTGCCCAGACCTGTATTATATTGGAGCTTAGAAGTGTCATTTTAAGCTCCAACATCATTGTTTTGTATTTTTTTTCAAAATACACATAACTATCGGAATGCACTATTTAGAAGCAATAGGTTATATATGATATCTGGATTCCTTTTTATCACATTTTGAAATAACAGCATGTGCTACACACTAGTTTTTGCCAACGTGAATCAAATCTTAATCTATTTGTTTTAATGAACTCATCAGGCCAAAGCATAAATTAAGATGGGAGAGATGAAATACTTGGATTGCTTAACCACCTGGGCTCTCTCAAGTTTTAATTCAATGAGGAAACATTTCATTATGTACCAAAAGTGCACTGATATTGCTCAAGTAACAATATTGATGTTTCTATGTTGCATTTTGCAAATGCTCAAAAATATTTTGATTAGGCAGACAGATGGGAAAATTCAGGTCCCTATTTTTCTTTGCTTATTCTCCTTTTCTTTTACTCTACTCTCCCCAAAACAACAAACCATTGGATTATCAAACAAATCAACACAGAATTCCTATTCAAGGCACAAATTACCAGGCTCAAATTATCATACAGTACTTTGAATGCATTATCTGAAGGCCCAGTTCTCTGCAGAAGGCTCTGATGTTGGGAAAGGTGGAAGGAAAGAGAAGGATGACTAGCAGCAATGTGGATAGATTCAATTACCGTAGTAATAGTGCACCATTGAAAGAGTTAAAGGACCAATTTAGGGATAGATCATGATGTAGAAAATCGATATATGTGGTCACTAAGAATTGATAGCTTGATGAAACATAATCAATCAACGCAGATGATAACCATATTGACCTTTCAGTTATAAATCATCAACATAGAAAAGGGAACAAAAAGGAAGATAATATATTAAACATGGTTCTCTATGTATCTGCCACCTGGAGTTGTTCTTTAAGTTAAAGGACTGTAATCTTTGCCTCGTCAACCTTAAAAAAAGTTGTCTTAAAAAGAAAGGAAAAATATTCGTTTCATTTTCCTTATTACATATTCATTTCATGTCCATAATGCTGACCTGGCTTGAGAAAAAGCTTTTTCCAATTTCTTACACTGGAAATTCTTACATCTAGACATATAATATGTTCTGTATTATATGTGCTTTGTTAGAAAGTTGCTGACATAACTTAAAAGGTATAAAATACAGGCAGATAAAAAGAACCTGAGGTCAAAAATGTAATAAATTGAGATTGCACAGAGGAAGAATCACGTTTTTCTTAAATCCCATGTAATTTTGATCATAAAATGATTTCTTCCCTCATACCTGTCTTCCATACTCCTCTGTCGTAAAATTAAGCACTCAATTTCCTAGTCTCAGTATCTCAGTCTGTATAAGTAATAGTTTTATGTGTTCGGTCCTTTAGCAGTCACTCCTGTCTTCCATTCTGGGGATGTGTATCCATATCTCCATTTACAATGTAATCACATGCAGATCAAACCATTATGTACATACAAATATATTCACATAATCAAGAACCCTCTATTATCCGAATTCCAGCTAGGAGGAAGGGTACTGTTTGTTCTGGAACTTAAATCAACCAAGATTCAGTAAGATTCAGATTTGGGTCTTGCATTATTTAGAAAAGCCTCAGTTTACTTCAGGCGTCTCACAAATCTGTCCCAGTCACCTAGATTTAAGTTGAGCTTGAATGAAGCTATTGCAGTATTCTTATTTAAACAATACATTGGCATTAGACTGGAATACAGCTTGGAAGCCAGTACAGATGAAAAGCCAGATTCTGTAAGCAATCTTTCCAAGTTATTGTGGAATGATTGAAATTTCTGCGCAATTTCCAAAGGAGGGGGGGATCAGAAAAGAACAGCAATAGAACAGCAATTACAGTTTGTTATTTTGTTTAACTTGAAAAAGTTGTTAAATGGTTAATAAGCTTGATTGGGATCCCTTTGGTATAGCCTCAATCTAATGATTATTCCTCTTTCAAACCAAATGAATAGTTAATTCTAATATTCCTTTGTAGACTTGATTAACTTGTCAGGATCTGCCTAATTTACTTCCTGGAATTTAATCACTGAGCAAGTACAAAAATGTGCTTCATTTAAGGGACATGCTATTTAACGTAGTCTAAAAACCCCAGCAGAAGGAGGGGGGGAAACAATCTTTCCATTTCAAATAAGCTAATGTCCCTGGGTGTGCAAAAAGATTTGGTACCTCAAATTGATTTGGTTTCATTGGAATAGCCATTGTTTGTGCATTTCTGAATGCCATTGTTCCTTTTCAGAATGTGTATTTTTTTTCCCTTAATTATCTTTTTTCTACAGTCATACTTCGTATACGGGTCAAACTTTCAGTTTATTTTTAAGAGCCCCCAGATGAATACATTGAACCAACTATAATTATATTGTGTATGAAATTTGTTTCTAAGAAAATTTTAAAAGTTTACTGTGGGCAGGAGGATTTTGCCGCGTGCATGCTCAATAGTCAAGCCAAGTAAAGTACAATTGGATATTATGTCTGAAAAAGAAGAGAGCAAAATAATTTCCAGAGGCAATTTCAAGAATGCCATTTTTAAACAGACAATAGGTTGCTAGAGTACAGATCTAGTTTTTTTTCTGAAAGTTTCAATATGTATGCCATTTTATAGTGGCTTGTTACAAGGGGTGAGATTTTTTTTCCCATCAAGGAGAAGGTTCCCTCTGGAATCTTTGCAAAACATAGGCCTGTGATCGGTGCAACTGAAGGTCAAAAGCAGTCCACTTCTGACTATTATAGAAGACAATTATGTTGTTTGAATATTTTGTTTGAATTACATCACTGCATTTTTGTTCATTTATTCATTCCTTAATCTTTGGAAGTCCTGAATGAGAAACCTATTTGCACAAGTAATTCTTTAGGTCATGATAAGATCACCAAGATACCATCAAAAGATTTATAACAATAGTATAAAGTTCATTTGTGCAAGAAGACAAGCTCCCATTTAACCCATATATTTATTCAACTATGTTTGTGAATTTGTGGCAAAATGGTGGTAATGAAACAAACAGGTAATTTCCTTTTCTTTGAAAAGGAATTTACCTGCAAAAATAGGAAAAAAAACTAGGTGCTTAACATTTAGATGTGTGAGTTGCAGGAGTTTTGAAGCTGAGATGCACAAGATTTCTCCTCAGATGGATCAGCTGAAGGTATTAAATGGGATAAAATTGTATGGTTATGCGTATTTAGGCATATGTGTGCACAAGCAATTGTATTTAAAGATTACATTCTCTGAATGACTGGTCCACCAGGAAATGTAGGGAGAGCTTTGAGCATGTAAAGTTCATGCAACCTGTAATGTATGTTAGTTAAAAATACATTTAACGGTTGCAGCTGGCAAGCACAAGTTTGACAGTTCCCTTTGACAGCTGACAGCTCCACACACGGTTACCGCTGACAGCTGCGAGTTGACAGCTCCACATGCGGCTACTGTTATTGGTTAAGAACATAAATGGTGGGAGAATCCTAGGCCGGGGATTGGCTGAAGGCTCGCCGGCCTTACTATAAAAGGGGGTTTAAAACGCACTGACTGTGTTCCTGCACAGATGAAATAAACCAGCTGAACCCGACCCAGTCTGCTGTCCTTATTGAGCAGGAACCCACCGGTGAACACTACACAACCTATCTTTCTATTAAAGTTCATATGATCATGTAAAGAGTGAGGTATTTATCTTTATATTTTAGTAGTATTTTTCATTTGAGGGGCCATTGTGTCTAAATGCAGTACATAACTTCTCATGATCTTGCTTCTCCACATACTGTATATGCCGAGAACTACAGATGCATATCCATCCCTTTTCTTTTATCATCTAAATAAGGAATATGGTGGCTCATGAGTTAGGACACTGGACTGACAATAAGCTGGCTCACGTTCAAGACCTTTTCATGGGATGGGGTGAACTCCTGTCACATGCTCTAGCTCCTGCCGATCCAACAATTTAAAAGTGGGTGACCACAAATTGATAAATAGGTACAACTTTGGTGGCTAACTTAATGGGGAAGTGAAAGGAGTCCCTACTGGGCATCCCCTGGGCAATGGTGATGTCACCAAGTGATCCTTTCATCATGGAAGCACTTTGGCACTCCTGACATGATTGTAGTATCATCTATTGTAAAAGGCAAGTGGAGAAAACTGATTTTTTTTCTGCTTCAGGACAAAGTTTGCTAGATTGTACTTGGAGCTGAAGAAAGACTGTATGTAAAAGGTATACCTTCATTCAGAAACAAACTAAAATGTGTAAATGCCCAGAACTTCTCCAGGAAGTGAGGAGCAGGTAGTATCAATAATGAAAATACTTCAAATATAGTTCACGGATTGTATGCATTTTTCTCACAGGAAATATTTCCACTGTTTGGGAGAAGCTGTGAGCCCTCTCATCAAATAAGCCAATCACTCCTCCAGAGAGAAGCATTAAATATCCATAAATATTTAATGGCAGGGTGCCATGAACAATCATAAAATACCTAATTACCAGAAATATATTTTGATGAAATTGATCCACTCCTACTTTCAAACTGCTCCCTATCACCTCATCTTGTCTTTGTTTTATTTATGAGAGAATGGATATATTTCATAGCAATGCACCAGTTGTTATTGTATTTTTCAAGAATGTTTATGATCCTATATAGTGCCAGAGGGATTTTAGGGCAAGGGACAATGATGATAAAGATTGGCATTTTTCATTCTTTTCAGCATATTAGCCATAAATCAAGAAGCCTTCCATTGTAAAGAGACGGGTCTTCAGGCACACAGATGACCTTGGCAGCACATTGCCACTTTCTGTTTTCTATGTATTTCACAAAGCAGGACACAGCTCTTCCCCTGTACTCCACTACTTTTGTGAAGTTACATCTAACTTGTCTAGAGAGACCAGCCTACTTGTTTTAAAAATTATATATGCAGACTTGATTAACCATCACTGTCTCTCTCATTTCAAACTTCATTAAAATATTTCTGGCCCAATTCCAATGTGATTTTGAAAAAGCAAAACAAGTGATTAAGAGGCATCAGGCATTAGAGGCAGGTTCACATAATTAAGGAAGCTCATATGCCTTCACACAGAATGTCTCTATTTTCTTAAAAGAATGGTCAGCAAGTGATTAGCTGAATACTAGTTTCTTGTTTAGCAAAACCTAACACATAGCTGATTAAGGTCTCTCTATATATGAACCAAGCTTAGGTTCACAGAATATACATTAAGAGGAGAAGATTTGATGTCAGCACAAATTAGATAGGGCTAGGGATGTCAACACAGATTAAAACCAGGCCACCAGTGGTATTTCCTATTGTTACTGGGTGGCACCTTTCTTCACCGCACAGGGGATATTTATCCAGAAATCATCTGATCCAGAATAACTGCCACTTATTTTGGTCTTGCAAGGATCTGAGAATGTTATGTGATTCTTCATAAAGCCAGGTCAGATGGAGAGTGAGACATACGTTCCTCATTCAAATACCTACTAAGAGAAAACATTGGAGAACAGAAAGACTCAGCAAAAGCAAGAAGTATGGACAGAACTGGAAGACTGAGTGAAAGGTACAATCAACATCACTGCCATTATGAAATTAAGAGAAGTAAGTTGTGAGAAAATAGTTAAGGGTATGTATTATGTACATAGGGGATGTCACACACATAGGAGATGTCACACAGAGATAAGCCACTGACACCACCAGGTGGCAGGGTGCTCTGTCAGGATTGGAAGGGCATCCTTTGGCGGGAAATCCAGATATTGGGATTGGTTCGAAGTATACCTGGCTAGGTATATAAAAGGGGCAGTTGCCTTTTGTTAGAGTTAGTCTATGCTGAAGCAATAAAGTGTACTATCATGAACCCTGTTGTCCTGAGTCGTCCATCTTGGCCATGCGGTCCAGAACTCACGATCTAACTGCCACTTATTTTGGTCTTGCGAGGATCTGAGAATGTTATGTGATTCTTCATAAAGCCAGGTCAGATGGAGAGTGAGACATACGTTCCTCATTCAAACACCTACTAAGAGAACAAAAAGACTCAGCAAAAGCAAGAAGTATGGACAGAACTGGAAGACTGAGTGAAAGGTACAATCAACATCACTGCCATTATGAAATTAAGAGAAGTAAGTTGTGAGAAAATAGTTAAGGGTATGTATTATGTACATAGGGGATGTCACACACATAGGAGATGTCACACAGAGATAAGCCACTGACACCACCAGGTGGCAGGGTGCTCTGTCAGGATTGGAAGGGCATCCTTTGGCGGGAAATCCGGATATTGGGATTGGTTCGAAGTATACCTGGCTAGGTATATAAAAGGGGCAGTTGCCCTTTGTTAGAGTTAGTCTTTGCTGAAGCAATAAAGTGTACTATCATGAACCCTGTTGTCCTGAGTCGTCCATCTTGGCCATGCGGTCCAGAACTCACGATCTAACTGCCACTTATTTTGGTCTTGCGAGGATCTGAGAATGTTATGTGATTCTTCATAAAGCCAGGTCAGATGGAGAGTGAGACATACGTTCCTCATTCAAACACCTACTAAGACAAAACATTGGAGAACAAAAAGACTCAGCAAAAGGAAGAAGTATGGACAGAACTGGAAGACTGAGTGAAAGGTACAATCAACATCACTGCCATTATGAAATTAAGAGAAGTAAGTTGTGAAAAAATAGTTGAGGGTATGATTTTGGAATTCTGCCTTCTGTCTGAGGAAATGCCAAGTGAGTACAGGCTGAAGGAACTTGAAATGTTCAGTCTGAAAAAAATAACACATAATATCAAAGTTTGACTACATTAAAAACTGCCATAAGTAGTATAAACTGGAACTATTTTCCATTACCAGGGAAAATAGAACCAGAAATGAATGCAATGTTCATTGTATTTAAATATAGGGGGGGAAATTTATGATGGTAAAATCTATAAATATTGGAACAGTCTACCTGCAATGTTTTTAAGAATAGGCTGAACTTCCACCTTTCAGTAATAATTTAACTACCTTTCTTGCATTTTGAAGAAGACTAGATAATAGAATAACAGAGTTGGAAGGAACTTTGGAATTCTAGTTCATCACCTGCACAAGCAGGAAACCCTATACCATTTCAGACAAATGGTTGTCCAATTTCTTTTTAAAAACCTCCAGTAATGGAGCACCTACAACTTCTGAAGGCAAGCCCTTCCACTGAATGATTGATTGACTGACTGATTGATTATTCTGATAGGACATTTCTCCTTAGTTCTAGGTTTTCTCTCCCTGATTAGTTTCCATCAATTGCTTCTTGTTCTGCCTTCAGGTGCTTTGGACAATAGACTTACCCCCTCTTCTGTGTGGCAGCCCCTTAGATTTAGGAATACTGCTACCATGTCACCCCTAATCCTCTATTCACTAGACTAGACATAACCAATTTCTGCAACTGTTCTTCATATGTTTTAGCCTCCAGTTCCCTAATAATCTTTATTGCTCTTCTCTGCAGTTTTTCCAGAGTCTCTTCATCTTCTTTAAATTGTGGTGACCAAAACTGGATGCTCATGTTGCCTTCCAACTCCATGATTCTAGGATTCATATGTCTACAAAAATATATTTGATTATATTTGTAAATATTTGATTTACTGCAAAGAAATACCAACTGCTTCTCAATTATCAGATAACAGAAGAGGGAGAGGGAGAATCGGGCCCATCCTTTGCTATTATACAGTACTTTTCTTTTTGACAAGGAAAAAGGAAAAAAATGGAAAGTCCTCATTCAAAATTTCTGCTTGCAAAAACAGAATGCCAGCCTGTCATTCATAACTTAAAAATAATGTTTACAAAGTGTGAATAGCCAGCCTGTTGTTTCAATGCAAATTGTTTTTATAAGGACAAGGATACAATAGCTGGTCTCCACAGAAGAGTTCATTTGACAGCAAGTGTACCTGCATTGATAGATTAATGCTGGCTGACCTCTCATTCTCTCTTTTTATCTACACTGGCCTTTAAATAAAGAAACTATCTCTTTGCTTGGTTGACACCCTTCCTTCTGCCAAACCGACAGAGTTGAAATGTGACTAAGAGAAGCAATTAAAATAGATCTGTCATCTTATTCAAATGTGTAGCCTGCAATAGTCTACCTACAAAAGAAGCAGACAATATGGGATAGTAATTGAGATTCTTCCCTGTTGACAGCTTATGACAAATCTGGACATTTTCTTTATGCTCTACCTTAAATGTGCCAAACATAGACACCGATTATAAGTGAAAAAAACTTTGAATGTGACACATCAAAAGCACAGTGATGTCAAGTCATCACATACTGTAGATGGAAATCGAAGCAAAATTGGAACAGAAACGACCAATTTTCATAGGTATTTGTGCACTATGGTGAACTTAGCAAGAGTTTATTTGGTGACAGAAGAATGGCAGGCAGGCAAAATTCTGTGCAGAAAACACTGTGTTGAAAGGGACATCATATGACACCTGGTCAACTCTCTGTGATGAGGGAAATCTTAAGCTAGTCTATCTCCAGCCATGTGGAAGTTATATTGTCCAAGATTTAGTGCAAAGTAGAATTTCACAACTTCCACCAAACTGAAATTGATTGTTAAAATCTGAGTCAAGTCCTTGTTCGGTCATAATCAGTAAAATTCATTGGGTACATTTTGCTTCCCCAAAATGTCATCAAGCCACCAGCACAATATACTGTAGATGTAGATTCAGATTACTTAGAAAAGCAGTGTATTTGGTAAGGGATTTATTACTGCCACTAACAATTTGTGGAAATATAAAATAAAATTGTATTTGTGCTGGTGCTATGCTCAGACACCATCAGTAAAAGTAAGATTTTTCCCCCTAATGTATATACTACATATGCTCAGGGCTTTTGCTGTCATAGGATGCACCTGTTGTGACTCAGGGCCAGCCTGTGGGTCCGACAGCCGGCTCCGATGTATCGGAGGACTCAGATGTGGGGGAGGAGGGAAACGAACCGGCTGATGATGATTTGGAGGCTTTGCAGAGTCCTCAGCCGGGGACCTCTTCTCAGCTGTGTGAGCCCGAGAGTGCGGAGGATGATGACCCACAGCTGGCCCTGTTCAAGGACGCCCGACGCAGGAGGCAGACGAGCAGGGACAAACAAAGAAAGACTATGGGACTCCTCGGGAGGAGGCACAGGGAGACCACGCCCTGAGCTCTCTATAAAAGAAGTGTTTGGGGAGGGGCTGGTTGCTGAAAGCAACTTTTCCGCTTGAGAAGACAAGCTCTTGTGTTTTTGTTAACTGCGTAATTAAATCTTGGCAGAAGCCTTTTAGCCTTGGACGCTTTCCAGACTCTTCTTTTAATTAGGGGTTGCGAGAAGAGGGCTGGTTCAGAACAGCACCGGAACGGCATTCTGGCACCTTTTTTTTTAAGGGAAGAACTGGCTCCTTCTAAGCTGCCAGCACGAATAAAGCTCTGGCTTGGTGAAAGGAAGCTGCCCGGGGAAATCATGGCCCTGAAAGCAGACCCTCTTCTCTGCCTTGACTCACGGGGCTCCCTGTGCCACTGCCACTGCCAGGGACTAGGACTAGCTCCTGGAGCGAATCTCTTCAAGGGACCAAGCGTGTTCCCAAAGCAGCACCACCACTGCCGCCTTGGTCACTCTGGCTCCGGAGGTGGCAGAAGACATCCCAGCTCTGAACATGTGCCCTCTCAAAAGCCACAGCAATGGCATCCATCAGCTGATGCTGCTCACATGATCTGAGCCTCAGAAGATCCATAAAGCAGTCCCCCCCCCACTCCATAAAGGGCTTTCGACTGGAGCTGGATGAAGCATGCTAGAGGCTTCCACCAGTCCACTGGACCTGTATGTGAGTTCCGGCAACTTTTTTTTTTTACAAAAAAGCACTGTATATGCTTATTAATGGCAACGGCAATAGCATTTAGACTTATATATGGCCCCATAATGCTTTACAGCACTCTCTGAGTGATTTACAAATGTTAGCATATTACCCCCAACAATCTGGGTCCTTTTTTACTGACTTTGGAAGGATGGAAGTCTGAGTCAACCTTGAGGTGGTCAGGATTGAACTCCTGGCCGTGAAGAGAGTTAGCCTGCAATACTGTATTTTAACCACTGGGCCATCACTGATCATAGAAGATGACTGATGGTGAAAGAGAAGCAAGCTTGGAATTTAACAAACTGACAGATGAGCTGAAAAGGAAACAGAACCCATCGGCCTTGTCATTCTAATAGAAACAGTGAGAGTATCCAGCCAGCCAGCCAGGAACTGGTAGACCACCTTTGTTTCCTTTCCTGTCCCAATACAACAAGAGCACAGAATAGCAACAGAAGTCAACTAACTTGAAAGTAGTTATGGAGTGGGATTTTGTTATAAGCACAGGTAACAAAGGAGAACAGAATTGTTCCCACACTGACCCAGGAATTCCCAGCCAAATGTCAGGTTTTAGAAGACTTCTTTTCTAAGCTTTGTTTCAGGATGGAGGAGACAATGGAAGCAGTTCATCAGAACAGAATCATGACTCCACGGATCTCCAGTGGGATGCCACCAGTAAATCACTGGAAAAGGTAAAAGTCCAAGAGGTTATATGTGTTGTGCATAGAATTCAATTTCAGCAAAAGGCAGAGGCCTTGAGAGGCTGCGATCAATTTCTTGTTCTGTCCAGGTGTATAAGTCCAAACACCCGTTCCATAGACAGAGAGGCAGTTCTAGTCTATAAGAACCCATACAAATATTTGTGAAAATTCTGGCACTATTTCTGGTTTGTCCTCCTTGGAATTCATAGGTCTCTCTAGTAATCCTTGTGAACAGTTCTGCTCCTATATTGATTGCTGGTAAATATAAAGCAATCCCAGACAATTGTCCAATGCCCAAAGTATAAGGCTTATTGGAGCAATTTGGGTAGCTAAATTCATCACACTCCTAGCCCTGTTGAAGGGATATTGGCAAGTATCTCAGGACTAGAAGACTGTTCTGCTTTCACCATTCATCAAAGGCTGTTTTGTCATTTGAGTTAAGGAATACCTGCCATTTACAGGTCAACCAATTTCTCTGAGATTATAGAGACTTTGTTATGGCATATAATATTGGCATGTATTCTGGGATGAACACATGTGTTACCTGGAGTAGATATTGAAATCCATTAGATAGAATGAGCTAACCAAGACAAAGAAATGTTACATTCCTTTACGTCAATTTTTGAAGTACATGGTTGCTCAGGGCAATATTTCATTCAAGTGATGAAAGAAGAGGCTATATAACTGATTGTCCTGTTCTGAAAGCCAAACATCAGGTGAAGTCCTTCTTAGGACTGGACAGATAATTAGAAGCTTGTACCCTAACAACCTCCTAGTCATCCTTCTGAGTGAGTACATCGAGAACAGAAGTTGATGGGGAAAATGAATTGAAAGACATAAAATTGTCTTTGAGTATTATGCTGTTTTTAATTGTTCCACCTGATACACAAGCGCTCAAATTATGCTGATTATTTATGCTCCAGAGTGGGAACAATATTCATGCTCATCTCCTTATTGTTATTTATCAGCATAAAACTCCATCACTATTTGTGAGGCCAAGGATCTATCTATCAGACTGATTATAGCTGTTCTTCACAGTCCAGGAAACAGACATTCAGTATATAGTCTTGTATCTTCCAGAGGTCTGACTTTGACTATGGCTATACTCTGTCAGACATTGTTTTGAACCTGGAGCCTAAAGAAATGCCTGCTTGAGTGGGAGTACATTGAGGGGAAAAGTGAAGCTGGTTTTGTAGAATCTACCTTGTTAGTTTGGATTTGGGTAATCCCTTCTTTAATTCCTGACTCCTTGAGTCTCCACAGGGTCTATCTAGCTAACAAAAGAAAAACAGGACAGTGGTGCCAGTGAACAACAGTGGAAGCAATCAATGAGTCTCATTCCAGGCTCTGTCGGTTGGGTGGGGCCGGCTTTATGGTGAGGAGGAGATTTGTTTAGACATTTACATATATTACAAGAATCCTTAAACAAAAGTCAGTTTTCAAAGATGCAGACCATGGCCATTTTCTATATTTCTTAGCATACTTTGTTGTTATTAATTTTTAGCCTTAATATCATGATAAGCCGTTGAGAAATAGGTCTAGCAATTTATCACTCTGCATGTATAGTTTTACATTACATGAAAATCCTATGCATGTGCATTTAGAAGTTTTCCTGAAGCCAGTGGAATACATTTCCCAGTAAATATCCACAAGATTGAAGTTTTAGTGCAGAATCATCTACGTTTTACTCTGAAATAATTCCTATAAATTTTAATGAAAGTTGTTCCGTGTGTAAAATTGCAACCTTATTTAGGTTTTACTTGTGCAATGAGTGCTGTTTAAAAAAAAGAGTTACTCCTTTTCCTCTTTCCACATTTTGTCCTTTTAAAAATGGAAAGGAAAGATTAGTTACTGCAATATTGGTGTCATTATTGTCTTTAATGCATTCTGTGCGTGCAGAGTACTAGCCTGAATTACAGGCGGAGTAGGCATGTTTAAAGTACTTTCTTTTAAAAATAATATTATGCACCATATAAAAAAGGGTTTAATTCCTTTGACCATGTATTCACTGCAGAATAAATAACAACAAGAAGGTCAGCTGCATGGCGTGTAATTAATGTAATAATTCAGTCTGACCCTGTTGATCCAGAATATTTTCCCATTTAGGATGGCAAAAGCAGGCCAAAATGATTAATGATGCAATTTGTCTCCAAACAAGAACAAGATTTGGTTCAGAACCTATTTCAGCAATTTGTTAAAAAGGCTGATTCTACTCAGAATGATTTGGGGACCACATTAGAGAACTTTCAGGCACTCTGGTGCCTAAGAATTTGTCCCCTCCTGCCGATTACAAGCAGTGAACGTATTGCTTCTACCTACGGTACTACTCCAGGGTGTAGAATTAATCTAGAAATTGACAGTGCCAGCATGAGTTCCACCATTACCACCTCTGCCTCTCCCCCAGAAGCATTACATGGTTTCAACCACCAAAGGATGTTTTTGTATTGATCCTAAAGGAAATTGTGTTACAGTACAAGTTGGTAATAGCAAAAGACAGTTGTAAAACTAGAATACTGTAGCAGAGTCAGCTTACAAAATAAACTTTACACACAATAGTGGTTGTAAAAAAAACGAATTCCACTGTCAAGTAAGAAATGCTACATTTCAGTGCTACATTCCCACTTGGTCTCGGCAAACAACAACTATTAAGCTTTCAGAAAAGTTTATCATTTTTTTTTCAAAACCAAAAGGAAAAAACTGCTTCTGCCATTGGGGAAGGAAATTGCATTTATTACAAGAGAACTGAGGATTCTAACATAGTTAAACAGGGTAGATGTTTTGGAAAAGCTTCCACAGGGGCAGTTTTAGGTTTGTCCAGCTGATCAAGTAATAGCAGAAAAGACTTGGGGATTCCAGAAACAGGATTGCCACAGAGAAGGAGTCTCTCAGCAGTTTTTAGGCTGCTCCATCCTAACTCTGATCCCTCTTAATGTGTAAGTGTCTATTGCTTTCAGTGGAAAAAGATGGGGAAATTAATTTGAAGTACTGAAATGCATATGCCACTTGAAAACAAAGCAAGAAACCTTATTTTAGGTGCCAATTTCTTAGTGTACATAACTAGAATATATATGAATTACAATCTTAAGTCTTCCATGATATTTCTGAGTTCATCACTATCTAGCCTTGGAGCAATTATGCCTTTTGGATTTGTGAAAATTCCCATCAGTAAAAGCAAAGAAACAGATATACAGAAGCAAGAGGAGCTAGCTTAATGGAAGGGACTCCATTACATGCTTGAATGAATCCTCCTAGCTACAAAACCTGCCTGGGAATGTATTAGCAAACTATATGCTGCATGGATTAATAAGCAGCCAGTGGAATCAAGTGCTGATGGGGCTTGCCATTTTTTTGTCCATTTGATGGAGCAGTGGAATGCTTAGTACTAAATATTTAGTATCTTTCCCTCTCCTTGTGCAGCAATTGAGTTCCTGTTCAAAAAGCTACTAGAGACTGGCAGATGGAGAACCAAACACCAGTGCAGGCCTTTCTGGGACTGGCCAGATTATTAGAAGCTTATTAGCCCATAGTGGTGTTATGTACTGATGTTAACAGTTAATGTGTTTGATTTAAATGTGTCTCCAACTGTTTTGGATGGAAACTGAAGTTTGCATTTGAGCAGGAAAAACAGCTTTAAATTTGATTGGTCACGCCTAGTGGCAGCACGTATAAATAGCTGTCAGTCTGTCCGTTGAGTTCAGTTTTATTCTTCTGCAAATAAACCTGTTGCATTAAATCGGTCTGGTTAATGTCTCCAAGAACCCACTATACAATAAGTGGCAAAAACAATCAGGAGTTTGATAGCACCTTTCTGATTAACAAGTTAATTAAAAGGCAATCTGATGAACTGAACTGCAGGTTACGAAAGTATTTGCATTTTATTGAAATTTGTCAGTTGGAAAAGGTGTTAGCAGACTTATCCTGATTTTTATAGGCTTGTAGAAAAAGCAAGAAAAATTGTGAACAAATGCACCTAATCTCTACATACTGCAGAAATTAAAGCAGAACACCCTTGAGTGGTATAGAATTTCATCTCCAAAATTTTCATGAGTTTATTGTTCTTCCTAGACATATGCCCTATCAACCTGAGGTATGTGCTCTGATTCTGACTTCTTTGCCATCCTTCCCTACACACACAACCTGATTTTCACCACTTTTTATATAATGCATGGAGAAAGGCTAAAGTATCTGGAGCCAGTTGGGGGCATGGAGGTTTGCTGTAAAATTTAAATGCTGTTTATTCAAGGATACAAATTCTATTCCCTGATCCAATTTATCCCCATTGAACACATTTTAGACAGCATGGCAGAATGAGGGGACTCAGCTGGAAGGAAAATGCCTTTTTCTCCTTTTGTATGATAGTTTGAGCAGTTCATTTCACAGATACATTGTCCTCTTCTAAAAACATTGGGTGTAGAATAACATGAAAAGGAGTCTTTCATCAATATTTCAGGGACAGGTGCTAGTTAATTTTCTTATCTTTACAAAAAAATTATTCCTTGCTTTTAAAACTATTTTTTCATTCTACAGGGCTATGTTTCTTTGCATAGTGTGTAAGCCGTAGAATGTGTAGCTAGCAGGAAATGTCGATACACTGCTGGGACAGTGAAACCATATATTACAATACAATAGCCTTGTTCTGAAATCATGTCAGAAAGGGTTGCCAATGAGAATGTGAACAGTGGCTTTTGACATCTACTGCAAAATTGCAGGCAGTGGAGTGTGTGTGTGTGTGTGTGTGTGTGTGTAATTCTCTGCCTTCCTGCAAAGTTCAGAACAGGAAATAGCAGTATATGTGCCTTTCTTTTCTTACAGCCAAAAAATCCCTTGTGACTAAGATGTCCTATGGCTTTTCAGGATTTGACAGAAAATTCAGTGTAAGAGTCTAATATTATCCTTAAGAAAATTTTAAAGATACTCTGAAGCAGATAGCAAAACTATCTGCTTTTTATTTTCTAGCAAGACTAATTTCATTGCCTTCCACTGTTAATTCATATCACCTAATTCCCTTCTAAGACACAGCAAAGTCACTTGCCTTTTAAATTGCAAGGTAAGGGCACGGTTCTTTTTCCCTGTACTCAAAACTTCAGCCTCCAAGCATGTATATTTTCAAATCATGATGTGAGCTTAATACACTCCTTTGTTCCTAACCTATCTATTTCCCAATTTAGTTAAGGATTTGTATCTCTTTTTCCTTTTGGAATCAAGTTGTTAGCTGATTTATCCCTGGATGGGTAGAACACTTGATCTTGCATTCTCTCAAATCCCTGGGGAATTATCTGCACAGGGTAGACCACATTCTGGGATGGCTCTTCCTTTTCCATCTTCAGAGCAGTTCTCTCTAACATGCCCAATTTTTTTTCAGCAAATGTATCCAGAATTGCTCTCAAATTTACAAGTCTTCAGTGATGCAAATACTTCCTAAACCAACTAAGGTGTAGGAGCCTAGATTGGTTCCCCCAGATATCCCTGCAGTTCCCAAATTACTGGCATTCTGGAAAGCCTTAAAGAGCTGGCTGTTCTTCAAGGCTGTGGGATAGCATGGTTGGGGCCCCTGACAGATTGAGTAGGTAGGTAGTTAGCTGGAACATTTCTTAGATTCTTGCTGTTAATCTATAAATCATAACTATTGTATTTTATTTTTATTTTATTGGTTTCATTGTATATCAACAAAAGGTGGAGTTATGCATAAATTAATGTATCTAAACCATAGTTTGCCAACAACTAGAATTATTAAAGACAATCTTAGTTCCCAGCTATTACCTCCATTCCATTTGGCCTCCTTTCTTCTTCCTAGTGTCCTCCCTGATATATTTTTTACTAGCCCACCTCTGGAGAGAGCTTACCTGTTACTCCTTTTCCCAATGAAAACTCTTCTTATCAGCAAACTAGCCCAAACAAGTACAAAGTATTTGCTTGGATATCTGCCTGAAAGTAGGAAGCAAGCAAGCAAGCAAAAAGCTGTGGTGCCTATAAACGTGTCACCCAAATGTCACATTTGGAAAAACTGAGACCCAGTAAGAGTAAGGAAACCTGCCCAAATATTTTCAAGTTTTTTTAATGCATTAAGTATTTGAATTACTTCAATTACTTTATTTCATTATGCTGAAGATATTAGTGACCTATTTTTTTTGCATTTTTTTCTGAAATATATATGCTAGCCTTTGCTTCACCATACAAACAGATTCATACACTTCAGATATTTGACTGAAAAGCACTGAAGCTGAACTAAGTAAAAAAATCACCCAAGTGTCAAAATTCCAAGCAAGGGATTCTAAAACCATATTGCTATTAACTATAAGGCTAAATGTCCATACTGTGCATACAATCAGTGAGATAGCAGGGCCAGGATAATCACATTATAATCCATTTCAAACTAAGCTGAACGGTGATATTCTTCACATGGTGACAGAGGGAATCTGCTTCCTTTCCAGAACTGATAAGCTCAGGTAAAAAGCTGGTTCATTTGAGAAGAGTTTGCAATGTAAATAAAAACTTTGTTAGAGGTTACTTTATACAATAATTCTGAATTTAGGAAGAAGAAGAAAGAGAAAATATAAATTATTTTCGATGAAATAAAAAGAAAGGGATTAAAGAACACCCCAAGGAATGCAAGTATTTCCCAAAAAATTAAGATGTTAGCACAACGGTTATATATGTCAACAACAAGAGAAATGGAAATAATATTATAAAATTAATTATTAACGCAAATAAATTTTGAATTTGGGAATACACCTGGGAAATGGCTGACTTATAAATTGTGAAGAGAAAGAGAAGGCAAAACCATATTAACAACGTGTCTATAAAAAAAATTTCATCCATATTATACTTTTTTAATACAGAATACAGTATCCCATTGGAGAAAATAGATGAATATCTTAGAAAACAAAAATGACTGAAGATTGTAGAACAGACACAAATTATGAATGGACCTGTAATGATAAGGGAAGTTTCAGAAGCAATTAAAAAGTAAGCTAGTAAGGTGCCAGGACCAGATGATCCATCAGGTTTATATTATAGGTATTTTCAGGATGAATTTCTACAACTTTTACAGAACACAATAAATTCTATTATAGAAGGAGAAAATATGTCAGAGACTTGCAAAGAGCTTAATAAATATTGGTTTCCAACTAAAAATGTCATAAATCAATAACCATGGTCAAATGACCACAGGACACTGCATATAGCCATGAATGTGGACCACTTGCCAAGCACACAAAATGCAATCAAATGATCATGAGAGGAGAGCTGGCTGTCAGAAGTCCAAATCCAGGTCATAAGTACTTTTTTAAGATCCATCATACCTTCGAACATTTGCTAAGTGACTCATTCTGAGCTGTGGACTAGCTGCGTGTCTCTTCACATAGTCAAACAGTTGAGGGGGGGAAAAATAAAATCAGGATTATTACTTATTTATATATAAGATTTAGATTCTCCCTAAAATCTCACAACTATGTACCAAACTTGATAAACTATAAAACAGAATTACAATAAACACAAAGAGCAAGAATAGCCAAGTCTGTAATGCTTCCTGAAGGCTAACACGGAAGGGCTGGTCAACTCTCATTGGGGGAGATCATTTCATAGAATAGGTGCCATTACAAAGAAGCCATGCCTCCTAGGTCCTGTTAGATTATGGTGTTTGTTTTTTTTTTCAAGGAAGAGGCTTGGAAAATGCCCATCTGTTGGACGTTATGGACAACCACAAATCATAAGAGACAGGTGGTCCAACCATAAAAACCTGGCCTTTTACTCAAGACTACGTGCATTGCTACATTCTGGACTAACTGCAGCTTCTGGGTGGTCTTCAAGGACAACCTTATATAGAGTATATATTGCACTAGTTCAACCAAATGTAGAATCTGTGTTCTAGGTAATGTTGTGTAAAGACCTTCTTGACCATGGATGCTACCTGCTCTTCAAAGAGGAGCCGTGAATCTTACAAGACTCCCAAACTTCACATTTTCTAGTACCTGATCAAGGGAGCTATGGGGAGGGGTGATATTCCATAGCCACTATATTGACAAGACTGCTTTTTCCCCATTCAAACCCCTGATCATCAGGTATTAACATGTGAGCCCCACGAGTCCATAATTGCTATAGTGGCCATAAATTCCCAAGCCCCCCCCCCATTCAATCCTCAAGGATTTCAAAATAACATTTAACATAAACCCATTGAACTTCACCAGCAGCTCAACCAGGTCCTGAAATTTCCCAGTCTTAGGTGATGAAAAAACACAGAACCATTATCTGCTATTAGCTCTGATGTTTATATGCCCATAAGTCCCAGTATAGAATATTTAACATTGATGTCCTACTTGTTGCATAACATGGCTGCTATAGAACGCCAGCTGATTCTTCACAAGACCACCACAAGTCCCTGCTCACACTGCTGCCTATTGTTAATGCCCAGCTAGCTTCCCCTCTGTAACACTGTGGGAGGGAGAGAGAGAAAGAGAGAGAGAGAGTCCCAATCCACCAACTCACCTCTCTCATGCCAGGAAAACTGGTCACCAGCAGCCCACTGACATCAGTAATTCTTAGAGAAGGAACATCCAAGTTGCCTCCATTGCAGAGGCAACTATACTGCAACTAAGTGGTGGCATAGACAAAAAATTTACAACAGCTAACAACTGATTGGTAGATCTGCTACTATTTCTGCACAATAATAACAGCAAAATCAGCTAACTGGTTATCTTAAAGCAGGAGAAATGCTCTCAGAACACCTGATGCCTCTACAATCCCAGAACAGAAGATGAAAACAAACAGATCTACACCCCCTCTTGGAGGTTTCAATGGACTCCAAAGCATTCAGTATACTACCAAACATTTCTCTCTCACTTCATCAATCTCCAATCAATTTGATCACTGACAACAGTAGCCCGCTGGCCCAATGTCATGATAAAAAAAATCTATATAACAGCCTGTGGGGGAGATGAATTCCACAATGCACAATAAATAAACTTTTTACAGACATATTTTCTATATGTCACCCAAAGCATTATGAAAGAAGGCTCAAACCAAGAAGAAATTTAATTTGGACCATTTAAAAAGAAATTAGCATAAATAAGCACAATAAATAAGCCCAGCCATAAGAAGATTTTTTAAAAAAAAACTCAGTGCAAGGGATTTCTCTCACACTGAATCTGATTGTGCAGTTGCCTTGCTGTCTGTTTTAACCAGACAAGTTGGTCAACTGTTTCCTCTTCTCTCTCAAGCTTTCAGTAAGTAAATGTCTATGGAGATTCTCAGTTATAGAGAATCATAGTTATCCCAAAGATGGTTTTTCATGAGGCAACTGGACTTTCTTGTTTTCCTTTGAAGATGTTTCACTTGGATGAGAAGCAAAATGTCTTCAAAGGAAAACAAGAAAATCCAGTTGCCTCATGAAAAAACATATTTGGGCTTCCAGTAAGTAATAAAACCTTGAAAAATGACTAACAGCTGGTTCTCCATACAATTAGGGAGAAGCATAGTTTCTAAGATGCACCGTACAACTACAGTTCACACAAATTCATTCTAAGGGATAGAAAATAAGTATAACCTTGACTTTGCAACAATAATCAAAGAAGCACAGACAACTATCCATTCTGGTGTTTAGAATCAAAACAAAGGATCCCACAGGGCAGAAATGTTTTTGTTTCTAATAGGCAGGAAATACAACTGAATGCACACTTTGGGTTCTGTAAGTAGAAAGAAAAACTAAAAATTAAACACACAGCATGGCCTCCTGAGATTAGTGAGAGAGAGGACAACCTGGAGGAGGAAAGAAACTGAGAAAGTGACAGGATTAAGATGCAATATTATTATTAGTGTAAACCTGAGTAGAAAGATAATGAATTCTGGAGCCAGGTTGCTGTATTCTTAGCAATGGAAAGATGAATAATGAATAACCAACTACAAAGTTCATAACTTCCTCTTCCTCTCCCAAGGAGATAATCAAAAAGGCAACAACTAACTTAGGGACAACTGCTTGCAATATTTTATGCAAATTACTGTCACTGTTGCTACAAAAGTGCTCATAGGAGTGTAACTGGGAAAATAGCCCAGAAATTCTGCTAGCTCACAGTGGCACAGCTGGAAAGGCATTGGGCCACAATGTCACTGGCACATGTAATAAAAGCAGTGAACCCATCTATCTTTCCAAATCCTGAGAGACAAAGGATTACACCAAGGAAAGACAAAATGAATGTGAGAATATGTGCAATTTTGAAAAAGCTCAAAAAAGATTTCATATGCATTTTAGAAAAAAATTGCCATCAATAAAAAAATGCCTTTAGTAATAATCTCTCTCTCTCTCTCTCTCTCTCTCTCTCTCTCTCTCTCTCTCTCTCTCTCTCTCTCTCTCTCTCTCTCTCTCTCTCTCTCTCTCTCTCTCTCTCTCTCTCTCTCTCTCCAATGTCTCTTGACTTCATGGATATATTTATACCTGCAGCATGGAATTAGTTTCTAATTGCCTTCTTCCAAAAAATGTTTTTCCCCTTTGGCTTCTCAGTCAAGCTTATACTCCCAGCACTCCCTAATATTTTCCAACACAATAGTAATAGCCAATTGTAAATTTTTGTCAATTACTCAATCTGGACAAGATAAGCTGCCAACACTAGATTATGTTTGAAAAGTTGGTCAGAGTTGGTAGCAAGTAAGGCCCCACTGCATTCCCACTCACTCTCTTTCTCCCTTACAAGAATATATTTCTGGTATATATATCTAGATGTCTATATATTTAAACTCTAAAGGTAAAGGTAAAGGTTCCCCCGCACGTGCGTGCTAGTCGTTTCCGACTCTAGGGGCCGGTGCTCATCTCCGTTTCAAAGCCGAAGAGCCAGCGCTTGTCTGAGGACGTCTCCGTGGTCATGTGGCCGGCATGACTAGACGCCAAAGGCGCACGGAACGCTGTTACCTTCCCACCGGAGTGGTCCCTATTTTTCTACTTGCATTTTTACGTGCTTTCGAACTGCTAGGTTGGCAGAAGCTGGGACGAGTAACAGGCGCTCACTCTGCTACACGGCACTCGGGATTTGACCCACCAAACCGCCGATCTTCTGATCAACAAGCTCAGCGTCCTAACCCACTGAGCCACCGCGTCCCTTTTATTTAAACTCTAAATAGATCCAAATAAACTCAGAAGACGTCAGTCATTCATAGCACATGCAGCATAATACATAAAAAGGTTAAAGCAGGGGTCAGCAACCTTCTTCACATAGAGACTAAAGGTCATATCTGTGAATAGATGGCAAGCCAGATTAATCTCTATTGCTAATAAATGAAGGCAATAATAATAAACCCAGGCACAGATGTTGACCACTATTGCTCCTCTTAACCCATCTCCCTTATTTTGTAGGAAGCCCTGATACTCACATCTCACCTATACTGTATGCTTCACTCATCAGAGAGGAAACAAATGGGATATATAAGTATGTGAGGGGGAAAACCATAGAGCGGGTAGGGACCTGCTTCACCACTTCAGCCAAGATGCATGCTGAGGGTGGCTTCTACCACCATTTCCTTCTCCTTCTCTGCCTCATGGCTCATGTTCAGTTTTACAAACACCAGGGAACGGATCTGTTGCTCAACTGTTCCTCCCCACACCTCCCTGGCTGGTGAATTCTATAACTGGAATCATATCACCCTTTTTTATAGGATCAGTGTGGGCCAGGATATGATATTTCTTTTGCGGACTGTGGGCTAGAAGATTCTAGGTGGTGGGCTAAATCCAGCCTGTACGCTAAAGATTGCTAGAAGCTATAAAGTTCAGTTTCAAGCAGTCTCCCCTGCTTTTTCCAAACTAGGAAAAGTCCCTTCTGAGCCTCTTGCCCTGGTCATATTCCTACTGCAAACTAAGCTGCTTTAATCTGATTGTTCCTTTGGTTGCATCTACTTGCCTTATATCCCAAGGCTATATGCATATATCACCAGAATTGTGATAACTGCCCAGCTCCCAGTAGCTTTTTAGGTCCTATGCTAGTGCTAGTTTTAATTAACAAACTTTACATGGTTTGGCTCTTAGGACTGCCTTGTTTATGTGGAATGGGATTCTGTACACTGATCCCAAGCAGTGATGTTACAGGCTCCCCATGGATGTAAAGTGATGAATTTTCCATACCAATGCATAGAAGGAAATGAAGTCTTGTTTAAGCATTCACAAAAGCTTTAAATATTTTTGCTATAATTTTGCATATGTATTCCAAAATCCCTTAAACATTCCAATCTGCTCTCCCAAAATGTCTTATTTATTACCCTTCTATTAAGTGTAATAGAAAAAAGTGAGTATCTCCTAGTATCTTTCTCTTCCTTTACACTAATGAGGGTAGCAAATTAGTTCAGAAAAAGAAAGAGGTCTTATCCAAAGACTTTGCTATCTGAGGCGAAGGATAAAATGAGTCCCATCATTATTGCAGATTTAACAATAACGGAACTGGCAGCTGGTTCTTATTTTCTTTGTCAAACATAATAAATAGATAGATAGGTAGCAGTCTGGTTAGATAACAGCTAGTAGGGAAATTATACAGCACAGCTTTCTCTTGACTCCCAGCTTTGCTGCCTGAAGCTACTGCCTTACTCTGCTTAATGACTGAGCCAGCCTCAAGTACAAGAGAAGTAGACAGTCAAAGTGTATTGCTTACAGACATGTTAAATACTACAAAGGAAGATGCATTTTCTTTAAAAAAAGCTTCACTTCACTCTTTCAGAAAATTTCATAGACTCACAGACCATACTTATAGTTAATTTGTCTAGTATTTACCATAGTGGGAAGAATACAGAACACAAAATACAGAATATAGAATAACAGAGTTGGAAAGAAACTTGAAGGTTTTCTAATCCAAGGAGGAGACTCTATACCATTCTAGACAAATGGCTGTCCAATCTCTTCTTAAACATTTCCAGTGATGAAGTACCATAACTTCTGGAGGCAAATCATTCCATTGATTAATTGCTCTAATTGACAGTACAGATAGTCCTTCATTTGGGCACAATTGAGCCCAAGACTGCAACCATCATAAATATTAGTCAGCTGTCAAGATTACATGACCATGGGAATGCTACAACAGTCGTTAGTATGAAAAACAGTCATACATCACTTTTTTCAGTGCTGTTGTAACCTTGAACTGTCACTAAATGAACTGTTGTAAGTCAAGGACTACTTGTAAATGTCTCCTTATTTCTAGGCTGGAGCTTCCATCCATTAATTTTTGTCTTGCCCTCAGGTGCTTTGGAGCATTGGTTGATCCCCTCCTCTCTGTGACAGCCCCTCAAATTTTGGAAGACTACTATCATGTCACCCCTAGTCCTTCTTGTAATGTATTGGCCATTTTTCTATGTAAAATCACTTGCTTAATGTCTGATCACTTGTTTAATGTCTGACCTACTTTTGTCTGTGTTATTTAACGGTTGCTGTACTGAGCCAGACTTGCTGTCTCCAGGCTGATAATGAGGTTTGGGCGGGAAACTGCTATTTTAAACCTATTGGTCGCTGCCTAGAGGCCAACTGTATAAATAGCTGCGCAGCAGCTATTAGCTTGCTTCTGTTCTGAGTTAAATAAACTTGTTTGCTGTTTCAACAATTCATTTCGCTTAATGCCTGAAGAACTGAAGATCTAACACTGGCGACAAAGGTGGGATATGCTGCTTCATCATAAGAGTCTGAAGTCACTAGTGGGTGAGGCCAGCACAGAGCCTGACAGGAACTACGTTCCCCCCCCCCTCGGTCTGCCAAGCAAGCCACGCTGGAGACCACCTCGCCCTAAGGATCCATCCTAGGGCCTACACAGAAGCCAGCAGCACAAGACAACATGAGCAACAAGAAATGCAAGCAACTCGCCATGGCAAAAGTGGGAAAACTTGAAGAGTTCGACGTCACACACCCAGAGAGATGGGTGTCCTACATTTCCCGCATCAAGAATTACCTCCACACTAACCAGGTCAGCGAAGAGGGACTGAAGGCCACGACTCTCCTCTGCGTATGCGGCCCAGCCACCTTCAACATTGCCAAAAACCTGGTCGCACCGATGCTGCTTGAGTCTGTAACCTATGCGGACTTGAAGAAGAAGCTTTGAGACCACTTTGAGCCTAAATTATCCATCAAAGCATGGAGGCACGCTTTTGAGCAGCGGGAGCAACAGCCCAGCAAGACGGACAACAAATTCATCACCATTCTTCATCAAGCATCCTGAGTCTGCAATTTCACAGATTTGGAGGAGAGATTAAGAGACCGCTTAGTCTGTGGACTCTGGAACCAAGAGCTCCAACAAAAACTGTTGGCCAAGGAGACTGTCTCGCTACAAGAAGCCTTGAAAGAGGTCATGGCAGATGAAGCCTCCGGAGGGGCTGTTAAAGCACTGCGGCCCTCCAAAAGCACTTCAAGCACTGAAGCCGTCGACCACGAGGATGTGAACAGAGGGAATACACCAACTCTGACCATGAGGTCAACAAGCTACAGAGGCACCAGGAGACGGACTGCGGCCAGCTGACAAGCCAGTTCCGTTCCTTAGATGTATGGGCTGCAGAGACCGCCATCAATGCACAGAATGCCATTTCCGGACAGCAATGTGTCAGACATGTGGCAAACCAGGCCACATTTCTGCCATCTGTTGAGGTCGCCAGAGGGACCATCAGCAGGAAGAAACATTCAGGAGAGGTACCGGGGCCCTGGGGCAACATCGAGTAGAGTTCTGCTCCAGCCGGAGGAGCGTGTTCCGCACTGGTGCCCACCGCCCACTTAAACAGAAGCTTCGACTTCAGATCAAGCTTCAGGGAGTTCCATGCTAAATGGAACTGGACACAGGCTCAGCCATGTCCATTATCTCCATAGGAAGCTTCCGGCACATATGCAACTGCAGCAACAGATGAGTCAAACTTCGGTCATCTAATATTCTGCTCACAGACTTCCAAAACTCCCATGTAGCGGTCAAGAGTAAAGCCACACTTTTGGTGAATTTCAAGGGGTTTTCAGGCCCACTAGATATTGTCATGGTGGAAGGCCAACACACGAGCCTCATAGGGCTCTATTGGTTTGATGCATTGGGTATCCAAGTAACTGGCATTCACTTAACACAGGTGGCAAACGTGTCTTCAGTCTGCCAAGAGTTTGCGGATGTTTTCAGTTCAACCCTAGGGGAGTACAAGGGTCCTCCGATAGCCTTCAAGCTTGATCCCCTGGTAATGCCAATACGGGTCAAGCCTGGTCAAGTGCCTTTCGCTTTAAAACCCAAAATCAATGCAGAGCTGGACAAGCTGGTCAGTCAGGGGGTTTTGCAGCCCGGAGCTAGTGGTGAGTGGGAGACCCCCATAATAACACCACTTAAGGCCAACGGAGAAGTATGCATATGTGCCATTAACTGGGCACTTCAACAGCATGCATACCCTGTGCCAGTTGTCAGCCATATTTTGGCATCATTGCAAGGTGTTCACCAAATTAGATTTGATGCAGGCCTACCAACAGCTGCCAGTAGACGAAGTCACAGCAGCTGCCCAAACCATTGTCACCCATCGGGGGGGGTCTTCAAGGTCAAGCGCCTACAGTTTGGGATGAGTGTAGCCCAAGGGATTTTCCAGGGAGTCATGGAGTGCACACTCAAGGGCATTCCAGAGGTCTGCCCCTACTTCGATGATGTACTCATTGCCGGGGAGTCTACAGAAGTTCTGGCTGAATGGCTTAGAGTCGTCCTTCAGTGGTTCTGTGCAGCAGGACTTAAATTAAAAAAAGAAAAGTGCAAGATTGGGGTACAGTCAACTGAGTTCCTTGTGTTCCTCATCGATGCCGATGGCATTCATCCTGCGGATTCAAAGCTGAAAGCGATTCAGCAGGCACCAAGCCCTAGGTCCAAAGGGGAGATTCAAGCCTTCTTGGGCCTTCTTAATTTTTACCATGCATTCCTCCCACATAAGGCCGCACTGGCTCTTAGACAAAATGCTCAGTGGCAGTGGACCAATGACCAAGAAATAGGTTTGCAGGCAGTCAAATCACTGTTATCCTCAAACTCAGTGCTCACTCATTTTAACGAAAATCTGCCAGTCTGCATTGTGTGTTATGCATCCCCATATGGGGTTGGGGCTGTGTTGAACCATTTGTCAGCTGATGGGAAACAGTCTCCCATTGCTTATTATTCAAGGACCCTGTCATCTGCAGAGCGCAATTATGCACAGATTGACAAGGAGGCCTTGGCCATTGTGGCCAGGGTTAAAAAGTTCCATGACTATTTGTATGGCCACCATTTCATGGTCTTTATGGACCACAAGCCACTTCTAAGGCTGTTCACTACTAAGAGGCAGACACCTCAGATTCTGTCTCTTAGAATGCTGAGGTGGTCTATATTCCTTTCAGCCTACAGCTACAGGCTGATTCACAAACTGGACAAAGAAATGGGCCATGCAGACGGCCTTAGCAGATTGCCCCTGCCACACGTGGAGCCAGATCTGGCTCCGGCTGCACGCATCCTAGCTGTACAGGATTTGGCAGAGTCTCCTCTCCATGCTGGAGACATAGCTGCTGAAATGGCAGCTGACAGAACACTTAGCCGCATGCTTACTTGGATTCACACAGGATGGGTGGACAAATGTCCAGGGCCAGAATTTCAAAGTTTCTTCATGAGGAAAGATGAGCTTTCAGCTCATAAAGGGTGCATTCTGTGGGGAAGTAAAGTCATAGTTCCCAGATCGTTAAGGCCCAGAGTTCTTGAGTCTCTGCATGAAGGCCCAAGTACATGGTTGCTACACGTGCCAACAATCCAGGCCAGAAATGCCACAGGCCCCTGTCCACCAATGGGAGAACACTTACACACCACGGTCAAGAATCCACATTAACTTTGCCAGGCCCTTTCAGGGACAGGTGTTTTTAATAGTGGTCGACAGCCACTCTAAATGGTTAGAGGTTGTACCAATTTCCACTATGACTACTGCTAGAACCATCCAGGTGCTGCACAGAATTTTTCTAACACATGGACTCCCTGACGTTTTAGTCTCAGTGAATGGGGCTCAGTTCACCGCTTCAGAATTCCAGGCCTTTCTAAGGGCAAATCTCATGCCACGTCGGCTCCTTTTCACCCATCATCGAATGGGCAAGTGGAACGCATGGTCCACATAACCAAGGAATCCCTGAAACGAATTGTCACAGGGGATTGGCACCACAGACTGGCTGTTTTTCTACTCTGCCAGCACACAACACCATGCACTGCCATGGGCAAGAGCCCAGCCAAGCTCCATTGAGGCAGGTGTTTGATCACCAAACTGGACAGGCTGCACCCCAACAGAGTCACTTCAGACAATGCACGGCCAAAGATGCCAATAGGTTTTCAAGTGGGTGACCAGGTATGGACCCAGAATTACAGGAAAGGGGCTTTGTGGGTAGCAACAAAGGTTGTTAAGGTGTCAGGACCACTTTCCTATGAGGTGGTCCTGGAAGATGGGCAAGTCATGTGCTGGCACATTGATCAGCTGCATCAGTGGCTAGCAGATCAGTTGCTAGTTCAGGACTCCCAAGAGGGCAGCACACAGGACCCACATGTCAGCGGTTCAACAGAGCAGTTTGCACGCTCTGAGAAAACTCTTGCACATGGTGATGGGGAAATGGCAACAGAAGAGTCCCCTCCAGACACACAGACTATATTCCCTGATCTGACCAGACAAATGACACTGAGAAGCAGCCCTGCAGACTTCGCTGATCAATTGGACTTTGGTTTGGGCTGAGCGGAACTGGCCAACCAAAGGGACTTGAGTCACTCCAACTCCATTGAACTTCAGAGCCCTGGTCTACCCTGCCTGGCAGGCAAGCAAATAGACCAGGAGATCCCTGGAACCCCTAAATGTTCTGAATGGTCAAGAAGGCCACCTAATTATCTGAAAGATTATGTCAGACAATTGAAAATTTGTGCTATCTAGGGGGAAGGGGTGTAATGTATTGGTCATTTTTCTGTGTAAAATCACTTGCTTAATGTCTGATCACTTGTTTAATGTCTGACCTACTTTTGTCTGTGTTATGTAACGGTTGCTGTACTGAGCCAGACTTGCTGTCTCCAGGCTGATAATGAGGTCTCGGCAGGAAACTGCTACTTTAAACCTATTGGTCACCGCCTAGAGGCCAACGGTATAAATAGCTGTGCAGCAGCTATTAGCTTGCTTCTATTCTAAGTTAAATAAACTTGTTTGCTTTTTCAACAATTCATTTCTCTCAATGCCTAAAGAACTGAAGATCTAACACTTCTCTTCCTTAGACTAGACATTCCCAGTCTCCAATCATTTTTCTTGTTCTTCTCTGTACTCTTTCTAGACCAGGGGTATCAAACTGCTGGCCCATGGGCCGGACACATCATCCAGAAGCTGCACCCACCCCATTGCCAGCAATGGCAAAACTGTCCTGATACATTGCGCAATGTCACGTGATATCATGAGTTTGACATCTTAACATGTTTTTTTTTGTATCAGAAAAAGAAGAGGATGATCAGATACAAGGTGAATGGATTCAATTACACTGACAATAAGTGCACTACTGGGAAACCTGAAAAAAGCAGGTTAGGATCAGAACTTTGTGGAGAAAATGCACTCGTGGTCACCAAGAGCCAAAAAAAGCCTTGATGGTATATAATCAAATAAGCCACAAGGAGTCACCTTATCAGGGAATGGGCAGCATATAAATGTAATAAATAAAGAAGCGAAAGAAAATGGAGGCTTTGGGCTACCAGATTGGGTTTTATATTATCAAGAAGCTGCACTAACATGGTTAAAAGAATGGATAACCCTTAGAAATAAAAAAAAATTATACCTAGAGGGGCATGACCTACAACTTGGATGCCACACCTGTTATGTATTGAGATAAATTGCTTGTGAACTGTTGTGCAATGGTTAATGGACATTACTGTTAAACTCCAGACTGCTTGTCTTTGGAGTTGTTAGTTTGCCTTTTAGGCGGGAATTACTGTTTTAAGCTCATTGGCTGCCGATTAGCGGTGGTAGCTGTGGTTGTTAAGGCATCAGGGCCACTTTCTTATGAAGTGGTCCTGGAAGATGGCAGAGTGATACGGCAGCACATTGACCAGCTGTGCTGGAGGCTAGTGAACCAATCACTGGCTCAAGACTCGTGTTATGGCCAACCTCAGGGGTGGCTCAACAAAGGCCTGACAGCAGAGTCTGCATTCACTGACGAGACTCCCAGCCATGGAGACGGGGGGAGCTAGTGGCAGGCGAATCACCCCCGAATGCACAGACTGCACCCACTGAGTGGGACCGACAAACGGGTCTGATTTCCAGCCCAGCAGAAACTGTGCACCAATGGACTTTCGCTTGGGTCTACCGGGACAGACCAGCCAAAGGGACTTGGGCCAACCCAGAGCAATTGGGTCTCAAAACCCTGGTCTACCCAGCCTGGCAGGCAAGCTGGTAGATCGGGAACTCCCAGCGACTCTGAGACTCTTGGAGTGGCCGCAAAGGCCACCAACATATTTACAGGACTATGTTCATCACTTGAGAATTGCACCATCTAGGGGGAAGGGGTGTTATGTATTGAGATAAATTGCTTGTGAACTGTTGTGCAATGGTTAACAGCCATTACTGTAAACTCCAGACTGCTTGTCTCGGGAGTTGTTAGTTTGCATTTTAGGCAGGAATTATCATTGTAATCTCACTGGCTGCCAATTAGCAGCAGTCTGTATAAATAGAAGCTAAGCAGCAGCTCAGGCTGCTTCTGTTGTTAGTGAATAAATGTGTTGCTGTTTCACCATTCTGTCTTGTTAATGCCTCACTAAACTGGGAACATAACAACACCTTTCTATGGTATGGGAAGAACAAAATTCATAAATATTTTCAAAACCACTATGTAAGAAATGCATTGCTTTTGACATGGGAAAAGATAAAATCTAGAATTTACATGAAAATACCAGGATGAATGGAGGTGTTTGTACACCCAAATTTAATTAATTATGAGAAACTTGTGACTTATAAAGATATTTTGAACACTGATCAGAAACTATAACCTAAACAAAAACTGGAAGAACAGGGCATAGAGCTTTCATGGTGGCCACATTTGCAAATGCAAATGAGATACAAGAAAGATTCAAAAATATATGATTTTTACAAAGATCAGACAGCATTCGACCAGATACTACTGTCATCAGACAATAAATTAAGAAATTGTACAATTTTCTGTTAAATTTAAAGATGGAAGATGAACAGGTTAAAGAAACAATGATAACTTGGGCAAAATTTTTGGGCACAATGTAGAGTTAGAAAAATGGCAAAACTTATGGGAAAGAAACTATAAAATAACAAGGGCAGCTACCTATAAAGAAAATTTATACAAAATGTTCTATAGATGGCACTTACCACCTGCAAGACTAGCAAAAATGTTTAAAAATATGTCTAGCAATTGTTGGAAATGTAGACAAAATCCAGGTACATACTACCATCTTTGAAGAAAGCGCTGGAGAGTTCTGAAGTGGCCAGCAATGAGTCCAGATCTGAATCCCATGGAACACCTGTGGAGAGATCTTAAAATTGCTGTTGGGAAAAGGTGTCCTTCCAATAACAGAGACCTGGAGCAGTTTGCAAAGAAAGAGTGGTCCAAAGTTCTGGGTGAGAGGTGTAAGAAGCTTATTGATGGTTATAGGAAGCAACTGATTTCAGTTATTTTTTCCAAAGGGTGTGCAACCAAATATTAAGTTAAGGGTGCCAATAATTTTGTCCGGCCCATTTTTGGAGTTTTGTTTGACATTATGTCCAATTTGCTTTTTTTCCTCCCTTTTTTGTTGTGTTCCAATACACACAAAGGGAATAAACCTGTGTATAGCAAAACATGTGTTCCTACAATACTTTTCTGTGAGAAATACTTGATTTTCTGGAAAAATTTCTGGGGTGCCAACAATTTCGGCCATGACTGTATATATACACATACACATACACACACACACACACACTATATATATATATATATATATATATATATATATATATATATATATATATATATATATATATATATATATATATATATATATATATATATATATATATATATATATATATATATATATATATATATATATATATATATATATATATAAATAATCAATTTACAACTGATGTTGGAAAAACCTTAGACTAATATACATATGAAATAGACAATTAAGATTATTAACCATAAGCAAGGCAGATTCAACTTCAGTTAATAATGCAAGGATAGAGGAAGGGCTACTAAATCCTTCCATAAACTAGTATCCCCCAAAAATATGTTGGTATCCCAATTCTCATAAATATTAAGCTGCTTAATTAATATATTTGCAATCCAAATATAATCAACTGGGGGAAAAGAAAACATCATCCATATCCCAAATAAAATTAATACACTTCTAAAGTTGTTATTCAGCCCAGAAGATGATACAGACACTGTTAGATGGTATCTATATGTTTACATATTATAGGGTTAATAAAAGATTTATTAAATGGGGAAGGGGATTTATTCAGAAAAATTGGTGCAGAAGGAAAAGGGAAGATAAAACTACAGCTAATGAAATTTCCCTTCGGTTACCGTTCAAAGTATACATGACCCCCTCAGGGTCTGGCTCTGGTATTACAGTAGCCATCTGTCTTTCTTCTCCTTCTACGAATGTCTTTATATTTCTCTCTTTCTCTTTCTCTCTTCACAGAAGCATCCAAAACATGAAATTAGTTTCCGATCACCTGGGGCAAGGTCAGTAAAGGCATCATTGCTGTCCCAGGTAGAATAATGAAGCCATCAATAACAATTAGTTCAGGGTTAATAAGTGGAAGATAATGAGGAAAGATACAAGGTCACATTGAACTAATAGTAAGCACCTTGCTCCTGAAGGACGTTGTGTGCTCTAGAGGATCTACAAACAAGTAATATTTTCTGCTTGATGTGTTAGAGCCCTGCTATCCTTATGCTTTGAGAACTAATTTGAGTTTAATCCGAGACATAATTTATCAAAGACCAATCTCTAGAACCATTTGTCAATGTTATTTCTACTTCTAGAAAATAAAGGTAATTGGCACTGTAAAATATAATCCTACCCACATTCAGTTAGAACTAAGGCAAACTGAATTCATTGCTATTTACCCTCCTATACATTGTATAGAATCATGTTCTCATAACAGCTACTGTGGGCTGCAACCAGAGTAACAGACTACAACTGAAGGAAACTTAGTGCAGATCATTACTTAGTTATGAAGCTCACTGAATTATTTGGTTCGGTCACTTAATGTCTTATTCAACAAAATAGAAGTATAAAATTTATATCATTAATGGTTTAAATGAAAGACAGAATATTGATTGTTCAGACGATAATTTCCTTCTTTGTAGGTAAACTAACATTTGTCAGCTTTTGATTCTGCTTGTTTATTTTTACCTTTTGCAAGTAGACATTTAGCAAAAGCATGGGATTTTCGCTGCATTCAGACAATAGCTTAACCCATTGTTAATAAACCACTATGTAATGCGGTTACTTGGGTTTACACAATACACTGAACTTTAAAATTGCCAAAATATTGTTGCATACCATGTAACAATCCCAGTAACACTGGGATGCTCCATAAAGCTGGTCTTTGAGCTGGTCCATGAGACAAAAGAATAAGGCAAGATGGATTTGAATAACACAAATTAATTAGTCACATTTTTGCTTTGCATCATGGACACAAATCTAGTCAATACCTTGGTAAGATTCAGAAGGATTTCTATATGGTCTAGTAACACTTTAGCTATGTAAACACACTGCAAGCTATGCTGAAATAAGTTTGACTAAATTGGAAATTTCAGATTAAAAATTCAGGTAGTGCTGGAATCATTCTGATTCCTGAATAAATTACCATAAGTCAAAGAGATGAACTAACATGGACCAGCTTACAGAGCTTTGTTTATCAGATGCAGTTTGTTAGGTAGAAAGTCAAGCACTCTATCCAATTCATATCTAAAAATTCAGTCAGAGGCCTTCCCAAAAATTGCAGGATCCTTACTAAATGGAAGAGCATTTAAAAACTTCTTGACTAGACAATTGATGTCACTCTTAACAAAGGAGATATATAATAGAAGTTATGTTTTATCTGGAACATCTTATGCATTTAAATTAAAAATTAATAAAATGGAAATTCAACACTTTCCTTATTCCATTGTGAAGAAAACAATTGTTACTTGCTAAATTTCTGCTATTATGGGGTGATATAGGCATGAAATTTTATTCAACACAAATAAGGCAACTAAAGTCCGTGTTTTAAAATTCCAGCTGTCAAGGGATTATTCAGGCTGCCTATTAAAAACAGAAAATGAAACTACTTGCATTTACATTTAAATCTAAAACAACTAGATGCAACAATTCTGAGGCAAAAACATTCCTCTGTGCTAATAAAAAATAGGTAAATTAAAGAATTTGCTTTTCTCATCTAAAATACCAGTTGTATGAATGTTGTGAATGGCACTAATCTATTTCTGCATGAAATGATTGTAGAGTAAATACTATTATTTCAGTGGGGTATGAGTTACTCTATAATTCTGAAATTATTTGGATCAGCATAACAGAACAACATTTTGTAGGACTTGCTTCAACACCCTCTTCCCTCCCTTCCTATAATTTATTTTAATTAGCATGCATCATTTCATATTGTTAATTTTATAGCTAGTAAAGACAAGCACCATTTCATGACAGAATGATGATAATGCTAACTAATGCAGTTATTCTGCAACCCAAAAAATGGAATTAATTCCCATAAAGTCTTTCCTCCACAAAGAAGGAAGAGAGAAAGAAATAAGTTTGCATTTTTATAATATCTTAATGGTGTTTTTAATCATATGGCTTTGTTTACTATATTTCAATCAACCAAGCAGAAGAAAAGGGTTCTAAGTACATAAGGAAATATCTTTAAAAACCTGGTAATCTACTGATTACTCATTTAATCCAATTTCTGGGCTTTACTAGTTTTGTTTGTATGGAATACTGAACCACGGTAAGCTAGCCATTATTTTAGCAGAAGGTAATGGGAAAACTCTGCTTAAAATTATTGCTTTCAGTTTAGCCAATAGCATGCTAGGTAGTTATAGTCCAAAACATCTGGAAGTCAACAGACTGAGGAACAGTGGGTTGACTGTCCTATCCTAAGTTACTATTGTTCTCATGAGCAAATGAATATATCAAATAAGTAAACTTCTCTCTTTCACATATTATGTCACTCAAACATAGATTCATATTTCCATGAGAAGCCCATAGTTGAGTTTTTATTGCTTTTTATTGTTGCTGTAAACCATCCAGCATTGGGTTTTAATATGGGTGGCTATAAAAGTCTTTTAAATAAATAAATGTTTCCTAGCATATTCAGCCAAAGTGAAGGCAAACCATGTTAGCAATAGCAATAGCACTTAGACCTATATATCACTTCACAGTGCTTTACAGCCCTCTCTAAGTGGTTTACAGAGTCAATGTCATGGTTCCGATAAATGAGACAGATCAAAGAACACTGCATGATTGTTTATTCTAAAAAGTCTATAATAATGAGAACGGAACATCGGCACTCATGGATGGATGCCAGAATCTAAATTCTCCTCCCCTTTACACATCATATTCTACAGAATTTCCTCCCTTAATTGCACATCATAAATCAAATTCACCAATTAGTTTAACACACAAAGTTTCACTTCCCTTCTGAAGCGCTATCCCTTATCTTCTCAAAACATCTGGGTTGAATTCCTCCTGCACTTTAGTGATTCAGAGCCAAACAGTTAAAGTAAAAGGCTGCCTCTTATATTGTCAGTGCAAAAACATGTCAATGTTTGCAGCATTGACATCTGGCCTCCCTTACAAAAAAGACAGATCCTCTAATGTAAACAAACACAAGTTAGGAGCTGGCTTTTTGTTTGTTGGGGTGTTTCTCATAAAACTTTTTGATAAGTCTGTCAGCTTTCACATCACTAGATTTCACCCAAATGGCTTCAGACAATGGGTATCCCTTCCATTATACTAGATACTGCAATTTTCCCTTAAAGATTATAGAGTCAAGGATACATTTCACTTCATAATGGGTCTGATCTGCTACTATGAGGGGTCCGGGTGCCTTCTTAGGAGGAGGTGTTAAAGTGGAGGCCCGAAAAGGTTTCAGTAAGCTACAATGGAAAACTGGGTGAATTTTTCCCAAAGGTCTGGGGAGTTTCAATTCTACTGTGACCGGGTTGATAATTCTCACAATGGGGAAAGGCCCCAAGAATTTCGGTCTTAATTTCTTGCTGGGCAATTTGGGGTGTAAATATTTAGTTGACAGATAAACCTTTTCCCCAACTTGGAATGTTCTTTGGGGAGCCCTCTTTTTTTATAAGTCTCAGAAGTCTTTTTTAATGCCATTTTCATGTTTCTCCAAACCTCTTCCCACCCCTTCACCCATTGATCAAGTGTCTGGGAAGCGGAGGGTACCTGAGGGTAGTCAGGCATTGGGCTAAACTCTTTTCCTGTGGCTACTCTGAAAGGCGTGCAGCCAGTGCTGCTGTGAACAGAATTATTGTAGGCCACCTCAGCGAAAGGGAGGAGGTCAGTCCAATTTGTCTGTTGGTAGGAAACATAGCATCTGAGATATTGCTCCACCATTTTGTTAGCGGATTCTGCAGCCCCATTGGTAGCTGGATGAAAAGCAGATGATAAGCCTTGAGATGATCCAATTAATTTAAGGAAATTCCTCCAAAATTTCGCTGTGAACTGCACTCCTCTATCTGAAATTATTCACTTAGGGGCACCATGCAGTCGATAGATATGTTTAAGGACCAATTTAGTTAGTCGTTGTGCAGATGGGAGTCCTTTACAGATGATAAAATGAGCCTGCTTCAAAAACAGGTCTATCACAGTCCAGATGACAGTCTTCCGGGTGAGATTCAAGGTGCTAGTAATGGTGTTCAAAGCCCTTCATGGCATGGGGCCGGAGTACCTCAGGGAACATCTGCTGCCGGCATCAAGCTCCCTGCGCCCTGTGCGTTCCCACATAGAGGGCCTCCTCAGGGTGCCACCGGTCAGAGAATGCCGTCTGGTGGCCCCCAGGGGGAGATCCTTCTCTGTGGGCGCCCTGGAGCTATGGAACCAGTTACCGGTTGAGCTCCGGACGGCGCCCGATCTGCGCTCCTTTCGCCGCGATCTGAAAACATACTTGTTCGAGCAAGCCGGCCTGGCCTGAGAGGGGATTGGTGGGGTTTTTTATCATTTTTATTGGGGTTTTTACTATGTATCAATTGTATTTTAATCGGGCATGCATTTAATTATCTTTTAATTTTTGTAAATTTCTGTGTTTTATTCTTGCCCTGTACACCGCCCTGAGTCCTTCGGGAGAAGGGCGGTATAGAAATGATAATAAATTAAATTAAATTAAATTTCCTCTACTTTTTGGTAGGTCTACAACAAAGTCCATAACTATTTCTTCCCATGGTTGAGAAGGGTCTGCCACCGACTGCAATAACCCAGGGGTTTTCCCTGGAATTCTTTTCATGGTGACACATATGGTACAACTCCTGTTTTCTACATCTCGTTTTAGTCCCAGCCACTAAAATTGCCAGTGGATAAGGTGTAGAGTTTTTAAATATTCGAAGTGTCCAGCCTGTTTTACATCATGGTTTGAGAGCATTGAGATGGAGGGCTTCAGGTAGATACAATTCCCCCCCCCCTTGTATGCCAAACCATCCCTGCATGTTAGGGAGGTTTGATTATCTTTGAACCATTGATCGGTGAGGAGCTCTCATTTTATCTTCTTCACTCCTGGATCATCAGGATTATGGGTTCTGCAAGGTGTGAGTTGTGCCGCAGGTTGTGAACTGGGGATAATTGCCTTGTAGACCTCTTTGAGTTTGCTTTTGTACTGTGGCAATTGAGATAGCACATCAGCTAGGAAGTTTTTTCTTCCTGGTATGTATTTTAGAGTAAAATTAAAACGGTTAAAGTACTGTGCCCATCACACTTGCTTTGGGGACAATTTGTGGGGAGTTTTTAGTGCCTCTAAATTTTTGTGATCTGTCCATACTTCAAAAGGCACCTTGCTCCCTTTTAAATAGTGTCACCAGTTAAATAGTCTCCACATAATTGTGAAGGCCTCCTTCTCCCAGACTGTCCATCTCCTCTCGCCTTCAGTGAATTTCTTAGACATGTAGGCACAAGGTTGCAGGACCCCACTTTTATTCTTTTGCAGTAACACAGCTCTGACTGCCACATCACTGGCATCTGCTTGAATTACGAAGGGCTCCCCTGGGCAGAGGTGCTTTAAAACTGGTTCAGCCACAAATAGTCTTTCTAAATTCTCAAAAGCTTTCTGACAACTCATAGTCCATGCTAGTGGTTGGTCAGGTCATGGTTTTCTCCCTCCCTTGGCCGTTTTGAGTAGTTCTGTAAGGGGTAGAGCAATTTTGGCAAAAGAGCGAATGAATTGATGGTAGAAGTTGGCAAACCCTAGGAAGCTCTGGAGGTGTTTGCGAGTCTTTGGGGGTTGCCATTCAATTATACCTTTCACTTTGGTTGGGTCCATTTCAATGCCCTCATTGGAAATTCTATAGCCAAGATAATCTAATCAGGTTTGGTGAAATTCACATTTCAACAATTTGACATAAAGTTTGGCATTCAATAGTTTCTTTAACACTTCTCTGACCAGTCTTATGTGGTCAGTCATATTCGTACTGTATATCAGAATGTCATCAAGATACACCAGAACCCCTTTGTATAAATGATCATGTAGGACCTCATTAATCAACTGCATAAATACGACTGGGGCCCCCTGCAGTCCAAATGGCATGACTTTGAATTGGTAGCTTCCCAAAGGGCAGTTGAAGGCCATTTTCCACTCATCCCCCTCCTTTATTCTTACCCGGTAATATGCTTCTTTCAGGTCTAACTTAGTGAAGACACTCCCCTTCACCAGGTGGGTTAGTAAGTCTTTCAGGAGGGGGAGAGGGTATTTATTTTCCACACTCACAGCATTAAGACTCTTATAGTCTACGCAGAGACAAAGAGACCCATCTTTTTTTTCTTTGAACACAGGGGCTCCCACAGTAGACTTGGCCCATTCAATGAATCCCCTTGCTAGGTTTGTATCCACATATCGCTGCATTTCCTCCATTTCAAGGGGGAACATAGTGTACATTCTTGGTCGTGGGAGTTTGGCCCCCGGCAACAGTTCAATGGAACAATCATTGGGCTGGTGAGGAGGCAAGGTATTGCATTCTTTCTCACTGAATGCCGCCGCTAGGTCTTGGTACTCGCTGGGGATGATCGGCTCACCTGGTGGCCGTGAGGCAGCCATGTGCGCTTGCTCATTGGGTGGGCTAAAATTCTCTGTAACATCTGTTGAATCAATGGGGTGATTGGGCCCTATAGGTAGTCTCACAGTTCTCATTCCTTTCTCCCACCAGGTAAATGGCTTCCATTTGTCCAACCAGGCTAATCCTAAAATCACAGTCCCAGTCATTTTTGGGACCACCAGGAAGTGAATAAATGCTCACCTATTTCTAAGCATAGGGGCTCCATTAATTGCGTGACTAAAGTCCCTCCCATCAAGAAGCCATCGGCTTGCTTGAACCTCACAGATTTGGAGAGCAGTTTTGCTTGTATGCCCAGTTTCATGGCAAATGGCAATCTAATGATGCATCGGGAGCATCCAGAATCAATTAGCACCTTTAAATCTACCTGCGTACCCAATTTAAGGATTATGAGCTTGGCAGGTAGTAAAAATGGTGGGATGCATCAGCTCACCATCAGGTCATTCTCTCCTTCATCATTGCTGCCTGAGTTCCAGCGTCCTCCCATGTGAGGGATGTGACCTGGGCAACAGGTTCCTGTGTCATCCAGTTGGATTTCTCTCCCATTAGCCGCTGTGCAGTGGAAAAGTCTGCACTCTGTACTAATGTCTTTGATCAATAGAAAATACCGAAGACCTTTTTGAAATGCTACCTTCTCACATTTTCTCTTACTCTTGGCTAGCCAAAAATTGAAGACGAATATATTTGTTTCACCTAGACACGATCTTTTCTGACACATATTGATCTAATTAATCCATAATGGGTACCATTGGCTTTTGGCTTAGCAAGCCACAATTTCATTCTTGGGACAGATCTGCACAACATGCTAAGGTGAATAGGACCAAAGAGAAAGTCTTTCTGAAACACACACTTGGATACATATTACTAGGGTCATTTTATATATATATTCCTGGCTATATTTATTAGTTTATATATTCCTGATGTAAGTAAAAAAATAGCATTTAGCAATGGTGCAGTCTCTTCACTAGCATGTTTTCCTCAAATCTTACAAGATTTTTTTTCCTTTCAGCTAAGGCAGCAGTGAATTGCATCTGAATAGGAGCCAGGCTGCACACTTGAAAGTTGCCTCAAGGACAGTTCAAACAAAACAGTACATACAAGGAGCAGATGATCTAAGCAAAACTGACAGCCAAGATATACATTCCATCAAAATCATTTCCAGCTATAACATTTAGGGCTGACCAAGCTGCATTGAGATATTGGTTTACGGTTAACAAGCAAGAGCTAGGGTCTCAGAAATAAAGGTTTAGATCTCCTTTGGATGCCAAAAGGCGGCTATGGGGTGGTTTACAATAAAAAACAGCACATAAGAAAACAAATTTCCCTTCCAATATACCCTGTGAGTGCTCCTTTATTCATATCTGGTCTAGCACAGAATGGAACGCTTGCTTATTGTGGTATTACATAGTTACATAACTGCAGCTAGATCTTCCAGCTGCAGGAATCAAAAAACACAATGGCATTTTTACAATGAGACTCAATCACTTCCTTTTCACATTTTCATGAGGAAGATTTAATAAAGGTATGAGCAATCACTTGGTGGGCAGGCATCACATTTGATTTTAGAGAAACTGTCCAAGAGTCACATGGTTTGGGAGATTTTGAAGGGACAACATACAAGATGGATGTAACTGCATCATCTGTTTGAGGGCTTTATCCAGTGGGTTTTTTTTTTTTTTTTTGGTTACTCTGGGAGTTATGTAAGGTTATTAAATTTTCCACCTCAAAATAATGAAATGTCTCATATTTTTCAGCAGTTTGCTAGCAAACCTCAGTAAGACCACTAATAGGGGCTCAGAGGCTACATTCTAAAACATACTTGCAATGCACTTAATATAATTTTTATCTCAGCTGCAGCCCTCATTCTTCACTAGATTGTGACATGGCAATTTGCAAGTTCTACTAGCAGGAAAAAGAGTAGTGGTTGAACCACTCAATTTCACCCTCCAGATGCTAAATTTAACTTCCCTTGACTGATCTTGAAATACACTTTAAAATTAGCTGGTTCAAGAAAGGTGCAGTGTTCTTATATTATGTATTTCAGCACACAATAATGAGTGACTGACTGGACAAGGGATGGCTGTTTCTATGTGCCAATAGGACTACTGGGTTCTAATTCAGAACTTTCAACTCATGGAGATATATCACAACAAATGCACTATACATTCCAGTATTATCCACTTGAAGCATTCCATCCTTCTCTATCACTTACTTACCTTTAAAGATGTCTCCTTTCTCAAGCAAGTTATATACTGCAGTGTTTTCCCTCTGGTCATATCCAACAGCCAGCACTATTCCTTTCTATTACAAATCTGCATACACTGAAGTGACAGACAGCTCGCCTGCCCTCAGGGAAATTAAATCCTCAATTTGGATCCCAAAGCACTTTTAAAGGCCACCTTTATCCTTGCCCTCTCCCTACTGCTGTCTACACAGCTGGAAGCTCTCTTTAGAAGAGAGTGAAAAGCAATCAATACCATCTCCAAAGAAGATGCCATTGGCAGCCTGGGAACACTTAACCGTAGTAAGCCACATGCTGTTGATTAAGATGCCTGGATGGGGGCTGATTGATTTGTCTACCTTGATAGCATGCTAACGACAACAATTATTCAGCTGTTCACAATTCCCAATAAGAACTAGCAAGAGAAAGCTTGCAAGAAAATGCAAATTTTAAATCTGTCTATGGATAGACAAAATAAATAAAGATGAGAGCTCAGGTCATAAAAATAATTAGGTGCAGAAACAGCTCAGCTAGGTAACAGTAAATATAACTTATTCCACTTACAAAATGGATTGAAATCAGGAAGGAAATGCATGGACAAGGAACAAAACAGGAGATGGATGAATCATAAACCAAATCTGTATATGCATAAAATCCCCAGATGGCATCTCCAATAGAGCTAGAATAAGCTTCTCTCTAAAACTTTGGAATTATACTGAACCATGCATATCAGTCAACATATAAAAGAGTTACCACATTTTGGCAGCAAAAATCCAAATGGTGATTAATGGCTCCAAAGAAATATGAAAAAATTGAATTTTTTGCTGCCATTAGCAAACACCAGGCCCAGACAGAATAACTGCTTCTCCTTCTGCCCCCTACCCCACCCCATCTTCACACAGATTTTCAATAAATCACTGAAAATACGTTATGTTTTCTTCAAATGCTTCAAATAAACTGTTTCAGTTCCTCCTACAGGGCAGCGCTATAGGGCATTTCATGCCAAAACAAACAACTAGACACGTGGTTTTTTCCCATGTCATCATTCTGCTGAACTCCTAATTCTTACAGTGCTATCTAATGTCTATGTAGTGTGGTATTATTTATACTTATCTTCTTTACTCCCCTATTATTGGGATGATGATGATGAAGATGATGATGATGATGATTCTGTTGCTTTGCATGTATACAGAGTGCTTCTCTACCAGAGACAAATTGCTTGTGTGCCGAATCATGCTTGGCCAAATAAAGCTCAGTTCAATTCAATTCAAATAAATGTCCTCTGGGGTCTTGCAGTCCAGATATGATATACCTAGTAGTATAGTGCAGTTTCTTTATTATTAATATTATGCATATTCTTTGAAGATGAGGAGAAATTGCTGAATCCAAGAAGAGACAAGACATGCAAGTAGAGATGACAGAAGAAGTAATCATAGTGACTTAAAGTTCAGGGTAGGGAGTTAGTATGGTCAGTTAGCTTCAAGACAGGTACTTTTAGCTGAAATTGCACAAAGATTGCAAAGATATGTTAGAGTCTCATTGTATGCCATCCAATCCTCTTTCAGTTTTTGCCCTCACACATTATGTGCAATTCTTGAAAGCCGCTAATAGTGCTAACAAATCCATTGTGTTTAAGATTACTGCCCTTCAGAATTGAAAATCTGGGTGGCCAGTTGCAGACCAGAACCATCCATTCTTTTAATGGTTGTGGGGGAGTGCAAGCACTGATTGTCATTCAAGAAAAAACCCTCACTGGAAAAGCAACACTCCTAAATCTATCTGAAGAAGTGTCCACCTTACTGGCTGGGGAATTCTGGGAATTGAAGTTTATACATCTTAAAGTTGCCAAGGCTGAGAAACATGGATCTGAAGAGACTCATCCTTACCTTCCAAACTTTTATTATTGAGAGCAAAACTATTGCACAGTAGCATTTTCTCTATTATTCATTCCTTGTTATTGCTGCATCATCTCTTTTTTTGTACTTCTATTTTCACCTTCTAGCTGTGATTTCAAAGCTTTACATTCATTAAATTTTGGTCCCCTCCCAAAGAGAGTCTAAATAGGTTAAGCAATTAGCCTAATAAGTTCATTTCTGCTAATTGTACCATTTAACAAAATTCAAAGCAAGACTAAATTTCTGTGTAAGTTATTACCATCATCATCATCAGTCCCGTGCACTTTTATACAAAGAATAATAATCAGGCCATATAAAATTACCCCTTTGGGAATGTTCCTACACTGTAGTCACCAGGTGCCAATTTTATCACATTATATGTTCCATTAGGTAGGCAATGGCCTAAAGTGGTATGGAAAGATTAATGTCTTTTCAGTCTATTAATTCTGCAGAAGAATCAGGACATTCCAATGTTGCAAGAAGAGAGATAGGCCATCCTTAATATAGCTGGGAAGTATATCAAGTATTATCATATTACATGATGAAAATCCTTTTTTGGTTGCTGTATGTTTCTAGCTCATAGATTAAATTTAGAAGTAGACCCAAAATTTATATTAAGCCAGATAGGTAAAACTTATTCATGTTCAGTAATGTTTGAAGGGAGGAGTTATTAAGTTCCAATATAAATAGTTTTTCTCTCTTTTTACAGAAAATAAAATATCTAATTATCAATTCCCTTCTGTCATATTTCACACAGTCATAGAACATAATTCATATGGTTTTCACACTTCAAAAAATTAGGATTGCTTACACCAGCTGCCAGCATTCTCCAGCCAGAATAACCATTGCTGAGAATTTGGGGCATTGAATTCTACAAATCTGGAGAGGGTCCAGCCTGGGAAAGGCTGACATGTCATCAGAAATGCTCATTTTAAACATGGCTCTGAATATTATCTTAAAAAATAAAGCTAATTTTTATCAATCCAAGATGAAATAAAAATTACTTAGGTTTTTTTTATCAGTGGAAGTGGAAGATTGAATGTGATTAAAAACTAAGACTAGAACTAAGGAGAAATTTCCTAACAGTAAGAGCAATCAACCTGTTGTGATTCAGGGTCAGCCTGTGGGTTCGGCAGTTGGGTCGGACGACTCAGAGGAGGAGGGGGGTGTTGAAGACCTTGCTGAGGGGGTTGAAGATCTTGCTGATGAGAGCCCCCAGGCAGGCCCCTCCCACTTGGTCACCACGGAGACCCAGCTGTGTGAGCCTGACAGTGTGGATGAAGATGACCCACAGCTGGCCCTGTTCAAGGACGCCTGACGCAGGAGGCAGTCAATTAGGAGTAAACAGAGGAAGGCAATGGGGCTCCTCGGAAGGAGGCACAGAGAAGCCACGCCCTGAACTCTATATAAGGGGAATGTGTGGGAGGGCTGGTTTGCTGAAGGCAACCGCTTGGATTGTTCCTGCTTCTTAGCTCGTGTTTTCTGGTTGGTGTCTTGTCTTGCTCTGTTTTATGTGATTAAATTTGGCAGGCATTATTCCAGCCTCTTGCCGTTTGTAAAGGGGTCGTCCCTGCTTTTGCTGCAGGGCCGGTAGCAGGCTGGTACAGAACACAACCAGTGGAACAGCTTGCCTTCAGAAATTATAGGTACTCCATCACTAGAAGCTTTCAAAAGGAGACTGGACAGCCATTTTTTCTGAAATGGTACAGGGTCTCCTGCTCGAGCAGAGGGTTGGACTAGGAAACTTCCAAGATCCTTTCCAATTCAATTATTCTATGTTCTGTGAAAGGGACGCGGTGGCTCAGTGGGTTAGGACGCTGAGCTTGTCGATCAGAAGGTCGGCAGTTTGGCGGGTCGAATCCCGAGTGCCGCATAACAGAGTGAGCGCCTGTTACTCGTCCCAGCTTCTGCCCACCTAGCAGTTCGAAAGCACGTAAAAATGCAAGTAGAAAAATAGGGACCACTATGGTGGGAAGGTAACAGTGTTCCGTGCACCTTTGGTGTCTAGTCATGCCGGCCACATGACCACGGAGACGTCCTCGGACAAACGCTGGCTCTTCGGCTATGAAACGGAGATGAGCACCAGCCCCTAGAGTCGGAAACGACTAGCACACATGTGCGGGGGAACCTTTACCTTTACCTTTATGTTCTGTGACCATCATTCTACCTAGGTTAGTACTTGGTCATGAAATTGTTTTCTTGTCTTCCCTTAAGTCCATGTATGAGGTCTTCTTAATTATTCCATCTGTGTGCCAATTTCAGATAGCAAGGGCACATCAAAACACATTCTAGGTGACTGCTTACACCAACCTCCTGCTTTTGGAGCCTTGCCAAAGCTTGTGCTTGATTTTCTTTTGAAAGCACTTCAAGCTATTTTTGTATACTTGAAGTATATTGTCTGCTGTTAACCTTAACTACCATATTGACATGTTCAGAGTAAATAGATTGGCACTGCATAGAAGGCTATGTTGATGTGGTAATTATTACCATCTTCGCTCTCATTAATGATTATTTTTTTAACAAAATAGCTGGAATTTAGTTAGATATAAAAGTTTTGCAGAAAAAGTCCACAGTTTTGACAAACATATGTTTTGATCTATGCAATACGTCCATCTCAAGCTGTTAGTATGCCAATATTTTATTTCTGTTTTTGTATCAGATGGAGAGGGGATATTTAATTACCCATTATTACAATAATTTCACAATCTGGTGCAACTTGGTCTTATAGGATGAGTCTCTCCCATGAGGAAGAATAGTAACCGAGGATTAATCCATAAAAATGATCCACAGTTGGAGACTTACTGGAATAGGGAATCTTGAATCCAGGGGAGGGATGATCTTAATGACTCCGCATGAGACCATTACTCACTGGATGCAAGTAGTGGGCGATCAATTAGGATGGTCCACCCTAGACATCCTGAGGATCTGGGTGGTTTTTAGCTAGCAGTTGAGACTTCCCACTGACTTGGCAAGCAGTTTTGTTATCAGGCAATTTTGCCTGGTCAAGCTCTAGAATTCAAAAGTGGTAAAACTGCAAAATAGAATTGCTACAGTGGGAGACTGCATTAGTGGCTACCCCATCCTTATGAAATAGCCTACCTCCAGAAACCATCCATATACTGCTTTCTTTTAGGAAAGCAGTGAAGACAGCGTGGATTCATCAAGCATTTGGGATTTGACTGTATTGCTCTCATTGTCATTCTTAACTGAAATAAACACCAAAAGCATGGTATTTTTAAGGTTCTAATCTTTGATATGGAATTTGATTGTATTATTAATCTGATTTATGGATTGTATTATACTTTCATGCTGTTCAACTGTTATGCCTACTCTGTGTGCTTTTATGAACTGCCTAAAGTCATTTGAAAGTTGTGGGATAAAAATTCTACGATCAATACTTTTATAGGTTTGTTTGATCTTGTTTTAGCATGTGCAGTTGTCTGTCTCTATCAGAGCAAGAATCAGGTGAGTTGTATTCTACTTCTTTTGTGAAGGTCTAAAAATGCTATTGGGTGGACTGTTCTCTGAGCAATAAAGTGTTCCTAGGTTTCACAGTGATTTTGTGTAGCCAAGCATCCTGATTAGTACCCTTTATAAAGAAGTATAAAGACTTCCAGATCATGCTGTAAATTTTGTGGGGGCAGCAGGAACACCTGTTCTGTTTACATTTTATTGCCCATTTAAAGATACTAGTGAAAAGAAACACAACATAGATATTCAGATTTTGTTTACAACCCTCCATTGGATCCTAAGAAATGTGGAAATGTCAACAGTAATGTTGTTTTTCACATAAAACTCATTTGTTAAATTTCTCACCATTTTGTTATATATTTGATGTCAGGAAAATAACAAAACGTGAACAAACAGAAAACAAAATACACTCTGAAGAATGTTGTTGCATATGGAAAACCTAATTAAAATACAATATTGTGCTTAGATAGCAAAACCCTTGAAGATTTCACACTGCATTGTTAAATAAACATGAACTGAGATATTGCAGAAATGACATCTTAATAAATATAATGAAATTCCAGTGAGACACAACATATCAACTACTATTTGGGGATTAGATACCTCCAAGATATGAGATTATTGATCTGACATTAATCATATGGTTTTGTTAACTGAAGGAAAACTGGCAGCTGCACTAATATGGGGCCAAATTCTTATTATGTAAAATTGTTGGCCCATTTGATTAAAAGGAACAACTCTGATCCATGACAGACCTTTTCAGATACTTGAAATTATAGGAAAGACAACAGGTTTGAATAGATTGGGAGCCATCTCTGTCTCAATTCTAACAAGACTGGGTGGCTGTGGGTATTTATGCCATCTGATTCAGAGGATCCTGAGGCTCCAGATAAATCTGCAAGTGGCCTCAACAGCTCTCAAGAGCTAATGGCCAAACTTGAGAGTGCTAGCAACCAGATGTCCGCAAAGAATATAAATCCTTCTATTTCCCACTATTCAGTCAGAACTGAAGAAGCTTCCTAAATGAGAAGTGAAATATTTTCAAGGGAAAAAAACAAGAAAGTCCAATTGCCTTTGGAACAAAGGAAGAATCTCCAAATGGCATTCCATTCTTAACTTTGAACAGAATGGTGTTTTCCCCCTGAGCACTTTGGTGGTGTGCACTTTGGTGACATTCCTGGACCCATGGCTTCCTTTCAAGGGCAGGTGACAGCTATGGCCAGAAATATCTTTGCAGGACTTATTTATTGTACTAGTTGTGCCTGTGTGATGGAACTTTGAAAACACTTTGTATTTGCCATAAATATTTTTTTAACACATCTTGCAGAACACCTTGGCTAGAAACAAGGGAAATGTAAGGAATCTCTAAAGGCCACAGAAGAAAGTAAAAAACCGGAACTTCCGGTGGCGACGCGGCGCCGAAGACAGCCGTCTCCGGGCTGTCCGCTCCGCAGCTGTGTTTAGGTGGATTCGAAGCCCCCTCCTCGGGAGAAGAGGAGGGGGTGAGGCCCCAGGTAGGGGTTGAGCTCTCCGGGGCCGCCTGAGCTGAAAGTTTGGGCAGCTGAAGGATTGAGCCCCCCCGAAGCCTGGGTAGCTCCGAGCTGCGCAGCGTCTCTGCTCCGTGATTTTTGGAGCAGAGCCAGGTGCTAGCAACCACCCCTGCCAGAAGGAAAGACTTTCGAGTAACAAGGTGCAGGCAGAGCGGTACAAGAGGCCAAGGTGAAGTGGACTTTTATTTTTACTCCCTAGCTCAGTGGATTTTATAGTTTTAAAGTGAAAGTACGCAACAAGTGAAAGTGGGAAAGATGGCGGCTAAATCTTCCTCTAAAGTTCTTCGGAGTGCGGGAACTTCCCCGGTGCAACAGACTTCGTTACAAGCTCTGCTTCCTCCTGCACCTCCTCTGGCATTGACGCTTAAGGACTTACAAGATGCCTTTGCAAAGCAGTCCCATATAATGTCAGATATGATGGATGATAAGATGGCAAAGCTGGAGGAGAAATTGGAGAAATTGGAGGAGAGGATGGAAGAGAAGTTTAGTGCAATGAGGGTAGACATTTTGTCTACAATTGAAAGCATGGCTGAATGTGTACAACATTTGGATGAAAAAGTGGAGGATCTTAGTCAAAAGAATTCTATATTAGAAGTAAAGGTACTAGAAAATGAAAATATAAGGGATAAAATGGATGGAGAATTGAGTCTTGTCCAGTACCACCAGATGCAGTATGCTATTAGAATCAGGGGCTTAAAAGAGAATCCTAAAGAAGACTTAAAGCAGCTGATCTCTGAGGCTTTGGAAGCAGTATTGGGCCAGCCAGCATCTGAAATAGAGGGAAATATGGATAAAATCTTTCGTGTAAATTCTTGGATTGCAAGGCAGAGGAAGCTACCTAGAGATGTGGTGGTCTATTTTACAAAGAGAGCAACTAGAGATGAAGTCATTCAAGCTGCTTATGATACTAAATTTGTGGTTGCTGAGCAAGAAGTCCTGGTTCTAAAAGAGATTTCTCCAAAGATTTTAAGAAGAAGGAAAGATTTTGCATTCCTTGCACAGGAACTTAAGAAATGTGATATTAAGTTTAGATGGGAGATTCCAGTCGGATTGGTGGTGATGTATGAAGGTAAAAGATATCGTCTGGTTACAGTGACTCAGGCACGTGATTTCTACAGCAATGTTTTAAAAGCAACCCCTCTATCACTCCTGGAAGCTGCAAAGGGACTTGGAGAGGGAAAACCTCAAGAGGCGGAAGGCAGACAGACAGAGGAGAATGGTGCTGGAGGGGATCAAACTACAGCTTCATCGACTGCTGTTGGAGAGCAGAGGTTGACGCGTGCCGCTTTAAGACGAGCAAGACAAGTACAAGAGCAAGACCAGCAGAAAGTTATGGAACTTCCAAAGCGTACTTACAGTGAAGCTGTGGGAGGGGCGCGGCCCAAGGAAATTACAGGGGCCATTGAAGATGTGCTCCAAAAGCTTCGGGACGCCAAGCATGGTGACTAAATTTCTAACCTGGAACGTTAATGGATTAAATTCACCACAGAAGAGAAAGAAAGTTTTTCAATATTTAAAACAATTTAAGACTGATGTTATTTCTTTGCAAGAAATGCATATTAGGGTTATGGACCAAAAGTACTTATCGAACTCAAGGTTGGGTACGCAATTTGTTGCTTCTGCGATGAACAAGAAAAATGGAGTGGTTGTCTACGTTAAAAGTACTCTAACAGCGGAACTAATTGAAGTAGATAAGCAAGGAAGATATGTCATGATAGATTTGCTGTTAGAAGGTAAACAAACGCTTTTAATTGGATTATATGCTCCTAATCAACAACAAGCTGATTTTTTTAGTTTACTTCATACAAAGGTTACCCAATTGGATTATAAATCGTTTATTTTTATGGGGGACTGGAATGGTGTTTTAGACGTACAGATGGACAAGGCTGGTTCTTTTAAGCGCGTTCCGAGTCATGCTAGATTGCCTAAATCTTTTTTTGAAATGAAGGACGATTTGGAACTGCGAGATATTTGGCGTGATACACATCTACATGAAAAGGATTATACTTTTTTCTCTGACAGACATCAATCTTTTTCCAGGATTGATTTTATTTTGCTGAATAATGACTTTTTTTCTAGGATTAAGAAGGTAAAGATCTGTGCAAGAACTATTTCTGACCATAGCCCAGTTTGGTTAGAGATCAATAAGGACAATAGGGATAGGCGCTCGTGGCGCGTAAATGAGAATTTGTTTAGAAATCAGAGAAATGTGGAAGAATGCAAAAAGCAGATGAAGGATTTTTTTGAAATTAATATGAACAAGGATACTTCTATGGACATGGTTTGGGATGCTAGCAAAGCTTATATGAGAGGGGTGTTAATATATATGAATAATAAATGCAGACGTAATATGGAAGTGAGGAGGAAAGAACTGGAGAATGAAATTAGGGAAAAAGAAAAGGCCCTAATTTTGAATCCATCGGATGTGAAGATTAAAGAGGTTATTAATCTATTAAGAGGACAATTTGATAAGTTGATGGCTGATCAAGTGGCAACCAATTTACGGTTTGCTAGGCATAATACTTTTTGCAATGCTAATAAGCCAGGTAGATGGCTAGCTTGCAGATTAAGGAAAAAGCAAAGGGCTTCTAATATAGATAAAATTGACTATAAGGGAAAGGTTGTGTTTCAACAGGATCTTATTAAGGAAGCTTTTGTGGATTTTTATTCTAAATTATATGCTAAGGAGAAGATTAATGAAACAGATATTGATGTATATTTGGAGAATGCTAGCATCCCGGTTCTTACGCAAGCACAAAAGGAGGAGATTAATCAATTGATAACAGAAGAAGAAATTCTTATAGCAATTAAGGAACTGAAGGGGGATAAAGCGCCAGGCACGGATGGTTTGACTGCGGCTTACTACAAAAACTTACAATTGGAGTTGATAATGCCGTTAAAGGAACTGTTCCAGACAATTCAGAGAGGGGGAAAGGTGCCTCCGTCTTGGAGAACTGCTTTTATTTCTTTGATTCCGAAGGAAGATCAAGATGCTATTCAAGTAAAAAACTATAGACCGATATCACTTTTAAATACAGATTACAAGATATTTGCCAAGGTGCTAGCTAACAGATTGATGAGGGTTCTGCAACAGGTGATTCATGGGGATCAAACTGGGTTTATTAGTGGTAGACAAATGAAAAATAATGTGAGGCATATAGTTGATGTGATGGAGTTTTTGGAAAGGAACAACCAGATCCCTGCGGCGCTAATTTTTCTAGATGCTGAAAAAGCTTTTGATCAATTGAATTGGCAATTTTTGATGAAAGTTTTAAATAAAATGAATTTTGGGGATAAATTTTTGCAACCAATCAGGGCATTATATCAAAAACAAACTGCCCGAATAATAGTTAACAATAGTTTGACTGAAATATGTAACATTGAGAAGGGCACAAGACAAGGGTGTCCGTTATCACCTTTTTTATTTGTTTTAACATTGGAGATATTATTGGTAAAAATACGGAACTCGGAAAGAATTAAGGGTATACAAATTAGAGATCAGGATTATAGGCTGAGAGCATTCGCAGATGATCTGGTTGTTACAGTGACCCAGCCAGAAAACTCTGTTGTGGACCTGATGGAGATAATAATGCAATATGGGAAGGTTTCTGGATTTAAAGTCAATGCACAAAAAACTAAAATTCTGGCCAAAAACATGACAGTATCGCAAAAGGCCCTTTTAGAAGTATTAACTGGATTTGAGATTGTTAAAAGGGTCAAATATTTGGGGGTGATTTTGTCACCCTCTAATACAAAGTTATATAAAAATAACTATGAAAAGCTATGGGGGAAAATTCAAAAAGAAATGGAGAGCTGGGAAAAATTGCAATTGTCCTTGTTGGGAAGAATTGCAGCAGTGAAAATGAATGTCCTGCCTAAATTTCTATTTTTATTTCAAATGATACCGGTCCTTAAAAAAGATTTTAATCTGGAAGAATGGCAACGGGGTATCAATAAATTTGTTTGGGCAGGGAAAAGGCCACGAGTTAAACTTAAGATTATGCAGGATACTCGTGAAAGAGGTGGTCTTAAAATGCCTAATCTTAAATTATATTATGAAGCTGCTGCGTTATCAGGAATAAGTGATTGGATTAATTTGACACAAGAGAGATTATTAAATCTTGAGGGCCATGACTTGTTATTTGGCTGGCATGCATATTTGTTGTATGATAAGAAGGTAGATAATGTGTTTAAAGTGCATATTTTAAGACAGGCATTGTTGAGAGTTTGGAAGAAATATAGGCATAAGTTAGACTACAAGATGCCGTTGTGGGCAATTCCAAAACACGCAATAGAAAACATAAATGTAGGCTTCAAACATGATGTGACTACGTATAAGGAGATTTTAAGGTTGGAAAGAAATGTCTGGTGTTTAAAGCCGTATAACCTCTTGCGAGATGAGAAGATTGTTCAAACTTGGTTTCAATATACTCAGTTACGGGCCAGGTGGAAAGAATATCAGAAAATTGGTTTTGCAATGACTGACGAAAATTTGATAAAGCAAATTAGAAATCAGGGTCCAGCACATATCAAACGGATATATCTTGCATTGATAGAAATTGACTCAGAAACAGAACTTGTTAAAGATTGTATGATAAAATGGGCCCAGAATATCCAAGAAGTTATTACAATGGACACGTGGGAAAAGATCTGGGTGAGGAACGTAAAATTTACACAAGCTCAAAACTTAAGAGAGAATTTTTATAAAATGTTTTATAGATGGCATTTAGACCCTAAAAAGCTTGCAAGTATGTATCCGAATTATCAGCCCAAATGTTGGAGGTGTGGTGGCGAAGATGCAACATATTTTCACATATGGTGGAGCTGCAAAAAGGTTAAGGCTTTTTGGATAAAAATTTGGTGGAATATGCAGAAGATCTTCAAGCAAAGGATAAAGTTTTGTCCGCAATTGTTTTTGTTGGGCATAATGACAGATGCTACTGTTGTGGACACTAAGTTGATGTTGAATTTAGTTACAGCAGCAAGACTTTTAATAGGTCAATACTGGAAGAAGGAGGAATTGCCGACTATAGAAGAATGGACTCTAAAGGTTTCTGACCTGGCGGAAATGGCAAAGATCTCGGCTTACTTGAAAGATCATTCGCAAGAACGTTATATTATGGAGTGGAAAAAATGGATTGATTATATCCAGAACAAATATGGGACTAAAAAGTTTCATTTAGCATTTGAATAAGTCTTCCTTTCTTTTTTCTTTTTTCTTTTTCTTTTATATATGCAATATTAATATTGTTTGTAGTTATCTTATATGAGCTAGAGAGTGATAGATTTAAGAGTTTATTGTTGTTAGCATATGGAGGTTTATGATTGTTCTTTGTTTTTTATACCTTGTACTTAGCTCTGGGAAGTCGGGGGGGAGGGGGAAATGGTGGGGAGGGGCAGGGAGGGATAGGTAGGGGTGGGGGGAGGGGGGATTGTTAAAGATAAAATGTATTCTAAAACTTTTCAATAAAAAAAAAGAAAGTAAAAAACCACTGTCGCAACATCCTTTTTTAAAAAAAACCTGAGATCACTATCTCTACATGTAATATTGGACAAATAAAAGCAGGCAAAGAAGAAACTGAAGTAGTAACTGTGACTATGACCATAAAATAAAGAAATATTTGCTACTTTGGAGAAAGACTACGATCAAATAAAATGTTAACATGCAGGGACATCCCAGTCACAACTTGTTATCAAGATGATGATTTTCCCCAATTGCAATTTAAGACTATGAAATTAAAAAGGCTAAATGAAGAGAAACTAGTGCATTTGTGGTACTGGAGAAAATAGATAAAAAGTTATTGAATGGGGAAAAAATGAATGAATGAATGAATGAATGAATCAATGAATGAAAAATCAATGAATTCTACTCACTTGTGAGTTTCTGTAACCCAATGGAAATAATTATCTATCAGTAGGTAAAGGTAAAGTTTTCCCCTATTCTCTAGTGTCTGACTCTAGGGGGCAATGCTCCTCTCTGCTTCTTAGTCAAGGAAGCCAATAAGACCGAAGACATTTCTATGGTCATGTGGCCAGCATGACTATACATCTATACTGTTACCTCCCCACCAAAGTGGTGCCTATTTGTCTACTTGTATTTGCATGCTTTTGAGCTGCTAGTTGGGTCATTAAGACTCAAAGCAACTAAATAACTGAATAATAATAGCATCAGCAATTCCTCATTTAATAACTACATCAGGTAAAAGCTTGTATGTGACTAGGGTATGGGTGAGAAGGAAGTTCATACATTCAGCAAAATTCATTCAGCAGACAACTAAGAGAAAGGAAATACTAATGTATTTATTATTAATAATTTGTTATTTTGATTTATATGGCTGCTCATTTGCCATGTGCCATGGTGCAAGTATATAATATTTTAATCTTATCGGCAGAAAATGGATGGACCAATTGTTATCATCTCAAATCATTTTTTTTGAACATCAAAATTACCATATACTATTACCATACTTTTAATTTTTTTACATTGGCCACAATCTTTTTTTTTATTTTATTTTATTTATTTTAATTCCATTTATATCCCGCCCTTCTCCAAAGACTCAGGGCGGCTTACAAACTTAGCAGTAGCCTTCATTCTATGTATATGCCTGCTTATTAGGGCTTTTTCACACACCCCAAGCGGCATTATTACAAAGTCAGCTTAATAGCCCCCAACAATCTGGGTCCTCATTTTACCTACCTCAGAAGGACGGAAGGCTGAGCCTGGTGGGATGCGAACCTGCACTAATTGCAGGCAGCTGGTGTTACTTAAGGAGGCATTAGCCCACTGCTCCACCAAGGCTCACTATGGTGAGATGACCAGCTCTATTTAAATAATTAAATAAAAGCACTTCTACATTAGTTAACTCACAGAATTCACTACCAAAATCTGTATGGATGGCCCTCAAGCCAAATGCCTTCCGAAAGGGATAACACAAATCCATAATGGATAATGTTCCTCATAACTATTACTGCATTGCCTATTATAAAAAAAGGCAATGGGTCTCTGTATTCTAGTTATTGTTGAGTATGAATGCTTTATTCCTGCTTATGCTTTTGTTCTGATTATAGATTTCTTATTATCATAACTTCTCAGAGAAAAGTTCTCACTGGAATTGGACAGCCTAATATAAACTGAAAGAACAATAGTATAAATTTTAACTATTCAACTAAATGTAAGGTTAGGATCATTTTTTCCTACCTTATCATTCTAAACTGATTTATGTAACTGGCAGTGAAGCCAGACTCTCCTCCGTATCTATAAAGGGAAGAACTAGCAAATAATACTAAGTGCGGTAGGCAAAAAGCTCTAGACTTGGTCTGCTGGGAAATAGATTCATTATATGTATTCATTCATTTCAGTTTGTCTAGCTGCCATGGTATTCTTCTGAGGTGAAATTCTGGCAATTGAAGTGGTTGAGACGTCATACTGTCCTCTCTAAAATGCCAGTATCTGTAAAGTTGAGCTGTAAAACTTGTATACTAGTCAAGGATCTTCACAAAAGATAGAAATATGTAGACTTTCCTTTTATCAGCCAATGAGTCATGAAAAAAGCATAATTTGAGCTGGAGACAAAATAGTATCCATATTTGTCCTAAGGAGTAACATTTCTTTGTTTTAGTTCCATATAATCATCTTTCATTATCATATAAAGATAAAAACTGGAAAAATGCTTTCCAACAAATACTGTATTAGATTAGGATTTGATTCATTTCTTCCCTTTTATAATATTCTTTTTCCCTAGTTAGATTTTGTGTGGTGGCTCCACTTTTACTTAATTTGTTACAATGTTTAATTGTAGGCAGCACATATACAGTATGTGTATATTATATATTCTTTACCTAATTTTCTCTATCCTTGCTATATTTTATCCCAAATTGGACTCAGTGTTTGCACAATCTTAATACTCTAGCCAATTCAATGGAAACATTGGTTACAACAAACAATGCCTTTGAATACTGAAAATAATATTCCTAAGCAGTAGATGAAGTTGGCAGAAGCATCTAATTAAAAAAAATACCAGTTTGAAAAGAAATGGAAAAACTTCAATATCTCTCAGGAACCATTGTGTATCACTATTCTAGCAGTGCCAATGAATAAAAATGATATTAAAAAGCATGATCTTTCCAAACTAACACACCTTCTCCACTCTTCCCATTTATATTAATTGTTGGGACTTGTTAAAACAATGTCAGATTTTGCAAAATTGTTTCTGTGGGTGGTAATGCTGTCAGGACTAGAAACTTTTCCTTCCCTCTCAAGTCTTGTACTGCTGCCTAATCATGGTGAGGGGTTTAGAATAGAATACAATAACAGAGTTGGAAGGGACCTTGTAGGTTATCTAGTCCAGGGCTTTTCAACCAGTGGTACGCATACCACCTGTGGTACTTTGCCACATGGCAGGTGGTACGCAACCATCCTAGAGAAGTGTAGTGGGGGAGGGGAATGAGCCAAAGAGACCCAAACCTGAGCGAGAGACAGCTGCAGCTGCAGGACTGTCTGGGCTTGGCAGAAGCCCCAGGAGCTGGCAGGGCTCCAGCTGTTTGGCTCCAGGTGATTGGCGCTTCCAGAAGCAACGCAGAGGTGGAGGTGAACTGAAGAAAAAGGGAGGGAGGTGAGGAGAAGATATAAAAGGAGTTGGTTTGGGTGGGAAAAGGGGAAAAAAGACAACAGGGAAAGAGAAGGGGAGCTGCTGTGCAGGTTGTGAGGTTTTGCTTGATAAAAAATACAGGAAACCAGAAGCTGCCTTCAAGCTTTACATTTTTATTCAGCTGAACAAAGACGGGCTTCTCTAAAACAGAGAAAAAGCCCCAAATATCAGAAAAGCCTTATTTTTATACCTTCTTTCATTACATAAGCAATTCACCCAGCAAAGCTGACACACATAAGATAAAGACTTTGCCCTTTAAGGCTGGCACACTGTAGATAAGAAGGAAGAAAGCAGAAGTAGCTAAAAATGTTCCCTCTTGGGTGTTTCCCCAAGACACCATATGTTCCCTTTGGTGTGGCTCAGGTGTTTCCTAAGACACCATATGTTCTTGGGTGGGTTGGGATATTGGGTGTTTCCTTTGCTGTCCTTTTATGACCTTGCATTCGTGGTTCTGCAAGTGGCCAAAGATAGCGGGGCCATCTGCACGTATTCACAATTAATACAGTCTTCTAAGTCCAGGTCAAAAGAGCTCAGCAGACAGGGAGGAAACAGAGACAGGGAAGAAGAAGAAGCTGTTGCTGGAAGAAAAGGTCCCCTGGTTCGTTTTTTCCAGCCAGGAGAATGCAATCAGCGCTGATGAAATGAAAAGCTGGCAGACAAGCATTTCGGAAAGGAGGTGGGTTTATTTAGTTCTGGATCAGCTGGAAGCTTCATTGGGTTACCATAAGGGGTTTTTGTACAGTTTTTACAGTGTTTTGTAATTCAGAGGCTCAGTTTGTGTGCTTTGGTTATTGGAATATTTTAGTCTGTATTTTAGGCTAGCAGTGAGTCCAAAGTGTTGACTTCCATAGGTTTAAACAAATGTAATTAGTTTTACCCCCTCATTTTGAGTCTGTCTGTGGCTTTTAGAAAGTTTTCTTTGAAGGTAAACAGGCTTATTTAAGGCTAAAGCTTTTTGCAATTTCTGGAGCCTTTCAGTCTCGAGTTGCAACATTGTGATACGTGACATGCCTGAGGCAGCTTAAAGGGGGGAAAAAACCCAGAGTTTATGTGTTTCTTTATTTTGTGAACCTTTCTTGCTTTGCACTTGATTCCTGTATCTGTACAGGGAAGGGATGAGGGGGTGCATTCTTACTACACTGTGGAAAGAGCTCAAAAGGGAGAGAGGAAGAAGGGCTGACCAGCTAGCTCGGGGTCTACAAACTTAGCAACTTTAAGACCTGTGGACTTCAACTCCCAGGATTCCTCAACCAGCCATGATGGCTGGGGAATTCTGTGAGTTGAAGTCCACAAGTCTTAAACATTCCGAGTTTGAAGACCCCTGAGCTAGTTGGTAGTGGTGCAGATTAATAAACATGGATAAATTCATTAGACATTTGTCAGTGCAAAGGGAAAGTGATTCAGCAAAGGAACAGCCACCGAAGAAATTAAAACTGGTACTTTTTTCCTTTTTTTCTACAGTTTGTAATATTATATTAGATTATAGAATAAAATACAAAAGCTAATAGTGGAACACAGTGGGGAGGAAAAGGGGGGAGAAAGTGAGGGAGAGAAGGGAAAAAGAAAAGACTTTCTCTGTTGAAGTAGAAGGAAGCATTAATATTGACGCTCAACTTTTTACTTTTCCATAATATTATAAACTAGCCATTTCTTTAACAACAAATGAAACTAATCAGTAAAACCCAAGTCATCAAGTTTGTGACACCTTGCTAACCACTGGTGGTACTCAAATATTATCGTGTCCTAAAAGTGGTACAATCTGTGAAAAGGTTGAAAAGCCCTGATCTAGTCCAACCCCGTGGCCAAGCAGGAGTACCTATACCATTTCTGACAGACGATAGTCCAGTCTCTTCTTGAAAGCGTCCAAGGTGTTTCTGGGAGGGATGAGTGAAGCATACCCAGAATTTATTACTCCAGCAGGTCATCCAAAAGATGAAGGTTATTTCAGCTGCCCAGTTAAAGCAAGCAGGAAGCAACAGAGATTTAAGGACATGCTGGAGGCAGGTGATTACTACTGTATTAATAACAATGATATAATTTCATACCCTGCAGGAAAAAGCAATCCCTACATTTACCACGAAAAGCACATCATCATTGCCACTTTCAAGATAGGAGGTATCACCCCCTCCTGTCTAGGAGGCCAACATTCCAGCATTCAGGTCATTTTCTTTGCCACTTTTATGATCCAGAAGGGGTCTGGGTCCAGTAAAGAAGTGATTGAGCTGACAGCCCAGAAAATCCTGTCAGGAGTCAGTGCTCAAAGTCATTCCCAACCACAATATCAGATTGTACCCCAGATGACTGAAAAACTTATTTGAGTCAACTGAAGTCATACACCCTTCATGGGCTGGGTTGTAATCAAACCAATGCAATCAAGGCAAAGTCTTATCATGGTGCTTTGTTGAGTTGGAAGTTTAGTTATGGGTTTAAGAAGATTGATGGCTTTGTAAGAGCTGAACCAATCCCCAAAACACACCTGTTGAGTTGAATTTTCACAGTCTGGAGGAGTTAATCAATGTTACTTTAGCGGGTTGGACAAGCAGACCCCCACGGTCCCTTCCAACTCTGTTATTCTGTTATTCAGATCCAAAACCAGAGAAAGAAGTGATATACCAATGCCCTCCTTTGAAGTCGTCTAAGTTCACAACTCAGGAAGAACTATGGTTTCAAAAAGCCAAGGGCCACACTAAGCACTAGCAAGCAACTATTGATAGGACCCCTTGTTTTTCTTCCCCAATCTACCAATCGTTAGGAACCAAACTTTGGACACACACAACCCACCAGAGGAAAGGAGAGGTGATTCTTTTCCCCTCTCTCTGCGTTTTTCCATTTCTTCACTTCTGAAACATTGTCTCCATTCCCAATTGAAGCAGTACTCACGCAAAAGGTGGTTCGTATGAACACAGGTGGGTGTAGGTGTGAGTGTTACATATTCTAAATTTCTCTCCCTCTTTGATATGTCAAGAAGCCCTAACAATCTGGCTTTCTTTGTGGTGATAACAGTTTCTATTTTTTCTTTTTTTTTCTGCCTTCTCTGTCTATTGCTAACATTTGTGTAAAGTAAATCACTTCTAGAAAGTTTTCCCATTTTCCCCGCAAGTCTCTAAACAATTGTTTCATCTTTCTTTCACTGAACTGAATGTAGTAGATTCTCCATGGATTATTAACTGCTTATTTGACTGCTGTATAAGCCTTTATTCTCAAATATTCTTTGTGCTTCATTCCCTATCAGTTGAGAATTATTTATTAAATCTATTAAATTTGGGCTTTTTAAAGATCTTTTCTTTTTATAAGTTAAGTAAAGCATGCAGGCAAATTGAGGTTTTAAAATTGTCATCATTGAGTTCCAAAACTATCTCCAGAATTTGCTTTTAAAAACAAAAGTAGAGATTTCTAGGCACAGGTTTTTCTATGGTTAGCTCCTTAAAATCTTTATTCATTCAACTATAAGGTTTTGTGCACTCAATTTATAGCATCACCAACCAGATCTGAGGCAATATAAAGTATTTGCAAGAGAGGCAGACATATAAATAGAGTAAAATAAGCAAACAAATATTCTCTGCTTTAGTGATTTTTCACCACAGCAATGTCTCCAAACTGCTAATGTGTAACTCCTCTTTGCCACTATTTGATTTTATTTGTTTCTTCTGAATGGCTCCTCCTCTATCATCTATCCAATAAAATAGGCAGATGAAACTATTCTCCATTGGCTGGTTCAAACAGGTAAGAATTTTGGTTGGTTCAAACAGGTAAGAATTTTGCTTAGCTTAGAACGTATCAAAATTCACAATTTTATTCACATACTGGATGAAGAGGGTTCAAGTCTCAGTACATAATTAGCCTGAAAAGTCTCATTATTGACTTTTCAAGATCCCACCACTGAATGTATCAAACCAGAGTACCATTTCTGAGAAGCTTTTATTGAATTCCAGGGTGGCTGCTTTATAAATGTAGTCTATTAAATTCTAGTTGCATTTAAATTATTTTAGTAATCTCTTACATATCTGACCCAAAAGGCTTCAAAGCAAACCTGGGATGATGTGGGCCTCAATCTGTTTCTTCTGCCACAAAACTGAAGAGTGTATTTCAAAGTCATAATTTAGGAACATCATAGGAATACAGTGATTTTTTTTAAAAAAATAGCAACTGAAAAACAAGCGGATAAATTATGGCAAATAATGCAAGTGCCTCAAGTTAAAATGATTTTTTCTTTTATATGCTTTTTAAAACCAGGTGGAAATTGACAAGAAGAAAATAATAGAAATAAACATTACTGACATTTAAGCAGATATAATTGGATCCCCTTCCTTGAAGCCCTTTTTCTCCTAGAGGCAATTATACTTCATGAAATTTTAATTCTTGCTGATGTACTAATTCTATAAGATTATTATCTTAATTACAAAAGGGTTAGCAATGTTACACTGCATATTAAAATCCACATAGTAGCAGGTAAGTGATTCAGATGGAAACATAGCTCAGTACTCACCTTTAGCATTTCACTGTTCCTTCAATTGCCTTAGTGATATTATATGGATTTTGTGATTCAGTTACTAATTTAGTATCACAAAATCAAATTCAGACTATGAGATTTGTGCATAAATTCCATTTCTCAGCCTAGCATAAGCTTTTTAGCATTTATTTGATAGGAGGCACTTCATTTTCACAATTATTTAATTCTCACTGAAAAAAAATAGATTTGTTCCTTGAATTTAGCTATACTCATACAGCCTTCAAATTGCACAATTTCTGTTAATCACATACACATACAATATGTTGAATATATACTTCAGAATACAACACCACTCAGAACTACTATCCTACATTTGTCCATCAAATATCTTAAGTTCTTCTAGTCATATAATTCCTGGCATCATATATGTTAGCAGTATGAAATATTTTTGTGCTTTTATAAAATTATGATTCAAAGAATCCACAAATTGCAACTAATCAATATGATTGAACCTGCAACAAAAACAAAATATGATAATCATTGATATAAAGGATTTAATCATCAATTTATCCAAGATCTGAATATGAGATCTGTCAAAACAGACTACCATGGATGAAAATTAATACTGAATGAAACCTATTATGATCCATTTTTTCTCCACCCAAATGAAACCAACATAATTCATTCGAATGTTTCTAAAGGTTGTACACAGAAAGACAATGTTCTTTTTAAAATAAACATATATTTGGGAAATGTATGTCTTTTTAAAAAAAGCCTGCATTAATAAAATGTAAACGTTTCTTAGAAATGTAACAATCATATATTATGAGACATTGCATATAAAAGCATTATGTGGTAGGAAAAGTTGTGAATTAAAGCAAAGGCATGTTCTTAAAATATGATCTAATACATGAATACTGTTATACATAAACAAATATTAATAGGATAGATTTATACTGATCTACATATCCGTAGTGATGATTTATTCAGCAGTATTTACATGGAAAATTGACATATCTAGTCCCTGAAGGAAACCTTTCAATAATTTAGAATTATCTATTATCTATTTCAAGGTATTTAGGATCAGAAACAAGTTTAATCTTTAAATCTACTAAACCTTTAACCTTACAGAGGATCAGTTTCATTGAGGACTACACGTTGAGTAATAGGTTGTGGTCTACTTTATCAAATGCCTTACTGAAATCTAAGTAAATTATATCCACAGCATTCCTCTGGTCCATTAATTTTGTCACTTTGTCAAAGAATGCAATAAGATTTGTTTGGCATTATCTGTTTTTGACAAACTCATGTTGGCTTTTGATTATGACTTTGCCTCTATGTGTTCACTGATTCGTTGCTTGATTTTCTTTTCCAGAATCTTCCCAGGTATTGAGGTAAGGCTGATAAGTCTGTAGTTTTCCTGGATCTTTTTTTTTCCTTTTTTTTGAAGATGGAAACTACATCAGCTCTTTACCAGTCCTCTGATAATTCCCTGGTACTCCAGGATCTTTGAAAGATATAGTTTAGTGGTTCTGAGATCACATCTGCAAGTTTCTTCAGAACCTTGGGGTGATCTTGGTGATTTGAACTCATCTAGGGTGGACAGGTGCTCACTTACCATTTTCTTCCCTATTTTAACTTCTGTTTCTAATCTGTTTTTATAGTACTATTTTTATAGATTGGACTGTTTTTTCCCTTTGTGTAAAGACAAAGGCAAAAAAAATGAATTAAGTAGTTCTGCTTTCTCCTTGTTGCTTGTCACCTTCTTGCCACTTTCTCCCACTAATGAGCCAATCATTTCCTTGACTTTTTCTTGTTTTTATAAGTTAAGATAAAACTTATCTTACAAGATAAAAAACTTAAGTAGAAATATCAGCAAATTCTCTGGTCCTAAGTTTAGGATTTCATATGTCAACAACAACAACAACTGGATAGGAAGAATATTAGCGTCTTTGAAGTTTGGTTTTGGATTAGACTCCTGAAGAGCCAAGAACAGAAACTGATCAATCATCCAACAGATCAAAGGAGATTTCTCGCTCGAGGCACAAAAGTGAGGCTGAAATTATCCTACTTCAGACATACTTCCAGATCTAGCTCTCTGGAAAAGACTCTAATACTGAGAAAGATAGAAGGAAAGAGGAAAAAAGAGGATGACTAACAGCAAGGTGCATGGAGTCAGTTACAGTGGCATTGACTGCATAGTTGGGAGACTTGGAAAAAAAACAACAGGTTAGGGATAGATCATCATGGAGAAAATCTATCCACAGAGTCACTAGAAGCCGAAAATGACTTGATGAAATATAATCAATCAAAATAATCAGGGTCAACAACATCAAGCAGGTTAAGAAGTGAATAAAGGTAAAGGTAAAGGTTCCCCCGCACATGCGTGCTAGTCGTTTCCAACTCTAGGGGCTCATCTCCGTTTCAAAGCCGAAGAGCCAGCGTTTGTCCGAGGATGTCTCCGTGGTCATGTGGCCGGCATGACTAGACGCCATAGGCGCACGGAACACTGTTACCTTCCCACCATAGTGGTCCCTATTTTTCTACTTGAATTTTTACGTGCTTTCGAACTGCTAGGTGGGCAGAAGCTGGGACGAGTAACAGGCGCTCACTCTGCTACGCGGCACTCAGGATTCAACCCACCAAACTGCCGACCTTCTGATCAACAAGAAGTGAATAGAGAGCCATTATTGATTGTAAAGAATCTTTAAACATGATACCAGTCTTGCACATTATTTAATACTGAATGAAGAGATTTTACCTCTTCTGAAGTTTCCAAATTGCCTTCTATTTGATGCTCATTGTTGTTGAGTTTTTAAATTGTTTTTAACTCTTCATGACATCATTTTGCCAGCAATTATTTCTTTGAGTTCTTATAAGTTCATACTTGTATCAGTAGTATTTGGCAATCCTGTTTTATTTCAGCCTCTTTCTATTGCCTTTCATTTTAAGCATCAGGAACTTTTCCAAGAATTCTTTCCTTTGTATTATATGTCTAAAATATTTAAGCTTTATTATTAGAGCTTCCAATGAACAGTCTGGTTTTGCTTCATCTTCCTCTTACAGCCCAAGGTATTCTCAACTTTTTCCCTAGTACCTTATTAATGCCTATTTCATTAGGTTTCATTGCCTGTTGATATTTTTATCACTGAACAATAGACCACCTGGCACACTGTGTATGTACTATTCAATATTTCACTTCATTTATTATTTCATGCTCTATACTTTTCAGATCATAATCTTCCATACACCATGGATATCTCCAGATGGGCCCATAGAAATTGAACTCTACCATGTCTTCTGGGTTTGTTCAATAAAGACTTTCACATAATACTTTCTAGTAAGGTAGAGATGGAATAGACTAGATTGCGAGCTTTACTCATATCATCATATGTAACTGTATTACACTGATTGTGAGGTCACTTAGGGCCTAATTTTGTCGTATTTGAGGCATTACATTACAAACACAAACCAAACCCAGTTTATGCTAATGCTTTTCTGTGTAAGCAAGGCTCTAACATCTAGAAAATACTTTGCAAGTCAAGATACTATTTACCTGCATGCCGCCAACTAGGAGGTAGATGCTGTGCTAATACTCCCTCAGGATTCTCCATTTCCATAATGACCTTTATTTTTAAAATATTGACTTTTATTTTAAAAATATGAGCATTAATATACATAGAAGCATTTAAGTGATATTTTTAAAGATCCTTTTCTTTAACATGTATTATCTCTCATACATGCATTTTATTTATGTTTGCTTTTAAATTGTACTGTCCTTTTGCTATGAATGTTAGTTCCTTCACTGTACTTATTAAATGTAGTAATCTGTTCTGGCTTGGAGGTAGAATTTGTGGACTGAACTCATCTTAGGCAGTATATGATTTTGAAATGATCTATTATTTTCTTCCTAGGCTGGTGATTTTCTTTCTAAAGTCTATCATTCAGAGTTTCTGTATATCTGTATTAGAGGAAATGTAAACAATGACTCCAAAAATCTAAATAAGATACTTACAACTTGAATGGTCAAAGGCTGAAAACATAACACCAAGCAGAGAGAGTTAGAAGTATCATCATAAATCATTATAGTAATATTTTGCCTTGGACAAGCATAGATGCAGAAAGCAAAGCCCTCAGGTCATTTTAGAGAGAGCAATATTTATTGGGCTAGTGCCTCATTAAAATGAATACAATACAAATTGTTACAAATGATTCCCTTTCTTTGAAAGAAGAATGCTGGGCAGAATGTGTAATTATGATATGCTGGTAATAAAATACATTGCCCAAAGGAACAGCTAAACCTACATTTCATTTTATCCCATAGTATTTCCCATAGAGTACAAAAATCTGAATGAGCTGCTCAAGAAATCTCATTTGGTCAGGCTTTTCCATTCTAAAGCAGAAATAACAAATCAAAATGAAACCCTATTCTTGTTCCATGCTTCTTTAGACAGATTTTTAAAAAAAATCAGAAGAAAGCCTGATCACTATATTTCAGCATCTATCTCCTAACCATGCCAAATATAATTTCTCCCTTTGAGCCTTTTCTTAGTTCACAGTGCTGTACATGGGGAGCATCAATTGAAACCTTTCTAGAAAGTTATGTTTGTTGTGATTTTGCAACATTTATTTATGGTATGGTTTCATTATTCTTATTCTTATCAAAAAGTAGGACGTTTCCACAAGCATAGCAGCTCACTTAAGCAAGTGCCAAAGATCACATTGCACCAATATTGAAAACTTAATTCCCACATTCTACTTGTTGACAGTTGTTTTTCACCTTCAGTTCAAGTTGTTGGCTGCACATTTAAAGTCCTAGATAGCTTTATATCTTGTTTGCCATTAAACTGCCTAGTTATTAAAAGCTGCAGAAGAGAATATTACACTTGTGAAATGGATTGGTTAGGCATGGTCTCCTATGTCAAACTTTCCAGCATGTAACTCCATTTTGGTTTCTAAAAGAATCATCAATCCTTGTATTACTCTTGTATTTTAATATTATAGTGTTTTTATAGCTTCATGGTATTGTTACACCGAAGATGTGATTTTTAATTTTGTAAGTTGCAAATCAACCTGCACCCCGAGTGACCATTTCAAAAACATATTCTTCAAAACTGATTTGACAGTTGGAAGGGTAGGCAGCAGTGGGAAATGCCTAAGAGAGGGAATTGGGGATTTGGTCTGTGAACTTCAGTTCTGATTTTGCTTTACTGCAATTTGCTTGACTTCTAATAAAGCTATATGTTATGTACTGGGCTCTTGAGGAATACCACGTGGGTTGCTGGAGCAGCTAACGGCTCTCCAGCAACCCAGACTACAAGTCTCCTGTGCTGCAATTGGCTATCTCCAGGCGGCAATGGTTGATTCAAACCTATTGGCTGCCGTCTAGGGGGGCCGTGGTCATGTGGCCGGCATGACTAGATGCCAAAGGTGCACAGAATGCTGTTACCTTCCCACCGTAGTGGTCCCTATTTTTCTACTTGCATTTTTACATGCTTTCGAACTGCTAGGTTGGCAGAAGCTGGGCCGAGTAACAGGCGCTCACTCTGTTACGCGGCACTCGGGATTCGACCCGCCAAACTGCCGACCATTTGATCAACAAGCTCAGCGTCCTAACCCACTGAGCCACCACGTCCCTTATATATATATATATATATATATATATATATATATATATATATATATATATATATGTGTGTGTGTGTGTGTGTGTGTGTGTGTGTGTGTATATATACACACACACATACACACATATGCATACATACATACATGCATGCATGCATGCATACATGTGTGTGTGTATATATATATATATATATATATGTATGCATATATATATATATATATATATATATATATATATATATATATATGTATATATATATATATATATGTGTATGTATGTATGTATATATATATATGTATGTATATATATATATATATATATATGTATGCATATATATATATATATATATATATATGTATGCATATATATATATATATATATATATATATATATATATATATATATATATAGAGAGAGAGAGAGAGAGAGAGAGAGAGAGAGAGAGAGAGAGGTGTTAGAGGACGTGAGTGAGAGGAAAACAAAAGAAAGCCTAGTTCATTTCTGACGTGTCTACAGTTTCTCTGAAAAGTGCACCACTTGTGCCATCTACTGGCCTTTATTTGAAGGACAAAAAATAAATATGTCTTTGTAGAAGGGAAATATTTGGAAAAGTTGTAGAGCCTCAGAATATATACATCAGCTATGCTTTGCTGTTGTAAAGATGCAGCAAAGCAATGAATGCAGAAAAGATAGTGATTAATGATGTAATCAGCTACAAACTATTCGGAAATCTTGCACAATTCAGTAAAACATAAATAAGCTTCCCTAAACTGGCACTCTACAGCAGGGGTCCCCAACCCCCATTCCATGCACCAGTACCAGACCGCAGCAAGTGGGCTGCACAAACAAGCAAAGCCCCATCTTTGGGATGCAGGCAGCAGACAAAACCATGCCCCCTCTGGTCCACAGAAAAACATCTCTCCACATAACCAGTCCCTGGTGCCCAAAAGGTTGGGGACCTCTGCTCTACATGTCTATGGAGATTCTCAGTCATCCAAGTCATGATTGTCCCAAAGTTGCTTTTTCAGAAGCAATTGGATTTTCTTTGTTTTTTTCTTGAAGATGTTTTGCTTCTTATCCAAGAAGCTTCTTCTGTTCTGAAGTGAAGAATTTTCAAATAAGCATAATAAAATATTGTATATATGATCATAGTTGTAACGACTATGTAATCCTGAGCAGTAGGACTTCCATTTGTTTTTTTAATTTGCTAGATTTCTAGTTCATGATCTTTATGTAAGAATTCAAGGCAGTATACATAGCATTTCCTCTCCAATTTTTCTCCACAGTAACAATCCTGGGAGACAGGATGGGCTGGAAGAGAATGTCTAATCCAAAATTATCTTGTGAGTTTGTGAACTTCCATGATGGAGGGTGAAGTACAACCTTAATCTCCTCCTTGTTCAGTATATTCATCACTTCACCAGATTCCTGCCCCCACCCCCAATTCACAGATTTATTGTGGTTCTGTATCAGGCCTACTATCAATGAATGACTAGGAATGAAAGGAGCAGAAATTGTTTTTTGAGCATATGCTAAATAGCAGTGAAATTCTTCCAAAAGTTTAATTATATCATATTTAACTGGAGGCAAGCCTTGAGCTTAAGTAATTGTATAAATGTAGCACACATTCACTTTTGACAGTATGAATAATATATATTATAACCTGATATTTTGAATTTTGTTAGATTTTTTTAAAAACCATCTCATCAGAAATTTCCATAACAGCAAAAGTATATTCCACAACATGTTTTACAACATGTCATTAATGTAAGATCACACTCTGACATACAGTTAAGTAAGCCATGGCAAATTTCCCCAGAAAATCAGATTAAGCAGCTGCTTTAAAACTGAAACAATTTTTTCCAATTGTGTTTGATTTAAATGTACAAGTAAGTACTATTGAAACTTAACATTAAGAAAACCAAGATCATGGCATCCGACCCTCTCAATTCCTGGCAAATAGATGGGGAAGAAATGGAGGTAGTGACAGATTTTATTTTCCTGGGCTCCAAGATCACTGCAGATGGGGACTGTAGCCAAGAAATTAAAAGACGCTTGCTCCTGGGGAGGAAAGCCATGGCAAATCTAGACAGCACACTAAAAAGCAGAGACATCACCCTGTAAACAAAAGTGTGTATAGTCAAGGCTACGGTCTTCCCAGTTGCAATGTATGGCAGTGAAAGCTGGACCATAAAAAAGGCTGAGCGCCAAAGAATTGAGGCCTTTGAACTATGGTGCTGGAGAAGACTCCTGTGAGTCCCTTGGACTGCAAGGCGATCAAACCGGTCAGTCCTAGAGGAGATCAACCCTGACTGCTCTTTAGAAGGCCAGATCCTGAAGCTAAAACTCAAATACTTTGGCCACCTAATGAGAAGGAAGGAATCACTGGAGAAGAGCCTAATGCTGGGAAAGATTAAGGGCAATAGAAGAAGGGGACGACAGAGAATGAGGTGGCTGGATGGAGTCACTGAAGCAGTAGGCATGAGCTTAAATGGACTCCAGAAGATGGTAGAGGACAGGAAGGCCTGGAGGAACGTTGTCCATAGGGTAGCGATGAGTCGGACACGACTTCACAGCTAACAACAACAAAGTACTTTATAGCAAGATTTATACAATCTCTAGTGTAAACTTTATAGCAAAAATAAAAGACATATTGTAATATAGGCACTGATTTAGATACAGATTTAAATCAAAACCTTCTCCATTTAACCACATGAGTATAGGAAAGTTGTGTGAGTGAAAGCTTTGATTATTGTTACTTTGCTTAGGTTGTTCTGGAAATATGAGTGTTACCTTGCAGGAAAAGGCTAAATATATGTGCGGATGTCTGAGATGAAAAAGCTATTTTACATCTATCTTGTGCCATAAAGAGCAATTAGTGAAGGAATTTTTGCCGGTTGAAACCGTTAAAGAGAAAAGACTTTGATAAAGAGCAAGTCAGGGCCTTGATAGCCTCTCACCTCTTGGCCATGAAACCTTATGTAACTAAGTTAGTTCCAAAAGGAATGATAGCTTAGTATGATAAGAGCAACACATTTCTGTCCTTGCTAAATCAGTAGAGGAACATTTTCTTCTTGACTAAATTCTTTCCCATATCACAGTTTTGCCTACCAATTTCTCAAGTGCCAGAAAACAGCATTTACATGACAGAGTTGACCTTGTTACTTCATCCTTGTCTGTAAGTAAGAAATTCATCTTGATCCCAAAACATGTTTGTTGCAGATAGAGATAGAAGCTGCATTGCCTAAATATTAAAAACAATTAATGAATTTCTCTTTCCATTTGTGGAAGTTTAATTGGTAATAGCCTAGTTACCTTTTCAATACCATAACAAAACCTAGCCTGAAAGCAGGACCAACCAAAATGGGCAATGTTAATGTTAATGTTAATGTTAATTTTATTTGTATACCGCCCTTCTCCCGAAGGACTCAGGGCGGTGAACAGGGCACATATAAAATACAGGATACAAAAGTTAAAAAAGAATTAAATACAAGGCCCAAGCTAAAACAATAAATAATAATATAAGAACCACAATAAAATCCCAACCCATCCCCCATCAGGCCAGGCCGGCTTGTTCGAATAAATAGGTCTTCAGATCGCGTCGGAAGGAGCCAATGGAACCAATCAGGATTCAGCTGTTCATACAAACCAACCATAACCCAGCACAAAGAAAGAACTAATCAGGAATTGGCACTCAAATATGGCAGCATGAAGAAAGGACCAATCAGGGGCCAATCACACAAAAGTGACCAATCGGGATCAGACCAAGAACAATCTGCATCAATCAGAAACCAGTTCTACTAAAGACCAATCAGAAGGTAGGTCACTTGGCTATAAAGAAATTTCTGTCAGTCCCTACTCTATTTCCTCTGGGCTGTTAGCAGATTATTTTGTCTCTGAAGATGCCCAGCAAAACATTAGAAAATCTCTTCTCTAGACTGCAGTCACTAAACCCTGTCCAACAGATACTGGCATGAAAGCCTACACCAGAATATTGATAACAGATAATATGACACTGATATATTTTAGGATCTCCTGCATATTCCTTGGACAACAAAGATGGCTACAAGCAAGTATTGGAGCTCATAATACTAGACATGTCATTGGAAGACATAATCATGAAACTCCATCTCATTTACTTTGGCCATGTCATGAGGGGGAATTCAGTGGAGAAAGCAATTATGTATGAAAGAGTTAGCAGTAAAAGGAAACCAGGCCATCAAAGAATATGATGGCTGGAGACCAATAAAGCTGACACCAGCCAGAGCATTAAAAACTCAAGAAGTAGTGCAAGATTGGAAGATGTGGGGAGACCTAGCCCATAGAATCACCAAGAGTCAGACATGACTGAATGCATATCATCATCATCATCATCATCTCATATTTTAGGATACCTAACCTATGTACAACTATGATTTGTATATGCTTTAAAGGATAAATGTATGTGGCATAGTTCCTCAATCTACAGGGCTCTAAAGAGAGATTATAAATCCAGACAGCATGACCCTTTGGCTTCTAACCAGTGGTGTGAATGACAATATCATATTGGTGGAGGCAATTGATAGGGAAAGACTGGATTATTATTTTTTAAATCAATCACCAGGAAAGCTTCTGTATAGGTGTTTCTGCAGTTATGAAACCGGACAATCCTTAGAAGTTGGTGGCTCTTAATCTGGAAGGTTCAGATGGGGAGATGGAATTTTTATTAAATATTAAGTGAGAAGTTGTGGACTTCAAAATTGGAAACTGCTTTCCATTACACTGGGTCTATCTCCTGTGGTACACTAACTACCTTTGCTCTGTTTTAGTTTTGGCTTCTGCATTCCTCTTTCTGACAACTTACATAAAATACAATGGAAAGATAGAGAAACTCTCAGGGTCAGGATAAATTATGGGGCAGGATAGGAAACTTTCTGTGCCTGGCATTTATGATCCCTTCCAAGTTTATTTAGCTCTAATGCAAGCAATCAATACTGATGAAAGAAAATCCTCATAAGATGTAGAAATCCTAGAAATGTTGATGAGCTTACATAATTACAAATATTCTCCTGGTATCTTATGAAGGACTTAGGGAAAAATTATTATCAATATCAGGAGGGAACTATTGTGTAGTGGGTCCGACGCAAGGAAGAGACGCCAGCCGGTGTGTGAGTTCAGCTCTTTATTGAAGGGGGTAGTGAACTGGGGAATGAGGGCTACCTGGCCTCCTTATATACCTGGCCAGGTAAGCTAACAGCCAATGGGGTTGGCCCTAGGTTTCCCACCGAAACTGTCCAGGCCAGCGCCCCCTGGTGGCTGTTGCTATGCAGGTGCCTGCATACATAACAGGAACTATCTTTTAAATACATTAATCCTTGATTTGTACTCTAAACTCTTAAAAATTGGAAAGGATTTAGCTTCTAATTTTCTTACAAACTGAATGAACAAATTGAAGGTTGAAATGAATCTGAACAAAGATAAAGGATACTACTAAGAGTGGATGCTTTCAGTTTACTTTTCTTTTAGTCTGGGATAAAGGACTAATAGCCAGCCTAAGTGTTTTTACCACTTTAGACAAAGAATCTTCAGCACTAAGAACACTGTCACTTTAAAATTCCATAGGGAAAACTCAGAGTGAATGCAATAATTCATGGTATTAAAGAAAGAAGATAAAATATTAACCCCAGAGTAAAGTAAATTTAAATGTAATTGTAAATGTTTAAGTGAAGTAAATTTAAATTCATGTAAAGTTGGTGTTAGGTCTGAGGAAAAACAGTGATCACCTTCCCCCACGGAAAAGAGAATGAAAAATTGATGAAATGATTTCAAAGGAAATACAGCATAGTTGTTTCCTCACTGTTGTTTCCTGAGATCATTGCAGCTAGTCATTCAGAATGTTTACTTAAAAATACGGCAGGCTTTTTAAGATACAAAGTTCACAGTTTTATATATGCTGCCTTGCGGTAATGTTAGCTCATCTAAAGGTAAAGGTAAAGGTTCCCCCGCACATGCGTGCTAGTCGTTTCCAACTCTAGGGGCCGGTGCTCATCTCCGTTTCAAAGCCGAAGAGCCAGAGCTTGTCCGAGGACATCTCCGTGGTCATGTGGCTGGCATGACTAGACGCCAAAGGCGCACAGAACGCTGTTACCTTCCCACCGTAGTGGTCCCTATTTTTCTACTTGCATTTTTACGTGCTTTCGAACTGCTAGGTTGGCAGAAGCTGGGACGAGTAACAGGCGCTCACTCTGTTACGCAGCACTCGGGATTCGACCCGCCAAACTGCCGACCTTCTGATCGACAAGCTCAGCGTCCTAACCCACTGAGCCACCGCGTCCCTTTAGCTCATCTACCCACCAGTAAATTTTATTTCAGAATTTTAATAATAGGGTAATAGTTACTAATGGTGATGTATGAATCAGGCTTCTTGAGATACAAAATTCAGAGTTTGGGATTTGGTTCTTTAAGACCCTGTCGAACTGTCAGCTACTGGGCTACAAAGCTGTCATTGCCCAGAGTGCTGCTTCACACAAGCATGGCAGCTCAGGCCTTCATTCCTGAACCAAATCCTATCAAAAGCTGGAGTAGTGACAAAGCTGAAGATTAAGGGAGCAAGTACTTTCAGAGTGATAGCTAGGCCTGGAAGAGGCATTGATAAGAGTACTAGAAAATGAGGCATTTTGCTAAAGACAGTGCTAAAGATAGGATCTTCAGGTTTAGCAGAGGACTGGAGTAGAAAAATCTGAAGGTACCTTCCAGCTCTATTCTGATTCTGGTTGCTTTGTTTTAAGCCCTTCTGTTCTCTGGGCCCCCAACACATATCGGAACTTTCCACTTGGTCAACTCTTTATCTTTGTTTTACCTTGAAGATCAACTACTGTCTTTCCTTGCTTTGAATTACAGACAGCTAACACGCATCCCTGTGACAGTCATCTGTGCATATTGTTAACTGCAGGATATAATGCATATGAACATAAGGTATGCAATCACATGTAATAGGACCAAGTGATGGTAAGGTAGGAAAAGGATAGTTTTAGTTCACTAATTGTCATTTAATTATTTGCCCACTTTCCAGAAAATGGAAATGATAGCTCTATTTCAGCTGTTCTGGTGCAATATTGAGTATGCCAAAAAGATTGCAAATCATGCTCCTGTTCTCTTTAAATTGGCTTCATACCTGTAATTTTGAGATTATTCCCTCAGTTACTGTGATCTTCCCATACCTCTGACTAGTTGGCAACCATAAAACATGAATCATGATTTTTCAGGACACTATTATCAGACATAGCATTTAAAAATATTGCTCATTTATTCAATCAGGATTTTGCATTTGAAAAAGTGTAAAATATCCAAGGGCATCAGCTCAGCAATAAAGAAAAATTTTATCTTATATCCCGGACGCTCGGATGTACTGAGTTAAGTTTTTGTAGGAATTTGGTGGTGTCACATCGTTTAATGACTGCAAAGGTGTCATCTACATACCTAACCCAGAACTTGGGTTGGTAATCAGACATGACTATCTGTTCAAGGTTCTGCAAAACAGCCTCAGCAATAATGCTTGATATGGGTGATCCCATGGGTGTGCCTTTAACTTGTTCGTATATGGTGTTATTAAAAGTAAAATAAGTTTGAAGGCAAAAACCTAGTAATATATATATAATCTCCCTAATAACTCTAAAAAATGAATCCCAGGTATACTATTGCATATATATATATATATATATATATATATATATATATATATATATATATATATATATATATATATATATATATATATATATATATATATATATATATATATATATATATATATATATATATATATATATATATATATATATATACATATATAATTTTTTTGACTTTCTTCAGAAATATATATGAAAAGATTTCAAATATCAAAATACCGTATATATCAACTGTGCTTTTTTATTTTATTGATTTATTTACTTTATTTACTTACTAAGTAAGTAGTAAATATTACTTGCTAAGTAAAATTTTAGTAAGAAAGATAAAATAAAAAGAAAAAAAAAGGGTAAGCATTTCCAATTACAATTAAAACTAGCCAAAATTTTCAAGACTATTTTTTTTCCTCCAACAGGCTAAGATTGTTACACTTTAGCAGCCATTGTCCAGTAGTTTTAACATTTTTGCACATGAAAAACTAAAAAAGTTTATTTAGACAGTTTTAAAACTGTAGAATGCATGATGTGGTATTAACACAATGTGCTCACTGGAAATATATAAAAACATTTACAGAGCTTTTATTTAATGCCCAAAGAATATTAAATGTTCGCCTATAGTTTACACGTTTCAGCCAGCAGACAATTTTCCATATGGTTCACATTCAGAAATGAGGTATGTTTTCAGCAGTTTGCCTATGCTTGTTCTCTACATGGTGACTTCTTCCACATCATGTTATAATGTGGTTTTCTTGGTTTTGACCAAATAAGTTACGTGCAGCCTGCCAGTTTGATTTATACATCATGGGTTGTTTTGCTTAACATGATATCTGTGTCCAAGCAACTGTGGTTTATTAAGTAAAATATGTTTTAACATAACCATGATTTTGCATAATTTGTGAACCATATCAGTATCTGCTGATTTGTATATTTACACACACAATAAATGATAGATAAATTATAGTGATAAAAGGAAAGTGAAATTATTAGGAAGCTATATAAAAAGGTACTTCCCCTGTAAAACTATTTTCTGCTTAAAGATAATCAGGCACTACCCATAGTAAATCATTATATGTCCCATACATAGGCAAACATTAATTTTATGACTATGTAGAGATAGCTGTGGTCAATTGACTATTAAGGCTATTAAATCCATAAAACTTTACTGGGATTAAATAATAGCTCCACAATCTTAAAGTTCTGCTCCAGACAAACTAATCTGCTTCTCTCCTTCATATATATGAGTGTTTAAGTGTTGGGTCTAGATGTGGTATTACTAAATAGAAAATTTTTGCTTCTCATAACATATTTCTTCTTAGGGATGTTTTGCAATCACTCTTACATCAGAAAGCTAATCTGCAAAGCTTCCATATTTGTGATATAGGTTTTTTCTTTTCTTTTTATGACCCTTTAACCCCTTTGTATCAGGGTGGAATCAGGGCAACTGAGTGGAGCTGAGCATTTACTGGACAGATGCCCTTCTGATGGCTATGTGGAGTTTGGAGCAGATATTTTCTCTTTGAGCCCTAAGAGAGAAACATCTGTCACTGCCTAAGATTGAACTCTCAACCTTCCGAATGGAAGGCAAGCGTCTTCACCTCCAGGCCACCACGCAGTTCCTATTTGTGATAGAGTTATAGAGTTATTACTTGATAAAATGATAAATAATAGGATATGATTAGTGTTATTGCCCATAGTCTTTTGCCTGATTATAAGTATCATATTTATAAATTCAAAGTAGATTAAATAGCAATAAAGTATTTCTGGCTCAAGATCTATGCTAAATAGTGTGTTGGCCTTGTATTGTACTGAACTGAGTCTAGATACCATGTCAATTGGTATTTCTGGGCCAACAGCATTTTCTCCAATGATCTCTCCCATTATTTCCAGTCAGGCCTTATAATTAGAAAATTGTACTCTAGGAGAATTATAATACGGGAAGTGGCTTTATTTATTTACTTAATTCATAAATTTGCCAACTTACCAAAATGAACTCTGAGTAAACAAAATAAAAATACAGCACAATAATATAACCACTTTCAATAAGATAATGATTACCAGGGCTTTTTTTCTCATAGAATGCTCAGAACGGAGTTCCGGCACCTTTTTTGGATGGAACCTTGTAGGGTAGACAAGGCGGGTTGTATGACATGTGTGAGTTCCAGTTTCTTTTACAAAAAAGCACTGATGATTACATTGAGGACTTGATAAAAACTCAAATCTGTATGGCAACCATCCTGATTCTAGTGTCTGGCATAAAAAATAGGTGCCACCTCTTTCCTGAAGGCCTGCAAGACTGGAGCTGTTTCTGTCTCTGGAGAGATGCTGTTCTACAAGTCCCATGATAGAAAAGACACACTTTAGAGGCCTGAAACTGTTTTAGATATGACATGCAGATACATTCCACAACTTCTCTGATATCAGATATTTTAAAATAAGAACCTCTGTATTTTTTAAATGTTCAGGTAAATTTTCATGTGAACCTGACAGAGGACCAGATTGTGTTAGCAATAATTATTATTTCCCTACCTTTTGAATTTTTAAGTAGAATTACACATTTATGCATTTCCAAAAATGCATATATCAATGAATTCATACACCAATGAATTCCATTATGAAAGCAGACTCCTTAAGTAAAATTTAAAACTATATAATGTATTTTAAGAAAAATAAACTACCTATATAATCAATGGGTTCTTCTACTTTACTGTTATCCAGCTGTGCATAAAATGATAATAAGCTCCAGATAAATCTAGTCTTTCTGGATTATTGAGTAAATTTGCTGTTATTAAATAAAAGTGGCTTAGAGTCTATATATAAATATTACATACAATGGTGATAATCCATGACACTGGATTGAATGCTATTGACAAATTTTAATAATGTGCCCAATGTAAGTAATAAGTGATATGACTGCTAGATTTCCTATTTAAATTGATTTGAAAAGGGCAACAAGAAGTAAAATCTTGTATTTAATCAACAGTTATGCCCCAGAGGAGGGAGGGAGGGAGGGAGGGAGGGAGGGAGGGAGGAAGGAAGGAAGGAAGGAAGGAAGGAAGGAAGGAAGGAAGGAAGGAAGGAAGGAAGGAAGGACAGTTGAAATGAGCAAAAATGTAGCATTATCACAATCACATTTCTATGCATTCCACTTTTAAGTGGAAAAAAGTAGATTTAATGCTCAACCATTAAAAAACTATTTGCCAAAAGCAGAGGGCTAACCCAGATGTTACCAATGAATGGATACAAATGAATAGGAAAATTGCACTAGATAATAGTTCTAGCCAATGGTCTGAGCACATTTAAGCAGAAAATTAGACCATAAACTTTATACCCTATCTAAATATATACTTCCTTAAGGAGGAAAAGAGGGCTAAAGAGAAGGCAAAGAGAAAGAAATCAAAAGAGAGAGTAACTGGCCCAAAGTCATGCACCTGGCTTCCATGCCTAAAGTGCAACTAGAAATCACTATTTCCTGGTTTCTTAACCAATGATTTGATGTCTGCTGTAGAGCTCTTACTCTTGCTTTATTTCTCAGAAATATAAATGCAATCAAGAAAAATATTTCTCTGAATTTTTTTCTTTACAAAAGAAACACTGAAAGCTTAGGCACTGGATTGATCATGGAGCAAGTGTTCCCTGTGGATGCAGTCAGCCTTCCTCATACTGATGATCTACCTGGCAGGAGAAGAATTCTGGGAACAACCTTTGCTTCTCTCTCTCTCTCTCTCTCTCTCTCTCTCTCTCTCTCTCTCTCTCTCTCTCTCTGTGTGTGTGTGTGTGTGTGTGTTTGTGTGTGTGTGTGTGTGTGTGTGTGTGTGTTAAAGATGTGAAGAAGTGAAAATAACACCTAAAATCCTTTAAAAACAGAAAACCAGTAGACTGGAGTAGAAATGTGTGTGTGTGTGTGTGTGTGTGTGTGTGTGTGTGTATCAGAGGGTCGGCAGTTTGGCGGATCAAATCCCAAGTGCCACGTAACAGAGTAACTGTTCCCAGCTTCTGCCAACCTAGCAGTTCAAAAGCACATAAAAAGGCAAGTAGAAAAATAGGGACCACTACGGTGGGAAGGTAACAGCGTTCCGTGCACCTTTGGCGTCTAGTCATGCCGGCCACATGACCACGGAGATGTCCTTGGACAAGTGCTGGCTCTTCGGCTTTGAAACAGAGATGAGCACCGGCCCCTAGAGTTGGAAACGACTAGCACGCATGTGCGGGGAACCTTTACCTTTACACACACAAACACACACAGACATATATATGTGTGTGTGTGTGTATATGATCTCCATTAGTCTGCTGTCTATTGCAGTGTTTCCCAACCTTGGCAATTTGAAGATGTGTGGACTTCAACTCCCAGAATTCCTCAGCCAGCCAAGTTGCCAAGTCTGGAAAATACTGAGCTGTGGTAAGCTTCACCCCACAGTGACACCACCTTATAAGCTCCTTCCTTACATGTCTGTGTCATATGATGCAGCATAACAGGGCTTCCATAGTGGTGTCACTGCGCAAGTTCAAACACTGCAAAAACACATTTTGTTCCTTTCTTACTGGCCAAAAACAGATCTGGCAGCTGAGCCGGCTTGTTTTCTATTGGCAATTGCAAATTATTGGCTGAAAACAGACTGGCTGCAGCCTGCTACTGGTAGCTGCTTTTTTTTTCTGCCAGCAAAGAATAGTTAAATCACCCTTTTTATAGCTTTTGACACTTTAGGCTTCTTTTTCTGGGAATCGTGTTAGGTCAGTTGACTTCTCTAGTACAGGTACTCCAATTAGATACCTGGTGAAATGGAGTGATTGCATCAAAGGGAGGAGTGGATTACTGTCAAGTCCCACAAGGATACATTGGATTTATATTGTGCTCATTTCTGCAACCATTTTTCCCAATGCCATACTCTACAAGTGGTCCTCGACTTACAACAGATCATTTAGTGACTGTTCAAAGTTACAATGGCACTGGAAAAAAGTGAATTATGACCACTTTTCACACTGTTGCAGTATCCCCATGGTCACGTGATTAAAATTTAGATGCTTGGCAATTGACTCGTACTTATGACATTACAGTGTCCCAAGGTCATGTGATCCCCTTTTGTGACCTTCTGATAAGCAAAGTCAATGGGGAAGCCAGATTCTCTTAATAGCCGTGTTAGTAGCTTAACAAGTGCAGTGGTTCACTTAACAATTGTGGTGAGAAAGATTGTGAAATGGGGCAAAACTCACTTAACAACTGGCTTGGCAGCAGAAATGTTGGGCTCAATTGTAAATCAAGGTCTATCTATACTTCCTGTTAACCTTAACTAAAAGTGAAGGAATACTGGAGTCCAAGATATAAATACATGTTTGCTGTCAAGTTTCCGACGTATGGGCTTTTCAAATGACTCTGAAGCATTGTTTACCTTAAAAGTCCTTTATTAGCCTAAACTACCAGCAAATGCTTGCTCGAAGGAAGCTGGAATCTGAAATGTCTGCCCCTTGCACAATATATTAAAACACAATTCTCCACCTTTCTAATTTTGTCATTAATCATATTCTCCAATTAATTTAAAGAATCAGTTTCCCTTCCGTTAGAAAACCCGCCAAGGCCTTATCTTCTTTAGTTAAAGAGATGGCCTTGAAGGTGCAATCCTACTCATTCCCCCTCCCAGCCTTAAACTAAATATTTTAAAGCAATACACAAGTTTAACATATGAAATGGCTACTTCTTCATCTCTTGTCAAGCAATAACATTCGATGTTAGCAGCGCTGACATCTGCATTTTAACTGATTTATAATTCCCATAAACCTCCAAGAGGAGTTTGTGGATGGAAGGATCAGTTGGCTGGGGGATTCTGGAAGTTGAAGTTCACATGTCCTAAAGTTGCCAAGGTTGAGAAACACCAAAGTAGATTTTAAAAAAAAAGAAACCTTTCAAACAAGGATGATACATTTGGCTGACCATTGTTGGAAACAGGATACTGGTGTTGTTTTGTTTCATCATCCATATCAGGAACTCCCAGTCCAGTTGATGCTGCGGCTTGTGCTCATGTTGCATAGAAGGAAGAGAAAGCCCTGTCCTTTGCTTCACCTTCATGCCAACCCACACATCTTCCAGGGTGAATTAAGGGCTTCCAATGTAATGGCACCAGTCACAGGCTGCGGTTGGATTGCGGGAAAGCCTCTGGCTGCACAGAGCCATGAAGCACCATCAGTGCTGAAAGGATGATGGATAGCTTAGAGGAAAAGTAGGAAGGTTTTTTTTTCCTTAGAAAAAGAGTTGACTCAGCTCAGCCTTGGCAAAAGAGTGGAGGTGGGCATTTCTTTTCTTGGTGTTCCTTCCTACCACTCGACACAGGAAAAAAAACCACTGCCTGGTGGACAGCACAAACAGGTGGGGAATTGTGCATGGGTTTTGTAGGAATAGTGGCACATGGACTTACAAAAAATAATTATTTGTCATCAGTTAAAGGAGAATCCCCTCAAAAGAATCCTTAGCCCATAAAAATAACTTTTTTTTAGTTTTGGGAAAACATAGGAAGCAATCTACTTAAAAAAAAATCTTGACAATAAAATAAGCAATGGATAGAAATGGACTGCCACGTAAGCATTTCCTCCCAGGATAGGAAAGATGTTAAACCATCTCAGTGTGGGTTCTCAAACTAGACTGCACTGAGAAGATTTTCTACTGCCCACAAAGGACAGGACAGGACCCAATTTCATGGCCTTAAAATAGAAGAGAATAAATTTGGCCTGAACATTTGGAGAGACAAGGTAGACACCCTTTTGTACCACCAGATCTGCTTTGGATTCTGCAAAGATGTGATGGGTATTTTGATAAAAGGGCCACCATCCTTTTCCCTCTGTTTGTCTAAACCAGGGGTCTTCAAACTCGGCCCTTTTATGACTCATGAACTTCAACTCCCAGAATTCCTCAGCCAGGCTGGCTGAGGAATTCTGGGAGTTGAAGTCCATGAGTCATAAAAGGGCCGAGTTTGAAGACCCCTGCTCTAAGCTAATGTTTCTCAACCTTGGTAACTGTAAGATCTGTGAATTTCAACTCCTAGAATTCCCCAGCGAGTCAGTTAGCTGCTGGGGAGTTCTGGGAGTTGAAGTCCACACATCTTCAAGTTCCCAAGGTTGACAAACAGTGGTCTATTGAATTGAACAACTTCATTTTTTCATCTGCACCATCTTTACCACCACTGTTAATTTCTACAGGTTGCAGAATAAGCAGAATTCCATTCTTCCACATGCAGAAGGGCTAGTTCAAGTTATGGATATTATACACTGTAAGATACTGTAAGGAGTATATAGGAGACTGGTCGCAGAGACGCTGCCTAGGGAACTTTCAGATAGGAGAGAGGCAACTGTCAGTGGCATAGTGGATGGAGCAAGAGGCTCAGGGAGGATCCTCACTAAGTTATCAGGCTGTAAAATTGATAGTGAGACAACAATACTTTCAGACTTGCAAGATTCCATTAATGCAGCTTTACAATAAAGTAGAATTTAGTTATCTGGTCATGCTTCCTGTCAGGTCTACCTGGGAAGAGAGGAGCGCTCCCTGCTATTTGCACAGCTGAAATTATCTAAGAAAATTGACTGGGCTTTCCATACCAGTGCTCCAAAGATGGTAAAGTTTTGAAGATAACCATAATGCTTTGCTGTCATTTGAGGGGACCATTAAAACCATAGGACACATATGTCAAAGTAGCAAAATCATTTAGCAAAGCAATTTACTTGTATATATTTCAGAGATCAATTACATTAATTAGCAAGGTTGATCTCTCAAGAAGAAATCTATTAATTATTTGAAGCAGAAGAACTATCCCATCATGGATTTAATCATGCTCAAATAGCAGAGGCATCTACAAAATCTGATGTTTTTCATCAGAATGATAAAACTGAAGCTGTGTCATTCTGATGAAAACTCCAACTTTGTCATACGTACAAAATGGGGAAAAGCTTGCATTGTGATGGTCGTGAGTACTCAGCAGGATCTCTGTTTAGCTCGTGGATGTTCTCTAACATTTTCACCTTTTGTTTCCTATTTCTCAGAGTTCTCACCAGGCCAGGCAGTAAATCACAGATCTTCAGGCATTTTATATTTAATTCAACTCTTGCCTAGATTTGGAAGAAGATTGCAGACAAGACTTGGTTAATTTGGAATCTTTACTGAAGGTGAGATTGAAGTTTAATACAGTAGTTGATTGGCCATTACAGAGTAGAAATTCAGACTCTTCATACCAGTGTTCCAACAGTTTCTTTCTCTGCCTTTCCAAGTTAATATACTTGCCAATTCATGTGATGGTCTTGGGTGACTGATATATGTTTTACTTAATAGTCTTCTCTAAAATGGGAAACCTCTGGTTTCTTCCTCACAAGCTTCAGCCTTTACTCTAAGAGAATAGCTGCATTCCAGGCAGCGTAACTTTGATTAACCATTGATGAGAAATAATCAGAGCAGTTTTCTCCATTCATCAGAGATCATAGGGAGCCTTTTCTCAGCTTGCTTTATGGATTGGGGGAAAGGGTTTCTTTGTACGAGTCAAGTAAAAATAACATTTCCTAATTCTAACCCTAACATATTCATCATGAGGTAGGGCTTAATTGATGGTACAATGATACTTTATTAAGCTATGCCCTCTGTAATCATTGAACCTCCTGGGGCTGAAACTGTCTTTCAGGTCAAATGCAGTTCTCTGTGTCTGCTTTTAAATACTTAATCAACTACCCACAATACATATGCCTGTATTTTGCAAAAGATGGAAATGTACTTAGCAGTAGATGAGACATATAACACCCATATAATCAACCTGTCCCTTTGCAGCTCCTCAGACTTAAATGAACTGTCCATCTAGAATTGTATTTCTGTTTCAGTTCCAACTACTGTATGCCATTAATACCTGCACGCTAACAGCCATTAAAACAAAAACTCTGATCGAATGGATTCCAATGGTGATCAGAGTAATTTTTAACGCATCTCATAATTAGGACCTTCAAAAGAAAATGTGTTAACTTTTGTCAAATGTATTAGTAAAGCTTAATAGAGTCCTCCAGGTCCCCGTTAGGAAACTGATGCCAAAGTGTTGGTGTTAAATAAAATGCAGGTTTACTCAGCTGTCTTGAATTAGCATACTGATAGGACAATGGGTTCCAACAGTGATGAATTGTGGAGGTTGGTCACAAGCCTCAGCAGTCCAATGTGGACAGAGTCAGAAGATTCAGCCCCCAGCTTGAATTAAGGAATATAGACAGTGATACTGATCATTATCAATAATTGCCATCAGAAGTGTACACAGTTGAGAAACCATTATAGATCAGGTGAGTGTAACGTTATATTATTGAAAGGGATTAGGTTTGCCAGGTCGAATGAATAGACATTTTGTTATATGACAATAGATGTTTTGAAAACACAGATTGAAATGTAGGTAATTGGTTATGTTAAGCTCAGTATTGCTGAAATGAATTCAGAGATGCTTTTTGTCAGCATTTTACATTGAGATTTTACTATATGCAAAAACTGGTGGATTGTTTTTGCTTGTTTGTTTGTTTGTTTGTTTTTTGCAATATTGATTTGCATGTCTGTCTCCTCAATCTCTACCCTTATTTACTACATGGAAAACTCAAGACAACTAACCCTAAATAAAATTCAGAACACAATTTTTTTTAAAAAAAAATAATTTAAATTATTTCACAATTAAGTCTGACCAAAAAAAAAAAATAACCATTCCTCTACAGCAGGGATGTCAAACTGCCAGCCCACAGGCCAGATGCGTCATGCCAAAACCATGCCCACCCCATTTCCAGCAATGGTAAAAAAAAATCATCATACATCGCAACACATCATGTGCCATTGCGAGTTTGACACCCCTGCTCTAGAGGCAGCATAACTAACAAAATACTGCTTTTACATTGGACTTTTTACCATAAAAGGCTTGCAAATAATTTCAATAAATAATACTTCTAGATACCTGTTCTACAAGGTTAATAATGTGTCAAGCTTGAAGCACTCACATGATATTGCCACCACTACTGCTTCTCAGTTTGCCAACGTGCTAGGGGGCAGGAGAAAGGGAAGTAGAATGCAGGTTCCTAACAACAAGAAGTCAAGTCATAGGAACCAAGAACATTTCAACAGAGACACTTTCTCATAACAATATTTTGAGTCTTGATTGGACAACTTGACCTACACTAATAAGGGGAGGGAGGATTCTATATTTTAATTATAGTGGTTTGGGCAGGAAATATCCAGAGTTGGTTTTGCTTTCATTCATGCCAAAGTGATGTACTCAATAAAGTTTTGCATAAGGAAATTGGATCGTCTTGGCGGTGCTTACTCAGTTGGGTTCATCAGTCAGAACCTTGAGAGTAAGGTGCTAATTTCAGTATCAAATGAACCAGTAGACATATTGAGATACAACTCACAAAACCATCCAAAGATACTAATAAAGCTTGCAACAAAGCTAATAAAGGAATTTATGGAATTTTAGATGATTTAAAGTTGAAAGTTTCATGTGTTTTTCCAGATGCAGCAAACTAAGCAAGAGTTTAAGGGACGTGGTGGCTCAGTGGGTTAGAACGCTGAGCATGTCGATCAGAAGGTCGGCAGTTTGGTGGGTCGAATCCCGAGTGCCGCATAACAGAGTGAGTGCCTTTTACTCATCCCAGCTTCTGCCAACCTAGCAGTTCGAAAGCACGTAAAAATGCAAGTAGAAAAATAGGGACCACTACGGTGGGAAGGTAACAGCGTTCCGTGCACCTTTGGTATCTAGTCATGTCAGCCACATGACCACGGAGATGTCCTTGCACAAGCGCTGGCTCTTCGGCTTTGAAACGGAGATGAGCACCAGCCCCTAGAGTTGGAAACGACTAGCATGCATGTGTGGGGGAACCTTTACCTTTACCTTTAAGCAAGAGGTGGCATTAACCATCTTCAATGCCTCTTATCCTAGGTAAACCTGTAATTGGTGTTCCAATCAGGTAGCTGGGCAAAGGCTACCCTGACCACAGCCTTTACTTGCTCTTTTAGCAGGAGCTATGAGTCCGGGGGGGCACCTACTTTATAGGCTTGCAGAGTGCACAAGCCATTGTAAATTGGCATTACTCTAGAACAGGGGTGTCAAACTCACAATGTCACATGACATGTTGTGACATATTGCAACTTTTTTTCCATTGCCGGCAATGGGGTGGCCGGTTTTGCCATGACGCATCCAGCCCTTGGGCTGACAATTTGACACTCCTGCTCTAGAAGTAATATTTATTTATTTATTTATTTATTTATTTATTTATTTATTTATTTATTTGTTTGTTTGTTTGTTTTTATATACTGCCCTTCTCCCGAGGGACTCGGGGCGGTGTACAGAGCAAGGTAAGTATACAGTTAACAATAATAAAAACAAATGAAACCCCAAGATCTATCAGGCCAGGCCGGCCTGCTGGAACAGGTAGGTTTTTAAGTCACGCCGGAAGGTGCGAAGGTCGGGGGCCATCCGGATTTCGGTAGGCAAGCAGTTCCAGAGGGTTGGCGCACCCACTGAGAATGCTCTCCCCCTGGGGGCCACCAGCCGGCACTCTCTGACCGGTGGCACCCTAAGGAGGCCTTCCCTGTGGGAGCCACTTTGTTTTTCTTGGATCAGTGTTCCTAACTGTACCTGAGACTGTACTTAATGAGGGAGGAGGGGAGGAGGTGACTTTTAAAAAACAGCTAAAGAGTTTAAACATGAGTCAAGACTTGCTCCTGGCTTTGTGCAAGTATTTTGCAGAGATGTGTTCAAAAGGAGCCTAACAGTGGTGGTGTTGCACAATGAAGTGACAAAGAGAGACTCAACCACCCCTACTACCAAATAGCAATTAACTGACCTCTTTGAACCCTAAACCTACATTCTCAAAGAGCTCACTGGTAGCAAAAGGGACTGTCCAACTGCAACTCTCTCCATTCACCACCTATCAGAAGCTCAGATAAAGACCTCATTATTTGTCTGCTGTCAACTGTCATTCCAGTTCCTTTTGAACATGAGTTAGCATTCTTTCAAAATAATTATAAATCTATATGTTAAAAAAAGAATTAAAGTAACAGTTGCCTTGCATCAGGAAGGGACTCTGCCATGAAGCATCAAAGAGAGAGTCTTTCTATGCTGCTTCACACAGTTCTCTTTTTTGCCAACAGTACCAGTAGCTGCTATTCAAGATGATCTTTCTTTCAAAGATAGGTCTCTAAGCTAGGGATTGGCTCAGAGATCCATCAGGCAGAGAAAGTAGGTTGAAAAAGCCAGACTCTTCTGCTTTCCAAAGTTGAATGGTCCTGGAGGCCAGATAACAGGAGGGAGGTCTCCTGAACTAGATTAAAGAGGCTAGTAGAAAGAATGTTAGCATAAAAGGAAAACCATTGGGTTAATACTACTGGCGATTATTCAGTTACCTTTAAAAAGTTAGCAAATCTGACCTCTTCAGTAGGTTCATAGAAGTTACTCCTACTGCCTTAAATAAGGCTTACACTAATTATTACAGCCTGAAAAATATGGTCTAGTTAAATCTAACTTTATTTGAGCTGAATGTTTGAGGAAGGTGTTGTTCGTTACACTCAAATGTCCATTAAATTCAACTGATTGAGAATCCTTTGCTATAACAGATAAAGAGTGCCAAAGCACAAGTCACAACAGCTCCTGCCCTTGTTGTTCCCTCTTTGTCAAGGGTGTTGCCCTTGATTAGTAGCTGAATGGGAAACAACCACTTAGAGCCAGCTAGAAATTAAGGCTTAAATCCTCTCCCTTGTGGTGGATGGAGGTCTACTCAGTGAACCATCAGAAGCTCATTATACATAGCAATAAAAGGGCTGATCTCTTCATAAAACTCCCTCAAAACTTCTACCAATTAACTCATATTCAATTTAATGCCTGTAGCATAAAGAGCCTGCCAATAAATCATGCTTTAAAAAAATCCCTACTGAAGGCAAAGGGGAATAAGAGCCATATTAATATACAGCAGCATATGGAATTAATACAATTAGGAACCAATAAAACAAGTCGTTTGGAGCAATGCTGTCCTTGCAAAATTTCAAACAACTGACACTGCATGCAATCAGCCAAATTTCTGCATCTGAGGAAGGAGTGGATCTTTGATACTTGCATACAAGATAAATGAGCATGAACGGTACAGATGAAGCAATACTGCAAAATATGTTGACAAAGTCAAAGTGGCATTGGGAAGGGCTATATTAAATTAGAAAGTTATGAGATGACTTTAATTTTACTCATAATGGATTCATCAAGTATATTTTAACTCTCATTTACTCTTTACGTAGATGACAGTATTATTTCTTAACTAAGGTGCCTGAGCTTTACATCTACAAATTTGAATGAAGCAGATCTGCTTGGATTATTGCAAGTACACTGAAATATCAACTCCTTTGTCTTGCAATAACCACAAGAATACTGGTATATTTGAGATCATATTATACTACTAGCATTGCATAATCTTTTGGGCATACTTCATCTCTATTCACTGTAATATCTTCAAATATTTTTCCCCTATTAAACAGTTTCAGAACAACCTTTTGTCACACTAGGGAGGGATATCAGGGGCTGTATGCAACATATGTGATGTAACATAATACATGGTAATTGGTAAAGTATTGTGCGTATTGGTGAAATACACATAGAGGTAGTCTTCAGGACTACAGTTGGGACCAGAAATATCCATCACTAAGCAATGTAGTTATTATCTGAATTGCATCCAATTTTACAACTTTTTTTGCCATAAATGTTAAGTAAAATACTGTGGGCGAAAGCAAATCACATGGTTGTTAAGTAACACACTGATAGTTGAACCTAAAAGATAGAAGCTGTCCACCAGTTCTTCTAAGACTAGCATCTGTTATCATTAGTTTGGCCTTCCAGATATTCAGTCGTTGTCCCTTTTGTTTTTCACTGTCCTCCTTGACTTTCATTGCTAAGAATTTTGAGATCCTTTGCATTTTCAAAGGATGTCATCAGCACGGTGCAAGTTATTGATATTTCTTCTTCCAGTTTTAAAACTCATTCATCTTCTTCCAGTCCAGCTTCCCTCAATATATATTCAGCATATAGGTTGAATTAAAAAGGAGAGAGTATACAGCCTTTTTTTCTCTCCTTTGCCAATTTGGATCCTGTCTGGTTCATCAAATTCTATCTGGACTGTGGCTTATTTTGACCTGTTAGGCATCAACAATAATACCTCATGTTTTATAGTGACACTGTGGAAGTCAGCAAGGAGATAGAGGTGTGGACCTTTTTTTCTTAGGTACATAGAACTTTATATCCCAATGTAATGGTTGAGCAGATAACACAGAATTAAGCTTTTAATTCAGTCACTAAAGGCTTATATAATGTTTTGTCTTGTCCTTGGTATGATTCATTGGTGAAGAATGGGATGGTCTAATCTGGTTATATTGTATATATTTTTTATTTGATCTTATTGAATTAATTAAGAATAAGTACACAGACAATATATTAACAGTAGTAACAATACAAAATCAAATTACTAATCATAATAAAAAACTTAGAAAATTATAAATTGATCAGCTCCCATTCAATTCATTAATTTATTATTCAAGATACTCTTCCTTGATTCTTCAGTTTAAAAAAATGTAGACAAATTACTTATCAATCTGTTTCTGCAAACAAGGAAGATTTCTTCTTCCACTGTTGCCTAATAATTCTTTTAACTTGTTCCTATGACTGACAAATACTTTATAAATTAAATTCCAGATACAAGGAATATAGTGAACGCAAACAAGTGCATCTTTAATACATAGCAATGGAACCACATTTACAAATTCCTTCTTTTAATCCCAAGAAAAGGCAATTAGAGCACAAGTTCACACCACATCTTTTAACATTCCAAATCCTTCAACAGCAAGGCAATTGCTGCAAACTTCTATTAAACATTCTCTGAAATATTAAATATACATGAAGCAATGTATTTTGGTTTTTAAGTAATAGGAAGCTAAATTCACCTTATGTAAAGCAATGTTCAAATGTTTTATCAGGCCAGGGCATTGAAGCACAGTATTCCAGAGGTCACATGAATAATGCCAACTTCATCAATTCCTAACAAGCAAATTATACTTCTCCAATAAAAATGCAATGGATCCCTTCAAAAACCTGTCAAACCACTGTGGAACTAAAAATCAGTTATTACATCTGAATCATATAGATTAAACAATGAATGCTGGATTTCAATAAACTACAAAAAAGCACCATGAGATAAATTAAAATCATTTCTTTTAATTTTGTAAATGTTTTAAAAATGGTTCCTCTAGATGTGCATTCATCCAAAGGAGTTGTATTATATTGAATATACCCTCAAAAGAGATATACTGAAAATTTCAAAGTTAGGGTTGCAGGTTTATTTTTAGAATATACAGGTACAAGATGACAGTAGGAAGATACCTCATCCATATAGAACTTTATTTGTGCTCAGGAGATATAAAAGTTTAATATTAGTTTTACTAACTTTAAAGTACTATACCTATTTCCTGTCAATACCTTTCTTACTCCATTTCGTATTTCCAACAGGAGCTTACTCCTAATTAACTTATTCACAGAATGCTCTAGTCTGATTGCTTTTTTTATTTTCCTTGTACCCCTTTGAGACCTACAAGCAGCTGACTATAAATCAAGAACTTATACTGTCTTCCAAAATGGATGAATGATTCTTTGTTTGTTGATGATGTATTAATTCCAGCCACTCTCCTAACTTTCAGTTCCTTTTCACCATAGTCTTTTTTTAAAAAATTACAGTTTTATTGGTTTTCTGATTTTACATTTAAGTATTTCCAAAGCAACATGGCGACTGGGTTAACCGATAATTCAATAGCATACAAATATTTTTAAGGCAAATCTCAAAAGTACCACATTACATATTTCCTCTCTTTTTTGCTTTAACATTTACTGTCTCATATTTAAAGTACCGTATTTTCCGGCGTATAATCCTTCACTCTCTTTAGATTTCTTTTCTGGTTGTTTGCTGGGAGAACAGCCTTCAACTCTCTTCACATAGTTCAGTTTTACTTGTTGGAAGACTGTTTTAGCTCTCCTCCATGCATCCTGCAGCTGCCTTCACTCGTCTTCTTCTAAACCCCATTTTATCTGGCCTGATCAGTAAAAGGCCATTATTTTTTAAAAAAAAATTAAGAGAATCAATCTTATTTGGAATAATGCAAAACAAATAAAATGCACATAACTAGGCTGTATAGACAGTGTGGTTATCTGTATATTAGGTCAAGATAGAAATTTTCATTTGGCCTATGTTTCTAATGAACTAATGAATCTTCCAGTCAGAACAGTTTCCCCATCAGTATGAGTATATCTCCAAATTTTATGATGCAATTTCTGTTCAGATATTGCCTCTGGATTCATTTCATTTAAAACTCTTAGGAAATTTTCCACATGACAATGGGTGTGAATTTTCTTGATTTTTTTTTACATTAGAGAATAATACAGAAGTTTGATAAAACAGATTAAATACATATGTCAGACATGGAACAAATATAAACAGATATAAATCTGCTGAGAGTAAATTATTGTAAAAAAAGTGTATAATTTAGTAAAACCTTGTCAAATAAATCTTAAGTGCCATTCAGACAATTAGAAATTTTAGCTGTGGAAGAAAGATAAGGACACAACTGCTGGTTGTGCACTTCTACCACCCATTCCTGTGAATGTGTTGATAGTAAAGATGTGAAGCAAAACTGCAATTGTGTTTAACTAAATATATTCAGGAATCCTGATTGTAAATAATTCCCAAATGATGAAATTATAGCAATCACATTCAATTTGATATACTTAGCACACAGGAAGTTCATTGGTTAGAGAGTTTGGGAGTGGAGACTATGCAGATGACTGAAGAGTACTGGAAGAAGTGCTTGAAATTAGTCAGGAAAGTGTGGGCTTGTCATTGTTCCATACATATGAAACTTAGATGATTATTTTAAAAAAGATCAAACAGGATGAATATTAGATAATGTATGATAATATGCTGCAAAAATCAGGTTTCTAAAAAGTGGTACATTCAGGAGGAAGGCACTGTGCTACCAGAAAAACTAATTTTCATCAGGTTAGAAATTATTAAGTGTGAATGATAGATTAGTTATCTTACCAGTTAACTGCTAATTTAAAGGGGATAATAGCAGAGTTAAATTTCTGTTCATACTTTCTTTTTTTCTTTCTTTTTATTGAATAAACATTTAAAAACAGGTTCATACTTTCATGTACTGCTATAAGATTAAGACTGCTGAACACTATCCTAATACCTGCCAAATGACCTAGAGTTTTAGTCCTCAGAATTTCCAGCTAGCATGCAGCATTCATAGTAGAGATTCCATATCATTATAATACTTAGTGATCTTCATCCTTTCTCTTTTACATCTCTGTGCTGGTGTCCAAGATTAAAATAAATGAAGAAACATGGAGGAAAGAGAAGGCCAAAAGAAACAAGACAAACAATTATCTCAAACACACACTCTCCTACACATTACACACTCTGGGGGGGAGGCAAAGACTTTGAAGATGGTGTTTTCCAGTGTGTTCAGATAAATGGATTCTTTCTCTCCAAATCATTAAAGCACCTACATCTTTTCCCTAAGATTGAATAGAAACAATTCCCAGCCACCTCAGCACCTGTGTGTGACACAGAGTTGCTTTACTTTAACTCAATATTTCTCAATCTCAACCATTTTAAGTGCTGGCTTGGAAATTCTGGGAGTTGAAGTCGATACACCTTAAAAGTTCCTGAGATTGAAAAATATTGCTTTAATTATTTATAAATGTGCTGCTTTAGAGTTCAAAGAGATGTGCTTTGTTTGTGCCTACATGTATTGTAAATTGCCTCTTTCAAATGCTTTGCATAGCCCTAAACATATACACCAATCACATAAACAAAGGAGAAAATACACATAGGATTTTGTGCTTAGTGGACAGCAAAATTAGAAGATTGAAGAGATACTTAACCTCCTGATGGTTGCACATAGTTATGAGGCTGCCGAATTTTACCAGTAATTTAAAAAGAATGGAGTGTGTATAGGCATACCAAAATTGAGAAGGATAATAGACTCCAAAGTATGCTTTCTCAAACACTATACTCCTAAATTCATGGGCCTTCCAGTATTCTTTTTTGAGATTGGGGAGGGGGGAGTCCAAGAGAATAGACACAACTGTACAGTTGAAGTTCTATCCTCCTTTTATATGTGTGCATGTTAAAAAATCTGGGGATTCACACAACCACACCTACCATCTTGACATTTTTTAAAACCCTCTCCAGGTGTTTCTGTTCTTTATAAGTGAGTTTGAGAATGCATCTAAAATCCCAACTTTTTTCCAGCTTCTATGAAGTTAACTAAGTCTTCCATTTTAAATGTGCAGTGATAGATTTTAAAACAACAAATAAAATATTTGATAGGTCAGCCCTAGTCAAACCATTTAAATCAATCACCCTCATAAGCAGTGCAAACTGGAAAGCATAAGGCATCCTTTTTACCAAGAGGCCAAGTTATTGTGACCATTTACAGTGAAAAAAAGCCAATTTAAAATGTATGCTAATGGGAACTGAAGCCTCATTTGTAACCCAGGCCTATTAAACTAAGCTCCCATGAAGCCAATTTCATTAGTTAAACACACATAACGCAATGAAGAGATCTCAAGGTTCAGATCATGATTTAACCATAAGTCACAAGGGAAACGTGTTTGGCAAGTTTCATCTGAGAAGAGACAAGAAGGATCGTTGAACCTTCTTGCATGATTTTAATCTATAACTGAAGGTTAGGCAAAGACTAATGGAGCTGTATGCAGGCCACTACAAAGACACAAGAGTGGTATTAGCAGAAGAGAGAGAAGGATGTGGGGACAGAGAGGCAGTCAAGTGTTCCCATTATAATTTTCTTTGCAAATACAGTATGTAATGTGTTTGTGTGTGTATATATATACACACACACACATATACACATTTCAATATGCAGTTATCTGTGCTGTTTAATTTATACATTCCTTTTCTTCATAATACCACTTTACAATGCCTTGGTAAGGCCACACTTGGAATACTGCATCCAGTTTTGGTCACCACGATGTAAAAAAGATGTTGAGACTCTAGAAAGAGTACAGAGAAGAGCAACAAAGATGATTAGGGGACTGGAGGCTAAAATTTACAAGGAACAGTTGCTGGAATTGGGTATGTCTAGGTTAATGAAGAGAAGGACTAGGACTGACATGATAACAGTGTTCCAAAATCTCAGGGATTGCCACAAAGAAGAGGGAGTCAAGCTATTCTCCAAAGCACCTGAAAGCAGGACAAGAAGCAACGGATGGAAACTAGTCAAGGAGAGAAGCAACCTAGAACTAAGGAGAAACTTCCTGACAGTTAGAACAATTAACTAGTGGAACAACCTGCCTCCAGAAGCTGTGAATGCTCCATCACTGGAAGTCTTTAAGAAGAGATGGGACAGTCATTTGTCTGAAATAGTATAGGGATTCCTGCCTGAGCAGGGGGTTGGACTAGATGACCTCCAAGGTCCCTTCCATCATCATCATCATCATCATCATCATCATCATCATCATCATTATTATTATTATTATTATTATTATTATTATTATTATTATTATTATCATCATCATCATCATCATCATCATCATCATCATCATAAATATTGCACATTCTCAGCCTTCCAAAAACCTATAAGATATGACTCTCTATCCTACCGGGTCTTTCCAATTCTGTATCTTTCCATAGATATGTTATTATACTGATTTTACAAGCATGTGAGCTATAGCTCTTATTAAAAATGAAATAATGAGACTATTACGAAAGAAAGACGTATAGATAGAAATGGAATTTTAATACTCTTCCATTTAACTTAAGGTGATGAAGTATGCAAATTAATGATAGTGACTCAAGATATTCCCAATAGCTGTCCTGGGAATGCCATGTTTAATTGGATCTGTTTCCCAGTGAGGCTCATTCTTTTCAATGAAGGATCTAGTCCATTTCAGTTGGAGAGGAAGGAGGGGGACAAATTAACAACTCTAGACACTTTCTCACTTTTAATCATAAGACATATGTGGCTGCTTCCATTAGCTCTAAATGTGCCACCTCTGCTTGCTTCACTGCACTCCATTATCATCAGCAGAATGCAACTTGCACACAATATGTTGTAAAGATCATTTGCAAAGCATGCCGGTTCTCTGGAAAGACCAATCGCATGAATTTCATTGAAAAGTTAAGAAAGCAGGAGGGAAAAAAAATTAAAGGTCATCCAGCCACTTATGCTAATATTTGGTCATAATTCTCTCCCAGCTGACATTAAATAGCTAAGCTACTAAATTTTAATAGCACAGTTAAGTCTTTCAGACAAGCACAACCTGAGGTTGGAAGAAAAAGCATAAAGGAATGGTTATTTCACCTCTTTTAATTCTTTCAAAGAGGGCTGAGAATAAGCCCCTCATTAGCTAATATTTAGAGATTGCTTCAGGAAAAAAAACATTTTAAAAATATTTCTCCTTTGTTTGAGCTACATATCAGCAGAAAAATTTTCAGAGCTCAAAGTAATTTTTTAAAAAACTCTTATGCAATGATATATGGCAAATAAATCAATTTAAGAGGAGATTGTAGAAGCAGAGACTAATAGCCCATTTGAAGTACTGGGGCTGCTTGGCTAAATTCCAGTTTAATGGAGCAGCAATACTTCACTTAGATATTTCCCAGCTCCCCATTTCTTGCCTCAAACTCATGTAGAAATAATATGGTTTAAAGATGAAGAAGCGCTCAGCATGATGATGTGACTTCATGTTCAAAACCATTGCACATTCCAAAGAAAGCTATTTCAGTGCATGGCTGACATTTCTAGTGGCTACATCACATTTGTTCCCTTTCCATTCCAATTCTCAAGCATTCACACCACTTCTCAGAAATGAATGGTGTTCTAGGAGCAATGAAAAGATCTTATATAACCACATAATGCTTTTGAAAAAGCTCTTTTGCCATTTCACATATATGTATCCTGTTCACTATCCTTGAAAGTTGCTATTTCTCAAAAGACATACAGTGTTACTATTACAAAAAAAATCTCCAGTTCTCATCTATTCACATGGGCTAGATTAAATACAGCTGAACAAATGCACCAATTCCACTCCTTCAAGCAGCCCTAGATAGCTGACCCAGCTTTTATAAGCATTATGGGCTATGTCAACGCTGTGTAACAGCTTAAAATTGCTTCTTAAGCCCCAATCATCTCAGAATCAGGGCAATGAATGCAACTGGCCTTTGGATAATGCTCAGAACAGTAATGTTATCCCTGCTGTCATCTCACCCAAGATCCAAGAAATATTTTTGTCTTGGAGTGTAGATACAACACAGATCTTGCTTTGTGGCAAGGCATTAACCCTGAAAAGGGCCTTTCCACCAATGAAAGCATGAGGAGCAAAACCAGTTATTTAATCCAGGAAGATTGGCCTGGTCACACCCAGTGTGCAATCAATAGAACTAACATGTAACAAGTGCACATGTAATTGCCCAGCAGAGTCCATCAATACAGAAGTTCTATCCTCAGCCCAGCTCTAACTTTAGAGAGGTCCTGAAAAAGGATAAAGGCAGGCATAAAGATCTGGGAGCTTTGTTCATAAGATTGAATGATACCCAAAATAAAGAAAAGATGGATCACCTTAAAGTGAGTTTCATCTTCACAAAAGATATGAAGATTAAAGGCAAGGTGGACTTTGTACACTTTTGCTCATGTTTGGTGTCCAGTACAATGGCAGACCGTTAAAAAAAATCAGCAAGATGGAAAGCAAATCAAAAGGAGCGTCTCTGATCTGATTTTTTTTTTCCTTTTTAAGGAAGAGGATTTCAGAAGGTAAAATACAGTCATTAGGCTATCTGGATAATGAGGTGGGGGGGAAGATGAAAAGCAGAAAATGAAAAGGGCTGATGAAGGAGATGTGTCCATTTTGTTGCAGTAAGTACAGTTCAATGCCATTTATATCAGAAACAACTGAATTGCAGCTTTTGTTCATCTTCATTTTGTTTTCTAAAAAAAGAGGCAATTTGGGTGCTTTTGATACAGTATGTTGTGTTTCACACCATCAGGAATGTAGCTATAAATATTATGCCAACATTCAAAGTCTCTGGATATGTTGAACTAAAAAAAGGAACCTCAGACATGTAAAACACTTGGAACCTGTTATGGCAGTCATATTTGTATATCAGATAAATATATCTGTGTTGCCAATTAGATTTGCAAAAATGCTGTCATCTATGGATTATAGATATTAACATTCCTTTTATCATTTTTATATTTCACTTTTTAATCAAAGGAGTTCAGTCAGTAGTATTTACTGTCTCATAAACTCTGGGGTAGATTTGACTGAAAGATAGCGACTGGTCCAAGGTCCGTATTATGAATCCACATAACACTAATCATTACATCCATTAGCATATTGTGGCAAGTTTTTATACATATGAAAAGCTCCAAGCAGAAAAAGAATGGGTCATCAAGGCAGTCCTGCTTCCTCTTCTTGTTAATGGCCAGATGTTCCTTTTGTTTCCTTTTGTTTTGTTTTTTAAAGTTTTTAAGAATTTGTAAACTTTCTAGACCATAGCACTGCAGGACCATAGCACTAAGAAAAACAGAAGAAAAACAGCTGCTTAACATCTTTCTCTGTAATGGCTATCCCAAAAACTTCGTATTCCAATTTTCCAGTGTGCTCTTACCAAGGCTTAATAGAAACTTCAAGGGCAAGGATCAGGTAAGTTGCTCTCATTGGAATTACAAAAGATGCTTTTAAAACATCAAATGTCAACTAATGCAGAATCTAGGAATCCAGAGGGATATTTTTTTTCAAATCTAGAGTTACTTGCTCTCACATTAAATAATAATTGATTTTGTCACAACTTTCTCACTGTATAGATGGTGGCAAGTTTATACTTACAAAGAGCAGAATCATGCAAGCCCTGTAACCCTCTATGAAAGTGAAAGTTTGACTTTAAAGATCCAGGATGGGATGAGTATTGAAGACTTTGGTGTTGAAAAACATTCCTGAGAATACTGTGGACATCCAAGAAATAATAATAATAATAATAATAATAATAATAATAATAATAATAATAATAATAATAACAACAACAACAACAACAACAACAACAACCATCATCATCATTATCCAACCCCCTGCTCAGGCAGGAAACCTTATACCATTTCAGACAAATGGCTGTCCAGTCTCTTCTTAAAAACTTCCAGTGTTGGAGCATTCACCACTTCTGGAGGCAGGCTGTTCCACTGGTTAATTGTTCTAAATGTCAGGAAGTTTCTCCTTAGTTCTAGGTTGTTTCTCTCCTTGACCAGTTTCCATCCATTGCTTCTTGTCCTTCCTTCAGGTGCTTTGGAGCTTGACTCCCTCTTCTTTGTGGCAGCCCCTGAGATATTGGAACACTGCTATCCAGAATTTTCACTCAAGGCAAAAATGACCCAGCTCAAATTATCCAACTTTGGATACACTGTACAAAGACCTAGCTCTCTGGAAAAGGATTCTAATGCTGGGAAAGCTGGAGGGAAAGAGAAGAAGAGGACAACCAGTAGTGAGATGGATGAATTCAGTAACAGTGTCAATGAATACACCACTGGAAGACTTGAAAGGACAAAGTAGGGATAGATTGGCATGGAGAAAACATATAATGTCTCTAGGAGTTGAAAATTATTTGGTATCATATAATCAATTTCTCAGTGTTGGCTATTGTGGCATCTGCACAGTTTTGATGGAGAAGTTTATAATAAAAACTAAGTAAATACTTCAGCAACATCACTAATTGGGACCATAGACTATCTTTTCATGACAGCTGGACACTTGCTTCATATTCATTAGAGATGCTTCAGTTCTCAGAGTAAAAAGCCTACTGGAGAGGGCTATTTTCAATACTGACTACTCATAAATAAACACTTAATTAATACCAACATACCAATTTGAGTGGGGGGGAATTTCAACAGAAATAAAGCATCAGCATTTCAGTTTAAAACTGAAATGTGTCTATTTCAAATTAATTAGTTTTGGACAATTATTAATGAATTCTAATATTTTTCACAGTGGAACTAACAAGCAATGTATTTATTTTTAGTCAACGGTTATCAAGCCCTGTGCTAATTAAAGTCAAGATCAATAGCAATTTATCCAAAATGAGATTTTAAAAATGTGAACAATAATGTGAAATAAGCAAGTGATACTATATTTTCCAAGTGTGTAATAAAATCTAAAATATAGGAAGAGGAAGGTTAAATACCTGGGGAAGAGAAAATACAGAGGCAAAGAGACATTTCTGACTCTGAATCAGATGGTTTAGCACCTTACTTTTTGCAGCCATGTTTATATGTTCAATGTGCATTTATTTCTGAAAACAATAATTCTTGATAATAGTCAAGCAAACAATTTCCATCAGAGGTGGCAGATCCTTACATAAATAATTAGTTATCAATAGTTAAATTAGAGTAATATTCAGGAAAACATCAAAGGCATTGCAGAACACACATTGAAACTGGTTTGTCTTTTGGTTGTTTGTTTGGAGAAATTTAATCTTATTAATGAAGAAATTTATGAGGTGGGGAAAAAGGAATCAATCTATCTGGGTTGGGTTTTGCATAGATCGGGCTACAATGCAGAGACAGAGTCATCCATCCTCATGGGTTTCTTTTCATCTAAATGGAGAAAAAACTCAAAACCAGGAAGAGCTCAAGGGGAGTGCTACTGCTTGAAGAAATGAATAAGATAACATTAATCCATCCTACATAGAAAAGCTGACCAGATTCTATCAATCCTTCAAGGCAGTCCAGATAAGGAAACAGATGTCTGTTAGAGATGTCTGATATCTTCTGTAACTGTGTGATGTTAGTGTTTTTTTTATATATTTCCTTAGGTAAAGGTAAAGGTTCCCCCGCACATGTGTGCTAGTCATTTCCGACTTTAGGGGCCGGTGCTCATCTCCGTTTCAAAACCAAAGAGCCAGCGCTTGTCCAAGGACATCTCCATGGTCATGTGGCCGGTATGACTAGATGCCAAAGGCGCACGGAACGCTGTTACCTTCCCACCATAGTGGTCCCTAGTTTTCTACTTGCATTTTTATGTGCTTTTGAACTGCTAGGTTGGCAGAAACTGGGACAAGTAACAGGCACTCACTCTGCTACATGGCACTCGGGATTCGACCCGCCAAACTGCCGACCTTCTGATCGACAAGCTCAGCGTCCTAACCCACTGAGCCACTGTGTCCCTTTTATATTTCCTTATTTTATTGTAAATAATTTTATTTTGATGTTATAGCAATAGCAGCACCACTTATATACTGCTTCACGGTACTTTACAGCCCTCTCTAAGCAGTTTACAATGTCAGCATATTACCCCCAACAATCTGAGTCTTCATTTTACTGACCTTGAAAGGATGGAAGGCTGAGTCAACCTTCAGCTACTGAGGATCAAACCCCTGGCAGTGAGCTGAATTAGCCTGCAATATTGCATTCTAACCACTGTGCTACCATGGCTCCTTTATATTGTCAGCTGACCAGAAACTTTCTGGAGTTGGGTGGCATCAACATTTGATTAAATAAATGGTTGCATCCAAATCTTCTGAAACCATATAGATTTTTCCCAGTTCTGCCATTCGACAATACAAGAATCCGATGTTGCAGAATGGTAGTGGTGTATTCTTACTGTAATTTATTGGGCTTGCTTGTTAACACCACATGGTAATGGCTGGTAGGCTGCATGAGCAGGGAGCTAGCTAACGGCTCCCAGCATCTCAGACAACCCGTCTCCAGAGCTGCTATTGGTTGCCCCTAGGGCGGCAATAGGTTGCTTCAAACCTATTGGCCGCCGCCTAGGGGCCAGGGTATAAATTGCTGCATCTGCAGCCCTGTTCTCTAGTTCAGATCCTGCAAGCAATAAACCATGATCTTTGCTGAACTCACTTGCCTTGGTGGAGCAGTGGGCTAATGCCTCCTTAAGTAACACCAGCTGCCTGCAATTAGTGCAGGTTCGCATCCCACCAGGCTCAAGGTTGACTCAGCCTTCCATCCTTCCGAGGTAGGTAAAATGAGGACCCAGATTGTTGGGGGCAATTAAGCTGACTTTGTAATAATGACGCTTGGGTGTGTGTGTGTGAAAGCCCTAATAAGCAGGCATATACATAGAATGAAGGCTACTGCTAAGCTTGTAAGCCGCCCTGAGTCTTCGGAGAAGGGCGGGATATAAATGGAATTAAAATAAAAATAAATAAAAAATAAATAAAATATTCATTCCTGCACAACAAACCCAGTACACAACACTGGCGACGAAGGTGGGATCCTGCTTCTCTGTTGGAGCTGAAAGTCACTAGAGGAGAGGCAGGGCATACCTGGAGGGAAAAGCAATTTCCCCCCCTACAGTCGGCTAGCTAAGCCATGCTAGCGACCACGTGCTCAGAGGACCAGTCCCTGGGCAATGGAGAGGCAGGATTCAAAGACGCAGACGCCAGCCACGAAGACCAGCACAATGCCTAAGGTAGGAAGGCTGTGAGAATTTAACATCAGGCAATCAGAAGAATGGCCCTCATACCTGTCCCAGGTCAAAAACTACCTTCGGGTGAACCAGGTCACAGAGGACGGACTGAAGGCTGCTACGCTGCTCTGTGTGTGTGGTACAGTGATGTTCAATCTTGCGAAGAACTGTTCGTGCCCACACCGTTGGAATCCGTCTCCTACGCCGAACTGAAGAAGAAGCTCGGAGAACACTTCCAACCAAAGATGTCTGTGATTGCACGGCACTACGCCTTTGAACAACGAATACAGCGACTGGGAGAGACCGCATCTGAGTACATTGTGGCCTTGAGGCAGGCGGCACACCTGTGCCTATTTTCAAACCTCGAAGAGTGACTGTGAGACTGGCTCATCTGTGGCCTCCACAACCGAGAGCTGCAACAGACACTATTCGCCAGAGAGGTCCTATTGTTTGCGGATGCCCAGCAAGAAGTCATGGCAGATGAAGCCGCCGGAGGAGGCGTCCAAGCTATCCAGCCCGCCAAAATGACACAATGCGAAGAAACTGTCCACCACGAGGATGCAGAACTAACAGAGGACACAGAAGAAGACGCTGAAGTCGACAAGCTGCACAGCCAGCCAGACCACCAGCACCGCAGCAGCAAGCAACAAGAGACTACTTACAAAGCAGATCCCTTGCCTAGATGCCCAGCTTGTGGTGGCCGCCACCAATGCTTGGACTGAAGGTTTCAGACAGACACGTGCTGGGCCTGCAGAAAAACCGGCCACATCGCATCAGTTTGCAGAGATCACCAGAGGGACCAGCCATCGAATCGCCAGTCAGAAGATCCAACCAGGAGAGGTACCGGGGCCCCAGGGCCATTCAGCATGGGATTTTGCTCAAGCCGTAGAAGTGTCTGCTGTACCAGGGCCTGACGCCCCCTTAAACCCAAGTATAGACTTTAGGTGGAGCTGCAAGGGGTCCCCTGTAAGATGGAGCTGGACACAGGCTCCGTTGTTTCCATTATTTCTCTGGACACATTTAATTTTGTGTGCAGTCGCAGTAGGAGATGGGCCAAGTTGAGGCCCTCTGACATACTTTTAACAAATTTTCAGAATGCAAAAGTCACAGTCAAGGGTGAAGCCACCTTGGCTGTTAAATTTAAGGGGTTTTCAGAGCACCTGGATGTTGCCGTAGTTGGGGGCCAGAGAACAAGCCTAATTGGGCTTGATTGGTTTGATGCACTAGGCATTCAAGTAACTGGAATCAACTAGACACAAGTCACGAGTCTAGCAACAGTTTGCGAGGAATTTGCAGATGTATTTGATTCGGCCCTAGGAACTTACACGGGCCCACCTATAGCATTCAAACTAGACCCAAACATAGTTCCCATCAGGATTAAGCCCCGCAGGGTCCCATTTGCCCTTAAGCACAAAATAGACACGGAACTAGACAAGCTTGTGGAACAGGGTGTTTTGCAACCAGTAGATGGTGGGGAGTGGGAAACTCCTATTGTAACACCACTCAAAGCTAACAGGGAAGTCAGAATATGCACAGATTATAAATGCACAATTAACCGGGCCCTTAAACAGCACGCATATCCAGTCCCAGTGGTGAGCCACATCCTGGCATCTTTGCAAGGTGGCTCCACTTTTGCGAAATTAGATTTGGTGCAGGCCTATCAGCAACTACTGGTTGATGAGGCCACGGCTGCAGCACAGACAATCGTGACCCACAGGGGGGCTTTCAGAGTAAAGCGCTTGCAATTTGGGGTAAGTGTAGCCCCGGGCATTTTTCAGGAAATCATGGAATGCACTCTCAAAGGCATTCCAGGGGTTTGCCCCTATTTTGATGATGTGCTTATTGCCAGAGAATCCATAGAGGTGCTAGCAAGGAGGCTCAGAGTTGTCCTGCAGAGGCTGCGTGAAGCAGGCCTCAAACTAAAAAAGAGCAAATGCAGTATTGGGGTTCCCTCCACTGAACTTTTGGGGTTTTGCATTGATGCTAATGGCATCCACCCAGCTGAGTCCAAAGTGAAGGCCATTCAGATGGCACCTAGCCCTAAAACAAAAGGAGAGCTGCAAGCATTCTTGGCCCTCCTCAACTTCTACCACACGTTCCTTCTCAACAAGGCCACAGTGGCAGAGCCGCTTCACAGGCTCTTAGATAAAAAAAGCTTCTTGGAAGTGGACTAGCATTCATGAAAAAAGTTTTCAGGACCTGAAGGCACTTCTGTTGGTCAGTTCCACTATCACTCACTTCAAGGAGTCTAAACCAGTTTGCTTAGCATGTGACGCATCCCCATACGGGGTGGTTGCAGTCTTGAGTCACTTAGAGAAAGATGTAACTCAAGTTCCCATTGCATTTTATTTGAGGATACTGTCCTCTGCTGAGAGTAATTACGCTCAAATTGACAAAGAGGCATTGGCCATTGTAGCGGGAGTTAAAAAATTCCATGACTATTTATATGGCAGGGACTTACAGTCTTCACAGACCACAAACCGCTATTGGGGTTATTCACCACAGACAAACAGACACCCCACAAATTATTCCCTAGAATGCTGAGATGGTCTATTTTTTATCAGCTTACACATTTAAAATGATCCACAAACCTGGCAAAGAAATGGGCCATGCAGACAGCCTGAGCAGGCTTCCACTACCACAAATTGAACCAGATCTGGCCCCAGTGGCTCGTGTCCTGTGCATTCAGGACTTGCCAGAGTTTCCCCTCCACACAGGGGACATAGCTGCAGAAACAGCAGCTGATAAGACACTAAGTAGAGTGCTTTCTTGGGTGCACACAGGGTGGCTGGATAAAAGCCCAGGCCCTGAATTTCAGAGTTATTTTACTAGAAGACACAAGCTATCAGCTCACAAGGGTTGTATCCTATGGGGAAACAGGGTCATAGTTCCCACCTCACTAAGAGACAGGGTTTTACAATCACTGCATGAAGGCCATCCAGGTATTGTCCGTATGAAAGCTTTAGCTAGAAGCTACCTATGGTGGCCAGGATTAGATAAGGCCATTGAGGCCCAGGTGCATGGATGTTACACATGCCAACAATCAAGGCCTGAAATGCCGCACGCTCCAGTTCACAGGTGGGAAGAGACTCATACTCCCTGGTCTAGAATTGACATAGACTTCGCTGGGCCCCTTCAGGGACAGCTCTTCCTTAAAGTGGTCGACAGCCACTCTAAATGGCTTGAAGTAATACCAGTTGCTAACATGACTACTGCTAGGACCATCCAGGTGCTTAAGAAACTCTTTGCCACACATGGGCTGCCAGACATCATAGTATCCGACAATGGAGCCCAATTTACAGCGGCAGAATTTCAGGCATTCCTGAGAGCAAACCTCATCAGGCAACGTTGGTCCCATTTCACCCTTCTTCTAATGGTCAAGCTGAACGCATGTTCTGGACCACAAAAGAGTCACTGAAGCATATAGTGATTGGGGACTGGCATCACAGATTGGCAGATTTTTTACTTTGCCAGCATTCCATGCCCTGCACGGCTACAGAGAAAAGCCCAGCAGAGCTGGACAGGTTGCATCCAGATAGGGTGGCAGCAGAAGCTTCGCATCCAAAACCCCTGAGGGGGCTGCAAGTGGGCAATGGAGTGTGGGCCAGGAACTATGGGCATGGAAATTTGTGGGTGCCTGGAAAAATTACTAAAACGTCAGGCCCCCTCTCTTATGAAGTGGGGCTGGAGGGCAGGTGAGTTGTCCGGCGCCACATCAATCAGCTTAGGAAGTGTTTCCCAGAACAGCCACAAAGCAAGGACTTCATCATAAGTCCTTACCAAGGTCCACAAACCGGCAGCCAAGCCGGCCCATGCATAGACTCTGAAGGCTCACACAGCCCAAGCAATGGAGCCCGGACGTGCAACATGGGTCCCCTGATGGAGAAAGCCACTGTGCTAACTCTGCTGAACAAACTGACTCTGGGGTGGGCCAACCTGGAAAGGCCAGCCAGAGAGCACCAAGCCATTCTGAATCACTTGAACTAAGACACATTGGTCTACCCAGCCCGGCAGGCAAGCTGGTAGGCTAGGACATGCCTGGGTCCCCCAGGTGTTCCACAAGGCCACGCAAACCTCCTGCTTATCTGCAAGATTTTGTCCTGAAATAATAAAGCTATAATGTTGAATGTACCCTTGTATTTGATGCTGACCTACAAGATTGTACTGGACAATGGAGCTATAACGTCGTAAGTACTTTATTGTGCTGCTAAGTGGAACCTATTCACACCAGTGTTAAGCCTTTGTAAATTGTATTGCTATAATTACTTTCTGTTGTTGCTATACTGTTGTTCATTCTAAGGGGGGAGGGGTGTAATGTATTGGGCTTGCTTGTTAACACCACATGGTAACGGCTGGTAGGCTGCTTGAGCAGGGAGCTAGCTAATGGCTCCCAGCATCTCAGACAACCCGTCTCCAGCACTACTATTGGTTGCCCCTAGGGCGGCAATAGGTTGCTTCAAACCTATTGGCCGCCGCCTAGGACCAGGGTATAAATTGCTGCATCTGCAGCCCTGTTCTCTCGTTCAGATCCTGCAAGCAATAAACCATGATCTTTGCTGAACTCACTTGCCTCATCTTCATTCCTGCGCAACGAACCCAGTACACAACACTTACCATACATTCTTCTGAGTCTAAAAGGCAAAGGAAGAGTCCTGGGAAATTGTCTTTTCCACCTAGACCTTCCATTTGATTTAGAAAAATAATTTGATATTTAATTAAACAACAGCATCTATCAGCATAGCCATCTATGTAACAATCTAATACTTTAATTCTTTGTTTGAAAATATCTTAATATTCTTTGATCAGCAAAGATGAAGAATATAATATTAAAATATAAAAAACTAAATTAAAAAAAATTAATTAAATTAAATAAATGAGGAGGCACGATGGCCGATGCCTCAGTGATTAAAGACACGGAGCTTATCAGCTGGAAAGCTGATAGTCTGGATCAGGGGTAGGCAACCTTGCTTCTTTTATGACTCGTGGACTTGCTGGCTCAGGAATTCTGGGAGATGAAGTCCACGAGTCATAAAAGAACCAAGGTTGCCTACCCCTAGTCTGGATTCAAAACCCAAGCACCATGTGTCAGGGTAAGCTCCCATTACTTGCCAAACTCCTGCCAACCTAGCAATTTGAAAGCATGGAAACACAAGTAGATAGCTGTTCATGTGGGAAGATAACATCATTCTGTATGCCTGGTCATATAATCATGCTGGCCACATGACCACAGAAGTGTCTTTTGACAATGCTGGCTATCTCAGCTAAGGAACAGAGATGAACGCTGTTCCCTAGAGTTGGACACGACTGGACAGAGGAAACCTTTATTTTTATTTTAAATTGTGAACATTATTATGTTCTTTCAGTACTGCACTTGATACTAACATTTCTCTAGCCAAAGTATCTAAACAGTTCTAACATTTCAATCAAATATTAATAAATTTAAAATAATTCATTCCATCTTACCTTATGCAGTGAGTGGTATGTTATCCATCAACCAAATTATGCATGCTTGTTTCATTTTAATTCAACTATTCATCCATTTAGTTTCACTATAATGAGTGTGATGGCAGCCTTAGATTTCTTCCTTCCATCTTTTCTTGCATTAGTATTTAACGTAATTAAGTTTTACGATTCCTACAATTTCTACTTCACAAACCTTTACTCTGGTGTTATTCTGTGCATAATAACTTCAATTAAAGCTAGCTATGAAAGTGACCAGGAATACGCTGTGTGATATTTATTTAATGAGAATATGTTTTTTCCAAAATTGGCTTTCCACTGTAATTTGTCTCTACTAAAAACAAAAGGATTTTTTCTTTAATTCCATAATTCTTGGCTCAATGATGGTTCATATATATGAACATAGAACTCTAATAATTAAAAGGCACCCTTGATGCCAATATACCGTTGCCTTCTGGTATGGATCCCAGAAGTGTTTTGTTTTTGATGTACTTTTATATAGATAGATATATACTCATCATGCTATTTTCTTTCAGGGTAAACAAATTAGGCTAAGAGCAGGAAAGTAATAAGAAATAATAAAATAAATGGAAAAATATACTATCACAATGTAGCTCAATCTTAGCAACTTTAAGACTTTAATTTTCAGAATTCCTCAATCAGCCTCAATCAGAAGTTCAGACATCTTAAAGTTGCCAAGGTTGAAAAATATTAGACTAAATTAACAGTTTCAGTGATTGTCATGTAACATGCCTAATTCCTTGCTATCATCAATGACACAATATTGATCAGTTTTTGCACACTGGGGCAATATGCCACAAGCATAATGATAGCCTAGTGTTTCTCCGGATATGCTTATATTAGTCTGTGTAAACTAGGGTCTCTAATCTAGAGACTGCTTTGCAAGTTGACAGGATGTTATTTTTATCCTACCAGATATCCCATAAACATAAGCAGCATATTGACAGTCTCTGTCAATATAGGATATAGGATCTGTCAATATCCTCTATTCCTAAATAACTTAACTCAAATAAGAGCCTTCGTGGCACAGTGGTCAGAATGCAGTACTGCAGGCTAATTCTGCCGAATGCCAGAAGTTCAATCCTGACTGGGTCAAGATTGATTCAGCTTTCCATCCTTCTGAGGTTGGTAAAATGAGGAACTGGATTGTTGGGGGCAATATGCTGACTCTGTAAACTGCTTAGAGAAGGATGTAAAGCAGTATGAAGAGGTATATAAATCCAAGTGCTATTGCTATTGATAACAGCTCAAATAATCCCTGCTAAATTCCATGGGACTTAGTTCCCAACAAACATACTTTCAACTACAACATTAGACTGCACAGGTGAAAAACCAAACTAAAATGGCATGAATTCCCTTTTTCTCACTTTACCTGTATAACATTTTATGCAACATCATGAGTCACAAACCAAACACAAGTTTGCAACTTTGCAACATAGGAGGGTGGGAAGGAAGACACTTTGCCTGTCAGAACCCATATTCTAAGGGGGCTCTTTCTAACTTTAATTAATCTTTCTACTCTTCTGGGTTCTCCCATGCTCCTGGAAGGGAGGGGGGAAACGCTGCGGGCTGTTTCTTTGTTTTCCTCTATTGCTACACTGTAACACTTTTGCTGTCTCTGCATATACACTCTTTGAACTATCTTTCCCCTTGATGTCAGCTTGAAGTGGGGAGGAGAAAGGAATGCACCTCTGGCAACTGGTTTATCTCCGCTTTTGGAAGGGAAGGTGCAAAGACTCAACAAAACATCGCTGTAACCCTGAGACAGCCTGGCATTATCAGCTCTTTCCCACAATGGACTTAATACCTGGGGATTGGCCCATTCAAACTGACTGGATGGACTGTTGGGGTGGGGTTTGCTTGGGACACTTTTAACCTATTGATCTGAGTGGGAAACCTTCAGATCCTGTCTATTATGCCTGCTACCAGCTTCTCCTAATAAAAGTTCCTTTTGGAAGAAACTGCTTCCATAAGTTCTGCTTTCTTAGGATGAGGCTTTGAAGTGGGCCCTGATTCATCAATACCTTGTACTTAGTTGAAGTTTTTGTCAAAGTTTGGGGCAGTGGTGGGGTTCAAATATGTAAACAATCGGTTCTCTGTGTGGATGCCCCTTCCGGAAGTCCATTCTGGGCCTGGGCAACAAAAAATCTGCTGAAGTGGCACGAACCAGCTGAATCCCACCACTGGGTTAGGGGCAGTGAGATATCGTCATCAGTCCATGAATATGGATATTAATTTTAATTTTTAATGTATTTATTGTTCAGAGTATAGAACTTTCCAATCTGCATGAAGGTTACATGTCAAAATCTTAAAACTGTAGTCATTCTGTGTGTATACTGTGAATCTCTACATTTCATTAGCAAAGAAAAGACTTAAGAAGGGCTGTTATAATGCACTCTTCTCTGAATGTGATTGGCAGCTAAACATAGCAGTATATGTTGCATAACACTATAAAATAGTAATGGTAGGAAATGCTTCAAATGTTCAATTTTCTTAAAAGGTACAGTAATCCAGAAGAAATATGCCACATACTAGAGCCACCTCTTTAAAATCTACAATTATTTCATGAAACCAGTAAAATAGAACCAAAAAAAATACAAAAAGGAATAAAGAAATAAAAGATAAATAAAGACAAACTCTTTTGAAATTTTACATTTCAGCATTGAAAAAGATATTTACTTATAGCTAAAACATGGATGTTGGAATTAAATCAAATTATCTACATACTATTAAACCTCTCATCACTTTTAACAAAGTAAAACTGTGCATCGTAAGACAATAATTTTTGAATCAAAGTACCTCTAATGGGATAACTTATAGGATGTTTCAAAAATCCAGGGTGCATACTTTCAAGGGAATGAAATTTTGGGAAATTGTGGGTGCTTCAATGTTACTTTTGCGCTGCTGGGCTATTGCTGTTGAGGTCACATGAACTTCATTTTCAACATTCTATGACAGTTTCCCAGCCAATCTCATGATCCCTCACTTGGTCTCCTACACAGCAGCAAACCCTTACCTGTGCACCCTGCTTGACCCACATAGCACTGCAATGACCCCTGCACACCCTTCTTGACACATTCCAGTCCTCACCCATATGTCCTATTGGCACAATATCTCTCATGCACCCCCAGGCAACCTTCATAACCAACATACGTACCCATGCACCCTCCCTGACCCACATGGCATCTCTAGTGCACATCTAAACACCCATCCCAACCCATATAACACCTGTCCCATATCCCTATGAACAATTCCTGACCTCACCCCACATTTACCTGCCTGATGCTCTTGGCCTTGCAACTTTTTTCTGGCTTTTCCACTAACTTTTTCCCTATGCAAAACAGAGAGTGGAATGAAGGGAGGGAGGGAGGGAGGGAGGGAGGGAGGGAGGGAAGAAGGAAGGAAGGAAGGAAGGAAGGAAGAGTTTCCAATGCTCCCTACCAGCTTCCTGCAAGGAAACTCAGTGGGGAAGCTATCAGAAAGTCAGAAGTTGCTATCATTCCCATTGCTTTTTTGCCCACCTGTTGCAATTCTGTTTCTGTGTTTAGGTAAGGAAATATTCTGAATTGATGCTCAACAGAGTATGCTGTGTCGGGTTCAAGGATCAAAGAGACTCAGACTTCTAGTGTGCCATGACTTTATTAGGAGGAAACGTGGTCCAGAATGGGGGAACAAAGGGTACCAGTCCACCTTTATACCTGGCCAGGTGAATACCTGGCCAATAGAGTTAAACCCCTGCTTCCCGCCAGCGGGTCAGCCAATCTCTTTAAATCCGGCTCTCCCGCCGAACGCTGTCCTTTTAAATCCTGCTTTCCCACCGAACGCTGTTCCTGCCCAGAGCTGTCCAGCTCCGCGCTTCCTTCAGTAGCTGTCACACGTGTATGCTATGCTGCATACCCTACAGAGTACATGTAATCTTGTCCTTATTATAATTTTCTAAGAGGTGGAAGCTTGTAAGCCGCCCTGAGTCTTCGGAGAAGGGCGGGATATAAATGGAATTAAAATAAATAAATAATAAATAAATAAATAAATAAAAAATCACACACAAAAAACATTGTTCATAATAGAATAAATCTTAATTTTAAAGGTGGGTTTTTAGAATTTAATACATAGTTTAGCCATACCTACACTCAGTCACTTTATCAGCCATGGCTAATTGCAAATAGTCATTCCTTTATTTTCCCTATTCTAAAATACCTTCCAAATGCCTTGTAAAGGAGAAGTGATTACAGTTCTGAGCTGAGACCCTATATTCCAGCTTCGGAGATGCAAAATCCTTTAATAACTTCAAATAACAGAGGTTTTCAGATGCTGAAATATATTGTATTGCACTTTATGCCTTCAACCTCATTCACGGGGCAAATCAATAATGCAGCTAAGTAATTTACATCACAAGCTAGACAGACACCTACTAAAACCAATGTTTAGTGAAATACCCAACTTGATAGAGATGGAATATTGTAAGAGATTCTGTGTGAACCTTTCTTTGCAAGAAAAGGTGTGCATGTTTATCAGACTAATGTAATCCATATATACATAATACCTGGGATCCACTACATTTCTTACCAATGTGGTTCTATCAGAACAATTGTAGTCTATGTTTTAGATTCAAATGGAAAAGATATCTTGCTGGTTACCTATCGAATGTAGAATCCCACTGCAGATTCCAAGGTTCTATTCAGTTTAAGATTCTTAGCATATGAGATGGACCATACTTTTCTAAATCAGAAGACAGTTCCATCTAGTCCAGTACAGTCCCCCTAAAATGGGCAAACATGTACAAAAAGTCCAGAAGCAAAACACAAATCGAATATCCCTCTATTTTCATGTCTTCAAAAGTCTAATGTGCAAACCTTTGTCTTTTGTATACCCTTATTGAAAACCCTTATACAATGTGACAAACTTACAGAGATTGCGGAGCCAAAGTCAAATGATAATATTATACAGATTGAAAGGATGAAATCTATGTGTTTAAAAAGCCAAATCTTCTGTGTTTAATGGCGATAAATAACTTGGAAATTTCTAAAGCATGTGGTCCCAAAAGCATAATTTTGTTCCCTATTGCGGATAAAAACATATACAGACGGTCTTAAAATAGGTTTCACATAATTAAAGAGAAAACAGATCTCCAAACACCATGAAAAGAGACAGAAAGTTTCATCTCAGCCCACACATGTGAAATGACCACATCTATTTTGGATAATTGCCTCACCCACTAAAAAGCTTTTTTTGACAAAAAATATTCAGCCATCCCCAAATCCTCTATTCCTATTACTGTATAAATGAAGCACAGCTGGTGCTGCATTTTTGAAAAATGTTGGTTGAAGAATGAAAATTGTCAAAAAGATTTAATACAGATAAGGAATGTATTAAGTTCTCAGACAATACTGTAGTATTGATGTAATAAGTTTGTGTGTTTTTTCATAATTTTGCTGTTTATTTTAGTTCAAAATCTATTTTAGTATTCTTGCTGTATGTTTTCTTTTACTGTTTATTTTTATTCTATACTTTAAAACATTTGTGTTGCTGACACAAATTAAAAAAAAGAAATTAAAAAAAGATTAATAGGGACCAGCAAGTGTCTGATTTCAGTGATCACAATAAAGCTAAATTGTTATTATTATTATTATTATTATTATTATTATTATTATTATTATTATTATTATTATTATTATTATTATTATTATTATTATTATTATTATTATTATTGCATGCTAGTTCTAACTATATTCAAAAAGCTAATTTAAAATGTACCAGATGTAAGCTATAACTCTGTTTTGATGTTGTATACTGGTCAAATGTGCTAATTTATATCTCTCTTGTGTCTCATAAATAATAATATAACTACATTATTAAAATCTCAAAGGGATATTGTTTTTTTAACAAAGAAAACAAATAACACTATTATCTTTCTTGTTCTGAAGCACTAATTAGTCACATCTCTTAAAACTTCTCTTAGATATGTTTCCATTCGTTTTTATTGCAAATATTCATTTGGGGGAAAACAGCTTTGTATGTTTTATTAACTAAACAGAATAAGGGGTGGGATTTTTTTTAGCAATCTGTTACATTGTGTGAACGGTTTACCAGATTGCCATTTAAAGGAATATGCTTAGTTTTTTATATAAAAAACAACCAAATGAAAGCTGTTCTAGTTTTTCATTGCAACTTTGCCTGATTTTTCTGCATATTAACCACATTGTTTCATTTCACAGGAGTGTTATAAAGTCTTCTGTGCTTCACTCAGCTTTGCAATTTGTTCTTTTTTTAATTTTCATTCCCCCTTATATGTTCTCATGATTTTAATGATGATGCTAGTTAATGAGGAAGATTCACTAAGTCGCTTATCCTAATTTTTCCCCACACATATTTCTAATTATGTGCTGTACAAATCTTTCAGAAGAGATAGAATGTGAGCATGTGCCTGAAGAACTCATCTGCTGATGGTGAAAGCAGATACAGTGCATCTTTTTCCACCCTTGCCAGGGAATGCTAAACTTTGTCTTTAAAGATTGGACAGAAGTGTACAGCTTTAAGAACCACCGTTCCAAGTAAATTCAATATATCTGCCTATTTTAGCCACTCAGAAAGCAGTGCTTCACACCACTCCCATCTGTTCCAAAGCACTTCTTTCACAGGATTTGCACAGCCCAGTGGAGTGCATTCACAAGTGTCTTAGCATGAAGCCTTATGCATTACCAAATGGCAAATGCTGCCTAATTGAGTATCACAAAAGAGTTCATTTGCAGACATGGAAATTTACAGGATTTTTTTCCAGGGACAGGGGTAAAGTTGCAATATATTGTAATTTGTGCATGTAGTACACACTGCTGTAACAGTGGCCATTTATCTTCATAACTGTGACTATTTTACCTGATTTATCAGGGAAATGTTTCCATGTGGGGTCCTTGGTGCTCTCTGAGCTTGCTTGTTTTCTTGCAGACATTTCATTACCATGACTAGGTAACATCATCAAGTGTCCACTCTATGTTCTAGAAGAGCAACTTGCAGAATTCCTTATAACAAATTAAATTCTGGTCCACCTCAGTACTATCACTACTGATTGGTATCTACAGTACACCAGGTTTTCAAAATGAAGACTTTAACAGCCCTGTAAAACTTAAATGTGGGCTGTCTTGCAGGCAAAGCTGGTTTTCTACTATTGAACTATCTATAGTAGTTCATCTTGGAAACAGCACTTAATGCTTTAGATGCAGATGCCTTTTGCAGTAGAGATGGTGAGGACTGGCTATACTGATAGTCCTCACTTAACAACCACAGTTGGGACCAGCAACGCCATTGCTAAAGGACTTGGTAGTTAAACAAGACATCATGTAGCCATGACATATGTATGACCTCACTTCTGCTATGGTCAAGTGAATCACAACAGTGTAAAATGAGACATGGAACTCTGACTTGCAATTTTACCACCAGTTTTTCCATTAATTGCTTATGATTGTGGCACACCGTCATGGTCATAAAAGATCATCAGTTGCAAAGTGTTTGAATCTCAATCCCATGATCACAGGATGTTGCAAGGATCATAAATGCAAGGCACAGTCATGAAATTACTTTTTCAGTGCTGTGGTAACTTCAGACTGTCATGGTTCTGAAAGATGAAACCAAAAAAAGAACTCCAAAGCAAAAAGAATTTCCTTGGAGAACATATTTATTTGGCTACATAATATTGGCATGTTCAAAAGTGAACCCAAAACTGAAGCACTCCTCCAAAGGTTATAAAGTTACAAAGTTAAACTTCCCACCCCAGCAATGTGTCATAAATCACATTCCCCAATTAACTACTTGTGCGGTCTTTCTAACAGAAACTACAGCCTGCCAAAATGCAGTTAGCAATGACCTTGGTTCCCACAGAACAATATATTGTTATGTCTAAGATAAAATACTCATCCCCCCTCCCAATTCTGTGGCAACCAAAAATGAAGGGAAAATGGCTTCAGCTGATTTCATTTTTAGAGTTGACACAAACAGCCACTAAATGGAGATGTTGTTAAGCAAGGTCTACCTCGACTTGATGAGAGTCTGGAGCTTTTCTTTCACAGCATTATTAGCCATTATTTTTCATCATCAAGTAAAATAGAACCTTTATCTTTTTGTTGTTAGTTGCGAAATCGTGTCCAACCCAACGCAACCCCATGGACAATGTTCCTCCAGGCCTTCCTGTCCTCTACCATCTTCTGGAGTCCATTTAGGCTCATGCCTACTGCTTCAGTGACTCCATCCAGCCACCTCATTCTCTGTCATCCCGTTCTTCTCTTTCCCTCAACCTTTCCCAGCATTAGGCTCTTCTCCAGTAAAGTCCTTCCTTCTCATAAGGTGGCCAAAGAATTTGAGTTTTAGCTTCAGGATCTGGCCTTCTAAAGAGCAGTCAGGGTTGATCTCCTCTAGGACTGACCGGTTTGATTGCCTTGCAGTCTTTTTATCTTTTACTGCACAGGAAAAAATATGCATGTTTCTTAAACTGTGGGTGCAAATTTAATAATGAAACAAAAGGGTGAATTCTGTCTAAAAATGTATCTGGTTGCAAAATTACCAAACTAGAGAAGCTGATATCCCACTGTCTCTTCCTTCAAAGGAAAGGCCTTCATAGCCATGAATTTTGCCAATAGAACCAACGTCAGTTGTCCATTCAGCATTTGCTCAGAAGACCAGTGAATAGACCTAGAAATCATTTTCAGACAATAAGATTGATAAACTGTTGTATGAATGATAATAATAATAATAATAATAATAATAATAATAATAATAATAATAATAATAATAATAATTTTTATTTATTTATTTATTTAATAATATTTATATACCGCCCTTCTCCCGAAGGACTCAGGGCGGTGAACAGGGCAAGAATAAAAATACAAAGTTACAAAAATTAAAAAAGGATTAAATATATGCCCACTAAAACCAGTAAATACAATATTAAAACCCCAATAAAACAACAATAAAAAAACCCCCACAAATCCCCCATCAGGCCAGGCCGGCTTGTTCGAATAAGAATGTTTTTAGATCGCGACGAAAGGAGCGAAGATCGGGCGCCATCCGGAGCTCAACCGGTAACTGATTCCATAGCTCCGGGGCACCCACAGAGAAGGATCTCCCCCTGGGGGCCACCAATCGACATTCTCTGATTGGTGGCACCCTGAGGAGGCCCTCTCTGTGGGAACGCACAGGGCGAAGGGAAGTTGATGCCGGCAGCAGGTGTTCCCTAAGGTACTCCAGACCCCTGCCATGTAGGGCCTTAAACACCATTACTAGTACCTTGAATCTCACCCGGAAGACAACTGGCAACCAATGCAGCTCACGAAGCAGAGGTGTAACATGGGAGTATCGGGAGACTCCCAACACAACTCTCGCGGCTGCATTCTGTACCAGTTGGAGCCTCCGGGTGGTCCTCAAGGGCAGCCCCATGTAGAGAGCGTTGCAGTAGTCCAGACGAGAGGTCACGAGCGCGTGAGTGACCGTGCATAAGTCATCCCGGCCTAGATAGGGCCGCAACTGGTGCACCAGGCGAACCTGGGCGAAAGCCCCCCTAGTCACAGCCACAATGTGATCTTCCAGAGTAAGCCGTGAATCTAGGAGGACTCCCAAGTTGCGAGCCCTATCTACGGGGGGTAATTATTCACCCCCCATAGAGAGAGATGGAATATCCGAATTAACCCGGGATGCAGGTGTGCAAAGCCACTCAGTCTTGTCGGGGTTGAGTTGAAGTCTGTTCCTCCCCATCCAGACCCGAACCGCCTCCAGGCAACGGGACATCACGTTGAGGGCATCACTGGGGTGGTTTGGGGTCGAAATAAAAAGCTGGGTATCATCAGTGTACTGATGATACCCAACTCCAAAGCCACGAATGATCTCACCCAGCGGTTTCATATAGATGTTGAACAGGAGAGGCGAGAGGACCGACCAATAATAATAATAATAATAATAATAATAATAATAATAATAATAATAATAATAATAATAATAATAATAATAATAATAATAATAATAATAATAAAGTTGGAAGGGACCTTGGAGGTCATCAAGTCCAACCCCCTGCTCAGGCAGAAAACCTATACCATTTCGGACAAATGGCTGTCCAGTCTCTTCTTAAAAATTTCCAGTGTTGGAGCATTCACTGCTTCTGGAGGCAGGTTGTTCCACTGGTTAATTGTTGTAGCTGTCAGGAAGTTTCTCTTTAGTTCTAGGTTGCTTCTCTCCTTGACTAGTTTCCATCCATTGCTTCTTGTCCTGCCTTCAGGCGCTTTGGAAAATAGTTTGACTCCCTCTTCTTTGTGGCAGCCCCTGAGATATTGGAACACTGCTGTCATATCACCTCTCATCCTTCTCTTCATTAAACTAGACATAAGTAATTTCAGCAACCATTCCTTATACGTTTTAGCCTCCAGTCCCGTAATCATCTTTGTTGCTCTTCTCTGTACTATTTCTAGAGTCTCAACATCTTTTTTCCCTCTTGGTGACCAAAACTGGATGCAGTATTCCAAGTGTGGCCTTACCAAGACATTGTAAAGTGGTATTAACACTTCATGTGATCTTGATTCTATCCCTCTGTTAATGCAGCCTAGCACTTTGTTGGCTTTGAATGAATGAATGAATGAATGAATGAATGAATGAATGAATGGCTAATTCTCTTGTCCCTTCTCTCTCCATATCATGAGGTTGTTTTAGTTTCAGAGATAGTCAGAGATAGATAGAGAATTTAGAGTCAGTGCTGTAACAACAATACTTATGCCCCATTTCTATTTTGTTAAGGGCCAACACACACCCCACTCCCAAAAGACAAAATTAGGCCCAAAAAAGTTCTGGATGAAAGGACTGAGGAGGGTCAGTTCAGTTTACTTCTAGGACCTCTAAATACATAACGATAAATCATCTTTCAGAGTAGAGTTTTAAAAATCCAATCACTTAAATTGATCTATCACCACTCTTGGATGAAGTGTGCCAGATCCTTATAGCAGAAACCTAAAAAAAATCCTGTAATATTTATGATAATAAAACTGGAAATACACTCATATTTAGCTAAGAAAAAGTAAGCAAAGGCAAAGAAATTGAATTGGTCACTGTTATTTAAGGGATGAAAGGAAAGTGTTCATATGCCAGCAGAAATTTCCATGTGTATCAAAAAAGTCAAGATTGCTATAACCACATGATAGCAATACTTCTCTTTTAGGATCAGGGCTTTGATTTCATAGTCACAGCCACCATCTTTTTTTTAACTTCCCCCTGGGTGCGAGATATATTTTTTAGAAATTCTTCTTTCTGCCACTCATTAGGTACTACGGCTCACTTTGGCTTCTACTGTTAAGTTGTCCCTAGAGCAATTCAGACTTCATCTAAAATTAATCTCAAAACTGTTAATGTGAAGTGTGCTACCAAGCAGAATCAGAGGAAGAGAAAAATGTAATCTGAAAAAGCTAATATGGAGCATAAACATTTCCACTTGAATGGCACTTTTCTTACCTTGGCAGTTTTTCTGAAAATGCTCTTTGGAAGGAAACAATGGCCTTTCAACTTCTTCGTGGTTCTTCTGGCCAAGATCATTGTTGTAAATATTGACTCAATACTGTCAGCTTAATAGTTAGAAGGAACATTGTTCACACACAATAAACTCAACAAAATGACACAAGGTGGGTGTGCGTACATTAAAAATCCGATCTGGTAGAGTAGTTTTGTTCTTGTTATACTAAGAAAATCTTTTTAATGTCCTGTTCTCAGTTAAATACAAAAAGATGGGGTAAAGTTTAGCCGATGTCTTCTCTCCTAATCCATTACATATTATTATTTTCCTGTGCTCTAACAGTCTCCATATGACTTACTTTACAGAGAAAAAGACAAGATTTGTTGAATGAGATATTCATGTAGACTGTTACTTTCCTAAGCTAGTGCTGGCAATGGTATTTTGCTTTCATCAATACAATAGATTCACTTTGGCCACAGTGTTAGCTTTTTTAATTCCCCCCCCCCTCAACATTACTGTTTCCTGCATAGTTGGCTATTAACTTCCAATGTAAACATGATGTTTTCATTTTCTTCTTGGTGTCTTATAAAATTCAAGATAAGTTTCTTAAAGTTGTGGTTGACGCTCAGTGACTCCATGGAAACATCCTTGTAGTTCTCCTGACAACAGTACAGAAGTAGTTTGTCACTGACATCTTCTAAGATTGTCTTCTCAAGTTCAGTCTAATCTACAGAACTGAAATTCCTTGATCGTCCCTGTACATGCCCTAAGGAAGCACAACCTTAGTTAGTTTTTGAGTTAAGACAAAGTTGGTCTAATGCCGCCACCTGCTGACACTTGCCCCTATACAGGTATTCTTTATTTATTTGATTTGTTTGCCACCCATCTTAGCTAAGACAGATAAACCAATCATATTTTATACTGTTTCATCAGTATAAAATTCAATTTTCTCTCTATATAGTTACTACTTCAATTGTGACTTACAAAATGTAACATAAAAAAACCAGATTTTTTTCCCCTTTCAAGTCCTGTACAAAAGGAGATGGGAAAAGTTTCTTTGTAAAAGACAGTAATTTATGGAGAAAGTAGAATAATAGTGTTGTGTAGTGAGTTCGTTGCGCATGAATGAAGACGAGGCAAGTGAGTTCAGCAATGGTCATGTTTATTTTCTTGCAGAATCTGAACTGAGGAACTGAGCTGCAGCCTGCAGCAATTTATAGCCTGGCCCCTAGGTGGTAGCCAATAGGTTTAAAGCAACCCATTGCCTTCTAGGAGCAGCCAATAGCAGCACCGGAGACGGAGTTGCTGGGAGCCGTTAGCTAGCTCCAGCTTACCACATGGTGTTACACTTAAGCCCAATACATAACACCCCTCCCCTCTTAGAATGAACAGCATCATAGCAACAATAAGCATAACAATACAACTTACAAGATTTAACACCAGTATGAATGTGCTCCCATTATCAGTACAATAAGACAATTAACAACATTATAGCTCCATCATTGTTTCAGTACAGTATCAAGTCAACAATTTAACACAAGTACATACAACATTATAGTTCTTTATTTTACTATATAATCTGCTAAATAAGCAGGAGGATTGCATGCCCTTGTGGAAAGCCTCAGGGGTTCAGTCACTTTCTGCTCTACCAGCTTACCCACCGAGCCGGGCAGAGTAGTGTCCTTTGATGCACTTGAGCCAGAAGGATTTGGTGCTCTCTGGCTGTCCTCGCCAGGTTGGCCCACCCCAGAGTCAGACTGTTCAGCAGAGTTGGCACAGCGGCTGTGGAAATCAGGTTGGCTTGCTCCATCAGGGGATCCAAGTTGCACTTCTGGACCCCCCTTCTCTATGGCCAATTCCTCATTGCTTGTGCTGTGATAGTCTTCTGAGTCTATGCAAGGGCCGGCTTGATTGCCAGTATGGGGACCTTGGGAGGGACTTATGACGCAGTCCTTGCTTAGTGGCCACTCTGGAAATTGCTTTCTAAGTTGATCAATGTGGCGTCTGACAGCTCACCTTCCCTCCAGCCCCACTTCATAAGAGAGGAGACCAGATGATTTAGTTATTTTTCCAGGAACCCACAGATTCCCACACCCATAGTTTCTAGCCCACACCCCATCACCCACTTGCAGCCCCCTCAGGGGTTTTGGTTGAGAGGCTTCTGCTGCCACTCTATCTGGATGCAGCCTGTGCAGTTTTGTGATCAAGCGCCTCCCCCATCATCATTCTGCAGGACTCTTCCCAGTGGCAGTGCAGGGCATGGAATGCTGGCAAACTAAAAAATCTGCCAGTCTGTGATGCCAGTCTCCAGTTACTATGTGTTTAAGTGACTCCTTTGTGGTCCTTACCATACATTCAACTTGACCGTTACTGGATGGATGAAAGGGGGCAGAGGTTGCGTGTCTGATGAGGTTTGCCCTTAGGAAAGCCTGGAACTCAGCAGCAGTGAATTGAGCCCCATTGTCTGAAACTAAGACATCTGGCACCCATGTGTGGCAAAGAGTTTTCTCAGCACCTGGATGGTCCTAGCAGTAGTCATGTTTGCAACCGGGATTACTTCAAGCCATTTAGAATGGCTGTATACCACTAAGGAAGAGCTGTCCCTGAAAGGACCCAGCGAAGTCTATGTGAATTCTAGACCAGGGAGTAAGCATTTCCTCCAACCTGTGAACTGGAGCATGTGGCATTTCAGGCCTTGATTGCTGGCATGTATAACATCCATGCACCTGTGCCTCGATGGCCTTGTCTAGGCCAGGCCACCATAGGTAGCTTCTTGCTAAAGCTTTCATACAGAGAATGCTTGGATGGCCTTCATGTTGTTGTTGTTGTTGTTAGCTGCAAAGTCGTATCCGACTCATCACGACCCTATGGACAATGTTCCTCCAGGCCTTCCTGTCCTCTACCATCTCCTGGAGTCCATTTAAGCTCACGCCTACTGCTTCAGTGACTCCATCCAGCTACCTCATTCTCTGTCATCCCCTTCTTCTATTGCCCTCAATCTTTCCTAGCATTAGGCTCTTCACCAGTGAGTCCTTCCTTCTCATTAGGTGGCCAAAGTATTTGCGTTTTAGCTTCAGGATCTGGCCTTCCAAAGAGCAGTCAGGGTTGATCTCCTCTAGGACTGACCGGTTTGATCACCTTGCAGTCCAAGGGACTCACAGGAGTCTTCTCCAGCACCATAGTTCAAAGGCCTCAATTCTTTGGCGCTCAGCCTTTTTTATGGTCCAGCTTTCACTGCCATACATTGCAACTGGGAAGACCATAGCCTTGACTATACGCACTTTTGTTGACAGGGTGATGTCTCTGCTTTTTAGTGTGCTCTCTAGATTTGCCATTGCTTTCCTCCCAAGGAGCAAGCGTCTTTTAATTTCTTGGCTACAGTCCCCATCTGCAGTGATCGTGGAGCCCAGGAAAATAAAATCTGTCACTACCACCATTTCTTCCCCATTTATTTGCCAGGAATTGAGAGGACCGGATGCCATGATCTTAGTTTTCTTAATGTTAAGTTTCAACCCAAGTTTTGCACTCTCCTTCTTCACCCGCAACAAGAGTCTCTTTAGTTCTTCTTCACTTTCTGCCATTAGAGTGGTATCATCTGTATATCTTAGTTGTTGATATTTCTTCCGGCAATCTTAATTCCAACTTTTGATTCCTCTAACCCTGCCTTTCTCATGATGTGCTCTGCATATGTTAAATAGGCAGGGCGACAGTATACAGCCTTGCTGGACTCCTTTCCCAATTTTGAACCAATCAGTGGTTCCGTGTCCAGTTCTCACTGTTGCTTCTTGGCCCACATATAGGTTTCTCAAGAGACAAATAAGATGGTCTGGTATGCCCATTTCTTTAAGAACTTGCCACAGTTTGTTATGATCCACACAATCAAAGGCTTTAGCATAGTCAATGAAGCAGAAGTAGATGTTTTTCTGGAACTCCCTAGCTTTCTCCATGATCCAACGTATGTTGGCAATTTGATCTCTAGTTCCTCTGCCTCTTTGAAATCCTGCCTGTACTTCTGGTAGTTCTCGATCCACATACTTCTGGAGTCTAGCTTGTAAGATTTTAAGCATAACTTTACTAGCATGAGAAATGAGTGCAATGGTGCGGTAGTTTGAACATTCTTTGGCACTGCCTTTCTTTGGAATTGGAATGTAAACTGATCTTTTCCAATCCTGTGGCCACTGTTGAGTTTTCCAAATTTGCTGGCAAATTGAGTGTAGCACTTCATGTAGCCTTCATGTAATGACTGTAAAACACTATCTCTCAGTGAAGTGGGAACTATGACCCTGTTTCCCCATAGGATACAACCCTTGTGAGCTGATAGCTCATGTCTTCTAACAAAATAACTCTGGAATTCAGAGCCTGGGTTTTTATCTAACCACCCTGTGTGCACCCATGAAAGCACTCTACTAAGTGTTTTATCAGTAGCTGTTTCTGCAGCTATGTCCCCTGCATGGAGGGGAAATTCTTGCAAGTCCTGAATGGACAGAATTCTGGCCGCTGGGGCCAGATCTGGTTCAGTTAGTGGCAGTGGGAATCTGCTCAGTCTCAAACCTCGTCCGGAGAGCAGGAGATTCAAGCAACCGAGACGAAAGCTGAGTTTCCAAAACGGTTTAATAAGCAAAAGCAAACGATCTTCAAACGGAACAAAGCCAGCGTTGGCTGCTACCCGCATCCAACGCTGTTAAATACACATTGCATGTAGACACCCACGCCCCACCCAGCCGCACCCACTTCCGCCCATCCCCTACTTAACTCCCGTTTCTCCCAAACACCTTCCTTTGCGACACGCCCCGCCACCCGGCACCCTCTATCTCCCAGGTGAGTCTTCTCGCGAACGCTCGTCCCATCGCCGCCAGTCACCACCCCCACCCCCGTCCCTGCTCCCGGCACCTTCCCTCCTGTTGCGGACACACCTCTGCCCTGCTGCTTGGCCCCCCCTCGCAAGGCTGGCAAGCCCCCAGTCCTTTCTCGATGTGAACGGGCTCCGCTGCCGAGGGCCCCGCCCGCCAGCGCTGCAGGGGCCGAGTCACCATCTGGACTGGGCCCATGGTCCTGCGAGGCCACCGTAGCCGGCAGGATGGAGCTGAGGCCAGGACCCTGCGAGGCCACCGTAGCCAGCAGGGCGGGGCCGGGTTGCACGACGCGCGTGCGCACTGTCGAGACTTCAGCCGGCTCGGCGGTCGTGCGTGGAGGCCGTTGTTGCTGCCGCAGCTGATGGGCGCTCTCCCGACCCGAGCCGTTGGGCATTCTCTCGGCCCGAGCCCCAGGAGCGGAAGGAACCGGTGCCGGTGAGTGTCGCGCCCGTGGTGCCGCTGGGCGTCGAGCCCGCGGGGTGCGACATGCCACCCCTCCTACCAGGGCCCCTCCTGCAGGGGAAGACACAAGAGGTAAGCAATCGTCCACCCTGTCCGCGGCGTTCCCCCGTCCTCCCCTCGGCTTACCAGGGTGCAACCGGTGAAATGCCCGCACCAACCGAGGAGCATAACATTTGCATCCCCCACCCACGTCGCCTCCTCCACAGGATATCCCTTCCACCTGATTAGGTACTGGACGCCCCCCCTACGAACCCTGGAGTCAAGGATCTCTTTTACCTCATAATGGTCGCCATGGGTGGGCCCAGGCCCACCCTCCCCCACTGCCGTTGCGCCTGAGGTGGCAGGCTTCAGTAGGCTACTGTGGAACACTGGGTGAAGTTTGCCTAGGATCTTCGGTAGTCGTAGCCGTACTGTTACGGGGTTAATTACCTGTACCACCCGGAATGGTCCGATGTATTTGGGCCCTAGCTTTTTACAGGGAACCTGGCCACGTAGATACTTAGTAGACAGGTAGACCAGGTCCCCCACCTTCGGGACTGCGAACGCTTTTCGCTTCTTATCAGCCTGCTCCTTATTCGTTATCGCAGCCCGCTCCAACGCTTTTTTTCACTGCACCCCAGGCCCCCTCAATCTGCCTCATCCATTCCTGTGGCTGACAGGGGTCCTCGTGCCCCGGGCTGCATTCGGGGATAGGGACAAAATCGTTACCCATAACCACTTTGAAGGGGGAAAACCCCGTACTGCTATGTACAGCGTTGTTATACGCTACTTCCGCAAACGCTAAAAGATCCACCCAGTTGGTTTGCTGGTACGATACGTAGCAACGTAGATACCGCTCAACGGCGGCATTGGCTCGTTCTGCTGCGCCATTGGTGCTAGGGTGGTACGCCGTACTGAGTCCTTGGGTTGACCCGATGAACGTAACAAACTCTTTCCAGAAACGCGCCGTGAACTGTACTCCCCTGTCCGAAATGATACGGCGTGGTACCCCATGTAGACGGTAGACGTGTGTTACAAAGAGCCAAGCCAATCGACGTGCTGAGGGCAACCCTTTACAGGAAATAAAGTGGGCCTGCTTAGAAAATAAGTCCACCACTGTCCAAATAACATTATGGCCCTTACTTTCGGGTAACTCAACAATGAAGTCCATGGCTATATCCTGCCATGGACGAGTAGGGTCGGCCACCCTCTGTAGGAGGCCCAAAGGTTTTCCCACCATAGGCTTTGTGGTAGCACAAACGTGGCATCGCCGCACATAGTCCTCCACCGTTTTTGTCATGTGTGGCCACCAAAATTGCCGACGTGCCAAATGCAGGGTCTTCAGAAACCCATAGTGTCCAGCTTGCTTGGTGTCGTGACACCGATACAGCACTCGTTCCCATAAAGGGGCTGGTACATAAATGCGGGTCCCATGCCAAGCTAAGCCATCACGCATGGCCACGAACTCTGGGTGGGCCTGTAGCCAGGTATCCCCCTGAAGGGCCTTCCTAAGGTCTTCACAGAACTCGTCCTGCGCTGCTAGAGCGGTGTCCCCCTCCTGACCTGGACCTTCGGTAGGCACAAGCGCTTGTACAACGTCCTCCCTCTTCCCTTCAAACTGCGGCATACGCGACAGCGCGTCCGCCAGGAAGTTTTTCCCCCCCGGAACATACTTCAATGTGAAGCGGAATCGACGGAAGTACAGTGCCCACCGTACATGCTTGGGGGACAGCCGTCGGGGTGTCTGCAACGCCATCAGATTCTTATGATCCGTCCACACCTCAAACGGGTGGACAGCCCCCTCCAAGTGATGTCGCCACAGCTCCAATGCCCAGCGTACCGCAAAAGCCTCCTTCTCCCATATTGCCCAGGCACGCTCTGCAGGAGACAATTTTTTAGACGCATAGGCACATGGTTGAAGCACCCCGTCGTTGTTGTGTTGAAGAAGGACGGCTCCGAGGGCAACGTCGCTTGCGTCGGCTTGGACCACGAAAGGCAGGGCAGGGTTTGGGTGTCGTAAGATCGGTTCTTTAACAAAAAGAGCTTTTAACGTATCAAAAGCTCGTTGGCACTCTGCAGTCCACCCCACCCGTAATCCGGGACGTGGTTGCACTGTTAGCTGTCGTGTGCGAAGAAGGTCCGTAAGTGGCAGGGCTATGGCCGCAAAACAGGGTATGAATTGGCGATAAAAGTTCGTGAAGCCTAGAAACCCTTGCAACTGCCGCCGTGTCCGCGGGGCCTGCCACTGCTGGATGGCCTCCACCTTTTTTGGGTCCATTTCCACCCCCCCTGCAGAGATTCTGTACCCCAAGTAATCGAGTTGCTGCCGATGGAACTCGCACTTGGACAGTTTCACAAAGAGCCGTGCGTCCCGCAATTTAGTTAACACCCGCCTAACCAAGGCGACGTGCTCCTCCATCGTCTCGGTGTAAACCAGGATGTCGTCTAGGTAAACCAAGACCCCACGATATAAGAATTCATGCAAGACCTGGTTAATCAATTGCATGAAGACGGCAGGGGCACCCTGTAGCCCAAACGGCATCACCCTAAACTGGAAACTTCCCAGAGGACAGTTGAACGCCGTCTTCCACTCGTCCCCTGCTTTGATTCGGACACGATAATAGGCCTCCCTGAGGTCCAGTTTGGTAAAGACCCGGCCTTTAGCCAGGTGGGCCAACAGGTCTTTCATTAGTGGGAGCGGGTAAAGGTGCTCAACGCACACCGCGTTCACACCGCGATAGTCCACGCACAGTCTAAGCCCACTATCCTTTTTCTTGCGGAACAGCACGGGCGCCGCCATCCTAGACCGTGCTGGCTGGATGAATCCCTGCTCCAGGTTCTTGTCGATGTACCGCCGGAGTTCCTGCATTTCTTTCGGGGACATAGCGTACATCCGGGGTTTTGGTAGCTTAGCACCCGGTTCCAGCTCAATGGCGCAATCCGTGGAGTGATGAGGTGGTAGCGTGTCGCACTCTCGTTCATCGAAGACGTCCAACAGGTCGGAGTATTCGCGGGGTACCTGAGCCTCTTGCGCTAACCCACCCGCACAGGCCCTCTCTCGTTCCCCCGTGTGTAGTGGTCCCAGAAATGCGTGCTCTCGCGGAGGCTGTGGGCCCAACCCCAACCGGAGATGGCGGCAACCCCCCTCCCACCAGATCGTAGGGCCCCACCGATCCAACCATGTGAGCCCCAGAATAACTGCCTCGGTCATAGAAGGCACCACTATAAACTGCAAAGTCTCCCAGTGATCGCCCATCTCCAACCGGATTGGTTCAGTGACGTGAGTGACAGGTGCCCCCCCAAAAGAGACCCATCCACCTGCTGAAAGCGTAGAGGGCTAGTTAGCCGCCTCACCGTAACCCCCAGTCCTACTACCACCGCTTGGCTCATTAGGCACCGTGTGCTACCTGAGTCAACGAGGGCTTTATATGCTTTCCTCTGACTGGTGCGGGGACTAACCAGCACCACAGGGAATACGAAGGGACAGACCGAAACACTTACCATTGGGTCTTCGTCTAGACCCTGTTCCTCTGGACTCTCGTACGGTGGGGGCTGTGTTTCCACCGGCGTCTCCACCCGAACAGGAGCAGTTGGTCTGGAGACATCTCCGCCTAGCTGGTGAGCGGCCCGTGTCCGCTCCATGGATCTCCGGGTTCCGGTCCCGCGTGCTGGGGAGGCAGAAGGAGCTGGCCGGGCAGGAGGCAGAGGACAATCGACTGCCCGGTGTCCTGGCTGGTCACATCTGAAACACCTCAGGACAGCCCGTGCTGGCTGGGAGGAAGGCCGTGTAGACGCCGCCACAGATGGCTCTTCCACTTTCGTCTTCTCGGCCGGCCATCGGCTTCCAGAAGGAGGTTCGAACCGGCCTCGCACGTCCTGCAAACCCACGTCCAGCTCCACGGCTACACGGTACCACTCCTGCAGTCGCGCTGGAACGCCGCGGACCACACAAGCCCGGCGGAGAGCCCCGTCCAAGCCAGCCCTAAAATGGTGGACAAGAAGACGCTCCGGCCACGAACGCAACTTCCCGGCCACCTTACGGAACTCCCTCACGTACTCCACCGCGGCTCTGCCTCGCTGCCGTAGGGAAAGGATGTCGGCTTCGGCCCGCTGCACCCGGGAAATGTCCTCGAAACGAGTCCGCAACGACTCCAAAAACAGGCCAACATCCCCAAGCTCCCGAGCGTGGTCACTGTATAAATCGGCTGCCCAAGCCGCTGCCTCCCCTTGCAGGCAAGCTGTTACTGCCACCACCATAGCCCGCTGGGACACGTAAGCCTGGGCATACTGGTCCATATGTCCTATCACCTGGCCCAGGAACATCGCCAGGCAACACCTCGCCCGAGGCCTACAGGAGCAGAACCCTCACAAGGCATGCCAAGACCAGGTTGGTTCTGGTGGGATGGCGCATCCAGAGGTGAATGGGTTGGCGCAGCCCGTCCCGCCGGAGCCCCGGCAGGGGACCATTGGCCTGGCTCTTGGCCACCAGCCTCCCCGAACCTGGTCCGTAGAATGTCCATAGTCCGGTTGCCTGGGGTGGTGGAATAACTCCACTCCTCCCCCTCTTCCTCCACAAGGCACCGCTCCCTCCACACCGACGAAGGTCCCCTCAGCCGGGGTTCGTGGGCCTCCTCATATCCTCTATGGCCCAGGGCAAGGCCCGGCCTACTCCCTCTGCCGAGGCCCTGGCCCCCTGCCTCCCTTGGTTCCACCATGCAATCCTCGAGTAACGATGGCCGCTGCCTAGGCCGAACCGCCGGAAGCACAACCTCCCCCACATCCACTGTCCTGGAGGAGGCTACACCAGCCCCGGCCCCCATCTCAGGCCCGACTTCCTTCTCAGAAGCAGCCGCCGAGGCGGGCCCCTGCAATCCCTCCGCCATACAACTCACCCAGTTGTCGCTCGGAAGGAAAAATGAAAGGGTGAGAACGCTGGCTTTCTCTCAAACCTCGTCCGGAGAGCAGGAGATTCAAGCAACCGAGACGAAAGCTGAGTTTCCAAAACGGTTTAATAAGCAAAAGCAAACGATCTTCAAACGGAACAAAGCCAGCGTTGGCTGCTACCCGCATCCAACGCTGTTAAATACACATTGCATGTAGACACCCACGCCCCACCCAGCCGCACCCACTTCCGCCCATCCCCTACTTAACTCCCGTTTCTCCCAAACACCTTCCTTTGCGACACGCCCCGCCACCCGGCACCCTCTATCTCCCAGGTGAGTCTTCTCACGAACGCTCGTCCCATCGCCGCCAGTCACCACCCCCACCCCCGTCCCTGCTCCCGGCACCTTCCCTCCTGTTGCGGACACACCTCTGCCCTGCTGCTTGGCCCCCCCTCGCAAGGCTGGCAAGCCCCCAGTCCTTTCTCGATGTGAACGGGCTCCGCTGCCGAGGGCCCCGCCCGCCAGCGCTGCAGGGGCCGAGTCACCATCTGGACTGGGCCCATGGTCCTGCGAGGCCACCGTAGCCGGCAGGACGGAGCTGAGGCCAGGACCCTGCGAGGCCACCGTAGCCAGCAGGGCGGGGCCGGGTTGCACGACGCGCGTGCGCACTGTCGAGACTTCAGCCGGCTCGGCGGTCGTGCGTGGAGGCCGTTGTTGCTGCCGCAGCTGATGGGCGCTCTCCCGACCCGAGCCGTTGGGCATTCTCTCGGCCCGAGCCCCAGGAGCGGAAGGAACCGGCGCCGGTGAGTGTCGCGCCCATGGCGCCGCTGGGCGTCGAGCCCGCGGGGCGCGACACTCAGGCTATCAGCATGGCCCATTTCTTTGCTGGGTTTGTGAACCAGCTTAAACTTGTAGGCTGATAGAAAAATAGACCATCTCAACATTCTTGGGGAAAGTATGTGGGGAGTTTGTTTGTCTGTTGTAAAGAGTCCCAATAGTGGTTTGTGGTCTGTGAAGACCGTGAAGTCCCGGCCATATAAATAGTCATGGAATTTTTTAATTCCTGCTACAATGGCTAAAGCCTCTTTCTCAATTTGAGCGTAGTTACACTCAGCAGAGGACAGTGTCCTTGAATAAAATGCAATAGGGACTTGTGTTCCATTCTTCTCTAAATGGTTACACTTAAACCCAATACATAACAAATAGAATTAAGGGATGGAAGGGATCTTGAGGATAATCTAATCCAGTGTTTTTTATTTTTGATAACTTGAAGATGCCTGGACTTCAATTCCCAGAATTCTCCAGCCAGCATACAACACACTGGCTGTTCATTTATTCAAACACAAACACAAGTAGCAAGTAATAGTTTTTCCCCCCAGAGGTAAGTCAGAATTAAAAAAAATTGCCAATAATTGCATCAAATAAAATTTTAATCTAAATCATGCCAACCCGTTATTCTGTCCTTGAGACCTTTTTGAAATCTGTGCAAAATTAAATATGGTTATATCCTATTACTGATTAGTGGCAGATTAAAAATGCAGTAGTGTAATATGTTTTCCCTTTTTCTTTTTTAATCCATTCTCGGAATCTCTGTGTGCATTTTCTTGCAGAAAAATGAACATGGTTTTCTGGAGAACCTATGATTGGCTGCCATACAGCTCTGATCATTTCAGTATTATTAATTCTCAGTATTACTCTTCAATAACTGGAAACCAATTGCAGTGGAGCTGTCCAGCTATTTTTCAAAAACATTTTTAACAATTCTCCCAAACATTTTTTTCTTGTGCCAAATTCTGGCTTAGATTCTAATCACCTATAACTACAGGGTGGTATTTAGTCTTTATTATAAGTGTGTTACACCCCTATAATTATTAAAGTTTTTTTAAGTGGACTGAAGTCTGATGGAAAGTATAGGATATAGTCTGATTAAGCCTTTATCTTTTAGAAAATCACTGAATTTAAGTTAGGACATTTTTTTAAAATAATGAGAAAGGAACTTCCAAAAATTGAAATATAAAAGAATGTGCATTAACAAAGAACAAGCTGGAAGTGTTACATGGCTTGGTATAAATCGTTTCAAATTTCACAAAAATCACAAAGTCAAAAGGGGATATATGGGCCACCAAGTCCACCATCTATTTAATACAAGCCTCCAGATTAAAGCATTGCAGACAGAGGGCTGCCTTACTTCTGTTAAATTACATCCATTGAAAAGGCATCCACCACCTCTCTATGTAATTATTTCCACTGTTGAATTTCTCTTTCTGAAAAGGTTTTTTTTTTCCGCATAACATTAAGTGGGATCTTCTTCCCTCTAACTTAAATCCATTATTCCATGTCCTATATTCTGGATTGAAAGAGAACAAATCTTGACTTTCTTCGATTTAACATTCTTTTAGAAATTTGAAAGGGACTATCATATTCTCTCCCCCAGACATGTTGTTTCATCTCAAAACTAAACATAATCAAATCCTTCAATCTCTTGTCAAAGAGGTAGTTTCTAATCCCATAATAATTCTTGCTGCCCTGGTCTGATTTTTTTTCCAATTTTCTGAATCCTTATCAAAACGTGGTGTCTAGGGCTAGACATAATATTCAAGCTGTGTCCTGATGGAAAAAGAATAAAGAAGAACTTTCCCCCCATAATTTAGAAGTATAAATTCTGTATCATTTCTTGAATACAAGACAGAGCTTCCTAAGAAATCCTTCTCATATGGTCTGGTATGTGTGTGACTACAAAAAATTGAATGGAGGAGCACCCATGGATTAAATTGAATATACACCAAATCCAGTGCCCAGTTTATTATTGTGACCCCCATTTTTTCCCCAGGAAGAAAGCCTTTCAAAAATTCCTGAAGCATTCAGTAGCCACAAAGTCATGCAACTTTCCAGTCGTCTCTTAAACAAATAAGCTATTGGTCATTGCTACAGTTGTTGACAGTGAATTATGAATTGTTTATATGTCAAATCTACTGTACATTCATTTTATCCTGAGACCTAGCTTTGGAAAGAGTGATATAAATTGGAAAGTCTGCTGACCTGGAAGCCCAATTAGTTTAGGATGTGATTATTTCATTTAGTATGTTGTTAATTAATAGCAGAAATAATAGAATCGCAGAGCTGGAAGGAACATTGAAGGTCTTCTAATCCAACCCCCTACTCAAGCAGGAGACCCTATACTGTTTTAGACAAATGGCTGTCCAATCACTTCTTAAAAATCTCTACTGATGTAGCATCCACAACTTCTGGAGGCAAGCTGTTCTGCTGATTGTTCTCTCTGTCAGGAAATTTGTCCTTAATTATAGGCTGGATCTCTCCTTGATAAGTTTTCATCCCTTACTTCTTGTCCTGCCTTCAGGTGCATTGGAGAATAAGTTGACCCTCTCTTCACTATGACAGTCCCTTAGATATTAGAATACTGTTATCGTGTCACTCCTAGTCCTTTTCTTCATTAGACTAGACCAGATGTGTCAAACCCGTGATGTCATGTGATGTCGCGCACTGTATCGGGACAGTTTTGCCGGCAATGGGGTGGGCACGGCTTCCAGATGACGCATCTGGAGGTGGGCCAGCTGTTTGACACCCCTGGACTAGACATATTTGTAATATTTTTAATCCATCAGCCACCCAAACCAAACCCTATGATTGCACTAATGTTTTAGGATTTTTAACTTTCAAAAATGAGAGAGATAACAAAGAGAATGTAGAAAGAAATGTTCCTCTCTTCATCTCCCACTTATAATACTGGAAACTTGGTCATTAAAAGTGGGAAAAGAAACTTTTTTGTGCAATTCCTAGAGAACATTGTAACTTGCTGCCATAGGAAGTAGTGATGACCAATATATCAGAAGGGTTTAGGTGATTTTTCGAGATAAAGTTATCACTGGCTATTAGTCACTTTGGTTTCATATTAACTTGAATATGCTTTTCAATACAAGTTGGCTGAGAAACATGGCCAGTGGACATTATTTGCTTGCAATGGTGCCAGCTTGGCTGCTGTTTTAAGAGCATGCTGAATTGGATTAGTCTAATTAAGAATTCACAGTTGTGTTCTTTTTGCTTTATTTTTGCTACTTCCACTGCCTCACATCTTTCAGTTATTTTTATAATGAGCATATTTCAGTGTGCTGTCGAGTGCAACCTTTTCTACAGTCCCAGCCAGACTTCCTCACCATCACTGTATTATAGCTACATTGGCTGCCAGTTTGTTTTCTGGTGCAATTCAAGGTGCTGATTTTAACCTTTGAAGTCCATCATGGCATGGGACCACATTATCTGAGGCACCACTTGTCCCCAATTACATCAGCCTGGCCTATTAGATATGGCAGAAAAAGCATGCTTCAAGTTCTATTTACAAGGGACTTACTGTTCTGTACCAGCCTGCTACCGGCCTTGCAGAAAAGGCAGGGACAACCCCTTTTACAAGAAGGCAAGAGGCTGGAATTACGCCTGCCAAATTTATTACCACAAAAACAAACGGAACAAGACAAACCAAGAAACAGGAGCTTTAAGAAACATGAACTATCCAAGCGGTTGCCTTCAGCAAACCAGCCCTCCCACACATTCCCCTTATATAGAGTTCAGGGCGTGGCTTCTCTGTGCCTCCTTCCGAGGAGCCCCATTGCCTTCCTCTGTTTACTCCTAATTGACTGCCTCCTGCGTCGGGCATCCTTGAACAGGGCCAGCTGTGGGTCATCTTCATCCACACTGTCAGGCTCACACAGCTGGGTCTCCGTGGTGACCAAGTGGGAGGGGCCTGGCTGAGGGCTCTCATCAGCAAGATCTTCAACCCCCTCAGCAAGGTCTTCAACACCCCCCTCCTCCTCTGAGTCATCCGACCCAACTGCCGAACCCACAGGCTGACCCTGAATCACAACACTTACATTTGATCGGTCCCAGGAGGCACTCACCTTATGGAACATTTTCCCCTCATCACTGGAAATTGGTCAGCTCTATCCCTGTTAATGTTTAGGAAGTCTCTCAAGATCTAGTTGGGGGGTCCCAGGGAACTGGCGACATTTTAAGTTGGCTCTTCTATTGCAGGTGATATGTAGTTGCTGTACTTCTCTCTGTCTTATGGTTTATATACGTATGCTACTTTTTGTAATGATTCTTTTTAATGATTACTAATGATTATATTATTGTAATGATTTTTATTTTAAGAAAATTAAACTATGGTTTTATTTGACTATGCTATGCTGCCCAAAGTCATTTCTGTGAGATGGACAGCTATATAAATTTGATAAAATAAGTAAATAAATAATTTATTCTTATTTTAGTGTGAACCATATTGTGGACAGATTTCTATGGCTTCTTGGTTGCCATACTGTTGACACTTTCACTCAGTTTGTAGAGAACCTTCTTAAAATTTTGCAGAGCCTGTTTTAATTTCAGAGATTCCTGAATAATGTATCATCTGGAAATTTGCTAAATATTTAGTTATTTCAATCTTTGGTTAAAGAGAATTCAAAATCTTCTAAATAATCTTTTTTCAAATGTTCAATATCATTCATTAGATAGGAGAGTTCCCATCCAGTCAAATCAATCTTTAATGCAATAATTAACAAGCTCCAAAATATGTAACAATGAGCCCAGAGATGAAATTAAAAGAATTAAAATAATAGGGAATAAGTATAAAACAGTAATTTTAATAAAAAGGCATTTGAAAGTTAAAAGGCTTAACACCAAAAGAATTAAAATAAATGGAGAGAGTGAGGATAATATAGAACAGACATGTCAAACCGCGATGTCATTTGACATCGCACAACGTATCGGGATGGTTTTGCCATTGCTGGCAATGGGGTGGGTGCGGCTTCCACATGACGCATCTGGCCCACAGGCCGGCAGTTTGACACCCGTGATTTAGAACATTTAACTCAAAGGAATGCTAAAGATAAATGCTTCACTTAAAATAGGAGCAATTTTAACTAATAAAAGTCAGTCCTGCATTGACTTTAGGGGTAAGCCATAACTAGCAGCTATAGTAAGCTATATCTAAGTTCAGCTGTTATGGGACATTATGTGCCTTATTTTATATGCAGAACCTGACTATGTTAAAAGTTGTCTTGAGGATGTCAGATGCATGTATGTAGTGTTTTATATTAAATAGGCTCTGCTTCCTCAAAGCCATTTGAGAGTAAGTGAGAAGGTGAAAGGTCTAGAAGCTTTGGAAGCTGCTTTGAACTGCTGGAGGGGAAAAAACAGGATATAATTTAGCAATAAATAGATGTTACCTAAATATGCACACAATGGGCACACAGGAGAGTCATGATGGTACTACAAGAGAGCCCACAGTTCTTCGTTTAGACATCATTTTACTGCAGAGAATGTTTGTATATATGCAATTGCTAAGTATGTGGCTTTGGGTTCAGATAACTGTTCTTTAATCTAGTTCTGGAAGTCCTCTGCAGAAGGAAAAGGTGATTGGGAGTGGCACTAATTAAACAGAAAATGACCCAAGAACAAGGGTTTTGCACCTTCTCTGTGCTGTCCATCAGCACTTTATTCAAGATTGCATCCTCCTAATAATAATAAAAAGGCAATCAAGCTGCTACTAATATATAACTTCCCACATTTGAAGGAATAAAGAGGAAAAAATATAGACATACTGTAGTGCAACTTCCATTTGTTTTTATACACCAGTACCCTTTTTTTTTGTAAATGTCCCAAAATATTTTGTTAGTAAATAAGATGTTTAGTGGAGCCTTGGCATTAGAGACGGGAAATGTTGTTGATTAGGAAACTATCTTGGTTCTTCATTCTAATTAGTGGATCGTAGCTTGGATTTAGAGGGAACCCTACATGCCCATCCATATGGAAACTTGATGCTCTGTCTCTGCAGAGTCTGTCTGTTTCTGAGAAGGCATGCAAACAGCTTCTAGAATAAGCCTATTCGTGTTTCTTTGCCAGTTCACAAAACCATATCCTTGCCTAATTTCTCTGTGGATATGAGATTTGAAATACAGAAAATGAGTTTCTGGATACCTGTCACTTAATGCGATTGCAGAGGTGGTAAGCATGAAATGCAAGCTGTGAACCATTTTAAAAAATCCTCTTTTTCAGGGACAAAATATCCATGAATTAATAAGGGCTGCTCTTTTTCTAGTAAAAAGATAACTTGTGGGAAACTATGGGTCAACTGACATTTTTCTTCATTTATCATTCTCAGTTTCAGGGTAAACTGGCTGAGCATTGTCTAAGTGTTAGTGATGACTTATAAAGCCCTACATGGCATGGGTCCGGATTACCTACGGCAACACCTGTGGCCGGCGTCAACTTCCCTCTGTCCAGTGCACTCCCACAGAGAGGGCCTCCTCAGGGTGCCTCCGATCAAAGAATGTCGATTGGTGGCCCCCAGGGGGAGAGCGTTCTCTGTGGGCGCACCAGTCCTATGGAACCGCTTGCCGGTTGAGCTCTGGATGGCCCCCGACCTTCGCTCCTTCCGGAGCAATCTAAAAACGTATCTATTTGAGCAATCTGACCTGGTCTGATGGGTTAGGGTTGGGGTTTTAATACATTTTAATTATTGTTTTAACCTTGGGCATTTATTTAATCGCTTTTAACTTTTGTATCCTGTTTCTGTATTTATTGCCCTGTACACCGCCCTGAGTCCTTTGGGAGAAGGGTGGTATAAAAATAGAATAAATAAATAAATAAGGCTGCATTATCAGACTCTGGAAGGGCTGAAATCAAATTTTACATTGCAGAGGAAATTTTAAAAATACATTGGAGGTACAGAGTAAGGATGGATATTATTCTGGGCAAAATTAAACAATCTTTATCACCTGCCTATATATAGATTAACAGAATATTATAATAGAAATTGGTGCAATTCTAGAAGTAATTATACAATTTAAATAAAAGTATGATTTGTCTCGGGGATGCGGTAGCTCAGTGGGTTAGGACGCTGAGCTTGTCGATCAGAAAGTCGGCAGTTTGGCGGGTCAAATCCCGAGTGCCGCATAACAGAGTGAGCGCCTGTTACTCGTCCCAGCTTCTGCCAACCTAGCAGTTTGAAAGCACATAAAAAATGCAAGTAGAAAAATAGGGACCACTACTGTGGGAAGGTAACAGCGTTCTGTGCACCTTTGGCATCTAGTCATGCCAGCCACATGACCACGGAGACATCCTCGCACAAGCACTGGCTCTCCAGCTTTGAAATGGAGAGTTGGAAATGACTAGCACGCATGTGCGGGGAAACCTTTACCTTTACCTTATGATTTGTCTCACCAAAATGGGAAAGATTATTTGCTGTCTATCTGCTGTCCAGGACCTTACTATTAACAATCAATTTCAAGGACCTTGTTTTTCTTCCTATGAGATCTGGACTTGAACTGCTCAGCTTTGCAAATAAAGCAGAAGTGGGCAACTTTTTAGTGACAAAGCTATTTTTGATGTGGATCACTTGAGTAGGTTGAGCTGTAGCAAAAAGGAGGTGAAGCTAGAGGTCTCTTGAACAATCACTTTTTCTCTGACACTTCAGTCTTCAGGCTGCAGATTAGGGGGCTGCAAGGGGGTCCCCAATTGAAATCAGAAAATACTTTACTGACCTTCAGCAATTTTTCAAAGGAAGGACTGCTCTAAATTACAACAACCATAAAAGTATCAGTAAGCATACAGAAACCTGAAAGCACTCTATGCACAGCCATTATAATCACAACAAATTAAATGCTGCAAATATTAGACTACATAATGCAAACAGAAAAAAAGAAACATGGATATAAAAAGTAATGAACAAAAGCCCAAGTGTTTGAAAAGAAAAATGCAGGGAGTGATTGTAGTTGATATATAAATATCAAAAATCTAGAAGTAAATGAATGTACAGTAGTGGCCAAAATTATGGAAACCATTTGGGAAAAGTGTATTTTTGAGGTTTGATGGCTAATAACACCACTTTTTTGAGTAGTACCATAATATTATATATCAGCGGAAAGATAATTTAATTAAGAATGTAATGCAACAAAGTTTGTTCAATTATCTGTACTGTATTCTATGAAATGTTATAGCCAAATAACCAGAAAAAAGGAAGCACAACTTGCTTAGGTTGATATCAGGTAGCTTTCCTTCATCTGATTGTAGCCAATGAGCATGAGTGTTTAGAGAGCCAATCAGGCGTCATCTTGTTTTGGCAATGAGCCAGTCAGATCACAGTAGGATTCAGTTATTGATGTCATGTATTGAAGCTGAGAGGAGGACATTTGTCAGTGTGTTATGTGATCGCTATCAAGTTGGTTGGGGTTTTTTGTGTTCTTTCATTTAGTGAGATTGTAAAATGTAATAAAATTAAAGTAATGGTGCAAAGAGTTGACTGGTCACCCAGAAAGCAATGTATAATAGTATTATTAGGTGAACAAGGCTACAGTTATAAAGAAATTAGAAGAAAAAATGGTGGAAACTTAACGAAGGGTGGTACTATTATACACTTTTCCCAAAAGGTTCCACAATTTTGGCCACTACTTTATGTATTTTGCTGGAATGTTTACTAAAAATGGAAAAATTGAAAGATTTTAAGACACCCAAGTGCTAGTAGGAAAGTAGTGAGCAGTCCTACTTACTAGTAGTAAGTAGTATGATGCAGGTGAGGAATGAATGTTGAAAAACCAAATGTGGCTACGTATAGGACTGTTATATGGATGTGAGAGTTGGATATGCCAGAAGAAACATAAAAGTTGAATATCAAATCTGTATGATACAGTACAAGAGAAGATATTGTATGAGTGTCAAGTCAATATAAAAATGAGTGACCATAGGAAAAAAAACTATACTGTATAGAAATGCTTTGGTCATATAGAAAGACTGACCAAGGATTGAACTGCAACAGTAATATATGAAGAAAGAATGAATAATTGGGTCTAGAATAAGGGAAAGACTGAAAATGTCATGGTTTGATGGAATTGATAAGAAACTGAACAAGAGAAACCTGAAGTTTAAACAACCAAAGGCAAAAATTAAATTGTATATGGGCATGTCAGAAAAGTATGGCTTGGAAATATAAGATGATATGGAGAAGCAAAGTATGTTGATAAAAACTAGTTTTAGTTATTATCACCTTGTCTTTTTTTCCAGGTGATTTTCAGTTTTTCTGTGCTTGGGAAGGTGGGTTATTTCATACTGTTTTTCTGCAGGTTCATAATGTTTCTAATTCAGAAAGAAAATCACATTATGTGTATTTATGTATCAACCAAACTTTATTATAAAAAATACAGCACAATAAGCTAGGTAGGTAAGATAGGTAGGGATAAGCAAACAATGGTTTAGGCTGGTGGCCAAATCCAGTGCGGCTATTCAGTCAGAGAAAAAAATATTTCAATTATATGTTCTGATAAACAAGAAAAAATGAAGTTACCTCTATTAGGTTGTAAAATTTGCAACAACGCAGCTGTACCTTGAAATGAGAAAAAAGGTTCTGCTTTACAGCGGATCGCAGTTTAAGCTTCGTGCCTCAACAGGATGCAGAGTTCTGTTTGGATCATGCAGGAAAACCATGGGAGATTCAGACAGGCAGAAATGATTAGATTTTCCATCACTTCACTAATGCTGTCAAGCCTGCTGAGTTTTTCATAAGACTCCAACTTGTGGAAAGCTTTCATGTCATCAGGGAATGTAGTTAAGTCTGATCTCTACACTGTCCCAAAAGACAAAGCTGTGTTAACATGAGCGGGGGAAAAAATCCTTAAACGTTTTGTTTTAGGATTCAACAGATATTACCTGCATCACTCAGCAGTCTCAGTATCTGAGCATATACTTGCTTTGTTTTGTGATCTCTCACAGTTGATAGATAGATAGATAACCTTTATTGTCATTTTTTACTGTGGGCAAAATGGCAGACACTAAAAATGAAATTTAGTTGCTTGCTCTCAAAGTTTACACGTACATAATACACATTTTAACATACTATATACAACGTATGTAGAGACCTACACTCTTACATATGAGTAACATATAAATATTAATCATTGTCCATCTTGAATACATAATGGAAGGAGGAATCTTTAGAGTTCACAAGGTTAATACTGTATGGAACAAAACTGTGACTGAATCTGGATGTTCTGCTTTGGATACCATGGAGTCTCCTCCCCAAAGGTAACAAGGAAAACAGGTCATGAAGAGGATGTGTAATGTCCCAGACAAACTTATGGACCCTGCTCAAGCAACACTTATGTGCTGTGTCCTGGAGGAAAGAGAGGGAACTCCCAATAATCTTTTCAGCCATCCTCACCACTCTCTGCACTACCTTCCTGTCTGAAGCAGTGATGCTTGTAAACCAAACTCTGATGCTGTATGACAGGATGGTCTCAATTGTACTTCTATAGAAAGTGGTAAGGACAGGGGAAGGAAAATGTGCTTTTCTCATGCAATGGAAAAAAAGCAGGTGCTGCTGTGCCCACTTCACCAGTGTCTCGCTGTGAGCAACCAAGCCAGCCTACTTGTTAACTGCACACCCAGGAATTTAATGCTGCTAACCATCTCCACGGGTGAATCATTTATGCACAGAGAAGTGTGGCTGTGCCTGCCTTTTTCTGAAATTGACAATGATCTCTTTGGTTTTTCCAGTATTTAAAACCAGGCTCTTCTCCTTACACCAGTTCACCAAGCCCTCAACCTCCTTGTGGCAAGCACCCTCATTGTCATCATGAATAAGGCCCACTACTCTTGTATTATCTGCAATTTTGGGCATTATTCCAGAATAAATTTGTATTATCATAATCATCATCCAAATCAATATCACAGTGTGATCAACTGAATGTTGAGTTCAATCATTTAAATTCAGGCCAGAAGCCTAAGACTCATAGAGTCAGAAAGACTTGGGGTTCTTGGTGCTCTTTGAGCTGGGTTTTTTTTTTTTTTGCAGATGTTTCATTACCAAGCTAGGTAACATCATCAGTGCTAAAAAGGAGTGGCGTTTGCTTTTTTTATGTGCACTAGTGATTTGCCCTTTCTTTGCCTTTCCTACAACTCACCTTTCCTCCAAACTGCTTGGAATAATACACGCCATGTTTTCAGATGTTATCCTTTGAGTAACAATAACCAGGAAAAAACAATCCACTGATATTCCTCACTATGCAGAGATTTAAATCTACATTTTCCACATGTAATCATGTCATATTTAATGACTATCTTTTGGGAAAAGGGAAGGAAAACACTTTAGCATTATTACTTCTCGTAACAAAAAACTGGTGTAAGCCACCACCAGATTATCACCAAAAGGTTTTGCTGAGAAACAAATTGGAGATATCAGCATTTTCAGGGAAAGCCTGGGTTTACAGAATATAAAAGGTATTTCCAAAACAAACTCCATCAGTTCAAGGAAGCTAGCTCTTGCTTAGAAGACTGAGAGACAATTGAGAAAAAAAATTCAACCGGAAAGTAGAATAGTCTCATACTATCTTATGAAAACATTAAGGAAGAATTGTTTCTTAAAAATATATTTTAATATTTTGTTGCAAACCTCATCTATTAGTAACATTTAAATGACAGAATATTGCTGCTAATTTGTGCATCAACACTTAATTTAGAATTCACAGCATTATATCAAAGAAGGAGCACACTAAGGGAGAAGCCAATATGTCAATAAACTTTTAAGAAGGTTTATTAAGAAACTGTTCCCAAATACAGTCACAAGGCCAATGAGCCTTCCTCAATAGACTGCAATGAACCCAAGTGGCAAGTTGATTTTGCAAGGCAAAACTTACAAACCTTTCTCCCTCTCACCCTCACACTTTGAAATGATGATATTGATGCTGGAGTGATTAACCAGCAGGAAATTAGTGTTTATATTTACATTCAGTCAACAGGAATAGAACACAAGAGTAGTCAGGTACACAATAGGAAATTCACATTGAAAGGAATGCAATAGCACCAGCTGTTTGCTAGTGCACTTGAGTTGCTCAGGAGATGAAAGCTGTCAGCTATTAACTTATTAAGGTCAAGGCAGGAATTTTGTGAGTTGCAGACTGCAGTACCAATCACACTAGGAGGAGCTAATTAATTGATTAAGATCATGAAAGCAAAGCTTGTTAATTTGCAGTTAGCACTTATTAGTAAAGAACCACACTGTGAAGAAAAACCATTCAAGAAGAGAAAGTGTTTACATAATCTCTTTGCTTTATGGGCAGAGAAGAAAAGAGAAAAATGGCTCAGGCAGAGGACACTGGATTTTTAAAAATCAAGTTTAAGTTTAATTTCCAAAGGCGATATACTATAGATCTATGCCTAATACTAGTGTAGACCTAACATTATAAGGCAATGCAAGTTAAATCACACAAGAAACATTGTAAAAATGATGTTGATGATGGTTCCACATAGATGCAATAATGTGCTACCTTCCTCTGAGAGATCTTCGTAATCTTGTGACTACAAATGGGATTTTAAGGAACTCTGAAAATGTTCAGAATAGTTATGGAAATAAAATTCAATAAAACCAAAATAAAATGTCAGGAGCAAAGAAGCGCATATTATGGAAAAAGCTGTTTGGAGAATTTTCCTTCTGAGGAAGATTGTTAAGAATGCAATAAGATACAGAGGACCCTGGTGAAAGCAGATTATCTAGACCAGACATGTCAAACTCACGACGTCAAGTGACATCGTGCAACGTATTGGGACGGTTTTGCCATTGCCAGCAACAGGGTGGGCACAGCTTCCGGATGATGTGTCCGGCCCATGGGCTGGCAGTTTGACACCCCTGATCTAGACCCATTCAAATCAGGCTTCAGTCACAGCATGGAGACAACACTGATCACAAGTTTTGATGAGTTACGATGAGACCAAGAAAAGGATAATGCAATCCTCCTGAGATTAGAGTGAGAGTTGTTTTCCAGTGGCCCTTGTCCTTTCTAATTCTGTTTCAATTACAGAGTACCATAGAAGGAGCAGATTATCTGGACTCTTATCAATCAGGGTTCAGACCTGAATTTGGGACAGAAAAGATATTGATTTATCTAGCTCAGGGGTAGGCAACCTTGGCTCTTTTATGACTCGTGGACTTCAACTCCCAGAATTCCTGAGCCAGAGCTGGCTCGGGAATTCTGGGAGTTGAAGTCCACGAGTCATAAAAGAGCCGAGGTTGCCTACCCCTGAGCTAGCTGATCACCTGTGTCAGGTCTTGGGCAGAAGTAGTGGAATACTGCAATCAATTTTGGTCACCATACTAACAAAAAAGATGTTGAGACCTTGGAAAAAGTTCAGAGAAGAGCAACTAAGATGATCCAAGGCCTGGAGACTAAAACATATGAAGAACTGCTGCAGGACTTGGGTTTGGCTAGTCTAAAGAAAAGAAGAAATAGGGGAGACATGATAGCAGTATTCAGTATTTGAGAGGCTGCCACAAAAAAGAGGGGGTCAAATTATTCTCCAAAGCACTAGAGGGCAGGGCAAGAAACAATGGCTGGAAACTGATCAAAGAGAGAAGCAACCTGGAATTAAGGAGAAAGGTCCTAACAGTGAGGACAATTAAGCAGTGGGACAGCTTGCTATCAGAAATCATGGGTGCTCCATCACTGGAGGTTTTTAAGAAGAGACTGGACAGTCACTTGTCTGAGATGGTATAGGTTCTCCAGCTTGAGTGGGGGGCTGAACTAGAAGACCTCCAAGGTCCCTTCCAGATTCTATTCTATTCTATTCTATTCTATTCTATTCTATTCTATTCTATTCTATTCTATTCTATTCTATTCTATTCTATTCTATTCTATTCTATTCTATTCTATTCTCCTGTCCTAGTTGTTTTCAAACTATTGACAGCTTTCAGTACCATCAATCATGGTATCTTTCTGGATTGACTGTATAGTTTGGAGGTCCAAGGCAATGTCTTTTACATTGGTTCCACTCCGTCACTGGCCAGTTCAGTAGCAACTAAGAAGGAGAAATTGGATCAGTGATTGATTTCTTGAGGAGTAATACAGAAATAGGCTCCAGTACCAGTAGCCTACTTGGGATATGAGGATCTAGCTGTAATAGCTCATATATTTATCATTGATTAAACTGTTGAAGCACAGTCTGTTTGGAGGTACCTTCAGACCACTCAGAAGCTTTAATTAGTGGTGTTTGGGGGCCTTGCACTGACTTCCTGTTAGCTTCCAGGTGTAGTTCATCATGCTGATCTCAATTTATAAATCCTTTTTACAGATTACCTGCTGGTTATGCTATAAAAAGCAGCACTTGTCACTCATTTCTTGTAATAAACTTTTAATTTGAACAACCCTGGTGCCTGTTTTCCTGCACCTGACATTTCTGAAGATATCAGGGCTAAAGCCCAGAAGTATTGCTTCTCTGAAATGGATTCCCACTGAAAATATGTTGGGCCTCTTATATTTATTTGTTTGTTTGTTCAATTTCTATAGCTGCCCATCTCAGGAAATGACTCTGGGATGGCTTACGCTTAAGATATTGCAATTAATATTACAATTAAAAATAAATCAATATTTTAAAACAAAACCAATAGAAAACATTTAAACATCCAATTCTAGAGAACAAGATATTTGGCTCATTAGCAATATAACCTGGAAATGGGACTGTTCAGTGCCTCAGGGTAGAAAACATAATTAGGTTTTTAAGGCCTAATGAAAGAGTAACAGGGTTGGGGCCATACTAATCTCTGTATTAGAATTATCTGTGTTCCCAAAAAGGTGAAAACAGACCTTTTCCAAAGGGCTTTGGGGGGCATGATACCATGTTTTTACGGTGTTTATCATATTTGTTTCATATTATAATTTTTATTATTAATTTCCACTGCTAATGTGAATTATCAGGAGTCTATTTAGGAATGTAGTGGGGTACAACCCTGATGAATAGAATAGAATAGAATAGAATAGAATAGAATAGAATAGAATAGAATAGAATAGAATAGAATAGAATAGAATAGAATAGAATAGAATAGAATAGAATAGAATAGAATAGAATAGAATAGAATAGAATAGAATAGAATAGAATAGAATAGAATAGAATCCCTGCATTTACAGATATTATGATAAGACGGGGGATACTAGGAGACGTAGTTCGTAGTTCAGCAGATACCTGGAGGGCCACATGTTCACCATTTCTCTAGGCTGATGGCTGACACCAAACATAACAATGTAATAAATGCAAGGCCTTTTTGAAACTGGAAATCTTAACAAAGAATAATTTTATCCAGATATATATAGTAAGGTTTGCTTCTGTTTATTATGCATTATAGCTTTAATACTATAATGGTAAGCAGTTATAAGGATAAGGAGCAGTGGGGAAAAGCAATCCTAAACTTTTTTTAAATGAAATGGGGAGAGATGTAAGAATAGGAAGGAAAAAAAACCTCTATCAGATATTCCTGCTGTGAACAATCAAAAAGGTGAAATTTCCCTTTTCCTCCTTTCCCTTCCCCAGGGCAAGCTCCTGTAACCTGCTGTTACTGAGGACATTATAGTAGGAGAAAGAGAATGGAGAGGTGCCTATTATAGACAGATTTAATCAGACACCACTCCAGTTGTCAGGCAACTTTGGAAAAGAAATTGCTTTGGTTTCTCTCAAATGAGATTAGTAAGTGTGGGGGAATTTTAATTTAGAAAGGTGATGACCAGTCACAGCAGGCTCATCACATATATTTTCTTCTTTACCTTTATGTAGTTCCTGGCAAGTGATTGAAAATAAAATTGGATGAGGAACACTAGAGAAAAACTGATGAAAATATCTTTATCCACATCTACATCTACATTTATTTCCTGTATCAGTTTTGAAAGTCTAAGGCATGTTAAGAAACTTGTTGGTCAGAGTTTCCTCTGAGTTAAACTAACTGAGTATTTTCAGTATGCTTCGAAGGCTGTTTCATAAAGGAAGTTATTCTGTTTCTGTAAGTCATCACTACAAGATGCTTCAGAGCTGAGTATCTGCTCTGTTCTTATAAAAGGTATGATTTGTATTCTATATGCCCTTGCAAATAATTGTGTTGAGGCATATTACTTATATTATGGGTTTGGGGAAGAAAGGATTGGTTATGGGAGTTTAGTGCTATATTACATTTCTCTGTGTTTGCCATCTTTAAAACAAGAAACCCAAAGCCAGCAATTTGTACTGTCAAAGTTCAGATAGCACACTCAATAGAAGATTTCCAAGGTTTGTGACATAGGAGCTAGCAATCAAGACAGTTGGTGTACAACATGCCTTTATAATCTTGCTTTTCTTTAGTAAATTGCAGCGATGCAGGAAACCAGAGAAGGATTAGCTGTCACTGGGAATTCAGATTCCTTTCCTTCTGCCCAATGTAACTAGAACACTTGACAAAATAATTTTCTATTGTAAAACTTTTGAAAACTTTTTATCTTCACATACCAATTGCGTCCTGTATGCCTCAATCTACTCTATACCCCTCATCAAAAAATTTAAAGGGTGATCCTTAGCCACCAAGAGTATCCTCCTTCCCTATAGTGTAAACTTTCCTTCTAAAATTGCAATTCGGTGTGGAACCTATACTTGTTTCAGGCCTAACTGTTGTGGAGATCTCTAGCCAAACTATAGAAGAAGAATATTTCTGAGCTACTTTAAAGGAATGCAGAAATAGGTCGATGAAGGACTGCAAAAGCTTTTAGTAGTACCATTAAATCAGAATAAAAGAGAACATAAATGACCTCGTAGCTCTGAAAAAAAAGAAGCATGAGAAAGAGATTTAAAATAACCCCACCTTGATTCTATATGGTATAATAGGGGACAAGGAGAAACTTCAGCATGTTTTCAATGTTCTGTTGCACTTTATAATAATAGTTCTTGTAAATGTCTACTTCTTGACCAGGCTTACTTTGAAGCTCTGACACCTACTAAGGAATGTTCACATACTGCTTGCTGCCCCAGTCATGTATACAAACTGAATTCTGTATTTAATATGTCCTCTCTGGACATTTCATTCATCCCCATGGGTATCTATAAGAGGATTCAAGCAGCAAATGATGAACTGCTTGAAGATATCACGTGCAAATGTCACAACTTCCTCTCTTAGTATCATATATAATAAAAAGTAATGTTAGCAAACATTAAATGACACAATATACACGCAGTTTTCATTCACTTTTATTAGCACACACTTATTCCCCATAAGCAAATTTTTTAATCTAATTTTTAACAAGCTCATAAAAGATAAAGCACAGTTTCCTATTTCTGGCCTCAACACTTGCCTTGGTATTTTACAAAATGTTATGATATACACACAATTTCAAAGAAATTTCTTGAAAGTATTTATTCCTCTCTTCTGAGTTAGGTGGCCTCCATTTTAAAATTTCTCACACTTCTTCTAATATCTGTTAGGACATCCCTTCATAGCACTGTGGGCAAAGTAAGATGCTACCAATTTTCCTTGCATTGGCCCCCTTAGTTACATTTCTCATACCTCAGTCTTCAGAGTTACCTCAGACAATATTTTTAAAAAATATATTTATCTTAATGAGTTTGAATGTTCTAGTTTTGTGCAAGTAATATTGTCCAGAAGGTCTAAATTTAGATAATGAATAATATGCTCAACAAATGGATATCAATTTTCTGGGCAAACACCTAATATCATTGTTGATGATGTATCATTATGAAAAAAGGAAATAAACCTGATGTCAAGGGATAACAAAAATAGAATAAAATGCTATTGAATAGCTAAGTTTAGAGGCTGTACAAGATGTGTTCTTTTTAAAAAATGCAGCATACCTGACACACCATCATTCAAAGAAATTTCCAAGGTGCTATTTGTCATCATCAACCTCATCAAAGACAGCTCAGCCGTATTCTTGCAGACTGTTAGGTCATGAGATGCCACCACGCCTGACCACCGCATTTATCAGTTTAGGAAACCAACATCCAATAGTTGGCATGATGAAATATGGAAAGCCAGATACATTTATCTTTGTTGGAACTGACTGATCACTCCCACAGTTTTAGTTCTGCCCATGCTGACACTCAAACATAATGTCTTACACTCTATCATTGGATCCACCTTTGAAATACAACTTAGAATTTTTTTTAAACAGCCAAAACTTTGTGTGTGTGTGTGTGTGTGAGAGAGAGAGAGAGAGAGAGAGAGAGAGTGTATGTGTGTGAAAGAGAGAGAAAGAGATTGTTAACATGATAAATTTGAAGCAATACAAACTATAGTAGGAATAAATAATGATATAATAATGGTATATTCATATACATCAGGGGTGTCAAATTTGCAATGTCACATGACGTGTCATGACATATCATGACTTTTTTCCATTGCTGGCAATGGGGTGGGCACAATTTTGGCATGACACATCCAGCCCGTGGGCTAGCAGTTTGACATCCCTGATATACATTGACAGTATTGCACAGTAGCTCCTGTTATCTATCAGCTTGTTTCATTTAAAAACTTTTGTTTCAGAATTTTGCCGTGATTAAATTTAAGTATTTGAAAGATGCAAAATGGTAGAAATATTGAGCAATACACAGTTGGTATGGCTTTATCACAGGATATATCAGGCAGAAATTTATCTCACCATATACTTAGCACTTCCTTCGAATAAATGGAAGCCTACAATCCTATTTGAAATAGGTTATGAAATATCATACACATTTTGAACGTCATTAGTTCAGATGCTTTAAATACAGGTGATCCTCAAGTAGCAACCATAATGGAGCCTGCTTTGGTCATTAAGCAAATGTCACAGTAAGTTAAGTGAATCCATTGTTTGCTATGGTGCCAAAATCTTGAAGTATAAGTGCCAGTTTTCAGCAGAACACAATTATTTGACCATGGGACACTGCAGATGGCCATAAATGTTGTCATGTTACCAAGAACCAAAAGCATATCACCTGACTGTGGAGGGCCCCAACTATCGGAATTTCAGATGCAGGTCATGTCCCCTTTTTCAGGTAGGTCATAACTTCAAATGGATACTAAGTGAATGATCATAAGTCGAGGACTACATGCATATAGTTTTTTTTAAAGGAAGATAAAAACTAACACAAACTAATGTAAAGTAAGAAGAGGAAAAAATAAAGAAGCCAAAAAATATAAGAAAGGGGAAAAAAGAAAAAGGATACAAAGAAATAACTTCTGGTCTTCTTAACCTCAGTTAGTTATAAATTTACCTCTTACTATATGATGACAATATAACTATATTCTTTCTATAATCTATCTTTTCTAATCATCAAAACCTTAAATCATAAGTTCATTTTTTTTCCTGTTTCACACAAAAAAAGTCTATAAGGGGTTTCCAGTCAACAAGAAGATAGATATTGTGTTTTTTTTTCTTGGATTAAAGAAGTTAATTTAGCCATCTCAGTATCTGCCATCATTTTCACCAACCATTCCTCCATTTCCATCTTGATGCATACAATGATCTTGATGCATACAATAATAATGATTATTATTATTATTATCTTGCTGCAGTTACTATGTACAAAACCAAAGTTCCATAACTTTTTTCCAACTGTTTGTTCATCAGTCTCCCCAAACAAACCTCTCTGGTCTTCATTATATTCAAATCCTATATTATCTTAAGGAAATGAGTGGATGGCAAATGTTTTGTTTTCTCTCATCTGCCCTTATCATAATAACACGTAGAAGACTTTTGTCTTTGAGATTTTTATATCATTAGTCCTATTGCTGATAAAGAGGTAGCTTTTCAGATATATATTTGCTAACTTAAGACTTACACCAAGAATGCTTCTTCCATGGCAATGCTTGGCTTTGATGCTATAATACTATTATCTCAGTTAAAGAGAAACATTTTTTTCAATCTAGCCAATACACCTCATTTAAATGATTACACTACTCATTTAAATACCATAATGGCCTAAATATGTATGTATTATGCCACTAACTCTAACTGATACAGAATTAATGGCTTCTCAATTACTGTATGCAGGGGATCTGCAGCTTTTCCTCTGTAATCTCACTAGTATCTTCATATTTTTTTTCCAGAAGGTTTGGGGAAAGTATATGATTTTGGACAGTCAAGTCATAACTAAGGAAATTAGCAATTTTATTGTTAGGCCAGAGTCCAGAATTTCTTTCCTGTGAACATGATAAAAAAATCCAGAGTGAAATAGAATACCCCAAAGAAACTTTTTTTCTTTGCCTTCTTCAAAAATTGTTTTTCAATGGCATTATTAAACAGATGAGGAAGTTTCCTCAAATGAGCACAACTGCAAGAAAAGATAATCAGGATATAAATCCTAAAGGTATACTATATATTCCGTCTTTCTGACTTAAAGGACTAGAAGATATATGATCCACATTTCCCAAAATAACATAAGGATGGTAATGTTCTTATCCATCAGTATTTGCATTTCCCTAAGATTTCTTCCCAAAGATGTAGAAAAATATATTTTAAAATGCATAGTTTGAGAGAAAATACATTCAACAAGAAATTCCTGCTCTAAAAAACAATGTTTTTAAATTTATTATTGTGTGAACACTCGGTTATTCAGAAAGTGGCAGGTAATAGAAATGCAAAATATTTTCAGTAAGAGAGAGTTACCGATGGCTCTAGCCTTAAGGTGTACTAGATTTCTTGATGCAACAGCTCTGTATATTCTCAGTTTGTCCTTGGGTTTTTCTCTATTTTACATTTGGGGAATGTATTCTGTAATTAAAAGAGTCCTTATCAAAGGACAGCAGACTCTTAACATATGTATAGCCAGCTGTACATCAGAAAACCCCAACAGCTATTTTCAAAGTTATTAAGTGGATGTCATACAAAGGAGACAATATATATGAAGAGTGTCCTAGTGGACAGTCTGTTTTTGAAGATAGGTGGAAATGTCTTACTACACTCTTTTAAGATACCCCACCATAAAATAAATACCTTATAAAACAGTAGAATTTTCAATACATGGGAAACACTTGAACGTAGGTTTATTGACCATCACCCCCACCTCCTGGCATTTTAATCAATGTGTGGATTATTTTGCCCATTTCACTCATAATAAAAATAGCTGTGTCTTTAGATGTTGAAGAAAGACGTTGAGGTAGCAACATTCAAGGGAAATCCACTTGAAGCCAACTATCTGCAGGGTACACAGATGGAATGGGGGGTAGGGAGCTAGTATATTGCAAAAAAAGTAACAACTTCTAATGTTTTGTTGTTGTTGTTGTTAGGAATAGCTGTCTCCCCAAAGGCACAAGAAACATTCTTAGCAAATATAAAAGGTAGATGCCTACAACACAGTGTCAGAAAAAGTTAATCAAGTATAACCACTTTCATAAATGAACCTTGTATCAGTGTCAATGCTAGGACACAGCTGCTAGCATATCATACCAACCATTAGAAAATGTCATGGCATAGTGGTATGCATAGCATTAGGCAATTTGTTTGGATGAATGGGCATATCTGAAAGATGGCATGCATGACACCCTCTCAATACAGATTAAAAAGACAGAAATGTTCTCTAAGGAAGACTTCAGCATATGAAAAGTTCAAATATGAAATGCTTAAAGAAGATACAAAAGTTGGTTCCCATGTGAACTGGATAAGTCAAAGACATTCTGGTGAAAAGTTTCAGGAATTGTGAGAGAAGAGCCAAGGTGGAGCTGGCCATGGATTGATCAATTATCAAGCTTTGCTGCAAATTAGAAAAATTGTGTCAATTGTAGTCTTTAGAATAAGTGTGGTATGTTGCCATGCTATCTTGATTCTTCTAGAACTGAAATATGATCTGACCAATGACATAGAATTCGAAAGTTGCACATGTACATCTACATGTGTATTTTTTAATTCAGGAATTAAATAATTAAAGTTGTAAAATTGCAATTGTTTATACATGTCTGAGTCTCTAGATGAAAAACAAGTAGCATTGGAAACATTTGCCAACCAACGGCATCCACAGCATATATATAAAACATTAAAATGATGAAAGATTTGTCATGTTATTACAATGTTACCTCACACATAAAAATGTAAGAGACAAAGCTTGTGTTGTGACATTGCAACATGTATTTCATCACTTTGCTTCCCTTCTGGCTCTCCATGAGACACTACTGCATTATATGAAATTGTGATCTCCCACAACCAAAGATGAAGTAAGAAATAGTAGTAAATATAGTAAATATTTTGGATTACTGGAGAGGTTGATGGGAGCAAATTCATATTTTTTTTCTCCTTATGTTAATAGATGTTTTATGGTAAGTTTAGTAAACATTACAATTAAAGAGATAAAAACTAATGCAAACTACAAAAATAAAAATAAATAATAGAAAAAAGAAAAAATAGGAATATATATTTTGCATTTGCAAAAATTGACCATACCGCGTGGTCCTCAGAATAAGCCACAAGAATACTGAGGTGGAATTTCAGGTATCAGAATAGCCTTGGTTTAGATAGATATGCAAACAGAAATGGTGGAATGGAACTAGAAATCATGCAGTCCAGAATAATTATTGTATGAATAGAGATCTACACACAAGATTTCCTGCAAGCTATACCAGACCACCTGAAGTGATAAGTATAAATAGATATTTCAAAGTAGAGCTGAGGCATTGTGTTTATGTATAATTTAAATGTTAAATTTCTCAATCTGATTCATAGCATCACTGCTTTGTTGGAAAACAATTTTAGGTTAGATCTTGGATAGATAAAAATTACATGGATGATTACAAATGTTGTAGCTGATAAAGTTACAAACAGTCTGCTTTCTATTAATTCCCTGAACACATCAGAGATATACGTGAATGCTGCTTTTATCTGTACAAACTCCATGTGAGCACTGAATCTCCAACAAAATAAGGATGCTGAGAATAACATTGGAGAGCTGAGCAACTTAATTATCTGCCAGTAGAGCTTTTATGTGTTTTTCTAAAGAATATTAATGTAGCTAATATAAATACAGACATTAATGGAGATTTAATTTAATTCAAAAGTTTCCCCTGGCAAATTTATTTATTTGATTTATACCCTGTCTTTCCTCTCTGGTGAATTTTCAGCAAAAACAAAAAATAAAAATAAAAAGTTGAAAGCATAAATTAAAGGGATTACCAACATCATAAAGGATTAAATGGATACTAACATCATAAACAATTAAGCCTGCTAAAAGTCATACGTCTTTACAGATTTATTAAATCATGAGAGAGAAAAAAGACAAGTGCAATTTGGGAGTGTCTTCTGCAGTCTGGCGGCTCTATATACATGCTCCCCCAAATACTAGAAATCCAGGACTCTGACAGCAGGAGTATTTTCAAGAGAACTTGTTTGTAGAACTTTAAAAGTAGGCAGGCTTATCATAGGAAACATGATCTCTTACCTAGTTAGGCACTAGTTAGCAGTTTTGAAAACAGTTATAAACAATTAAATAATGTTTGGTAAGCAACTGGTAACCAGTGAAGAGCTTTCAACAGGCGTCAGATGAATACTGTCTCTCACCCCAGTTACTGTCCTATTTTGTATGCAATCTATAGCATCTTCAGGAAAGGATATAACTATAGTGTGGATAACCATCATGAAATCAGAGTGTCCCAGAAAAGATCACAGGTAGCAAATCAAGTCTACTTGTGCAAAGCATTTCCCACTACAGTTGCCACCTGTGAATCAGCATCAAGCAATACTTTAGATTGCCACTGTGGATTATCAGGGGAAGAGCAAAATTAATGTTTACTTTTAAATCTAATTTCCTATTTATTATATATGCACCCATCGTCTCTGGATTTAAATAATTATTTGCTGAAATTATTTTTTGGCTTGGCATCTATCCATTCTTCCACTTTCCTCATCTCCTTTGTCTTGCTGTTGTTCTGCCTCCATAGGAAGTCATCTACTAGCCTCTTGTGCTTCTCAGGATAAAACAGTTCCATCCACTCCTAAGGTAAAGTCAGTTTATTCTGCAAGCCTTCCTTTTGCATGTGGATTAAAAGATTGTATGTGCTCAATACTATTGTCTATGGTTTTTGAAGAACATAACAGAATAACAGAGTTGGAAGGGAACTTGGAGGTCATCTAGTCCAACCCCTGCTCAGTCAGGAAACCCTATATCATTTCAGACAAATGATTGTCCAATCTCTTCTTAGAAACCTCCACTGTTGGAGCTTCCACAATTTCTGGAGGCAAGTTGTTCCACTGATTAATTGTTCTGTCAGGAAATTTCTCCGTGGTTCTAGGTTGCTTCTCTCTTTGATTAGTTTCCATCCATTGCTTCTTGTCCTGTGTTCAGGTGCTTTGGAGAATAGCTTGACTCCATCTTCTTTGTAACAACCTCTGAGATATTGGAACACTGCTATCGTGTCACCCCAAATCCTTTTCATTAAACTAGACATACCCAATTCTCTATCATTTTCTTCTCTACCATTTGAATTAAATTTAAGAATGCTTGAAGAATTCAATCATTGTGCAGTCCTATGTGAAATGACTTAATCTGCATCTTTCAGACAGGCAACCAAATCAGCAATTAGCTATCCACTGAGTCCTGCATTTCTTTGAAAATTGTTATTTATAATTAACTCCACAATACATCTTTAACCTTGTATACAGAGAAAAATTGAGAGTATGAATCTATGATCAAAATTAAATATGTCTAGAAAGCCTTACCAATGCTAATATGAAAATGATTGATCACAACAAATTTTATTTTTAACATCTGATTTTTAAAATAACTTTCTACTTTCTGTCCTTCAATTCAACAATTTAACATATTGTGGGAAGTCAGTCCCCCTAAGGCAGGAAACAACCCTTGAAAATGGGCAGCCAGTGGTTATGTACTGAGGCAAACCAGGGCTGTGAAGAATTTTGGGAGGAATGTGCAAACCTGACTGGAAGCCCAAAGTGACATCCAACATTTGAAAATAATTGGCACAGAATATTGGAAACTATAAATTTCTTTTCCACATAACGTTTGCCCTGACTTTTAGAACTTTATGGGTTGGAAGCTCTCCTTTTGGGAGCCACTGAGGGGATCTTTTTCTGCTTCCCTCCATTAGTGTCTTTCCCTTTTTTTGTGGCTTAACAGTTTAAATGTTTGTTTACCAAGTCTCCCTGACCAGATCAATTCATTCACACACTTATGGCACAAAGTGTGGAAGTCAGCCCCCCAGAGAAGGAAATATTAAAAGGGCAGGAAAATATATTTCCTCAAAGGATCTTAAAGAGGCAGAAAAGCATTCCCAGTTTTCTTAATATCCCCAAATCTCTCTCCCCCAAGCAGAAACCAGCTCTATAGAAATGCAGATGTAAAGCATCCAGGAAGGTTGGAAGCCCCCAGCTAGAAGATTAAGAAGACAATGACACCTAAAATCCACCCAAAGTCTAAGCCAAGACATAATAGGATTAACTCACAGATGCCAAAGGGCATACCCAGACTCAGGTCAGAATACATGACATAGGAAATACAAAGCCTCAAACAGGAACAGGAAACAACTCCAAACAAAAGCTCCAGATGGTATAAAAACCCATTCCCTACATGTGCTCATTCTCTTTTTCTCTTCTTTCTTCCAGAGCCATCTTTCTGTCTGGCTCTCCTCTTCAATAAACTACAACCTTCTTTCTAAAGCAGTCGCCATGTTGTTTATCCCTGGCTTGGACTGAACCATGATGAAGACTTTTCCTTCAACAATATGTAATTAGGAACTATAATGTCACACAAATTCAGCAAAAAAAAAACATTATAGTCAACATACAGAATCTAACTCATCCTAGTTTTTTAAAACATAAAAGCATAAATTATGCCAATGATAAACATATATTATTATTAGGGTGAAGGCTTGTTCTCTGAGCTTGTGGGTTGGTTTCCAAACATTTTGTTACCAGGCTAGGTAACATCTTCACCAGTGTTTAGGGCAGGGGTCCTCAACCTTGGCAACTTTAAGACTTGAATTGAAGTCCACAAGTCTTAAACTTACCAAGGTTGAAGACCCCTGGTTTAGGGGATGTCTGTGTCAATGATCTTCTGTTTATAAGAGCTTCACTTGTGGGTGTGTCAAATGAGGGTCTTGTGATTATCTCCTGACCCACTGATGATTCAAACCCTCCAATGACCCTGACATGAAGTAATCTCTCCATCACAAGACCCATCACAAGTCTCTCTCTGATGATTCACACCTGACCCATCACAAGACCCACACCTACACCTAAAGCCCTTATAAACACAACAGCACTGACACAGACATCCCGTAAACACTACTGAAGATGTTATCTATCCTGGTAACAAAATGTTCAAAAACCAACCCACAAGCTCGGAGAACAAACCTTTCACCCTCATCCTACACCTGAACTACAGATATTTGTCACTATTGCAAACATATTATTATAACAGCGTCATTGCATTCTTTAATAAATTACAAATTGTATATTTTATACCAATTTCAAGCTATAATTTGAGCAAACTATACAATCAATGGATATAGTCCACTGCTGATTTAAGATGTACAAAAAGTCCTTCCTATTTAGATATCAGCAGAGATCCAATGTATAATCAACAAAGAATATTTACCTTACCAAACAGATCCAAATTTTTCATTATCTTCTGAAAGTAATGAAGTTCAGGAACTTTTAAAAGTGCAGTGTTTCTAATGAGCAGATATTTCACCATTCTTCAGTTTTTTAAAAAATTAATTTTGGCCACTCTTCTATTCCCCAAGAGCTTATGACACTCATCCACAAGGTCTAGTAAACATCAGCTTTTCAGTCACATAATGCTTCACTGACAGACCATGACTCCATCAAGGCTTAATAACCTTTTGTCTAACAAAGATAACAGAAATATGGCCTTCCAGAAGCTTGTTTCTATCAATTGTGAGCCTATTCATTTGATCATAAGATATGTGGGTGGACTCTAAATACTGGGTAGTTCAGAAGAGGTCTAGGTAAAAAGATATATATTGACATCATGATGTAGTTGCATTTCAACAATTACTGAAGTCCAGGAAAAACTAAGTGAGGGTACTACAGAACTCATTAAAAAATTCACTCAGATTATTTTCAGGATAGCTCCTTTGTACCCTTCAATACATCTAAAGAGAATTAGATTTTTCTTAGCCAAAAGAAAAATGATATGTTCCTTCATTCAACTCATCTAGCACTTCCTACCCTCTCTCTTGTAAGTAGGGTTTGTTTTAATTGTTTTTGTGTCTTTGTTGTTGTTACTGTTCTATATTGTATTGAGAGCAAACTGCTGTATTAGCCAGAGGGAGGACATAAAAGAAATTCCAGTGTAGTATTATTTTAACCTAACTATCTTCCTTCTTCCCCTCCATTTTTTAGAGGAATGCCTTTGGGATGCCACAAATCTGGCATGGTGGTTATGTTTGCCAGTGGATGGATGGGTATTCTGTAACTGGCCAACACCACTATAGAAACTCTATTGTGAATTTAATTTTAATTTTATTTTATTAAATTTATATACCGCCCTTTCCCGAAGGACTCAGGGCGGTTTACAGGGTATTTAAAATCAAACAGTACAAAATACAAAAGTTAAAAAACAATTAAAAAAGATTAAATTATCCCTTAACTAAAAACCTTAGTTAAAAATTCTCAGCCTGGGCCGGAGAGCTGAAAGAGCCAGGTCTTCAGGTCCCGGCGGAATGAACGAAGGTCAGGGGCGGTCCTAAGCTCCACGGGCAGCTGGTTCCAGAGGGCAGGCGCACCCACAGAGAAGGCCCTCCCCCTGGGTGTTATCCGCCGGCAATCTTTTACCGGCGGCACCCTGAGAAGACCCTCCCTGTGTGAGCGCACTGGACGAAGGGAGTTTGATGCTGGCAGGAGGTGTTCCCTCAAATATTCCGGACCCAAGCCATTTAGGGCTTTATAGGTCATCACCAGCACCTTGAATCTGGTGATGACCTATAATATGCACCCAGCATATACTCTAACTATTCTAAATATTCCTGTTCAATTACTGCCTGGCCTGCATCACATACCACTGTTCAGTATTAAACATATTTTACTTTTAAGACTTCTATTTTGTCCTACCTTGGTAAGTTTTTGTTGCTTTGGGTAGTAAACTATTATTTTGGAAATATGTTTGGAGACTTTTACCTCCCTCTGAAACTTGCAATACGAGCTCTTTTTTCCCACTGAACTATCTCATATTGTACACAGTAGAAAGGTGCTAAGATTGATTTTGTCAGTTTACTTTGGCTGTCAAATATGAGTATTACACAAGATGTAGCTGTGATGTCCCCATGGTAACTAAAAGTTTCATTAAATGAAGGAGAAAGTATGATTGGGTCTACTTCATAATGCCACCTGAATGTTGTTTTATTGGACCTGTTTTATAAATTCCATCCCGCTTATCAGAAGTCATAATTAAGTAGTATATTGTTTCTAATTATCTAATTTTAGCAATTTGTTTAATTCAAACTCTAAGAAAAAAACCCAGGCAAAACAGTCAGTCAGATCCAACGTTTTTGTAATATAGCCTTGACCAAAAAGATGCAGTCTTAAGTAAGAACTAATAGACCCAAAGCCATTTATTCTTCCTTGGTTCCCTGTGGAAAAACCTGAGGCTTAACTAACAGCAAAAACACCATTTATAAATGTGGAATTGATGAAAAATGAATCAGCCTGTGTCAAACTGTGCTCAGTGACTTCCATATCTGCCAGCTTCTTCTGCATCATAAGAGCTTTCTACCTTCCTGCCTGAATTAGTTGTAATAAGATGGATGGAGAGAAGTAAAATGTACTAAATGAAATGCACTGCTCATCAGCTACCTTCTGCTTTGCTGGCAGGTGGTTCCCATCCATATGGAAGAGACAAGAGATAAGTCATTGCAGAATAACATATCTTAGAAAAAGGAGCCTCTGAATATAGAAGCAGTATGTCCTGAATGCAGAGGACTTATAATAGGGAGGCAGCTACTCCATAGGGATCCTATACAATCCATCATGCTATCACATGCAGCTTGATATCATCATACGAATAATTTGCATCAGCTGCACAATGATGTCATGACATATATGATGTCATCTATCTATCTGTGTATCTATTTTATAGGCTACCCAACTCCTAAGCAGCTATGGAAGGCTTACAACTAAAAAAAAAGAACACAACATATAAAAAGAACACAACAAACCATAAAAGCAAAATATAAGAAAAGCCAAAGCAGATTGAACCAAATTAAAACTAAATAGAGGGGTTATACAACCCAATAATTTCCTAAACCAGGGAGAGAGATCCCTTATTGAGGGCAGGAATTGAAATAGAGTAGGCACATTTTTCTTTTATTCCAGCAATATTGGGGACTAGATAATAATTGTCCAGGACTGCTGGGTCCAGCAATCTTCCTGGGAAGAAGGAATATCAAGGCTGAGGGGAGCACTTCTTCCATCAAAGAAGCTGACACCGAAACATAGGTCCAGCTACAGGTCATCTGCTGTACTGCTTTAATCATACAGGAGGGACTTGAATCTAACACATGGCTGAGCCAACACACCTGTCCACTTCTCAGGAGTCATAAGATCAAACTACTACAGGGTCCAGTTCTGTGAGAATCAAAGTGACTTTATTTGCAAAACAGCAAGAATATTATTTTCAGTGCTTCTGAACATAATCTGGCCTGCTCCTTTGCCACAGGGATCACATCATTCTAAAAAGAGCAAAAAGGCAACTATAAGCATATGCTTGTATAAAGCATATATAGGTGTATGAAGTATATATAGGTATATTTTCCACCTTGTATAAAGGTGGAAAAAAGAATGCTTTTGTTCAATAGGATTCACAATCTGATGACCCTTGACAATGTGTGCTCTACTGGGTCATCATTTCAGAGATATTTGCTTACCTAAACAGAGAATGACCAGGGGGGTGGGGGGAAGAAGTGGGACTGGAAGGAATATCCACTTCTTGCTAGCTTACCCATTGAGTTTCTTTACGGGAAGATGGTAGGAAACATCAGAAATCCTTCCTTCCATCCCTTTCAAGCAGGAAGGTAAATGGCTGCTGCTGAGTGGGTGAAAATTCTAGGGATTGGAAGAACAGCTGAGAAACTAATGGAATGTTGAAAATTAAGACCATATGACCATAGCAGCCGCAACAGCCAGCAGTACTGAAGCAGACACTGTTTTCCCAAATTTCATTCCTTGTGGAGTCATAGAGTTTGGATTTTGTACAAATTCTGTAAGTTAGCTCACTGGAAGTATCTTGAGTCAAAAAATGTTGCTTTATGTTTTGCCCAGTTAAAGGTCATGACAACTAGAGTTTTAGTAGTACACAGACTCCATATGCTTCATTTCCCAAAGCTCCTCAGAAAACCAAAGTGTACCCATTGGATATGTACATGGAAAGAGAATTCCAAAGAGCCACCCAGTCTAAGACCTGAGCCACACATACATTCCAGGCCAGGACTTAGTGTCTCAGCCAAGTTGCCCTATAGTTCTCAGGTTCATCAGTTGCCTGGTTTTAGTCAGTTTAATTGGCCCTGTCACCTGTGGGATGGGGTAGCACCAGGAAGCTTAAAAGCAACCAGAAAGCAATCTGACCGTGGCAACAGTCTAATAGCTATGCTTTCAAATTTTCTCTTGCAATTATTTTACTGTCATTTTCTTCTTCTTCTTTTTGTTCCATGCTTTTTTCTTCCCCAAGATCTACTCTTAGTGCTACTAAACAAGCATTGGTCCCAAATTCAGAATCCCTCATCATCCATATGTCTTTCACTAATTCTCTCATTATGAATTATCAGTTAAGTCATGTTTTAATGCATTTCTTTTCTACATATATTTATGTGTTTAAACTATGTATTTGAAACAGACAAATCTTTTACTAAGCAGATGCTTCCTGACCATCATTTTCACTCATTTTTGGTCTCCTAATGGCCCAATTACTTTCTCAGTATTCTCTCTTCACTTTCTCACACATCTATTCATGTCATTAAGATAATACCTTTTCCTCCACATCACATTAAATCCAGGATGGTTTGCAAAGATAGAAAGGTATGCAGAGATGCAGTGGTTTGGGCTAATGTAGTTACTGGCAGTTAAATCTCCTTTTTTTCTGCCTTTATTTTCTTACTACTAAACTTTGTGCTTTTTTGTAATGATGCTTATCCTGAAATGAGGTATACTGTACATATGTATTTCAATTAAAGCAAATTATTACATTTGTTTTAGTATTTTTCTTTTGTTATGGCTATCTTATCTGAGATTTAGAATAGCCCAAAATATTTCCATAGGACCTTGAGAGGCTTTGGAATCCCTGAGAATAAGGATGCCCATGCATCCAAAAGATAAACCAGTCCACTCTAGGTAAATGTGTATGTGACTGCAGACCATGAGTTGTATTCTATACTGCAGGACCTTTATCCATATATCTTTGATGTATTTGTAGATGCAGCATCATATAGAAATTGGTTTGTGCTTAAATTGTAAGCCGCCCTGAGTCTTCGGAGAAGGGCGGGATATAAATGGAATTAAAATAAAAAATAAAAATAAATTGTTCATTAAATCAGAGAACTATAGCTTAACTGATCAGTTGTTCCCATACAAATTGGAGATTATCTATATAGCTTTGTTTGAAGAACTCTGAAGTTTTATAATGTTACATTAATACATACATACATATGCATGGGAACATAAACAAACTCCTATGAAAGCATGGCTGTTTAACCATTGTTTTTGAGCACTGATCTGGAAAATACAGAGAGACAAGATGGAAATTAATGCTAATTGTCATTTGTAACAATGCATGGAGAATTCTCAATTTTCAATGTTACTTTACGGAGAAAGCACTACATTCCTATGTCAATGTAAAAGATCACCAGCACCAAGGAATGTGACTCTGGCATTACTTTGAAGTCAAAGGCATTAGATGTATTGATGAAATTTGTGAAGATGCCCATTTGAATCCAGAATGCAAGTCCTTGGATATTTGACAAAGTCAAAGCAGTATCACTTCCAGGAACTATTTGTTTCAATAAGAACATAAAAAACTTTTATTTTTTTCCCCTTAGTCAAGAAAATATGAACAGGTCTCAAGTTAGGTTTTCCATCTTAACCTCTTCCTTAGCAAGGTGAACCTAAGTTTGTATTGTTGCAATCTAGGTAGTATCTTTGTACTACATTTTATATATTGCAACAAAGATCATGCATTTACAATTTGCATTCTCATGACCGTATGCACCAATAGGATTTTACTTCCAGTCCCCAACTTCATTCCCTACCAATTTTTAGCTAAAGAATTAATATTAAACTTAGTCTTTTAAACATTAGGTGCTATAATTAAGAGACTCAACTAGATCAAATTGCTCAAGTAAATAGATTATTTTTTTATTTAAAAAAATGGATTCAGTGACTTTCTGCTTCAATTACCCTATTGCTCCAACTCACAAGCAATCCCAGAACACATACCTGAAATTCATAAGCTGTCTACAACTTATAAAAGTAAATGTTTTTTTACTTCATTTTACTGACTTTCTAGCATCAGTTTCCTTGATGGTGAAATTGCACTCTGCTGATCTTTTTCCCCTTTATGATTGAGTTGCTTTTGTTGTAAAGTTTCCAGTTTTTCCTGTTTCTAACACATGTCAAACCTAGGTTCAATGAGCTATTTCAGCATTTGCTGGTAATCTTCTTTCCAAACGTCTTCTTAACTTTTAAGATCCCATACTGAACAATGTAATCACAGCAATTGTAGTCACAGACAGTGGTGGAATTCAAATATGTGAACAACTGGTTATCTGTGTGGATGCCGCTTCCGGAAGGCCATTCTGGACCTGGGTAACAAAAAATTAGCTACCAGTTCTGCCAAACTGGTGCAAACTAGCTCAATCCCACCACTGGTCACAGATCAGGGGCTTTTTTTTCTTCATTCTTTAAATTTTTGGCTTCAAAGTTGTGGCACTTGCCCTTGCAAAAGAGAGGATTCCTGTATGAGGTAATAGGAATGAATAAAACTTGTGAGTTGTTTATATAATTAACATTCAGAAATTGCATTTAAGTGGTAGAAATACAATAAATCAACATTATATCCTTAGGTGATAAGTATACAATTCAGGTAATGGTTAGCAGAACACAAAACAAAATGAAATAAAAGTGATTACAGCACATATCTATTCAGGCAAGCCTGTTTTGACACTAATCTATAATAGGTATTGTTATGTACTGGGCTCTTGTGTTACACCATGTGGGTTGCTGGAGCAGCTAATGGCTCTCCAGCAACCCAGACTAACTATCTCCTGTCCTGCAATTGGCTAGCCCCAGGCGGCAATGGGTGGTTCAAACCTATTGGCTGCCGCCTAGGGGCTAGACTATATATTGCGGCTCCAGTACAGTTTCCAGCAAGAAATAAAAGTATGAGTTTTCCTGTACTCAGCCTCGTGTCGTCATTCCTGCACCCAAGAACCCACTATTTAACAAGTATTTTACACTATATTGCTATTTTAATCATTTCTCCAAAGCACCTGAAAGCAGGACAAGAAGCAATGGATGGAAACTAGTCAAGGAGAGAAGCAACCTAGAACTAAGGAGAAACTTCCTGACAGTTAGAACAATTAATCAGTGGAACAACCTGCCTCCAGAAGTGGTGAATGCTCCAACACTGGAAGTTTTTAAGAAGAGACTGGACAGCCATTTGTCTGAAATGGTATAGGGTTTCCTGCCTTAGCAGGGGGTTGGACTAGATGACCTCCAAGGTCCCTTCCAACAACTTATTATTATTATTATTATTATTATTATTATTATTATTATTATTATTATTATTATTATTATTATTATTATTATTATATATTTTCATTCTCTTTCAAACTGACTTGTAGGAAGATCATGATGACAATGGTGGTAGTGGTGATATTGATTATGACAAAGATAACAAGGATTCCCAGATTCAGCTATTACTGAATAGAAACTAACAGATCAGCTTTGTATTATCCTGAAAAGCAAGGTGTTCTCTGAAACTGAAGTGGAAGCTATTCAGTAAATAAACAATAATAACTATTTGCTATCTAATCAAGCCTGAAATTATAGATAATTTGAATTCTGGGCAACTAACAGTTGAATAAAGTTATAGAAATTTTAGAAGAATGTCATTCAGTTCTATAAGAACAGTGTATAACTTGGGAAAACCAAAGCATAATAGCTAAACAATTAGAAAACAACTGACTGAGAATTGACAAGCAAACAAGCAAAAACCAGAAGGAATAAGATTAGCACCAGAAAAAAAATGTGTTTGGTCAATCTTTGTATGACATTAACATGGCAATCAAAACAATACTATCATAGTATATTAAAGTAACAATCTTACATATTCCATTGCTTCTATTATATTAATACAACCGGGACTTAAAATAAAGGAAGTCAAGGGCTTTTATCAAAAGAAAATCATAATGAAAATTTTGCCAAAGTCAAAAAAAAATTGGACAGATTTCAGTAAAAGCAGAATAAATTAAAGCTTAAATAAAAATGCTGCATTTAGAATTAAAATTTGCCTTACTGAAGTTAAGAAGCTGACCAATAAAAATATGAAGCATCATCAAATTCATTGAAAAGTTTTAAAATACATTTTATCTTTAACAATCCCCCCTCCCCCTCCCCTACCAATCCCTCCCTACCCCTCCCCCCCCTTTCCCCCCTCCCCCCCCCCGACTTCCCAGAGCTAAGTACAGGGTATAAAAACAAAGAACAATCATAAACATCCATATGCTACCAACAATAAATTCTTAAATCTATCACTCTCTAGCTCATATAAGATAACTACAGACAATACTAATATTTCATATAGAAAAAAAAAGAAAATAGAAAGGAAGACTTATTCAAATGCTAAATGAAACTTTTTAGTCCCATATTTCTTCTGGATATATTCAATCCATTTTTTCCACTCCATAATATAGCGTTCTTGCGAATGATCTTTCAAATAAGCCGAGATCTTTGCCATTTCTGCCAGGTCAGAAACCTTTAAAGTCCATTCTTCTATAGTCAGCAGTTCCTCCTTCTTCCAATACTGACCTATTAAAAGTCTTGCTGCTGTAATTAAATTTAACATCAACTTAGTGTCCACAACAGTAGCATCTGTAATTATACCCAACAAAAAGAATTGCGGACAAAACTTTATCTTTTGCTTGAAGATCTTCTGCATATTCCACCAAATTTTTATCCAAAAAGCCTTGACCTTTTTACAAGTCCACCATATGTGAAAATATGTTGCATCTTCACCACCACACCTCCAGCATTTTGGCTGATAGCTCGGATACATACTTGCAAGCTTTTTAGGATCTAAATGCCATCTATAAAACATTTTATAAAAGTTCTCTATTAAGTTTTGAGCTTGTGTAAATTTTACGTTCCTCACCCAGATCTTTTCCCACGTGTCCATTGTAATAACTTCTTGGATGTTCTGGGCCCATTTTATCATACAATCTTTAACCAGTTCTGTTTCTGAATCAATTTCTATCAATGCAAGATATATCCGTTTGATATGTGCTGGACCCTGATTTCTAATTTGCTTTATCAAATTTTCATCAGTCATTGCAAAACCAGTTTTCTGATCTTCTTTCCACCTGGCCCGTAACTGAGTATATTGAAACCAGGTTTGAACAATCTTCTCATCTCGCAAGAGATTATACGATTTTAAACACCATACACTTCTTTCCAAGCTTAAAATCTCCTTATACGTGGTCACGTCATGTTTGAAACCAACATTTATGTTTTCTATTGCGTGTTTTGGAATTGCCCACAATGGCATCTTACAGTCTAACTTGTATCTATACTTCTTCCAAACTCTCAACAATGCCTGTCTTAAAATATGCACTTTAAACACATTATCTACCTTCTTATCATACAACAAATATGCATGCCAGCCAAATAACAAGTCGTGGCCCTCAAGATTTAATAATCTCTCTTGTGTCAAATTAATCCAATCACTTATCCCTGCTAAGGCAGCAGCTTCATAATATAATTTAAGATTGGGCATTTTAAGACCACCTCTTTCACGAGTATCCTGCATAATCTTAAGTTTAACTCGTGGCCTTTTCCCTGCCCAAACAAATTTATTGATACCTCGTTGCCATTCTTCCAAATTAGAATCTTTCTTAAGAACCGGTATCATTTGAAATAAGAATAAAAATTTAGGCAGGACATTCATTTTCACTGCTGTGATTCTTCCCAACAAAGACAATTGCAATTTTTCCCAACTCTCCATTTCTTTTTGAATTTTTCCCCATAGTTTTTCATAGTTATTTTTATATAACTTTGTATTAGAGGGTGACAAAAACACCCCCAAATATTTGACCCTTTTAGCAATCTCAAATCCAGTTAATCCTTCTAAAAGAGCCTTTTGCGATACTGTCATATTTTTGGCCAGAATTTTAGTTTTTTGTGCATTAACTTTAAATCCAGAAACCCTCCCATATTGCATTATTATCTCCATCAGGTCCACAACAGAATTTTCTGGCTGGGTCACTGTAACAACCAGATCGTCTGCGAACGCCCTCAATCTATAATCCTGATCTCTAATTTGTATACCCTTAATTCTTTCCGAACTCCGTATTTTTGCTAGTAATATCTCCAATGTTAACACAAATAGTAAAGGCGATAACGGACACCCTTGCCTTGTGCCCTTCTCAATATTACATGCTTCAGTCAAACTATTGTTAACTATTATTCGGGCAGTTTGTTTTTGATATAATGCCCTAATTGGTTGCAAAAATTTATCCCCAAAATTCATTTTATCTAAAACTTTCATCAAAAATTGCCAATTCAATTGATCAAAAGCTTTTTCAGCATCTAAAAAAATTAGCGCCGCAGGGATCTGGTTGTTCCTTTCCAAAAACTCTAACACATCAACTATATGCCTCACATTATTTTTCATTTGCCTACCACTAATAAACCCAGTTTGATCCCCATGAATCACCTGTTGCAGAACCCTCATCAATCTGTTAGCCAACACCTTAGCAAATATTTTATAATCTGTATTTAAAAGTGATATCGGTCTATAGTTTTTAACTTGAGTAGCATCTTGATCTTCCTTCGGAATCAAAGAGATAAAAGCAGTTCTCCAAGACGGAGGCACCTTTCCCCCTCTCTGAATTGTCTGAAACAGTTCCTTTAACGGCTTTATCAACTCCATTTGTAAATTTTTATAGTAAACCGCAGTCAAACCATCCGTACCTGGCGCTTTATCCAACTTCAATTCCTTAATTGCTATGAGAATCTCTTCTTCTGTTATCAACTGGTTAATCTCCTCTTTTTGTGCTTGCGTAAGAACCGGGATGCTAGCATTCTCCAAATATACATCAATGTCTTTTTCATTAATCTTCTCCTTAGCATATAATTTAGAATAAAAATCCACAAAGGCTTCCTTAATAAGATCCTGTTGAAACACAACCTTTCCCTTATGTTCAATTTTATCTATATTAGAAGCCCTTTGCTTTTTCCTTAGTCTATAAGCTAGCCATCTACCTGGCTTATTAGCATTGCAAAAAGTATTATGCCTAGCAAACCGCAAGTTGGTTGCCACTTGATCAGCCATCAATTTATCAAATTGTCCTCTTAATAGCTTAATAACCTCCTTAGTCTTCACATCCGATGGGTTCAAAATTAAGACCTTTTCTTTTTCCCTAATTTCATTCTCCAATTCTTTCCTTCTGACTTCCAAAATACGTCTGTATTTATTATTCATATATATCAACACCCCTCTCATGTAGGCCTTGCTAGCATCCCAAACCATGTCCATAGAAGTATCCTTATTCATATTAATTTCAAAAAAATCCTTCATCCGCTGTTTACATTCTTCCACATTTCTCTGATTTCTAAACAAATTCTCATTTACGCGCCACAAGCGCCTATCCCTATTGTCCTTATTGATCTCTAACCAAACTGGACTATGGTCCAAAATAGTTCTTGCACAAATCTTTACCTTCTTAATCCTAGAAAAAAAATCATTAGTCAGCAAAATAAAATCAATCCTAGAAAAAGATTGATGTCTGTCAGAAAAAAAGTATAATCCTTTTCATGTAGGTGTATGTCACGCCAAATATCTCGCAATTCCAAGTCGTCCTTCATTTCAAAAAAAGATTTAGGCAATCTGGCATGACTCGGAGCACGCTTAAAGGAACCAGCCTTGTCCATCTGTACATCCAAAACACCATTCCAGTCCCCCATAAAAATAAACGATTTGTAATCCAATTGAGTAAGCTTTGTATGAAGTGAACTAAAAAAATCAGCTTGTTGTTGATTAGGAGCATACAGTCCAACTAAAAGCGTTTTTTTACCTTCTAACAACAAATCTATCATAACATATCTTCCTTGCTTATCTGCTTCAATTAATTCCGCTGTTAGAGTACTTTTAACGTAGACAACCACTCCATTTTTCTTATTCATCGCAGAAGCAACAAATTGCGTGCCCAACCTTGAGTTCGATAAATACTTTTGGTCCATAACCCTAATATGCGTTTCTTGCAAACATATAACATCAATCTTAAATTGTTTTAAATATTGAAAAACTTTCTTTCTCTTCTGTGGTGAGTTTAATCCATTAACATTCCAGGTTAGAAATTTAGTCACCATGCGTGGCATCCCGAAGCTTTTGGAGCACATCTTTAATAGCCCCTATATTTTCTTTGGGCCGCGCTCCTCCCACAGCTTCACTATAAGTACGCTTTGAGAGTTCCATAAACTTCTGCTGGTCTTGCTCTTGTACTTGTCTTGCTCGTTTTACAGCGGCGCGCGTCAACCTCTGCTCTCCAGCAGCAGCCGATGAAGCTGTAATTTGATCCCCTCCAGCACCATTCTCCTCTGTTTGTCCACCTTCAGCCTCTTGAGGTTTTCCCTCTCCAGATCCCTTTGCAGCTTCCAGGAGTGATAGAGGGGTTGCTTTTAAAACATTATTGTAGAAATCACGCGCTTGAGTCACAGTAACCAGACGATATCTTTTACCTTCGTGCATCACCACCAATCCAACTGGAATCTCCCATCTAAACTTAATATCACGTTGCTTAAGTTCCTGCACGAGAAATGCAAAATCCTTCCTTCTCCTTAAAATCTTTGGAGGAATTTCTTTTAGAACCAGCACTTCTTGCTCAGCAACCACAACTTTAGTATCATAAGCAGCTTGAATAACTTCATCTCTAGTTGCTCTCTTTGTAAAATAGACCACCACATCTCTAGGTAACTTCCTCTGCCTTGCAATCCATGAATTTACACGAAAACCTTTATCCATACATCCCTCTATTTCAGATGCTGGCTGGCCCAATACTGCTTCCAAAGCCTCAGAAATCAGCTGCTTTAGGTCTTCTTTAGGATTCTCTTTTAAGCCCCTGATTCTAATAGCGTACTGCATCTGATGATACTGGACAAGACTCAATTCTCCGTCCATTTTATCCCTTAAATTTTCATTCTCCAGTACCTTTACTTCTAATATAGTGTTCTTTTGACTAAGATCCTCCATTTTTTCTTCCAAACATTGCACACATTCAGCCACGCTTTCCACTGTAGACAAGATGTCTACCCTCATTGCACTAAACTTCTCGTTAAACTTCTCTTCCATCCTCTCCTCCAATTTCTCCAGTTTCTCCTCCAACTTTACCATCTTATCATCCAGCATTTCTGACATTACCTGGGATTGCTTTGCAAAGGCATCTTGTAAGTCCTTAAGCGTCAATGCCACAGGAGGTGCAGGAGGAAGCAGAGCTTGCAACGATGTCTGTTGCACCGGGGAAGTTCCCGCACTCCGAAGAACTTTAGAGGAAGATTTAGCCGCCATCTTTCTTCACTTTCACTTGTTGCGCACTTTCACTTTAAGTTTATAAAGTCCATTAAGCTAGAGAGTAAGAATAAAAGTCCTCTTCACCATAACCTCCTGTACCGCTCTGCCTGCTCCTTTTACTCCAAAGTCTTTCCTTCTGGCAGGGGTGGTCGCAAACGCCTGGCTCCGCTCCAAAAATCCCGGAGCAGAGACGCTAAGCAGCTGGGAGCAACCCAGGCTACGGGGGAGTTCAATCCTTCAGCCGCCCAAGCTTTCAGCTCAGGCGGCCCCGGAGAACTCAACCCCTACCTGGGGCCTCACCCCCTCCTCTTCTCCTGAGGAGGGGGCTTCAAATCCACCTAAACAGCTGATCGGCGCTGTTTTAGGTGGAAAAACTCAGCTGTGAAGCGGACAGCCCGAAACGGCTATCTTCGGCGCCGCGCCGCCACCGGAAGCTCCAAGCATCATCAAATTCAGATTAAGGAAAAAAGCACTAAATGTTGAAAAACCACTGTGGAAAAATGATAAGAAAGTAATAAAAAAGCAAAATGAATCAACATAGCTGGAAAAGTATTTAATGGAAACCAAATGGAAGATAGGGTGTAAATAACAGAAATAGTTCAAATGCAGATTGAAACAATCAAAAACTGGAATGTCCAAGAAAAGATGAACTACGCTTTTGGCTCAAACACCACACAAGCACATTTCCAAGCTTGTTGAATGACTTTCTGCAAATAACAAAAAACAAAGAGTAGATAACAACTGAAAGAACATTTCTAGTACATAAATCAAGGGGAAAAGGAACTAATAATTACAGGCCTATAACTAACCTGACACAGCATTAAAGTAGCTTACTGGAATTATAGAAGTCCAATATAGGCTTGCTTGAAAGAAAATGCCATTTTCCCAGTGGAACAAAGGGGAATGTGCAAAAATTCACATGGGAAAAATGACCACCTACTAATTGGTAAAATGATTCTTCAGAACTCCAAGAAAGAAAAATGAATCTTTTAATTACCCAGATAGATCATTTTAAGACATTTAATTCACTTGTTCTTAGTTGCATCTGAAAATAATAGGACATTTTGGAATAAGCAGAAAGATTGGAAAATTTCAGGAAATGTTAAAAACTTCATGGAAAATCAACCTTATGGTAAACAGAGAAGTAATAATTAAACAAGGTATATATCAGGGAATCCTATTGTGACTATTACCCCTTAAACTGGCAATGATTTAACTCATAAATATCCTGAATAAAATCAATTGTGAATACCGAGTCACAAAACAAAGCTTAAAAATGAATGACTCACTTTATAGAGATGACATAAAACTGTACAGTAAATCAAAAGCTGAAATCAAATCTCTGCTGGATGCTGTCCTCATATTTACTGAACATAGAAGAATGAAATTTGACCTGGGCAGATGTACTATTTGGCAATTAAAGGAGGAAAGGTTATAGGAAATGATGGGCTGTAGCTAATGAATCAAAACTCCATTAGACACCTAGCATTTGAAGAAGGTTATACAATACTTAAGATTAATGTATTACATGTCTAGGGTAAAAAGACTACTAGTTCAAATTACATAAAATATTTTTAAATGTATATTACATAGCACACATATTATTAAAGCAATCAAAACTTAGGCATTCCCTATACTGCAAGAATCTAGATCAGTTCTAGATCTAGACTAAGGAAACTATGGACCATAATTCATGCACTTGACCCAAAAAGTGACATTTACAGATTATATGCATTCAGAAATAGAGGTGGTAAAGGCATACTGTAAATAAATGAGCAGTGGAAGGAAAAAAACTTAATGTAAAGGATTAATTGAAGAAAAACAAAGATGTTCTACTTACAGAAGTTTGTGAGGAAAGGCCTCTGAACAGCACAAAATCAAAAAGGAATGCAAGAGGGAAATAATTTAAAGTCAGATTAACACCTGGAAATGAAAATAATTCTGTATGCATGATTTTGAAGGAAAAACTTCAAAAGTTTTCTGGTTCAAAACTGAAACATTTAATGAAAATGAGGAAACAATCATATAAATAAATTCTGCAAAGTAATACAATCAAAGCCAAATTTGAGCATTTTTCTGATATGGCCAAATGGAGATTAGAACAAAGTAAGGATAAAACTATAGATCATCTCATCAGTGGCTCTAGCAAAATCACATGAACAAATACCTGATAGGATTGAAACATGTGCCCACTGGAACTCATGTAAAAAAAAAGCTTTATTATTTGCAAATGCCACTGGAACCCAAAAGAATTATGCAAAATGAAGAGATAAAAAATTCTGTATTTTAAAATTGAAACACTGAAGCACTTAGGTCGTAAAACACTAGATAATGCTGTTATAGAAAGAACAAACAAAGGTTCATTGATGTGGCAATACCTAGAGGTAATCAAACTGATAAAAAAAACTGAAAAAAATAACAAAAAAACCCCATAATTTATAAACTGAGTTTGAAAGATTGTGGAGGAATATATTGACATACTAATTGTAATTGGGGTTTTTTTGGTGTAATAACAAAAGGATTCATCAAACATTTGCAGAGTTTAAATGGACTTGACGCCACTAATTTGGAAAACACTATCCTATTTGGAACAACATGCATTTTATGGCAACATCTCCATGACCATTAGACCCTTAACTAGGACTCATTTGAGTCAACACTCCAGTAAATATGATAACGGCAGCACGGTTACTGGTGGGACAATATTGGAAGAAGGACAATCTGCCCACGGTAGAAGAATGGGTGTTTAAAGTTTCTAACCTTGCAGAAATGTCCAAGATTTCTGCTTATTTAAAGGATCACTCACAGGAGAGATATATTTCAGTTTGGAGGAGATGGATAAATTATATTGAAAACAAATATGGGACCAAAAAGTTCCATTTAGCTTATGAGTAGAATTTAGTGGGATATTGTCATTGTTAGTAGTTATGCTAAGAGAGAGTTAAAGCGCAGTACGAATTTGGTTGATTGTATATTGTGTAAATTTTTATTTAGAATATGATTGTTGTAACTATAATCCTGTATTTAGCTCTGGGAAGTGGGGGGGGAAGTGGGGGGGTTGGGGTGGGAGGGATTTGGGGATATATTGTAAAATATTGTAAAACTCTTTAATAAAAAAAAAACACTCCAGTAAATTAAACTGTGATATTCAGTGGGGCAAATAGTGATGTATAATCATAACAGGCAACTTTATATAATATATTCCAGAGCATCGTAATGCAATATTTTAATTAGATTGTGTTAAAAATACTTCTTTTTGCCTACATTCTATGCCTTCAGCTAAACCACCAGCTTTCTGGCAATCAGAAATGATGACCAGTTACAATGTATAGCAAGAAAATTGAAAACCGAGAACTCATCCATGGATATACGGTGGAGGCTGTGCACTGAGCAATACCAAGATTCTTGTTTGACATGTCACAGATGATGCATTTTGGTTTGAGGCAAAAAGAGAACTGGCTATCTCTAATCCATTTTGGAAATGGATTGTCACAGTAGCCTCACCTTCTGCTATACCTTCTGCACCTGACTCTTCTGCCAGTTGCTGCCAGTCTTCAATCTGTTTTCTGCTAATGGAAGTGACTATCAAACTGTCTGCGAGATATTTCATTTTTGGTTTTTTGTTATCAGTCCAAATACCTGGGTTTTATATCATGTTATAAAAAATGTCTTGAGAAAGAATGAAAAGTGGTCCCTAGTGTCTTAGCTAATTCTTTTCTTACTTATATCCAACTTAAGTCCAATCTATTTATATTTGTGAACAAACAATATACCAAACATGTTACCGTACTTGCAATTAGCTCTGATATTTTTTTCATTTTCAGTGCAAAAGTATCAACCAAGAACTAAGGAGAAAGTTCCTGACAATTAGAACAATTAACCAGTGGGACAACCTGCCTCCAGAAGCAGTGAATGCTCCAACACTGGAAGTTTTTAAGAAGAGACTGGACAGCTATTTGTCTGAAATGGTATAGGGTTTCCTGCCTGAGCAGGGGGTTGGACTAGAAGACCTCCAAGGTCCCTTCCAACTATATTGTCATTGTTTGTTACTTTTACTGTTATTGTTATTGTTAAATGGATTTTAAATTGAAAAAGGCAATATACTGGTATGAAAATATAATTGGGAAACTTAAAAGAACAAGTTAGTGATAGATCCTCCTGGAGAAAATCTATGTGATTGTCAGGAATGAAAAATGACTTAATGATGCATGTTTCATCAAATCAATAATGTGCTGAATCGAAACAGCACAAGTTGTGGCCATAGGTCCACATATAGCTCCTGAAGACTTGGGAGCCTCAGAAATCTACAAACTATGGAATTTTAATAGTTTATCTGACAGAGAGTGAAAAATAAAATAAAATATGTAAATAAAATTTAGTTAATGGTATTAAATTTAAAATAATTTAATAATAATAATTTAAAATAAAGTTAATGTTTTTCTGATCATCAGTGACATTTTAAAAAATTCTCCCTGGTTAATTACTCAGACAAGTATTGCCTGCAGCCCCAAAAATGTTTGTTTATGCCAGTGAGCAAGGGCAAAGATGGAAAAATCCCTGCTGTGTCCAGAAGCTACTTTGTGTATTAATTTGTTTATCTATTGCTACAGCTTATAAGTCACCCCAGACACTCAGAGAGGGTTAATAAATAATTATATAATGATAAAAACAGAAATCAATTTAATTAATTAGATGACTTCAAAAGACATAAACAGGAAATGAGATATTGATGACAGCAAAAGATGGGGATGATTTTTTCAGTTGTTTTGTTTCAGTTGTTTTAAAGCAAAATAAATTGCAATTCCTTTTCCTCCTAAAAACTGCCCCAATTCAGATCTTTATCATCAAATTTCAGCAGCACAAGGGTGGGTTACCTATTAACCCCAGTCCTACTACACGACTTTCCTGCGAGGAAAAAAATGATGCAGAAAAAAATATAACTTAGTAGTGCACAGAACATTTTTTGGAAAGAGCTAAGATTTGTGGACTAAACACCAGAAAAGTAATTGTTAACGAAAGTCTCAAAGAAAAGAAAAGAAAAAAAATAGATTTGGACTGTTTTTCAGAATGCATTAGAGGGTTCTTACAGTGAGTTAAAATCTATTTAGTGGCTTAGATAAAGATAAGCTAGGATGAAAGAATCAACAAACAGTATACAAAATGCCCAATAATTAACTGAGAAAATACATTAATGCCTATTTTTCTTTATATGAATTAATGAGAAGATTTCACTATGAAGAAATAAACTGCAAAATTTAATATTTTCTTTTCTTCAACTCATTCCTAGAAGGGGAAGAGAGGACTTACTCATGGGGGAAAAAATGGTGATTCTTTTTTTTTAATCCATATATGCCAGCAAATGTAGCTGAAATTACCTCCAGGCTTTCTTTATGCCTACGATTCCACTAAATGTCTATGGAGACTCTCAACCATCCAGGTCATGGTTGTCCCAAAGGTGCTTTTTCAAAAGGACTTTCTTGATTTTTTTAAAAAAAAATTGCTTATCATCTAAGATGTTTATTCAGCTCAAGCTTCAAAGAAAAAAACCAAGAAAGTCCAGTTGCCTTTTGGAAAAGCGCCTTTGGAACTAGGATGCCACTAATGGGTAAAAAAAGGCAGGAAGGAAATTTGCTTTCTCCACCTATTCATTTGCTAAGTAAGCAAAGGAAGAACCATGTGGGTGTTAGAGAACAGCTGGAAAGAAGGGATTTTAGGAACAGGACTGTCAGACTGGCCCCCACTTACTCCCTAGGAAAGAATGGCCCTTGACTCCATGGGTGGTAGAGAAAAGATACTTTTACTAGAGATGTTGAGTGCAGTGTGAGTGAGGCAAGCTCTAAAGAAAAACCATGCAAAAATCATACGTATATTGAAAGCAATTCCCAATGTCCAAAACCTTCCCCACTGAGGGAAAAGTCCAATCAGGTCTTGCTCCGATGTTTTGGGAATGTGGTGCTCCTGGCGCCACCGCAAATTCCTTTTCCAGGGCAGGTGTCCTTGAAGGCAAGAAGATGGCTCAGTGTAGTACCTCTGTTCCTGTCAGTGTCCATACTCCCCAATTTCCCACAAGACTTTTTCACACCTCCAGCACTCTTCCCCTCCCAAATGCCTCCTCCCTCCTGGTTATGGCAGTTGTTAATGAGCTTCGAAGAGAGAGAAGATAGACAGCTGACAAGGACAGACTAACGATACCATACTTTAAATCAGTTCACCGGAAGCAACACCGGAAGCATCATTCTATTTGGAGACCAAATATTTGAGGCCTATATCTTTTCCATGCCTTTTAGAATTGTGAATACCTAGATCCTAGGTTCAATGTGCTATGAACCATTGAATCCCATACAAGTGATCTTATTGTTTCCATTCATTTGGAAATGTGGCCTATTATGGGTTTTTTATCATAAGCCAAACTAAAATCTGATTTGACACTTCATGAAGAAAAAATTCCTCACAAACCTCATAAAACTGGTTTGTTCACAACAAACCTTTAAGGTTCATTATGTCACACATGTACCCCAGCCAAAGAAATGTATAAGTTTATCATTCTCAGCTGTTGAGTGACTTTTCTGCTTTGGTGTAATTTGAACCCTTAACTGAGCACATCCACCTGTTTTTCTTCATCCAAACCATTCATATTTCCAGATGTTGATTTATTTCTGTGGATTGATTGGGCTCCAAATGCACAACCAGTAAGTGATTCTCAATTAGCTATGGGATTACTGGAATCAGCTTCTTACACTTATCTGTTGTCAGGCAGATACAGTCCAGATGGCTTATTGGAAGCAGTTTTTTTGATGTATAAGTAGAAGAACCATGTGAACTATGCACATCAAATCCCCGTGTAATGCAGAGGTTGCCTGCTGCCTTCTTATGTGTCACACTTCAATGCTCTTGCTACTATTGGCAGAAGTTCATAGAGATGGACTCAGATACATACAGTACACATGATTTTCACCAATAATAAGAGCAGCAGCACAAGACCAATATATGTCTTACTGTGGTTAAAAATTGCTTTAGCCCTGAAGCTTGGGAAAAACAGTGGGTGCTGTACTTGTGCAGTACAGGCATTGTTGTAGGTAAAGTAATGGTAGTTGGAAGTATGAAATCAGTGGCACTAACTCTGCAGCACCTCATGACCTACTGGCCACATGGGATAGTAAGATGTAAACGGAAAGTTAAGGATTGTCTCTTTGTCATTTTGCCGACTTATAGTCTAGAGATTATAAATCTTAGATACCTTCCTTGTTCCCAGGCACACATGTTTTTTTTAAAAAAATGTGCTCTCCAAGCCCCTTCCTGGCAGAATGTAGCTAGCTAAACTTTGGCTACATCTATACATTTTCTTGAGTGCAAAAGTTGGGTTGAAACTTAACATTAAGAAAACCAAGATCATGGCATCCGGCGCTCTCAATTCCTGGCAAATAGATGGGGAAGAAATGGAGGTAGTGACAGATTTTATTTTCCTGGGCTCCAAGATCACTGCAGATGGGGACTGTAGCCAAGAAATTAAAAGACGCTTGCTCCTGGGGAGGAAAGCAATGGCAAATCTAGACAGCACACTAAAAAGCAGAGACATCGCCCTGTCAACAAAAGTGCGTATAGTCAAGGCGATGGTCTTCCCAGTTGCAATGTATGGCAGTGAAAGCTGGACCATAAAAAAAGCTGAACGCCAAAGAATTGAGGCCTTTGAACTATGGTGCTGGAGAAGACTCCTGCGAGTCCCTTGGACTGCAAGGCGATCAAACCGGTCAGTCCTAGAGGAGATCAACCCTGACTGCTCTTTAGAAGGCCAGATCCTGAAGATGAAACTCAAATACTTTGGCCACCTAATGAGAAGGAAGGACTCACTGGAGAAGAGCCTAATGCTGGGAAAGATTGAGGGCAACAGAAGAAGGGGACGACAGAGAATGAGGTGGCTGGATGGAGTCACTGAAGCAGTAGGCGTGAGCTTAAATGGACTCCAGAAGATGGTAGAGGACAGGAAGGCCTGGAGGAACGTTGTCCATAGGGTCGCGATGAGTCGGACACAACTTTGCAGCTAACAACAATACATTTTCTTGAATATATTTCTTTTCACAAATGAAAGGAAATATATGTGTGTCCCAGGATAATGTTGCAGAATCCAATCTGGCTCAGTCACTGGGACCAGAGTTTTGTCTTCCAAGCTTTCCGATTCTTGTTGGAGGCCATCATCAGAGAACCTCTCTCTACTGGATTGTAGCCCAAAGTACACATTCCGGTAGAGAGAAGTTCCCTGAGGATGGAGTGCAGCACGAGTCTGAATGCTGGGAAGATTAAACCTCTGGTCCCGGTGACCAACCCAGATTGGATCCTGCAATATTTCCTTTCTGTTTTAGTTAAAAACCATGCCTCACAAATCATTGTTCAGATCAGATTCCAATTCTCAGGAATGCTCTCATGCCCACCCACAGAATGATTCCACCTCCAATAATTGGTCCCACTGAATACATTGAGAAAACAGTGGTTCCTGCAGGCACATACAACGTCAGTCACAGGCACTTCAGGAACTTCTTAAAGTACAACCAGTTTATCATGACATAAGGAAATACTCTTTAAAAGAGCACCAGATCCTACTTTTGCAAAACAAACTGTCAAGAAATGGAGCAGCATATATCAACTCTTAACAACTACATAGATTTTCTCCATGATGATCTGTTCCTAACCTAGTCTTTCAAGGCTTGCAATGATGTCCCCATTGTCACTGTAACTCAATCCATTTAGTTAGATGTTATTTATCCTTTCCTTCCCTTTCCTTCCACCTTTCCAAGCATTAGAACCTTCTCTGGAGAATTAGGGGTTTGCATAATAGATGCAAATATATTCTGGATTTCATCTCAAATTTAAGGTGTTGGATACAATCTACTCATTTGTTCTAGGTTTAAATTTATTCTTGGAATAGAAGAGAGTAGCATCTGTTTTTTTTAGTGAGTTCCTCTGAACTTGAGGAACCTCCTATTCATTGGAAATCAATTCTTCCTTTTAGCAAATAAAACAATACTCAGTGGGTTATAAACATGGGGCAAGCAGAGGGTTTTTTTAAAAGTTTATTTATATCCTAAGGATATTTCTCGATAAAACATTTTGACAATTTCCAGGGGGTTTTCTGGTCATGTGATTCTGAAGAATTGGACACTGAGTAAGTGAACAGAATACAAATTATCCCCCATTAAGGCTTGGGAAAGCTCATCACAAAGAAAATTGCAGTACATTATGTTTATTTCTAGCTAACAAAAACAACCCATGAATGATAAGGCAAGAAAATTCATTTCACTGAGCAGAGAAAGGAAAAGAAAACCCACAAACCACAAATTCCCTCACTAGTCATAAGTTTTTTGATCACCATGAGATTAACACTCCTGGAAAGAGACAATGGGGGAACCATATATGTAAGCTATTGACTATAATTCTGAACCAAATTATGATACTATGTTTCCCAGTCTAAACTCCCAGGCTGGTTTCTTGTCTTCAGCAGGAATTATCCAGGAATATTCTTATTCCTATTGATTTCCTGGAGTAAGATATGGAAAGAGATACAGACTTTTTATGACTGATGTTGATTCTGCTTGCCATTCTCATTTCCATGGTTTAGATTTTTCTTTATTTTATTTGGTTTCAGTCCCATTTTTTTCACTGATTTAAAAAGGGTAACAAAATTACAAAAGAATTGGAATGATTTAAGAACTCCTCCAACCCAATAGATCAATATAGATATAGATGTAGATCAGACATGTCAAACACAAGGCCTGGGGGCCGGATCCGGCCCGCGAAGTGGTTTCATGTGGCCCGCGAAGCCATCCTGGAAACAGTGAGGGAACGGCCCCCACTACATTGGCCCTGGCGCAGAGACCCTCCTTCTGCCAGAGACCCTCAGATCTGTCCCACTCCTGCCCAGGCCCTCATAGGCACCCTTGATGCAAACGATGTAGAGCTGGCCATGCCCACCCAGTAGGCCATACGCACTCTAGCCACGCCCACCCAGTAGGCCACGCCCACCCTGGCCATACCCAGCCGGCCCCTTGAGGGCAACCGCAATGCTGATGCGGCCCTCAATGAAATTGAGTTTGACACCCCTGATGTAGATGTAGAAACATAGACATAAACAGATATTCCTGCTGAAATGTGGCAGTATAAATCCCTAGTTTAAAAACAGCAAAGGGATCCAGATAGGCTAGCTGCTCCTCAAGAAAATACTCATGTGTTCTCTTTCCACGAACTGATTAACTGTTTTAGAAACAGAAATAAAGCAAAGACTTTAGCTGCTATTTCAGGAGCAGAAGCTGGGAGACAAAGAGAAATGGTTGGAGCCCCCTGGAAGGCTCTTGATAGTATCTCAGTAAATTATTATTCATCTAACTCTGGGGTAGGCAACCTTGGCTCTTTTATGACTCATGGACTTCAACTCCCAGAATTCCTGAGTCAGTATAGCTATGCTGACTCAGGAATTCTGGGAGTTGAAGTCCATGAGTCATAAAAGAGCCAAGGTTGCCTACCCCTGATCTAACATTCAAGAAATCCTTGATGATCTCAACTAGGTGAGTATTTAACCGAATAGTCACCGGTAAGTTCAGTTGCACCTGTCTCCCATGTTGAAAAAAAGAACTGCTCTCAACTTTTCTATTTTTATCAAAAAAGAGGTTTTCTGAAAAAAGGTAATTGGGTTTGTTTATGCTTCCCACCCTCTCTAAATAGTTTATTCTTTTGCACATTTTTCTCTGCCAAGATATTGTTGGAAATTTATCTATTTGCTAAAGCTAGGGTGGGAACTATCAAATCCTCAACTAATGGTGAGAATTGCTGTGCTCCATTTAGCCACAACTGGAGGGTCAAAGGTTCCCCACACTTATGTAACAACTTGCAGTGGCTGATGAATACTAATTGCCCAGATAGCTGGATTGATATTTGTTATTTAGATATAAAGTAACATACTGGCAAGATATTACTTTCATCTTACTCATTACAGTCACACCTAATTGTATATGCTCATCTGAATTTATATCCTTCAAGGCAGGATATACAGTAAGTTGAGTAGAGGCAGAAGCCAGAAAAATTATTTGAGGTCTACTCAGATACATATAATATTTTGTCCTGCTTTCTCTCTTTTGTCCAATTAAACAATAGCAGGTAAACAACTGTGATCAGAATCCCAAATTTTAAGAAAGGAAAACAGAATTCTGTGCAATTTTGTAAAATTGGAGAAAGGTGTGTTGTATCATTTTAATACAAGCTTCACACCTTTTGTATCTAAATATCATGACACATATACAAAAAGAGTGCAGCTTGCATATTGACAGTATGACACTACACTCATAATTTACCCATCCTCCTTCACTGCCTTCCTGCCAACAGCTCTGGTGGGAATCCTCTTGGTATAATTATACTGCTACTGCAACTGCTGCTAACCACATTGAGACAAAGAGGCAACATATTTCACACAAACTGGATGCTTTACATTGCCTCATAGGCTCTTAGCATCCTTGGGCTATTGCAAGTGACGGCTATGAAAGAGAAGGAGCATGAAGCAGAACCGCTTCCCCGTTAGAAAGGGGGGCATTCTTTTCCATAGCAATTCAATGGTTGCTCGGTTCAAGTCTTTATTACAGCAAAATAACCCCTTTAAAATCTGTATAGTTGACTCGGGAATTCTGGGAGTTGAAGTCCACAAGTCATAAAAGAGCCAAGGTTCCAGACCCCTGACCTATGGGATCATTTAAAATATTTAAAATATTCAACCAAAGTATGGATGCAACCACTTTGATATACAGACCAAGGCAATATCCTTCCCTAAAATATGGTCCTAGAAAAAGTCAGAATGCAATTGTTGTACTAAATGTCTGTAATCAGGACAACCTTTGCATAGATTCATCTTGGTTGCCAGTTGGCCCGTATCTTTGATCAGGAGAACCTTTAGTTACTCATGCCTGGTCACTTCACAACTGAATTATTGCAATGTGCTCTATATGGAGTTTGTCTTAAAAGATACTTGGAAGCTACAGCTGCTTTAGAATGCAGGGACATGAGCAGTAACAGCCACTTCTTGGTGTATCCATGTGTCACCACTGCTACATGAGATACATTGACTTCCAAGTGCAATTCAAGATGCTGATGGTTACATATAATGCCCTGCAGAACATAAGGTCTGGATATCTGACACTGCTTGCCTCCAATCATTTCTGGTGTACAATATTTTCCAGCAGAGGGATGTGCTGCAGATCCCCTATATTAAATATTGCTATCTTGGGAGACCTAGAAAGCATGCCTCCTCTGATGTGGCCCCTACCCTCTAGATCAGCATCCCCCCAGAAATAAGGAGGGCACTCTCTCTCTCAAAGGGTTCCAGAAAGCTTTGAAAACCTGGCTTTGGTCTCAGGCCTGGTGATGATGTTTATTGTTTGTCTAAGGCACTTTTGTTTTATTGATTTTGTTGTTTATTACAGGGGTCCCCAACCCCCAGTCCATGGACCAGTACTGGGCCACGGCATGCCAGCAACTGGTCTGCACAAACAAGCAAAGCCCCATCTGTGGGATGCAGGCAGCACACAAAATGACACACTCTCCGGTCCATGGAAAAACCTTTCTCCATGGAACCAGTCCCTGGTGCCCAAAAGGTTTGGGACCTCTGGTTTATTAGATAATCTGGGCTGAACACCTGATTTAATGTTTTAGCTATTTTTATATATGTGTTTTTCCTAATTTTATATGCTGTCCTCACTTCATTGGAGTTGGATCACTAATAAATTTAAATAAATAATTTTCTTCTTGTTCCAAAGATAGATTTTTGCTTTGCTAAGCCCAGACAATATATTAACACTAAGAATCTTTCTGCTACCTTGAGCAAACTGACTTCTGAGCTTCAGACATCACAAAATTGAACAATTTAAATGGAATTTGGGGCTAAAGGTTCTTAACACAGAACATAAGGATAAAAAGAAGCAACACCCATGCTCTGTCTTAATTTATTGACAACTGGAGAATGCAATTCAGAAAGAGTAGCAGAAACAGTCTTGCACAGAGAATGTAAACTCTTGAGTTATAGCTAGAATGGTTGAAGAAAAGGCATTTCAAGATGACCTTTAGAAAAGTATTTTAGAAACCACACCAGAAGTTCTTAGGTTAAGTTACCATCTTACAGGTCAGAGATTCCTAGAATGCAGCAGTCCTTGATCACTTGCTTAGAGATTTGCCTTCTAACCCCAGTTGCTTCATTTTTGGCCAATAGACAGCTCTCTTTTTCCTGGTTCATATATTACACTAAGTCTTAATACTGATAACAAAGTTTGGTTTGGCTTGATGTATTTTACGAACTAAGCCTTTGTGGCTTGGAAACCACATTTCAAATAATAATAATAATAATAATAATAATAATAATAATAATAATAATAATAATAATAATAATAATAATGATGATGATGATGATGATGATGATGATGATGATGATGAAGAAGAAGAAGAAGAAGAAGAAGAAGAAGAAGAAGAAGAAGAAGAAGAAGAAGAAGAAGAAGAAGAAGAAGAAGAAGAAGAAGAAGAAGAAGAAGAAGAAGATGGAAGGGACCTTGGAGGTCATCTAGTCCAACCCCCTGCTCAGGCAGGAAACCCTATACCATTACAGACAAATGGCTGTCCAATCTCTTCTTAAAAACTTCCAGTGTTGGAGCATTCACAACTTCTGGAGGCAGGTTGTTCCACTGGTTAATTGTTCTAACTGTCAGAAATGCACTATACAAACCCAGCCAATTGTATTTATTCAAGTAAGCAGACAACTAGTTATGGCTTGTTATTGAGCAAACACATATATCATTTGTGAACAGTGTCTCCAAATTCCAAACTGGCAGTTCTTGATCCTTATTCAAACATTCTGAAAATCAGAGCATCTATTGCTGTATCTGTGCTGACTTCTTCCACTAACAAGGACCCCATAATAACTCATGTGGAAGCCACTATGTGTAACTGCTTTTATTTTTCCCCAAAATCAAAATTATTCAAGAATAACTGTACAAGTGAAATGGGGTGAAGAAAATGAAAGAAATAAGGGTCCTTAAGCCAGGGGTGTCCAGCCTTGGCAATTTTAAAACCTGTGGACTTCTATTTCCATGCTGGCTGGGAAATTCTGGGAGTTGAAGTCCACAAGTCTGAAAGTCGCCAGTGTTAGACACTCCTGTTTAGGCCCTTAATCAGGCTGTTCAGATGATAAATACTCTGGTTTTCAGAACACCTAAATACCATTCTGTTGTAGGCTAGATTCATACATCATTCTGAGACATACATTATGCTTTATAAGCCACAATGTCTAGGATCACACGACACAAATAAGCCAAAAAGATTCAAACCATATTAAGGTTTAGCATAAATTCAGCCACTGTCTTCCATTGATCTGACTTTATATTCATTTGTTGAAAGTAAGGAAATGGCCACAATCCTTAAGAAAAAGCTCCATATGTAAGGCTACATAAATGACAGAAGTCTGTATCACTGTATGTTTACATGCATTACATTGGAATGACACTTGAAATTGTAAATTGTAAAAGCACTTCAAACGTTTCCTGTTGCTGACATCTAGCTAAGAAAAGTACTTTATTCATGTAATGTACAAACTAACTGCTTTTTGGATTCCATGTGTAATTTCTATGTACTTGTTACTGAATTCCTACATGGCTTGGAGGTGAACAATTTGTTGCCTCCTGACTTGTGCACTGTTTATTTGTTATGACTTTCCTACATGTATCATTACTTTCAGGGGAACAATTATCAGTCCATTAGAGGGCTTAAATTTAGAGGCTGCAAAGACTCCCCAGAATATATATGTTGTGTATTACTAATTGTTATTAGTTAAACAGAAGTTACAGAACTGAGGTAAAACCGCGGCAGCTTTTGACAGCTGTCAAAAGCTGCCGGGCGAAACCGCGCAAGCGCCGAAAGTGACAGCTCAACACGCGCTACAGATGACAGCTCCGAGCTGTCAAAACCAAACGAACCCGATTGGCGGAGACCACGGCGCGGGAGATGACTCACCCGGGATTGGTCGATCCGCCGGCAGCTGTCAGTATAAATAGTTGTCATGTTCCCTTGTTCTTCGCCTGGTTCCGAATAAAAAGTTAAACTGTTAACTTGCTGTCTCGCCTGCTTCTTGAGTAAAGTAATATATGCCAGAAATATCAAGGTGCCAGGTGAGTAAAATTGGTGCATTTGAGAGACAGAGATGTGGCTTTTGCAAAATAGGCCACTGTTTCCAATCTAAGAATTTGATAGCATAGGTAGACATATAGCCAAGTTGCAAACATTCAGACACCCACTAGAGAGAAACAGAGAGATGCATACAATTTCTCTTTCCTGCCATCTGATGCTCATATGGATTTTTATAGCCCAGATGTGGTAACTCTACACTTACATTTATGCTCAAATATTTTTCTTATTTCTTGGACGGAACCGTGGTTGCCATAAAATTGATCAAGAACCAGAAGGCTGGATATTATGCAGTCCAAGTTAAACAGAATGAAGCCATTATACCAGGACCATGTATAAGAAGTAGAAGATCATGCTTCCATGTATTTTTGTTTGATTTGGCTATATTATTGTGAATAAGTAGTCACCATAATGCCTGTTTCTACTGCAACTTGAGAATGGCTTATACCTTATTGCTGTTTGCAGCCAAGTCTCCAGTAGTGTTGCTACATTGCCACCTAGTGGCAGATAAATGCCAGAAAACTTGGCTGGAAATAGGGTAGAAATATTCTGGAGAGTTAAAATACATATTTCAGAGCTGAAGCATTGATGGTGATGTTTGCCTATCTAATCTGTGCAGTTTAGTGACCATTTTGTTAAGAATTACACTTAAATTAAAACTGGGGAAAAATGCTATTGAACTGGAAGGACACTCAGCTGTCACCTTTGCCAGAATTAATCACATTAATTCTGCATGCAGAGTAATGAATGCATTTGGATTTAATCTGAGATGATGGATTTTTTTCTTACTTGGTACATTTCTGCATATATGCAAGGCCAGTTTCATGTGCAGAAACTAATCTGTCTAAACTGAGTTTTGGTTAAGGGATCATAGTTGCATAAAAGAGTATATGTTTGGGGATAAAGAAGACCTTGATTCAATTCACAGTACATTTAATGAAATTATATTGGACTGGATGACTGATAGAGAGACCAAGACTCTGCTGACTCTTGAAGACAAAGGGAATAACTGTCAGATGGAGCAGACAGTACTGAATTTGATAGGTCAATGTTCTGACACAAAATCAGTCTTTATATAATTAAATACCAGAAGCCAGCAATCAAAGAATTAAACTGTTCAGAGCAAGAGCTGATATTCACCCTTTCTTTTCCACAGCACATAGCCTCATATTTAGAGCATATATGAAATTTTAGTCCCAGTTAAATTAATTCCCCTACAATTGGATTTCATAGAGTTGCCAGCTTGGTTCCCTGAACACTAGAACATTCAGGGATGATTTGTGTTTTAGGCCTACTATTACAAAGCTTCTGTCATTAGAATTAGAATTCAAGCTATGTCTATCCCAACAGTGAATTCTCATCCTTTTGTGTGGAAAGTAGCTGTTCTGTCCCACAGTGATATCTGGCAGGTCATCGATTCATTTGCTGTCCATTTTCAGGGGGGGTGTCCCATAAAATATAGCTACTCACAAGAATGGCTGAGTGAGAAGAACCATGTAAGAAACTTTCTACTTCTTTCATTTCCTCCTCTCGCTTCTGTGCATGCAGTCACAACACAAAAGAGAGCAGAATCACAACGCTTCTACCTCTACCCTGATTAGACCCTAGCCCAGGGGTAGGCAACCTTGGCTCTTTTATGACTCATAGACCTCAACTCCCAGAATTCCTGAGCCAAAATAGCTGGCTCAGGAATTCTGAGAGTTGAAGTCCACGAGTCATAAAAGAGCCAAGGTTGCCTACCCTGGCCCTAGCCGATGCATACAGATACAGTAGACACAACCTCCCCTTAATCCCTATGGATGGAGGAAAAAGCATGTGCAGATGCAACCAATTATTTCATTACAAAATAGTAAAGGTTTCCCCTGTCCAGCCCTGACTGACTGTAGAGGGTCTCCATTTCTTGGTAAGGAAGCCAGTGTTTGAAGACCCTTCTGTGGATTTGTGGCTGGCATGAGTATATACAGAGGTGCACAGAACTCTGTTACCTTCCCACTGAAGTGGTACTTATTTATCTGCTCCCATTTGCATGCTTTCAAACTGCTAGGTGGCAGAAGCTGGGGGAAGAATGGGAACTCACAGCATCATGCAGTACTTGGCTCTGAAACTGACAACCTGCTGGTTGACAAGCCCAGCATCTTAACCGCTGGACCACCACAGGGGGGGAAAAAACAGGCCACTATTTTGACCACTGTTGAAAAGGGGGTTGGAAAGTTTCCAAAAGTCATGTTTTCTATGCTTTTGCTACTTTAAAAATTAGCTACAGAATAAACATACAGATCCAGGTTCCGTGAAGATGAGAAACTAGATGAGACCCACTGGGGTGATTATGTATAATTTATGAAGAATAATGTGTTTTGAATGTTGCAAATTTCTTTCCAATTGTTTCCAAAATGTAGAGAAAATTCTACTTACTTTGAGTGTAGGCTGCAAATAGAGTATAAAGCGAAGACCGTTAGGTATAGACTTTTTGGTTAATAAAGTCAAAATCTCATATTTTGAGTAGCAATATCATACTGGCATACTGCCATTAAATTGCAACACCCTTTGAACAACAGGGCTTCTTTCATTTCCTATTTGCATTTAATCCGGAAAAGCTGACAGGGTATGACAAAAGGACTGCTGTCATTAATTTCCAGCATAATTAGTATCTACTGGACAAAAAAAAAAGACTAAATCTCATTGCTACAATTTACAACTCAGCAAAATGGGTGCAGACCCTGCATTAACACTGGGAATTGGCACTATGATTATGTGCAGTGGCGTATAAAAAGCACATTACTTTGAGCAGATAAAATATTTAAGCTGGCTATCTGCAACTGGACAAATTGCAAATGATTAAAAAAATAAACATTTTTTACTCTGCATGTGTTTCATTTCTATGATGGCTGTAATTGTGCCTCACAAAACGCTATTGGTAAAGGTAAAGTGTTTAATTTGTGTTCTCCTCAGTTATTAGAAAATTTAAGCATTTGCTTGGATCCTATGGACTGAAGGTGAACACCAAATTAATGAAGGCCATAGCCGGCTGTGTTCCTATCTTGAGGCAAATTACGCATATTTTGATGAGAAAGAAGCAGTAATTGAATCTTCCTGGATTAAATTTTATGTGGCCATAAACTTACTATTAGTCCAGCAGCTAAATTTAATAATTCCTCAATGATGGTTCCATCCCTTAGCTGCTTTTGTTGTTGTTTTGTCCCTTCTTCCTGACATACGAGAGGCACATATTAAGCCCCAAACAATTGTGAGATGACAGAATATTCCAGAAAGATGAGACTGTTTTCAGCCATGGCACTCATTCCCCTAGGATGCTTGCTTTTAACTTACCTTTTAATCACAACAAGTTTATACACCATTTATTATTACTAGGAGTATATGATCAATTCTCTCTCCAAGTTCAACTGTCTTAACCAAAATGAAGTCCCTGCAAGTGATTTAAAACTAAGCTAAGCAAAAGGTACAGAGATTTCATCACAATTTTATAGTACATATGTACTATATGACTCTGATAAGTTGCTTTGGAACTATATTTAACATGTAAGATTTCTCTTAAATTTATTTATTTATTTACGGTATTTGGTTCTTTCAAGTCAGTTTTTAACTTCTGGCAATTGTCTGAACAAGTCCCAGCAATTTTGTTGGCAAGATTTTCAGAATTGGTTTGCCACTGGCTGTTTCCTAGGGCTGAGAGAGAGTGACTGGCCCAAGGTCACCCAGCTGATCTTCATGCCTAGGCAAGACTAGAATTCATGGTGTCATGGTTCCGACAGACAGAGATGAATAAAGCAGAACTCCGAAGGTTGCAAAGTCCTCAAAGAACATGTTTATTAGTTACAAAGTATCGGCACATCAAAAGTGAAACCAAGTCTGAAGACACACATAACAATTCCCCAATACAAAGTTTAAAAAATCCCACTCCTAGAACTATGCAAGCACTACGTTCCCCAATACATCTTCTTGGCGGGCTTTTTACGCAACGCCCAGCCTGAAGTCTCAGGAGCAGCTGATGACCTTGGTTCCCACAAAAGATTATTTTGACTAGCAAAGCACCTGGGCAACCCCACTCCCTCCATTCTATGTGGCAACTGAAAATGAGTAGGGAAAATGGCTACAGCCATGCTCATTAGTAGAGTTGACACATGGTCTCCTGATTTGTAGCCTGAGGCCTTAGCCATTAACCAAACTAGCTCTTGTTTTTCCTTTTAATTATCTTTATTTTATTTTATTAATAATTTCTGGAGTATTTTTATCTGCAATGTCTACTACCAGCGTAGATGGGCTTTTCTCATTACTTTTTGGCCTGCATACAAATACACCTTTCCATCTCAAGATTTATACTATTTGCCTGTTTGACTCCTCTGACACCAAATTCAGAACTACATGACGCTGACAAACAGGGGTGTATTATTAGACAGAATCAGATGGCCATCGAGTAGTCATCCAAGCTTAGGTGAAGCACTGATGAGTGACTGGTATGCTTCTATAATGTATTTCCAGGGGCAATAACAAAGCTATAGAACACACAATTATTTTTAGCAGACAAGCAAAACATAAGACAACTTTTCCTAAGCAAAGTGTCATACCGCCCATGGCTGAGGAGTTATGGAATAATTACCTACTTATTTTCAGAGCAAAAGGCTGAGGAATCTTCACATAAACAAATACACAGACAAAAATGAAAAATGTGAGAAGAGATTTCTATTATGAGGAACATATACTGTGAATTAGATGTAACCTTTTGTCACTGGATTTAAACTGGATGTATCCCAAACCAAAAATGATATTTGGCAAGTCTTCTAAGCTTGAGCTCCTTATTTTTCACACCTATAGACAAAGTCTTCACAGGCTGAGGACTCTACTATCTGCCTCTACAATATATTCTGTGAACTATTAGGGAGGAGTTGTCTTCACCATCTTTTTCTCACACATAATATCTGGGTTGAATTGCCTCTTACTCCCCAGGAATGAACTCCCTCCCTGCTGGTGATCCACCTCCTTACTACATTCCATCACATCTTTCTTTAACTAGAAAATTCTGCTTGAATGAGTTCTGTCCAGTTGTTTTTCATGGTTTCCTTTTTCTCGCATGCAGGAATTGTTTATAGTATATTTGCTGCTGGAGGCAATCCTGTGCAACTGTCAGTGTAGAATTGGATACACAGGTAGATGGTAGCAAGAGATTTTTTGGAATTAACAACCTTGCTTGTCATGTCAAACCACGGCATGGATTGGAGTGATATCATCTTTGTTTCAAGGGTGCACTATTACTCTGAATTAGATGCTGGTGAAACTCTTAGATAAAGGTGTTACAGTTTCTTAGTGTGTTAGGAAACTCAGCTGATGTCAAGATTCATTGAAGGGTGTTTAGAAGATCTTGGCTTGATACTTGAATCAAACATACTATCAAGCACAGGAAATCAGGAATCCAGACAGTTCAAGTGAATATATACAGTAAGTTTATTGCATGGTAATGTTCTCTACAAGAATGTGAACTACTAACAGTTAAAGCAAGTTAGTGGAAGATGAGTCAACAGAATTCAAGATGGACTGGACTTGGGTGTCTTGTAGGCACAAAGGGACTTGAGTCTGATGAGGCATTTGACCCCTCCCTCAGGCTCAGCCTGGTCATCTCCTACACATGCAAGTTTGTGAGCTACCAACATTTTTTTTCAAATGGATGGCATTGTATCTATTTCTTTGAGGATCTGTCAGAACTACCCAACAATATAATGACAAGTGATAAAAGAAGTAGGAATAAAATAAGGAAGGGCAAAAACAGTACAAACAGCAACATTCTGAACACAACTCAAAGAGTGAAGTGAGGTCTAGGGTTACCAAGCCACCAGGTTGCTACAATAATCCAAGCACAACATAATCAGGTAATGAACTAACCACTTAGTCATTTTTATAATGAAGAGCAAGCTATTCATCCTACAATCAATCATTAAGGAAATGAGGTAAAAATTATGTTTAGCTTCTTCTTGATCCTCACTGCTGTCATCAAATGGATGTCTTTGTTATTTACCATCCCCATTATTTTTAATAATTTATATTTTATTTTAGATTTTTAAAATTTATTAATACTGTACAAATTCTTCAAATGAAGTATTTTAAGGCATTTAGGAGCATGTATGAAACATATAGAAGTACCATATCTGAGCTGAAAAAATCTGAATGACCACTAGATTGGAGCACCAGTAGGCAGAAAACTGCTTGTAGCCCATTATTTAGTGATTGTTACAGCCCAGATATGATAGTTCTAACAAAGTGTTTATCTGAATCATTAGACAAGCAATGTCTTTTGAACTGCAAGGAGCAGTCTTCTAATATGGTATGCAAGCCTGAAAAAAGACTGCTTTAATGATATCAAAATGAAGTGCTTAATAAACTCTGACTCTTTAAAAGGATTTGTATAACCCTTTAAAATATTCTGCTGGTTCAGGGTAAGTTTGAACTACATAATATTCTCCAAAAAAAAGTGTGGAGGATGAAGAAGTGTTTAATTTCTGTTGTTCTTTTCCTCTAGGTTCTAAAGAACATTGATAAATGAAAGTGCAAGAAGTAAGATGAAGTGAATGCTTGAAACAGAAAGTTTGTAGAATGAAGCTCTGCTGAGGTAAAGATAACTGGGCTTTGAAGGACATGTTCCTATAATGGAATGTAAAACTTCACACTCATTTCTACAAAGTGGCTAAAGTCTGTAGTTTCTTTCTTACTCATACTGAATCCTGACACTTTTTCTTTAGTGCCTGCATTTGTTTCTCTGACTTTGAATCATGTACTAGATCTGCTGTGCTCATCCCTGTGGTGTGGCAAACTGTTGATCTGGCTTTTATTTGACACACGTTACAATTTCCCTCAGATCCATTACTGCTTCACTGCTGCTTCCAACCATGATAGATGGATGGATGGATGGATGGATGGATGGATGGATGGATGGATGGATGGGCAGACATATAGATAGTCAAACAGATAGGACTGATTTATAAAACTATAAAATAGATAGTTGTCTGAAAGAAATTCTATGGGAGTGATTCATAATGCCCACTTCCAATGACAAATGGTAAATTCCTGAATATTTTACCAGTTTGTTGATTATATAGTTGTGACCCATATAAGCTTTACCTATGGACAACAGCTCAATTTCATAAATTCCAGCTAAAATATCACTTCTGAACTTTCAACAGATAATGGTAGTATATCAAAAGAAATAACTTTATTTTTAAAAACTTGTTTTTATTTTACTCTCTTAAGACTTCATAAATAGACTGTATAGAAAGATGTATGTAATTGGATCTTGTGGATGAAATGAGTAGTTATAGTAGCAATTAATATCATTACTCCTTTGCAATTATTGTGATCCTTCATACTCTTTTCCCTTGAGTGTGGCCCTTCCAGCAATTTGCAATGGAAAATTTACCTTTCTTTCTGAACTGCAGACTGCCTTCTGTTTTCTCTATTTTTGCACATTATGTTCTAAGAAATGTGCATGCAAATGTTAGCGACAAAAAATATGTCAGACATCTCTGACCCTGAATGAAAAGCATTGTCTGAAAGAAAGATACCGCATTGTAAGGAGTGCACCTCTTTCCAAAACGATACATGTCAATGAACAGTTCCTTTTGCCTTTGAAGTGGAAGAGAGGATAAGCGGACTCTCTCTAAGTCTAATGAAAAGAAGAACAAATCCTGCCAAAAATATCTGTGGCTCATAGAAATTTAATGAAGGTTTTCGTTAAGAAGAGTTATGGTTCTCCTTGATCACTTTAACTTAATTTGCTTTCATCTGAAAGATTAAATTGCAGCAGCAGTTGGAGCTAGTTGATCCTCAGAGACTCAATCCATGAGGATTGCTAAAGAAAAAGAATTGGTCATAAGATGGGATTCAGTTCCTCAGAGTCCAGCTGAGGTCTCTAAAAGCCAGACAGAATCTTCAAAGACTAGTCTGGGCTAAGTTTCTGTTCAGCCTTAATCAGACTTTTTCTGTAACAACACTGGCCTGGAGAATACAGTAGTGAAGCTGTCCTTTGGTTACTCACAAGGGAGATACACTGAGATTCTGCCTTAAAAACTTCTCATCTGACTCATTTGCCTAAGTCAATTTGAGAGAAAACATTTGCACATAGTAACACACACACACACCATCACTGCTAAAAAGGCCCCCAAATCTAACTTTGGTTAATATTGTTCAATGCAGTCTCTGAATTGCTATCATACTTATTTGCACATCACTCTTTATTTTCTTTCTGACTAGACATTGAAAATAGTGGTTTTGTAAACTTCTGTAGAAAAATCAGATAAAAATGAAACACAGTGTGAAAACAAAATCTTTTTATAAATGGGACTGTGGTCTCTATAAGCAATCATGATAATTGCATGTTGTTAATTTTATTGTATTTGCCCTTGCCATGCTCAGTTCTTTGTACTACCTTAGTTTACTTTTAAAAGTTTTTTTCTTAGCATCAGAAACTAAGAATACACAAGTTAAACTCTCTCCTTGATCGTAGAAGTTCACTGAGTAACTTTGGGCAAGATATTCCCAGCTGAAATAATTTCAACAGGTGGTTCCTCTGAGGAAAATCTGGAGGAGGGGGGACTATGTATGTCACACTGAGTCCCTGAATGAAAAGTAGGGCATAAATAGATAAATGAATGGAATTGGGGGTAGTTAAGAATACATCCTAGGGACCCTTTGGCTGAAATCTCATTTGAGACTGAACCTATTAGGTGGTGTAGGGTAAAATTGGAAGTCTTAATTTGTACCACTGAGGATATAATTTGTACCCCAATATGAGATGTATGGGGGGGAGAGAAAGCATGTATTTGCAAATTTAGTGAAATGATTTAACAGGCTGTTCTGTAAACTAAGCAAAAGCAATCAGACACCTGGAATCACAGCCATACCTGAAGTCAAAACGCACTAACAAAATAAGTGAAACATTAACTGCAAAAATTCACACTAGCTGCAAGTGTGCATCAGACAGGTAGGAAGTGTCAGCATTTAGCACGAGATCAAAGTAACAATAACTGGTAACCAGTAAAAATAAAAACTTAAAAGCAGATACTAGGGTCCTTTGTTTAAGTGAAGCCTATGCTGTGTAGAAAGGTAATTTAATCTATCCTTTGATTAATATTTTAGTATGCATAAATTAACTCAATCAGTAAAGGTAATATCAGTCATGACCGTGTTGACCTATTATACTGTTCCTAATTAACTGTAATTGCAAAGTACAGTAACCAATCAAATGGAAGTAATGATTTGCATACACCTATAATGAGGGTTTGTAACCCTATCTCTTTCCACACATTGCCTGTAGCTTTCCAGAACCACATTTGCCAATAAATCAGTGTATGCTTCAATGTTACTGTGTTCTTTTTTAAAAAAATAATATTTTATTAATTTTCCAATTTTACACTGAAGTATTTAAAAAGCAACATGGTGACTGGGTTAATCAATAGTTCGGTAACAAAATCTTTAGTACAATCTCAGGTTACAACATCAGATATTTCTTCTCTTTTTCCCTTAACATTTACAGTCTCGTATTCAAGTTAGTACAGTTCTAGTTATATCAATAAAAACATCATTATTACATTTATCAGTAAGTTTTTAGCTTATACATATCCTAATTACATTCAGTCTTCATAAACAATCCATCTCCTGTTATTAATTTTTACCCAATTTTTAGTTTCTCATCAATATTCCAATTTAACTGTTGATATTTATAATTTTCAGGCTTTGGGTAAGTCAAAACCCCAATTTTCTTCAACCTTTTTCTGGCTTTCTTCCTTTGCCAACTAGGCTTCTATATCAGTGCTTTTAGATCGTCAAATAGATCTCCCTCTATTGTTATATATGTTATTTGAAATAAAGGAGACCATTTAATTGCCAGTTTTCTGGAAGGACTAGCCCATTTGTATTTGTTAAATTGTCTCCCTGTTATTCCAGTTCCCCATGCTTGTTCTGATATATTTGTCTTCTATTCAGTCTGTTCTCCTTTCTCAAATTTCTTCTGATTTATATAGAAAGTTATTTCTATTTTCAGTGTTGTCACTTCCTTCTCTGGATTTTCCATCAATTGTATTTGTTGGTCAATTGAGTCCACTGTCTTAATATTTGATTGTCCTACTTCTGTTATGTTCTGCATTGTTGGTTCTTTGGTTGTAGTCAAATTTTGGGTTTGTGTATCTAAGCTGGCGTCTTGATCTTTTATGTTAAGTCTTATTTTATCAGAAGCTAAAAGAATGGTTACGTGTATTGCTTTCAACATGGAAAGAATCTTTTCCTTGTCTTCAACTATCTCTTTCACATGTTGATAGATAGTCTTTCTAGTAAAAGTTCTTTGTCAAGCAAAATTTTATAGTCTAAGGTATTTCAACATCTCATATAGTGACCAATATTTCTCAAGTAAAAAGACAGGAAAGCAATTTCCCCACAAATAACTCTGAAAGTCATTAAAGGTTTACATTCACAGTTCAAGTAGGACAGTTATGCCACCTAGCTGTTCTCTTAGAGTTAAGTCTCTCAGAGGTGGTGCTAAGGTCAGAAAAGTCTTATCTAAGGTCTGGGCTTCAAGCCAAGTCTCTTTTAGGAAATAACAAGTTGTAATACCAAACCTCACCACAGGATGTCACCAATGCCATTTAAGGTTTTTTAAGTCCAAAATTTTTCTAATCCTTTTTCCAATTTTATTTCTTTTTTGTAGATAAAAACAAGTCTCCAATAAAAATAGGAAAGTTTTTAGTCCCCAAGTTTCAGAAACATATAGATCCAATTAGCTTAAAATTGTTCTTTTAATGCTTTGATCCCCCTGGGTAGTCAGACGCCGCTATTCTTAGAGGATGGGATAGAAATTCCCTTTGCTCTCTGCTCACAAGGGGAAAGATATTTCAAGCAGCTTTTGCAAGAGAAGGTACTTAGGGAAAAGAGAAGATCAGATCTCACCCAGTTTCATCTGCGTTGCTTTCGAAGTGCTTGATGGTGAGTTTGACTTTGGCTGTCTGCAGCCTAATGACGGGCCATATTGCTATGGCCAGTCTTTCCTCCACCAGTTTGGAGGGCTGCCCCAGATTGAGCGGAAGGGCTGCTGCCCTCCCGCGATCAAATGGGGGTCCCCTCCTTGCTCATCACCCCTACAGGGCAACTTTCGACCCTTTCCAGGGTTCCCCAGCAAAGAGAAATCGGATGTGGAAGATGGAGCTTGCCTTCCAGTGGCCGCCGCTGCAGCAAACCAGAAGAATGTTACTGTGTTCTGTATCTTGTTCAAACATACTATATAATGGAATTCTTTCTCTTTCAGTGGCCTTAAATCTTTTAAGAATTCCAAATCAAAAGAGTCACTCTGAATGGCAAGATGAGCAGCATATAAATTTAATAAATAAATAAATAAACCACTAGTTGTTGCTGAAGCTTAACAACTCCTATGGTCAGACTGTACAGGAACTCCTAACTTAACAACATTCAGTCAGTCACTCTTACAATGGTATTGAACAAAGGGTAGTGACAAATGGTCTTCTAAGTTACAGCCATTGCAATCACATAATCAAAATTTGGGTGCTTAGCAATCAGCCCAGATTTACAACCATAGCTTTCACTTCAAGTCCCCTGCCCCAGTATTGTGATTCAGGGTCAGCCTGTGGGTTCGGCAGTTGGGTCGGACGACTCAGAGGAGGAGGGGGGTGTTGAAGAGCTTGCTGAGGAGGTTGGAGAGCTTGCTGAGGGGGTTGGAGAGCTTGCTGATGAGAGCCCTCAGCCAGGCCCCTCCCACCTGGTCACGATGGAGACCCAGCTGTGTGAGCCTGACAGCATGGATGAAGATGACCCACAGCTGGCCCTGTTCAAGGACGCCCGACGCAGGAGGCAGTCAATCAGGAGTAAACAGAGGAAGGCAATGGGGCACCTCGGAAGGAGGCAAAGAGAAGCCACGCCCTGAACTGTATAAAAGGGGAATGCGTGGGAGGGCTGGTTTTCTGAAGGCAACTGCTTGAATAGTTCCTGTTTCATAGCTCCTGTTTCATGGTTGGTGTCTTGTTTTGCTCTGTTTTATGTTAATAAATTTGGCAGGCTTAATTCCAGCCTCTTGCCATTTGTAAAGGGGTTGTCCCTGCCTTTTCTGCAGGGCCGGTAGCAGGCTGGTACAGAACACCCAGCTACGTTCCCCCAATGCTGCCCTTCTGGCTACTCTGCACTCAGCTGCTGCCACCTACCCCTGCCAGCCCTGGATGACCTTTGCTATCTTCTCCCCTGTGCTGCTGGGTGAGGGCATGACCCTGGGATGTCCACAACAAGCATGGCAGGGTGGCAAAGACTTGTTTGCCAAAGGAAGCTTTCTGGACCTTGCTGGGGAGGAGGCAGTGGGATGGAGCCAGTGGAGGAGGCAAGCAACAGGGCAGGCAGTGACTCCTCTGGTGGAGGGAATAGCGAGATGAAGCAAAAGCAAGCATGGCAAGGCAGAAGGCCTCATCTGCCAAATGATAAGTTGGGTTGTAGGAAAAACATGTGGTTCTCTAGGCTGAATGGTCACAGGCTAGAGATGATGAGGTTTACATCCAAAAGCAACTAGCAGGCAGAATGGGACAACTCACCGCGGCCAACTTGCCATGGCCATGGGACAACTCACCACAAGACAACTAGCTGTAGGACCATTCAATAATACAATTTAATCATTTAAAATAATTTTAAAAATATTTTAATTTTTATCATTCACATTTCATTTGGCATCCTTTCTTTAATGATTCTATTCCACCATTTCTTCAATATTAATGTAACTTTTGTCCCATGGCACGTTGCCGTGCAGTGAATTGGCCATAATGAGTTGTCCTGCAGTGAATTGATCATGGGAAGTTGGCCATGGAGAGTTTGCCATGATGACTGTGGCAAGTTGGCCATGGTGAGTTCTCCTAAACCAGGGGTCTTCAAACTTGGCCCTTTTATGACTTGTGGGCTTCAACTCCCAGAATTCCTCAGCCAGGCATGCTGGCTGAAAAATTCTGGGAGTTGAAGTCCACAAGTCATAAAAGGGCCAAGTTTGAAGACCCCAATCCTAGACCCGCTAGTGGGTCATGAATTCCTTTTACTGCTTAGAAACTTTGCGAAGTTCAAAGCAAATAATAGTAATCATACAGGACTTTTTGCATAACATGGATTGGCATCCACTTTAAAATATATGTTTCTGTGACAGTTTCTGTACAGATGTGTGATTCAGCTTTGATCTGATTTGACAATTGAAATCACTTGGAGAAAGTGCTTAATTTTCTGAACTATTCAGACAAAAAAAGAACGTTGCTTCTAAATTGTCAAATCTATTCAGAGGCATCTGATTCAATTCAATAATTCAATTCAATTTCCAGTCTGATTCAGGAAGTCTGTTCAGTTCAGAGATTGTCGAATTGGCTTCAGATCAACTCTCCAATTAGAATTTTTACACAGCTTCATCTTAAAACTTGGCTGTATGGCGCTGAGATAATTGTAATAAAATATATTTGTCACTCCCACACAAAAAGATACTGAATTTTGTAATATTTGCACATTTATATATAGATACACACATTTCAAAACCATCTTTGTAATTCAAATAGGAATGTAGCATATGTCACCATAGTGAGGATTGTGTGCTAGTGACTTATGTCATTGCCTGTCCATTATGTTCCCTGGATACTAACTACTGATGGCAATTCAGCCCCTGCCCTTCTCTTTCTCCCATTGTTCATTTCTTTTAAGCTTTAAAGGAATAATGTCCTTTGAAATAGAGACCTGTCCTCTATTACAGAAGGATGTTGAGATTTCTCACCTTGGGTAAGAAAGAAGCTTTTAAAAGTGATGACAGGCAAAGAATAGTAAATTATCACTTAGTAAGAGATTTTTTGTGACCTCCTGTTGAACACAGGCCATTAGTGACACAACAAAAACAAAAACAGAAGCCTCGTTACTTTGTTCTTTAAGCAATGGAGAGAAATCAAACATTATAATAGCATCCCCTCATTTGCACCCATATAGTTTTCTAAAGATTCCCAACTTGTTTCTGCTGCTTTCTTTCAGGGATTTTAAACATAAGCATAATATTTTGTCCACAAAGGTAAAGGATGTTCTATTCAATATTTGATATTTGATTATATTTGATTTTGCTAAAAGTCACTTTAGATATATGTAAAGTCGAAATACATTTTACTTGTATTTATTAACTTTGGTGGCTTGCTATGAACAATTTGCACTGGTCCTTCTGAACAAAGATGACCAAATTGGAGTCTCGGAGTCCTGGTGGACAATCACTGAAATATGAGCAGTGTGCTGCAGTGTGCTGCAGCTACCAAAAAAGCCAACACAGTTCTAGGCTGCATTAACAGAGGGATACAAACAATATCATGTGAAGTGTTAATACAACTTTACAACACCTTGGTATGGCCACACTTGAAATACTGCATCCAGATTTGGTCACCACGATGTAAAAAAGATTTTGAGACACTAGAAAGAGTGCAGAGAAGAGCAACAAAGATGATCAGGGGACTGCAGGCTAAAATATATAAGGAACGGTTGCTGGAATTGGATATGTCTAGTTTAATGAAAAGAAGGACTAGAGTTGGCATGATAGCAGTGTTTCAATATCTCAGCAGTTGCCACAAAGAAGAGGGAGTCAAGCTATTCTCCAAAGTACTGGAGGGCAGGACAAGAAGCAATAGATAAGAACTAATCAAGGAGAGAAGCGACCTAGAACTAAGGAGAAATTTCCTGACAGTTAAAACTATTAACCAGTGGAACAACTTGCCTCCAGAAGAGATTTGTATGAAATGTACAGGGTTTTCTGCCTGAGCAAGGGGTTGGACTAGAAAACCTCCAACTCTTGTTATTTTATTCTACTCTAAATTCAATTTGACCTGGACATAGGGATGTAAGCTTGACAACCATTTGACTTATTTTGCCTTTTCTATTTTATTAATTGATATCTGAATTGTTTTCAGCTTACAATTTTACTTTTATTTCTTAGTTTTACTTTTTGTGCTCTGTACAATTTTATTTATTGCTAGCTGTCTTGGCTGCACAAACTGAACAAAAAGGTGGCATAGAAATCAAATCAATAAACAAACAAATCCTGCAAAAGCCTTCTAACCAGAAAAATAGAAAGGCAATATAAGTGGTAAATTTGACCTGTTAGAATTATGAGGGAAGCAAGAATCTAGTCCTGGAACCTCAGCTTAAGCACTTTATTCTACAGTCATCCTTCCATATATGAGGAAAGCTCTCTCTGTCTCAAAAATGCTCATCAAACTCCTATATACAAGTTCTTTTCACTCCTGTGCAATTAGGGTAAATGTGTGATGAAAATAAGAGGCAGCTGAAACACAGGGGGAAAAAATGCTGTCAAGCCAAGGAGATTTCTTTTCAATCATTCAAGCAAGTCACCTTCCTCTCATTAATGCAAATTCTAGATTGTGCCACAGCTAGTCCTTCCCAAGAGGTTGGAAAATAACTGTTCTGTCTGAGGATAATGATGAAAGAAGCAGGTTCGGCCTCTTTCTTTAATGCCATTGTCAGCTTCACTAGCTAGTTTTATAAAGAGGAATTCAGATGGTACCGAAAACAGCCTCAGATGCCTGCCTATTGGGAGTGTCTGTGCTTATTATTGAATGAGGTTCAATACAATGGAGAGTTCCCTGGAGTCCCTTTCATTGTGACAGTGATCTCGGGAAGTATATTACTCCCAAAATGTTCTGTGATACTATGTCTGTCTCTGTGCATGCCAGAAATGTGCAGCATATGGCTCAAAAGCTGCCTAGGTTCTGCCTAGCAGATGTCTCGGACATAGCTTGACAGGAGAAAAAAAAATGTAGTGTCACTTCCCACACCTTTCCCTTTGGCTGGCTAATTGCTGTTTATTAAATGGTTGGCAGCTGAGAACTTCAGAGAACTTCAAATGGAATCCCAGTCAACAAATTCTGGAAAAAATATGAAATGCTTCTTCAACAGCTGAAGTCAAGTAACTAAGGCCACCATCGCTGGCATGCCAAATTAAGCTGCTATCTGGAAAGTCAAGGCAAAAGTATCATCAGACATGAAATATTGCATGCAGATTTCTGTCAAAAGAATGGCCTCTGTAAGCAAAAGGTAAACTCCAGTGGATGAAAGAGAGAATATGGCATGTTAATTTGGCATGTTAAAGGGGCTTTAAGTAGGCTTCTGTTCCACCAAACTCTGCCACTTTGGAGAGATAAGTATGATATAGAGAGTGTTTTCACAGCCATAAATCTCATTTGCAGAGTTGTACTGCAGCCCAAGAGTCTTATGCTGGTGTTCTTCCCTCCCATATTGCTGAGTCTCAAGCTGCTAATAGGAAGGCACAAGACTTAGCATCCATTTATTGATCTTTTTGCATTTGTCTTTCATGGTGAGGGGAAAATGTTTAGCGCAACTAGCAGCCATTGTACATCTGTCCCTTGTCATGGCTGGAACAAGTATGGATGGTGATTGCAGCAGAGGGTGATGAGTTGGGATTTCCTGCCACTGGGAAACCTGCCTCACCACTTCAGAAGAAACCTTGCAAAACTCTATTTCCAGTATAGCTGGAACTAAGATTTCTAAGGCTTACCTACAATCTCCCAAATGGTAATTGACCCCTTCCCCAAAAAAGGAGTAAGAAAACTATCTCCTTCAACCAAAGTGACTACCAAGTATGAAACTTTGGCAGCTATGTGTCTCTGCATTTCAACTTGTCTTTAGAGTAAGGGAGGGGAAGTGTTACTTTCAAGTGGGTTAGATGGAGAAAAGAAACTTCTACAATTCCACTGAAGACCATGAGAGCCTGAAACCTTTTCAAGAACACCATAACAGGTGTGGATTTTAACAGCCGGTTCCCATAATAAAGTGAACTTGTTTACATGGACTATGTAAGACATTGGGGGTGTTACATATACATATACATATACATATACATATAAAATATAAATGCCAACCACTAAAATCCAATTACAGATGGAGATGGTGGGGGCAGAGGGGGGAGTTGGGAATTTTTTTAAAAAATAACATTTTTAATACAATTAAAATCTTTCTGAGAACTGTGGCATATAGGGCATCACCTGATATCACTGACTTATAGTTTATGGCCAATGGCATTTAAATATCAGATCCATTAGTTCTCAAGGGCATCATCTAAAATTCTCACAAAGAGATGAATTTTCTCCTTCTCTAGAAGATTATTATATACTATAATATCCATCTGAAGTACTTTTACTGAAGCATTTAAAAATTATCTAAAACTAAAATGATCCTTCATGTCAATTTTTCTCAACAATAAAAATTGTTAGACTGTAAATTATAATTTCTATAATCCATGTCCATTGAGCATACCAAGAACAGTTGGGAGATGCAGTTCAAAATATCTGCTATGTTGGAGAAGTCTCCCTTAAACTAACATTTTTTTTATATTTTTAGTGAATTTTGTTTCTGCAGTTATTTGTCATCCTCACCATCTTTTTACCACTTCAATCAGGGTTAGAGAGCAGTACCAATAGTCAAGAGAAGATAGAATCATCTCAGATTCTTCTAAGCCCAGAATGCAACCCTTAGTTGATCTGTATAATAATTCTTTCTACATGTAGTATGGGAAGTCTATGAGGACCAAATAAACCTGAGCAAAAAATAAATAAATAGAAAGTAAATTGTAAGAGAGCAGTTTGCTGATGATTTTTCATTCATTTGAATTTCCCAGGAAAAAGCAGATACCTATTAGGAAAAAAAGAAATCTAAGCTGCCACCACCACAAGTTGTGGGTGGCATTTCCTATAATGTAGGAAGCCTACTTAGATAAATCTCAAGGTATAATGTTTTGTTAAATAAGGAATATTGGATTTTATTTTATTTTATGTGGTTCAAAGCAACCTATTTCCCTCAAAGTTCATTTTTTCTCTGATGCCCTTTCAGACTTTTAGCTGGACCTATCCTTTATTCCTTTGTGCACATTTCTAAAGCCTTATTCCTTTCTTTAAATTTGACACCCATCTGTGTTTTTTTCTCTGTTTTCCTAATAAGTTGTAGATGTTACTTTAAACAGATTTTGGTGTGAATTTGTGTTAGAGTTTACTGTATTTTTTCCTTCTATCTAGTGGTTGTCTGTTTTTTTACAGTCCACTCCAGCTACAGTCTAGCAGCTAATTCAAGAACAGAAGACCACCAGAGGAGCAGCAAGAGTAGCAAAAGTTCTTCCACCAATAATAGAAAACATGGGGTGGATTTCTTTCTTGTCATAGAGAAGAAAACATTTTTGTTTTTTAAACTATTTTTTGAAGCTGGGCTCTACTCTGATTAAGGGCAAAATTTCAACAGATGACATATTCTCCAACTTGATCTGCGGGAATTACCAGGTAGAATTAATATGATACCAATTTCTGTAGATAAAAACACGGCAACAAAATACACTTAAACTATTATTATTAAATAGTTTGGTATGGTTATTTCACACTTCTGAAAGAACGCTTAAGGCAGCAATTTAAAAATAAAAATGTACTCTTAAATCCTTTTAAAATGACCCTAACATTAAGGTACAATAAACAAATTGATCACAATTAGTCCAATTATCCTTTTAAAAGCAAAATTGGACTTTTAGCATTTAGAATAATCACTAGAATTAATTTGGCCAACCATATAATCATTTCAGTACATTTTGGGGAAAAAAAAATCCATTGGCTGAATTGCCTACGAATTATCAGAGTTGAAGTCCCAACATGTATAAAGGATATATACAGCTGTCAAAAAATAATTATCTCAAGTTTTAAGTTTGGAGTTTTATTTTTTTACTTTGGTTTTGCTTTTCAAAAAAAAATCCTTATTAAATTGAAAGCATGGGACAATAAATGAAGCTTGTAACAATGGTCTTTCAAGCATTTCAGCTGTTGAACTCCAACAGTTTTCAATTAATGGGAAAGAACATCACTGTTAATGTTGGAGTGCCATCTAGTGGGAATGGTTCATTGAAGTAACTATGCTCCATAGGAATGCTTTCAAAAGAAATTAAAAATTTATTTTTAGAGCTGTGCCACGCCTGAATATAAGCTTTCTTGGGAAAAAATGATGCAATGTTATAGCCCAGTGCTTTGCTTGGAAGTCCATCAATTTGCTGGGGAAACCCTCAAGTTAAACAGGTGTGGACAGGAATGTCCTACATTAGTTTTAGCATGAAATAACAAATAGCATTTTGATAAATTTTGCTTTGTAGCTGGTCACATGTCCATAGCAGCCACTTTGTGAATTGCTGGTATGACTCTCCAGCAATCATCTGTCCACTATATCAAAAAAAGTGCAAGAAATCACACACTACATTTTATTAGATTCATGTCTGATCAACATACAAAAGATTTATGGACAGACAACTTGTTTTGTTAGAACATACAGTAGCTATGCATTGCAAAGAACAGGAAGTTGCTGCTGCAAATACTGTGGAAAAGTATAACATACATTTTCATAGCTAGAAAGAAACAACCATTTTTTGTCCCTGACAAATCGGATGTTACCTGATACCAGCAATACTTAATATTAACTATGCTTTCAGCCACATTGCCGTTCTCATGATTTAAATATGTTGGGCTAAGTTTTCAATTTATTTGCTTCCTTTTTTTCTTCTTTTAAAAATAACATCTTTCCTAATAAACAGCACTTCGAGGACTCAAAAAATTTCTCAAACTTTTGTATTATTTTGCTTGGCCCTAAGGCAGTGATGGCAAACCTTTTAGAGACCCAGTGTCCAAACTGCAACCCAAAACCCATTTATTTATCGCCGGGTGGGCGTGGCCAACTGGAAGGGTGTGGCCATAGTGGTCACTGCCAACTGAGTGGGCATGGCCATGGTGTGTATGGCCACCTCGATGATGCTTGTGGGGACAGATGCCTGTGGAGGCCAGGCAGGGTTGGGGGAGATCCAGGGGGTCTCTGGCAGGTGGGGCGGTGGGCCGGAGGCTCATCCTGCAGGGTGAGGTGAGGTGAGGCAGGGCAGGTGTGCTAATTTCCACAGGGCAAGGGAAGATGAGGCAGGAGCCAGAGCAGCTGCTGCCTGACACCATCCTGCTGGCTGTCGTGCATCATGGCAGCCCCACTGGCTGCTCCTCCTCCTGCTCTGAGCCCCTTGACCAGCCAACCACACAGGGAATCAGGAGGCGGTGGCAGTGATCCCTGCATCGCCAAGCCCAGCCAGCAGCAGATCTGGAAGCGAAGCTGTGCCGCCCATACTCACACTGGTGGAAGCAGCAGCAGGGGAAGGTGAGCTGTGGCGCATGCCCACCCCTCCCTACTGCCACCCCACATCGTCCCAAACACATGGCCTGGAGGTGCATGCAGGAAGATGTGGGGAAGCAGTGGCAAAAGGTGGGTGCATACCAGATCCTGCCTTCCCCTGCCCCACTACCCTCCGAGCATGAGGATGGTTAGCACAGCTTTGCTTCCGGATCTGCTGCCTGACACCATCAGCCCCCGCATACAGAGGCCAGCAAGTGCATGGGGGCTGATGGTGTTTGTCAGCAGCCATAGCATGCTGGCTGTCCTGCATAATGGCGAACTGGCCATGGAACCCCATTGGCGCGGGCGGAGACAGCCCTGGGATGGCCGGAAGGAAGCCCAGCCCATCCACTTGACAGATCTGACAGGGGCAGCTTCTGCTGCTGCTCCGACTGGTCAACCATGCAGGGAAGCAGGAGGGGCCACTGGTGCACAGGATCTGCTGCCTTGTCGGGCTGCCAGCGAGAAGCCGAGGTGGCTCCAGACCTCTGGCTGCCCCTCCACCTCCTCCTGCTTCCCTGCATGGTTGACCAGTCACAGTAGTAGCAGAACCCACCCCCATCAGAGCCATCGAGTGGATGGGCCCAGGCCAGGCAAGGGCTTCCTTCTGGCTGTCCCGGGGCTGTCTCTACCCACATCTGTGGCAATGGCATGCGTGCCCACAGGGACGGCTCTGCGTGCCACCTGCAGCATGCATGCCGTATGTTCACCATCACGGCCCTAAGGATTACCAGATCAATGTATGAATTATTCCCAACTTTGCAGTAATTATTTTTTAAAATAAATCCTAATAATATGCATGGCAAAAACTGAACTACTCTGTAGAAAGAGAGAAGGGAATACTTCACAAGAAGCTACCCTTTAGCATAAAAGTCTTGTAATCTTTATCTATAATGGTACCATCTATACCAGACATGTCAAACTCGCGACATCACGTGACGTCGCGTGACATATTGGAACTTTTTCGCCATTGCCAGCAATGGGGTGGGTGCAGTTTCATTGTGACACATCTGGCCCGTGGGGTGGCAGTTTGACACTTATTGTAGCAAAACCAGAAACAACTTTATAGCGCTTTGAAATATATTATTATATTTCAACTAGGAAAGTTCAAGCATTGAATGTGTAAAGCATTTCAAATAATAAGTGTTGTTTTATAAGTGAACATTTACATTAACATGATCAATTTAATTTAACATTTGTCATTGAGGATAATGACCCTGAGTATTGTACACAAGAAAACACAGTGGCAAGATTATTACAGTCTATATACTTAAAGCATATGAATATTTCATGTTTCCCCAAAAGTAAGACCTACCCCGAAAATAAGCCCTAGCATGATTTTTTGGGGTAGGCCTAATATAATCTCTACCCAAAAAATAAGCCCTAGTTTTGGGGCAAAGCACATACCTAAAAATCAAGCTATGGTGGGGGTAAGCGATGGAGCTGCCCCACGTGCCCCACACCCACTTACCAGGCCTCCCATGAATCGACACCTGCCTCTCCTTGTGAGCCCACTTCTTCTGCGGCATCCCCTGGCCTACATTTCACAGACAGAGGCCTTTCCAGATTCAATCTGTAGCTCGTTTCTCAGCTGCAGAGGCCTTCCAGAAAGGCCTCTGACTGCAAAACGCATGCCGGATTCTCAGCTACAGAAGGAAGCTGCTCCTTCAGCCACAGAAGAAGCGGGCCGGCTGGGTGAGGCTGTCGGTGCTGCCACTGAGAGGTGAGTGGAAAAGACACCCCCTGAAAATAAGACCAGGTGCCTCTTTGGGAGGCAAAATAATAATAATAATAAGACCTGGTCTTATTTTGGGGGGGAATATGATAATTAACACCAAAGAGACCCGTGTTAATTATCCATCCAGTCTTATGCCTAAGCATTAATTGGCTTCTCTTTCTGGCCAAAGCTTAAATTTGTGTTCAAACCATTTATAAAATATGAATTTAGTTTAAAATAAAATTACTGTTGAAAGAAGTTGCTGGAGATGGGAAAAGTTATTAACGGAGAAAATTACAGTAGCCTGCTCTGTGCTGGAGAGTTAATGAGATGGGAAAAAATGAGAGCATTTAATGTAAGGGCTTTATCCATTAGGAAGACAGTGATAAGTCCTGAATATATTTTAATGAATTAGTTGGAACACAAGAATTAATTGTCACAGCTTAAATCAAGACAACATTTACCTTCTGCTTTTATGCTGAACAATTATTAAATAACTTTCTTGTACAATTTTGCAATTTTAAGACAATTTTGCACAATTTTAAGACAACACCTTCAAGATGTGTTGACTGAAAGTCCCATCATCCACATCCAACACCATATTTTGGTGCCATAGTACAAAACACATAGTACAAACATATTGTACTTTCTAGTACAAGCTAGAAAGTTATTGCCTGATGTACACAGATTCACAAAACTATGGCTGCAAATTTGTTATCTCTGCCTTAAAGGTAAAATATCTTCTTTTGAGATTAAATTTGCTGAGGCATTTTGTCCTTTTGAATTAGCTGATGTGATTCCATCCACCCCAAAAATATTATAATCAAATCCTTTTTCCTAAAGGAAATGATCCAATCTACCCAGATTTCTAAGCGCAATGAATAATAAAGGAAGTGGTATAAGAATTTGTGCTCAAAATAAACCCCCTATTCCTTTAGAACACATTCATCTCAGAAGGTGATTTGCCATTTTGGTAGATCTGCCTTTTATTCATTTGTTTATTCTTCATCTTTCAAAGCATAATCTGTTGCATCAGCACTCTTATTTTTGGCTGATGCAGACTGTACATTCTTAATCAACTTTAAATACTTTTTAAATAGATATTTTGATGTTACTTTGGGGCTTTGGAGAATGTTACCAGGAGGAGGAGAAGGACAACTGGAAAAGAGGACAATGGTGCAAAAAGAAAGACCTACTGTTTAACTTTCTTGACATCCGTAACAAATATTACAGTGAAACATTAAAAAAATAATTATGTAGGCTACACATATATGCAATTACTATTTCCAGCATCAGAAAGATTATTTTTTCTGTTGTGTGTAGCACCACCCCCATAGGGACCACTAAAGTCCGGATCCCCTTGGCTTTCTCTTGACCTGGCTGCCAGTCCAAGGGATCTCTCACTTTGGCACCTCTGATTAACAGAGGCACCTAGCGAGGTGATGCTCAGTCACAGTCGACAGCCACTCACATGAGGTGATGATGGTCGATCTCTCTCAGCAGTAGCTCACGTGGAATAATGCTGGCTGATCTCAGGCAGTCACAACTTACAGGGGGCGATGGTAACAGCAGCCTGTATAAGTCAATAGTAGTCAGTTCCTGGTAACAGCAGTTTGTGTAAACGATAGTAGTCAGTCTCCGGTAGCAGCAGCTTGCATATGACAATAGTAGTCAGCCCCTGGTACAGCAGCTTGTGTGGTGTGAAGATGGTCAATCCCTCTCTGGAACTTGCAGGGACCTCCCTTCTCCACTCTCCTTGTCTCTCTCTGCCCTCACTCCACGTAAACCTCCCCTTCTCTGTCCCCTTTGCTTCTTCCAGCTGGTTCTACAAAACCTCCCTCTATTTCCTCCCCCCTTCTCACCCTCAAACCTTTCCCCCCTAAAAAATATGTTCAACCCAGTCAAACTCTTCCCTTGCTTTTCCTCCACCCAGCTTGTTCCAATGAAGGAAAAGAAGTAAAATTTCCCTGACCTATCCTCTTTCCTTCCCCTTCATCTGGCTTGCCAACAACGGGGGGGAAAAACAACCCCACAATCTTACTCGCTCTCTCTCTTCCTCCGGCTAATTCTCAATGGAACAAACTCCAGCCAGCCACTTGCTCCACCTGATATCCCCAAATTGCCACCTTCCTTCTTCCTCTCAGTTGGCTTCCTCCTCCTTTTTGACCCCTCCCAAGGGCCACGCCCTGCCACCAGACCAACAGCGGCTGCCAGAGTTCTTCATTCCCCTGCCGGCTTGGCAGGACTCCAGCAAAGCCTCTCAGCTGGTCCCAATCTCACCCCAGCTCCGCTACATAAGAAAGTGCTAGAACCAGTTTGGAGATAAAAGCCTTCAGGGAATAACTGATTAAGGTCTTGTTAATTTTAGCCAGGAGTACAAGCTAGTCAATGTGGAGGGTACTAATCAAGGTCATACAGCAACCTTGTGGTTAGCAATTATTGTGACTTAGTCACACCAAACTGAATATAAGATAAAGATTTCCTAAATATTATTCGGCCAATATACGTAATTCTGGTCTAAATTTTCTTTTCTGTAACTCAGCACCATCCAAGTAAGTTGGGATTGCAACCTTCAGAATTCCAGAAGAGACAGGGAATATTGACCCATAGACACTCACAATTGAAGTAGTAATTTACACTGCTTTGAGAAAAAAAATGCCCTTATAATGTTGGTGCCTCGATTATATATTCCAAAAGCAAAGAAATTAGTACAACAAGGAAGACAATACAAACAGCATTTTTTTTCCACAGGCAAATATTTTTACTCAAGAATAAAATCTGAAAAAAAGTTAGATACAGATCCATATATTACAATGATAAAGATTATTCTTTGCAAATGTAAGACATTCCCCATCACACTGCTCATTTAAAAAGGCTGTTGAGGGATTCATTGATTTTCTGAACTACTTAATTTAACCCTAGTTATGAATAAATTTTAGGTATGGTGGGTATTAATTTCTCTTAATTTAATATGCACAATTTTTGTGCATATACAATAGAATAGAATACAATAGAATCCTGTCTATTTAAAAGGATAGTGCATCATCTACAATAGCCCTTGCTACACTTTTCAATAAATATTCTATCTTATTCTATGTAGCTTAATTGCTGCTTATTATTTTTCCCTACTGTGATAATTTCCCATTTAAAAAGCATTTTCATTATTTGTAACCTGGAGATTTGCCTACTATGGATCTATTTACTGAATACAATATTATTCCTTAGCAATGAAAGTGAGCGGTGTGACCTTGGACCAGTTAGTCTCTCTCAGCCAAATCCACCTCATAGGACTGTTGTTATGGGGAAAATAGGAGGACGAAGCTGTGTTGGATATATTTACTGTCTTGAGTCATTTGTAAAAATAATAAAGGCGGGAAATAAATAAGTAAATAAATATTTCTTATCAAACAAACAGAAAGCAAAAGCTTATCTAAAGGTCAGCATAATAATGATCAGAGAAAGCACATAAAACTAAACTGGGTATCAGTGTCTATGGAGATTCTCAGTCATCCAGGTCATAGTTAGCCCAGAGATGCTTTTTTCAGAAGGCAACTGGAATTTCTTGTTTTTTTCTTTGAAGACGTTTCACTTCTCATCCAAGAAGCTTCTTCAGCTCTAACTGGATGGAGGGGAATGGAAGGATTTATATTCCTTGCAGAGAGCTGGTCATTTGCATTCTTTTAGAGAGCCGTTGAGGCCATTTAGATGTTTACCTGTATCCTCGGGGTCACCCGAGCAGTGCAAATGTGTGGAGCCTTCCTGACTGCAGGATGCTTTCTGCCCTGTGTCCCTACACTGTTGAAGACAAGTGCAGGCTGTTGGGGATGAGTCTGTGTTGTCTGCATCTCAAACTCTTGCTCCCTAGAGACTAAAATGGACATTCTGAAACTTGAGCTGGCCACGAACAAGGAATGTATATCGGAGGTAGTGGCCCTTTGAGAGTTGTATGCAACGAAATTTCGTTTTGATGTATGCTGATTGGTGTACATTCAAAGTGACAATAAACTTGTTGTTGTTGTTGTTGTTGTTAAATGGTTCCTGTAGTTGCAATTTTTTCTGGAAATCTGTTCATACTCCTGTACCATTTGAAGGGTGTTCATCCCAAAGTGCATGACTAAATGTCTATGGAGATCTCTATGAGTATGAACGGATTTCCAGAAAACATTGCAGACTACAGGAACCATTTGGGCTTCAGTTTGAGATGCAGACAACACAGAATCATCCCCAACAGGGCAGACAACATCCTGCAGCCAAGAAGGCTCCACCCACATTTGCACTTGTGACCCTGAGGACCCTGAGGACACAGGTAAATCTCTAAACGTCTTCAGAGAAAAACAAGGAAGTCCATTTGCCTTCTGAAAAACCACCTTTGGGACAATTCGATATCAGATTTTTGAAATCCTCAAACCACCAATGTCCAGGCTGTAAGTCTATATATGTAGTCTTCGACTTATAACAGTTTGTTTAGTGACCGTTCAAAGTTACAATGGCACTGAAAAAAGTGACTTATGACCATTTTTCATACTTAATTGCTGCATCCCACAGTCAAGTGATCAAAATTCAGATGCTTGGCAGCTGACTCATATTTATTTATTTTTTTATTAAAGAGTTTTACAAAAACAAAATTTTACAATATATCCCCAAATCCCTCCCACCCCAAACCCACCCACTTCCCCCCCCACTTCCCAGAGCTAAATACAGGATTATAGTTACAATAATCATATTCTAAATAAAAATTATGCATAATATACAATTAACCAAATTCATAATGCGCTTTAACTCTCTTTTAACATAACTACCAACAACGTACCAATAACAATATCCCACTAAAATCTACTCATAAGCTAAATGGTACTTTTTAGTCCCATATTTGTTTTGAATATAATTTATCCATCTCCTCCAAATTGAAATATATCTTTCCTGTGAATGATCCTTCAGATAAGCAGAAATCTTAGACATTTCTGCAAGATTCGAAACTTTAAACACCCATTCTTCTACAGTGGGCAAACTATCCTTCTTCCAATATTGTCCCACCAGTAACCGTGCTGCCGTTATCATGTTCAACATCAAGTTAGTTTCTTTAACATCACAATCTACAACAATGCCCAATAAAAACAATTGCGGGGAAAACTTTATCTTTCTCTTAAAAATCTTTTGAATGTTCCACCAAATTTTAATCCAAAAAGCTTTTATATTTCTACAAGTCCACCACATGTGAAAATAGGTAGCTTCTAAACTACCACGCCTCCAACATTTAGACTGTAAATTAGGATACATGTTGGACAACTTCTTGGGATCCAGATGCCATCTATAAAACATTTTATAAAAATTTTCTCTTAGATTTTGAGCCTGGGTAAATTTAACATTTCTGACCCAAATTATCTCCCAGGTGTCCAACGAAATTGGTTCCTGAATATTTTGTGCCCATTTTATCATGCAGTCTTTAACCAGTTCCGTTTCCGAATCCAATTCAATTAAAGCATTATATATCCTTTTTATATGTGCACAATTTGAATCTCTAATTTGCTTTACTAAATTTTGATCTGTAGTTGTGATGCCAACCTTTTGATCTGACTTCCACCTAACTTTCAATTGGGTATATTGAAACCAAGAGTAACTTATGTTTTCTTGTCTTAACTCCTCTAATGATTTAAGTTGCCAATCAGTCCCTGACTCATATTTATGATGGTTTCAGTGTCCCGGGATCCTGTGATCACTTTTTGTGACCTTCTGACAAGCAAAGTCAACAGGAAAGTCAAATTCACTTAACAATCATGTTACTAACTTAACATCTGCAGTGATTCACTTAACAGTTGTGGCAAGCAAGGTCATAAAATGGGGCAAAACTCACTTAACAAATGCCTCACTTAGCCACAGAAATTTTGGGGTCAATTGTGGTTGTAGGTCAAGGACTACCTGTATACCAGAGATGTGCGTGGCATTGCCTCCCATTTTTTGCAGTCTTCAGAAGCTTTCAGGATCATACTATTGATCTATCACAGCAGAATTGCAATATACTTGGAATTGTTTTCTTTCCCTACCCACTCTTGGAGGCTGTATAGTATTATTTTTTACTCTTCCTTTTAATAAAGCAGATCACAAATTTTAATTCCATATATCTTGGTAACCTCCTACATCAATCCTATGCCATCTATGGCTATCAGAGTCAGGAAAAAGTCTCTAGTCAGAAAAAAACCCCATTGTAATTAAATTGGAATAACCTATATCTACTTCAAAGAGCCACTCCAAGCCCTGCTATGCTGCCTCAATGTGGAGGGGATAGTATGTTTCCTGGGAGGTATGAGTAAAGAATGCCAAGAACATATATTCCCAGCAGGATCACCCAAGACATGAAGGTCATCCTAGCTGTTCAGCTAAATTAAGCAGTCATCTACATTGGGACAGCAGCAAAACAGGAAGATGCTGGAGGACGATAATTACTTTAGTAACAAAGGCAAAAGCATTTATTCATATTGTGCAGGAGAAAGCAATGGTAAACTACTCCTGTATTTTACTGAGAAAACCACAAAGATAGACAATATAAAGTGACTGATTACAGTACTACATGACAAAGGAGATGCCAGATGTTCAATAGGATTTTAGAAATGGCTGAGATCAAGAGACATTATTGCAGATGCACACGAGGGAATAAAGCTAAAGAGTACCAAAAAAGTCAATACAGCATTTGTTTAACTGATTATGAAAATCCTTCAGTTGTGTTGTCAAGCTGTGCAATGCCTTTAAAAAAAGCGGGAATACAAAAACATCTCATTTTCCTCATGAGGAACCTATACATACAATATTTCTGCAAGCTCTACTAATGAAAGTCTAGAACAATAAAAAATTGGGACTAAAAATTAAATGCGTAGAAGACCAGACTACCCTAAATGTATTGTATTTAGCTGTATTATTCTCGGCTGGCCTTAGTTTTATAGGCAGAAAAAATCTGTTCAATAATATTGAAACTTATTCAACTTTCTTCCAAGGATATTTATAAATCTGGCTATTTAAGAGTTATTCAACTATTGTCATTGAGCAAACAAAACTTAGTATGTGATAGGAACTAGTCACTCATAGTTCAACATCCTCAGAATATTTGGGTTTCCCAGTACAATAAACTGCCTACTTCCAGAGTGAAAGGAACTCTAACACATCAAGATAATTATTTAACAGACAGGTGGTTTTTTTTTAAAAAAGGCAATGACATATTAATTTATGAATTCACAAAGAAGCTAGGCTTTTCCCAGCAAGAAAATATAAATATAAAATATAATCCTTATTTTTACTGTCATGTTAGGAATATTGACCATCAGTCATGTTAGGAATACTGACCATGTGTGGCTTTAACTATTTCTTGAATAAAACTCAATTAACCAGGTTAATATAAACCACAACCGCTGTCTTCTCATAGAACATTAAGCCAAAACCAAATGTATGGTGGGAGAAAAATTGATGAGAAAAGTTAATACAGATGGTCCTCAACTTACAACAGTGCATTTAGTGACTGTTTGAAGTTACAATGGCACTGAAAAATATGACTTATTACCATTTTTCACACTTACAACCATTACAGCATCCCTGTGGTCACGTTATCAAAATTTTGACACTTGGCAGTTGGCTTACATTTATGACAGTTAGTGTCCTAGGGTCATGTGATTATCTTTTGCGACCTTCTGACAAGTAAAGTCAATGGGGAAGTCAGATTCACTTAGCAATCATGTTACTAACTTAACAACTGCAGAGATTGATTTAACAACTGTGACAAGGAAGGTTTTAAAATGAGGCAGAATTCACTTAACAGTCTCGCTTAGCAACAGAAATTTTGGACTCAATTGTGGTTGTAAGTTGAGGATTATCTGCATAGCAGAAAAATATCCATGTTTGATTTTAGCACTAGCTTTAGATGAAAAGGCAAAAGTGTTTCAAGGATAGAATCTGCCCTGCATGCCTCCTAAGTTATGACATACTACATGGGCAACATGTAATATGGCTTTCTTTCATTTCTCTTCAGCAAGGTTATAAATAATTGACAATATTTTATTTCTATTATTTTATTTTAATTTTTTAAAAAAGGTTTTGAACTTTGTGACAGAATAGACCCAGTGCAAGGAAAATGCCTGCACTGGATCTACCACTGGACACCAGTTAAGGGCCTATCCTTGGTGATTCAAGTGTCAGGGTTAAGAATAGGGACCTGGCAGCAACTGGCAATCCAAAAGAAGGCTCAAGAGGTTTCATTTTGTAGGCATCTGATAGAAAAATAAAGGAACCAAAACAAAAAGAACAACCAAAATAAGGACTTCCGGTTTTGCACAGTAGCCACCGGTCACAGCTTGCGGATTCTTCGCACCCCCATGGCTAATTTCATCCTGCCCGGGGACCCTAAATGGGTCTAAGTCGCACTGGAGAGGCGGTGAAGAAAGAAGGGTGCTCCAGTGATTCTGTAATGGTGGCCGCCATTCCGTTCGACATGGGGAAAGCCTTCTAACCCCACCGGAGAAAGGCTGGCCATATTGCATTGACCAGCCCAAGCTACTAGCAACTGAAGTCCAAAAGCACTAACCAGCACAACTGTGAACAGCGTGTTTGAAACTGGATGAGGAATTTGATCTTCTCTTTTCTATTCTACATTTAATTTCCTGCAAAAGATCCCCAAGAAGCAAAATGCCTCTGAAAGGGAAAGAGGGGGATTTCCGTCCCACCCTTATACTAACGGAAGCGGCGAGTTAATCTTTTTATGATCAAAATATATGGAAGTGAAAAACAAATAGTTGCTGATACCTAGTGGTAGATGAAGACTATGACAGCTATGACTTTAATATAAGACTTGGCAAAACCTGGGAAAAGCTAATCTGTATTTGTGACCTTCAAAGTTTTAACAACAAAGAACAGCTGTGACAAAAATAAAAAGACAATAATCCTGGCTGTAGACAAAGAGAGAATTATAAATTTCAGGAAAAAAATCTTTTTTGAACTATTAGCTCAAGGTGGGGATGAGGCAGCATATAGGGCGGAGGTATAAAAACTATCCATATGGTGTGGTAACAACAATTTGCAACCTAAACATCAGCAAGACGAAAGAGATGGTGTTAGACTTCCAGAGAAAAAAGGAGGAACCTACCCCACTTTACATCGGGGAGGACTGTGTGGAGAGAGTTTCCTCCTTTAAATTTCTGGGAGTCTACCTCTGTGAAGATCTGACCTGGAAAGTTAACACAACCCAGGTGGCTAGAAAGGCCCAACAGAGGCTTCACTTTCTTAGGATCTTGCGGAAGAACAGGGTAGAACAACGGCTAATGACCCTCTTTTACCGATCTACTATAGAGCGTCCTCTCGTATGGTATTGTGGTTTGGTATGCTGGTCTGACAGCCGCGGACAGGAAAGTATTACAGAGGGTAGTGAGCACAGCACAAGACATTGTGGTCTGTCCCCTGACACCACTGGATGACATCGCCAGGGCTCGTTGCCTTGGAAGAGTGAGGAAGATTCTCAGGGATGACTCACACCCTGGACGGTATCTCTTTACTCTCCTACCATCCGGTAGGAGATATAGGAGTATAGCCAGCCGTACCAACAGGCTGAAAAATAGCTTTTATCCGTGGGCTGTTAGGCTTTTAAATGGGATATAATCTCTGTGAACTTATGCAGAATTGACTTGGGAGGCCGGTGTGTGGTGTAGTTGGTTCACATGGTGTGGTAGGATGGAGGGTTTGTTGTCACTGTGTGTTGCGGGGAGAGAGCACGGGGGGAGGCTCAGCTAATCTCAATGTACACATGTTGTACTTTGACAATAAAGGTTATTATTATTATTATTATTATTATTATTATTATTATTATTATTATTATTATTATTATTATTATTATTATTATTACTGCTAAGCTTGTAAGCCGCCCTGAGTCTTCGGAGAAGGGCGGGATATAAATGGAAATAAAATAAAATAAATAAATAAATTATTATTACAAATATCTATTTAATTGGGAGTCTACAGCTATTTGCAGAGAAAAAAAAGGAAGAGAAAAATTTTGGGCCATCATGGATCAGAGACATGTAGAAAGAACCTAACAAGAAAACATAAATATTTCACAGGAAGATACTTTTTTATTGTTCTATCTATTCCTTAAGAAATGTAAAAGTGTGAGATGGTTCATATGGAAAAATAGAATTAAATTTTTAAATGTAATTAATTTTTGAGAAAATTTTAACCAGTGAGAATACTTAGAATCTGGTGGGAGAAACAAATTAAAATAAGGACTGCAACAGGATCTATGATAAGGCAATCAGAATGATTGGATAGAAAAGAAATATTATATTGATGTGACTATTATTTTCAGGAATATTGGAAAAAATATATATTGTTATCTATCAAAACAATAAGAATTGTATTAACTCAATGTTTGCAAAGGAGGATATTTTGGGAAAAGAGGAAATCAACTAAAACCATTATGTGGATTATGGATTATAGAAATCAATTGTTAATGATTGTTTTACAAATGTAACCCAGACAACACACTCTTCATCAATTATTGTGATTTATGTTTAAAAAGAATCAATAAAATATATTACAAAAAAAATAACAACCAAAATGTTAAAGGGAAGTAAGGAAAGTGAAAAGAAAGCAGCAGAGAATAGGCATTAGGGTTGAAATCCCATTTGGCCCGGAGTGGCTTTTTGTACATATTAAACTTCTTGACACGTAGGGGCTATAGCTTTCAGCGGGACTCTGCTTTTATCTCGTTTCTTGTGGGTCTCTATAAATCAGGGGTCTTCAAACTTGGCCCTTTTATGACTTGTGGACTTCAGCTCCCAGAATTCCTGAGCCAGTGTGCCTGGCTGAGGAATTCTGGGAGTTGAAGTCCACAAGTCATAAAAGGGCCAAGTTTGAAGACCCCTGCTATAAACTATGGATTGTCAGATAGAATGATACTTTCAGAGCAGTCACTACTTCCTGTCTCAGTTCAGTCTACTCTCTTCTGTAATATTAGTAGTTCATGCAGATTTTTGGCAATCGAAAGAATTAACTTTCCTATCATCATGCCATTACCTAAATGAAGCTTGATCTTCTTCTATAATGCAAGCTGCAGACTCCTCAAGAATACTTTTTAAAATACAGTTTCATAACTTCAATATTTCTCCGTCCGGGCATTCTTTCTACACACAAACCCACCAGCTTTCCAAGATTTAGAAGGTTAAGATAGCAGAAATAACAGCCGTAGGCTAAACAAGCTTCTAAATAAACAGAAAATGAAACAGTAAATAAACAGAAAACGAAAAATAACCTTTCTTTTGAAATGCAATGCACTTCTTTAGTCATTTCCCTTCCCATTGGGAAATGATGCAGGTGTTATCCAGCTTGGGTTTGTACAACTTCTGAACTTACAACAGATCTTTCCAAAATCTGTTAGTTTACTTAAATAGGAAGTCAGGATGTAAATCAAATAAATTTACAAAATATAATAGAATACTGTGGGAAGTCAGCTCCCCAGAGAAGGAAATATTAAAAGGGCAGGAAAATATATTTCCTAAAAGGATCTTAAAGAGACAGAAAAGCATGCCCAGGTTTTCTTAATAGCCCCAAGTCTCCCTCCCCAAGCAGAAACCAACTCTATAGAAATGCAGATGTAAACCATTTAGGAAGGTTGAAGCTAAGAAGACTTCTAAAATCTACATAACCCAGCCCCAGGGAGTTGGGCTTGGACAGACAACCAGCAAGAATCCTAGAGTGGCACACCTAGGCTCAGGACTTAATACTGACAAAGGAAATACAAAGCTTGAAACAGGAAATAACTCCAGACAATAGAGTCCAGGGGGTATAAAAACCCACTACCCACATTTGCTCAGCCCTTCTTTTCCTGTTGGATCCATATTTCTGTTTGCCTTCCCTTTGCAATAAACTACAACCTTCTTCCCAAAGCAGTTGCCATGTTTATTCCCCGCTTGGAAGAACCATGATGGAGACTTTTCTTCCTACAATACTTTATTGGCCAAGTGTGATTAGACACAAAATTATTTTTTCTATAATGTAAAGCAAGTAAATTATGTTATGCTTTAGCGATACAAACCTCAAATTATGTGCAATTATCCCCTCTCCCCCACTATTGCAAGCAGGAGGGGATGCCGAAATTGCTCTATTGCCGAAATTGGGGGGAGGGGGGGAGAGAGAGAACTACTGTACAAGCTGCGATACACGATTATGCTAAATTTTGGGTATCACCAGGTAATAATAATCAAAGAAATCAGATATTCTTTGTCCCTACACCGGAGATATTGTAAATTGCTTATCATTGCAATGTATAATTGTGAGAAACGTCATTCCTTGAGACTGATCCTGACACCAAGAGGTTTGAATTGGGATTTATTCCTCTTGCAATGTCTCCTGGTCTTGGTAGACCTTTCGGCCGATTTCTCGGTACAAACATGTTGCATTGGTTGCTGACTGGGGGATTCTGGGAGTCTACCAATCTTAAAAGTCCCTGCGATTGAAACACACTGATCTACGCAGAAGTATCCCTCTCCTTCATTGCAGAATAAAACTTTTAAATTCCAACGGACTCTCAACGTGTGTAAGTCCTTAACATCCTGCAACTAAAACCGGCAAGTCTTTTCTTCTTCTTCTTTCCTTCCGCATTTGTAATACCTCGGTAACCCGAGCTCAGCACTGTCTTAATTGGTCACCCGCCTCTCCGGCTTTTGATTGGCCGCGAGAAGGACATTGACGCGTCGCTCCGCCATTGGCATCGGTGTCTTTCCGGCCAATTCAGAGAGGCCATGTCAGAAAACATGCGGGCCAATGAAAACGTGCCGTCTCCAACATCAAGCAGCTATTGGAAGCGCCGGAGGTGTGCTCGGATTGGCCGCCCGTGCGGGTGAGGGGCGGAGAGCAGGGGGCTACTCTCCGGGTTTTCTCGGAGTGCCGCGACCGAAGCGCTTGCGTCTTCAGCGGGATGGGTGTTTTCTCGCAGGCCGGGCCACGGTGGTTCCTCGCACGGGTGGCGGTGTGGTTGCCGCTGTTCCTGTTGCTAGCGTCGAGCAGCTTGGCTTCTGCTGGTCAGTAAGAGCGCTTCCGGTGGGCTTTGCTTGTTGACGGGGGCCGAGTTTGGGAGGGGAGATCCTGATTTGAGAGGGCGGCGGCCCGGTATGGGGGTGAAGCAAAAGGCCGAAAGCCGGTCTGGGTAAAGAGAGGAGGCCAATCGAGAACCGGGTCAAGCGCGTTAGAAGAAATAGTTGCTTTAGTGGTCCTTTCTGCCCAACCTCCCAGAAAGGGTATATAAACATCGCAGATTAGTCTCTTTTATTTTATTTTATTTTTATTTTTTAAAATTCCATTTATATCCCGCCCTTCTCCGAAGACTCAGGGCGGCTTACAAGCTTAGCAGTAGCCTTCATTCTATGTATATGCCTGCTTATTAGGGCTTTCATACACCCCCCAAGCGGCATTATTACAAAGTCAGCTTAATTGCCCCCAACAATCTGGGTCCTCATTTTACCTACCTCGGAAGGATGGAAGGCTGAGTCAACCTTGAGCCTGGTGGGATGCGAACCTGCACTAATTGCAGGCAGCTGGTGTTACTTAAGGAGGCATTAGCCCACTGCTCACCTTTACAACCTCTCGCTTCAATACTGTCACTAATCGCTTTTTTCATTTCATTTTATTTTATTTATATCTCGCCTTTGTTATGTTTATAAATAACTCAAGGCGACGAACATCCAATTAATCCAGGCAGGGCGGAGAAATATTCTGTACGGGGCCCCCTTTGTGTTTAAAGGCACTTGCTGTGCATACTGTCCATAAGGCTAGACTTGGGGGTTCAGAGCAGAGAACGGGTCCACCTGTTGTAAGGCTTCTATCAGCTTTTTGTAGAGCAGAGCCGGGTAATGATCTGCTAAAGGAGGAGTGGAAAGGTTGGTTTATTAAGCGCATTACTAAATGTTGCTAAAGATTTTGACACTACCCCCCCCTAAATAACTGATGGTTATTGTACATGCTTAATATATGGTTCACATACTGATAAGTCTATGTAAGTGTCCAAACAAGTGCATATATAATATGTATTTATATTTATTTCCCAACTCTCCTATAAAAACTCAGTGCGGTGACTATGATTTCCTTTTGCCTATGCAGGCATCTAAATATGATCTATGCCTGCAGCTAAAGCCATTAATGCACATTAAAACACTGTACCAGACATGTTCTAATGCTTTGCTGATAACTACACATTTGTCTTTTTGCATCAGGAAAGCCATTTCTTGATCATCTTCCCCCCCCCCCAAGAATACTAATTTATTGTAATATATTAACAAAATTTCAAAAGCCTCTACCAAATATTTATTGATTATTATATTACATTACACTATATTATTACAAACTAAACTTAGAAAGAGAAATGGAGAAAAAGAATAAAAAGTGAAAAGAAATATATAAAGGAATGACTTCCAATCTTCATCACAATAAGAATAAGAAAATCTGATAATTATTTGCCCTCCCATAAGGTTACAAAGACAAAATTTTCCCACAAAAAGGTGTTTATTTATTTCCAAAATCTTAAAAGTCTCAATATTCCAAATTCAGCTGGACCCCTAATTTATAACTTTCTTAGATCAAAATCTATTTAGCTTTTGCTGTTTATTTCCTGTTTTAAGTTTTTAAACTTACGGTTAAATTTTCTTCTGTTCTAAAACGGCTGTAAACTCATCATTCAGATCTCTGTTAGCCTTAAGATGGTTAAGTAAGCAGTTTCTGAAAATAACTAGAAAGTGAGGTTAGCAAAGTCATTGTCCTTTAAAAGACCATAGTGGCTATCAGTATGATGGCTGATCCCTTCCTCTCCTGGTACTACAACCTGTGGGAGATTGTTATCCTGCAGTCTTCTCGTGAGCTATCATCTCCTATCATTCTATTGTATTCCTTGTCCTTGATGGTTCTTCAGTTGTCTAGCTTTTTTAAAGACTGTTTAGTTTGCCATACCTCCCCAACCCTTTTCTTGATATTTCTCTACTCTAGAAGTCTATATTTATCTGGCTGGCCAGAATGCTCTGAAAGCACAAGATGCCAGATGGTGATGCTTATTTTTTGTGTGAAATATGTGAGCTCATTTCTGCATTGTGGAATAGGAGCAAGTTGAAGAATATAAACGAATAAAATAAATTTAGCAATGAAGTAAGTTAATAACTGATAGCAGATAGGGTGGTTTGTAGTAGTAATGGGTGGCATAGTAGTTTTTCACTGCCTAGAATGTCTGAGAAAATTGGTTGTCATATATAAAATAAAAGCAGTGGCGATTGATAATTGAGATAGTTATATTATTCCCAAGAACACCTGGAGAAAGGAATGGCCCAAGGTACCTTCTTGTGGCCTGACCGTCGGTGATCTCTCTACCAAACCACCTGATCTTGACTTGCCTCACTTTGTCTGATTGAAATTGAACAGTATTAGGTGTGATACTGAAAGAAGTGCCACTCCCCTGTATCAGTGGGAATTGTTGTGATTGTTGTGCTGATATGCAAACTATTAAACATATTGTCCAAGATTGCCCATTCTGTGAAATTCTCTAGTTCCCTAGAAGAACTGCATGAAGCAGCACCAGAGGAGATTGCCTGGACAGCTGAATTGGACATCCAGTTATGAGGCCACTGCCATACTTCCATAGGAGTTTTACGTGGACTGTGTATATATGTTTACTTCTGTCATGTACTCTTCATACCCTATATAAATAACTGAGATAGTAAAGTCAGTTTGATTGAGAGAGTAAAGCAGATAATTCTACCATTAAACTGCCCCACTAATAAATAAAATAAAAATGTTTCAGTCAAAATGTTGACTAATTTCTCCCTTTTTCACACTTAAAAACCAAGTTGTTTAGTTTAAATTCACCCACATAATCTTCAGAGATGTAATAGTATTTCTATATATTACTTAATCAAGTCTGGATATATGATAACACAAGATTTCTTCCTAGCAAAATGGTAGCATAACCTCTCTGGTTATGAGACTGGTTCATCTCTAGGCATATTTTAGATATATTCACTGGAAATTTCCTCCTGTAATTGTATGAATATTTGTCTTGAAATAAACCTCATTGAATATAATGCTTATTTAGCTATTAGAGCATACAGAATTGTATCAGAAAAAAAGTAAAATCTTTCTTGATGATCCTAGCTTTGTCATGTTCTTTCTTCCACATGTTTAAAGAATAGCTTTGCTATGAGAAGTGTTACAGAAGTCTTTTACAGAAAACATAGGCAGAACAATGCCAAGGATGAATGCTTTATCTAAGGCACATTGATAGGATAATTTTATCCAGTTGTTTGTCTTATGTTCTCACTGTCAAAAAATCTGAAAGCATTTTCTTAATACAGTATATTGGCTATAAGGAAAAGTGTACTTCGAGTACTTATTACATACAAAAGTATGGTTTAATATTTTACATATATATATCACTAAAAAGATTCTTTTTCCAGTCTGAGTAGGTTCCTGAACATTAGCTTGACTTTAATGCTGGGAATATAATGTAATATTTTGTGGTATATGAACCATCCTTCTGTCGTCTTATTGCCCTGCAAATTTTTAAATTTTAACTTCAGAACTGGCCATATTGCAGAATTTTAAGTATATAAAAAATCATTCCTCCTCCCCATCCTCCTAGTTAGATTTACCTCTTGCTTTTCCTTTTCTTCTGGAAGCTCAAGATTGCTCACCTAGGACTATTTTTACCACAATGGCCTTGTGGAGTATGTTAAGAGATTGCAGTCAGCTCAAAATCAGTCATTGTATTTCATTGCTGGGAGTAGATTTGAATCTATCCTAATCCAACATGTTTATCACCATGATATGCTACATTAGTTGGGGAAGACTTCTCTAAAGTTTGTTGAAAATTATATTCTCGATAAGATGGATCAATTGTGTTTATATTTTTTGTTGATTCTATAAGTGTTCTTTTTTCTGCAGTAACTGAACATTATTTACAATTTCTAGGTTGTTCCTGCATTAATATCCTACCTGATACTTTCTAAAAAAATACCTATAATTTGTGTGTGTGCGCGCGCGCGTGCGCACTGTAATTTAGCTGATGGGATTGTAGAAATTACTATTGGTGTCCCGTTTGAACTGTGGTCTCATTATCTGTAGTTTTACATATTTACCATGGCAAATAGAGGTGAGACCTCAGTATACAATATATGGAAAAGTTTTTGCTTATCTTTGGTTTTGCACTTGATTTTTTTGTTACTTGTTGCACGTAACAAACTTTTGTGCATGTGAAAGAACATGATTATAAATAAAAAGGATTGGGTTGTCTTATCAATATACTTTTAAATGGTCACAACAGATATCGATAGGTCACCTGTGACACAAGACTTGTTATAGTAACCAGTCACCTTGGTCAGAGGGACTTGCTTAGCTGGTTATGGAGGAAGTTTGCCTGATCAGAGTCTTCAGTTAGTACGGTATTAACATCCAGCAATGCAATTGAAAAGCCATTCCACCGAGATTATGAAGAACCTCTTAGAGCAGAATAACTAGGAGAACCAAATGCCATCAATGGAAAGACCACAAGGAAGCCACTTGGAGCCATGTGACTAAATTGATGCAAGTGTAAATATCAGTACATTGCACATAAAATCATTCTTGAAGAATTTCTAACGAAAAGAAGAGACTGGCTATAGGCTTTGAATATAATTTTCAAAGACTCAAGGTCTTGTAAATTGCAGTGTTATTGACTGTGGTTTTATGTTGGAATGAAACCACTCTGAATAACAAGAGTCACGTGTATCCATCTTTTGCAAACTCTGGGTTTTCATATTAGAAAAACAATTTAGTTAATTGATCTTGAATTGTTAATAATCCTTATTTTTTTCTCATGGGAATAAATAATTAGCATGTGCCTGTGTTTTTAATATACACTCAGAGTAGGCTTTTAAGAAACCAGACCTGAATGTTTACCCTAACAGGGTTTCTGGTTTTCAAAATGTACTTCTTTCTTTTTTTGTTGAGTCCTTGAAATATAATGAACCTAAGCTAAGACTTCTCTGCTGGCATTTTTTTTCTACACAATCTTTACCAGGTGAAAAGGAAAAGACAACTAAACAAACAGAACCTGTTTTTCTTATGATACATTGCTTTGGAAAGAACATCTTATCTGCTGACAGTCAACAATATGTTTGCCGGCAACTTAATATAGAACTTGTTCCTTCAGAGAGATGTTAACATGATGCAATGAGAATGAAATACAGCCAACTTGCTTCACTTTAAATATACAAATTATTTCAATACATTTAGTATCTATGCTTTTTCATTTGAATTGTTTTAAAGTGAAATCACTCTTTTTGATACTGTACAATAGTTTTCTCATTATTATGGATGCTAAATATACTGCTTTTTCTGACTAAATCAAATTAGAGTTTATTTTACTAGTCTGGAAGTTTTCTGAAACATTACTTCTTAAAGAGTGATTTCTAATTTGCTTTCTATATTACATAACATTGCCCAAAATTTGTTGTAGATTTTTTTTCTTTTATATGTAAACTTTGCTGTATGAAGCTTCAATTAGAAGACCTCCTGTCTCTTCTCCATTCAGTTCCTTAGTATATCAGAGCTTTTTATTTTCATATATTACCTCTGTTTTGTCTAAAGCATTTTTTCTCCTGCCTAAGGATTCAAGCTGAACTAATTTTTTTAAGTAGACGTACTGAAATAAATAAATAAATAAATAAAAAGTTTCATTTAGCATTTGAATAAGTCTTCCTTTCTTTTTTTCTTTTTCTTTTTATATGTAATATTAATATTGCTTGTAGTTATCTTATATGAGCTAGAGAGCGATAGATTTAATAGTTTATTGTTGTTAGCATATGGATGTTTATGATTGTTCTTTGTTTTTATACCTTGTACTTAGCTCTGGGAAGTGGGGGGAGGGGGAAATGGGGGGGAGGGACAGGGAGGGTTAGGTAGGGGTGGGGGGAGGGGGGATTGTTAAAGATAAAATGTACTGTAAAACCTTTCAATAAAAAATAAATAAATAGAAATAAATATCAGTCACATTGTTATTGTAATGGGTCTATGGTTGATGATTATTCAAAATAAAAAATAAATCACATTTTACAGTGAGGAAAAAATTATAGTACCTTTTACAGGTTTTCAGCATATTAATTAATTTGAAATAATTGAATTAGCTCAGCAGTTTAATTTTAAGCTGTATTTTATTTACATACCTCTAGTTATTCCACACTGACTTTTGCAAATGTAAGATTTCTTTCTTTATTGAAACAATTTGTATTTTCTGCTCCAATTGCCACACCATTCTAGATAGTCCTGTGATCTTTTTAGTTAGTGGTAAGCTGTGGTGGTGCAGTGGTTAGAATGTAGTACTTCAGGCTACTTTTGCTGATTGCCGGCTGCCAGCAGTTTGGCAGTTTGAATCTCACCGGCTCAAAGGTTGACTCAGCCTTCCATCCTTCCGAGGTGGTAAAATGAGGACCCAGATTGTTGGGGACAATATAATAGAGAGGGCTGTAAAGCATTGCAAAGCGGTACATAAGTCTAAGTGCTAGTTCTAGTGGTGAAGAGAAGAAGTAATAAAAAAGTATATCACTCATTTTTTTCATTAAAGACAAACTATGCTTTGTAATCCTTCCTGATTTGGATTATTGATTTACAAATAAGATATGAATTATAATTATACAGTGCATTCAGAAAGTATCCAGTATCCCCCTTCACTTTTGTCAATTTTATTATGCTGCAGCCTGATTCTAGAGTAGTTGACATTCATTTTTTTCTCATTAATCTACACTCAGTACCAACAAAGTGAAAACAGAATTTTAGATATGTTTGTAAATTTATTAAAAAGAAAAAAACTGAAATATTACATTAGTATAAGTATTCAGGCTCTTTGCAACAATTAAAATTTAGCTCCGATGCCTCCCATACTGAGCCTTGGTTGAGCAGTGGGCTAATGCCTCCTTAAGTAACACCAGCTGCCTGCAATTAGTGCAGGTTCGCATCCCACCAGGCTCAAGGTTGACTCAGCCTTCCATCCTTCCGAGGTAGGTAAAATGAGGACCCAGATTGTTGGGGGCAATTAAGCTGACTTTGTAATAATGCCGCTTGGGGGTGTATGAAAGCCCTAATAAGCAGGCATATACATAGAATGAAGGCTACTGCTAAGCTTGTAAGCCGCCCTGAGTCTTCGGAGAAGGGCGGGATATAAATGGAATTAAAATAAAAAAAATTAAAAAAAAAATTCTCTTGATGCTGATATGTTTCTACACCTTGATTGGAGTCCACCTGTGGTAAATTAAATTGGACATGATTTGGGAAGGTACACACCTCTCTATAGAAGGTCTCACAGCTGACAATGTATACTGTAGCAAAGCAAAACCCATGAGGTCAAAGGAACTGCCTGCAGTGCTCAAAGACAGGATTATTGCAAGGCACAGATCTGGGGAAAGCTACAGTAAAATTTCTGCTGCACTGAAGGTTCTTAAGACCACAGTGGCCTCCATAATTCTCAAATGGAATACGTTTGGCAAAACCAGGACTCTTCTAAGAACTGATTGCCCGGTCAAACTGAGCAATTGGGGTAGAAAGGTCTTGATAAGAAAGGTGACCAAGAACCTGATGGTCACTCTGATTGAACTCCAGAGATCCTGTGTGAAGATAGGACATAATTCCAGAAGGACAATCATCACTGCAGCCCTCCACCAATCTGGGTTTTATGGCAGAGTGGCTAAACAGAAGCCTCTCCTCAGTGCAAAACACACGAAAGCCTGCTTGGAGTTTGCAAAAAAAAAAAAAGCACCTGAAGGACTCTCAAGACACTCTGGTCTGATGAAACCAAGATGGAACTGTTTGGCCTCAGTTCTAGATGTTTTATCCGGAGGAAACCAGGCACTGCTCACCTGCCCAATATCATCCCAACAGTGAAGCATGATGGTGGCAGCATCATGCTGTGGGGGTGTTTTTCAGCAGCAGGGACTGGGAGACTGGTCAGGGTTACAGTTGCAAGAAAAAGTATGTGAACCCTTTGGGATTACGTGTAGTTTTGCATGAATTGGCCATAAAATGCACTCTAAACATCATGTAAGTCACAACAATAGAAAAACACAGTCTGCTTAAAATAATACTACACAAACATTAGCTGTTGTCATGTTTTAATTGAACATAACATGTAAACATTCACAGTGCAGGGTGGAAAAAGTATGTGAACCCCTAGCCTAATGACTTCTCCAAGAGCTAATTGGAGCCAGGAGTGAGCAAACCTTGACTCCAATCAATGTGATGATATTGGATGTGTTGCTGACAGCTGTCCTGCCTTTTAAAAACACACACCTGTTTTGGGTTTACTGGTCTCAAGAAGCACTGTCTGATGTGAACCATGCCTCGCAGAAAAGAGCTCTCAGAAGACCTACGATCAGGAATTGTTGACTTGCATGAAGCTGGAAAGGGTTACAAACGTATCTCCAAAAGCCTTGATGTTCATGTGTCCACGGTAAGACAGACTGTCTACAAATGGAGAAAGTTTAGCACTGTTGCTACTCTCCCTAGGCGTGGTCGTCCTGTAAAAATGACTGCAAGAGCACAGCGCATAATGCTTAATGAGGTAAAGAAGAATCCTAGAGTGTCAGCTAAAGACCTACAGAAATCTCTGGCACATGCTAACATTTTTGTTGACACATCTACAATAAGGAAAACATTAAACAAGAATGGAGTACATGGGAGGACACTATGGAGGAAGCCATTGCTGTCCAAAAAAATATTGCAGCATGTTTGAAGTTTGCAAAAGAGCACCTGGATGTTCCACAGCACTACTGGCAAAATATACTGTGGACAGATGAAACCAAAATTGAGTTGTTTGGGAAAAACACACAACACTATGTGTGGAGAAAAAAAGGCACAGCACACCAACATCAAAACCTCATCCCCACTGTAAAACATGGCAGAGGGAGCATCATGGTTTGGGGCTGCTTTGCTGCCTCAGGGCCTGGACGGATTATTGTCATTGATGGGAAAATGAATTCCAGAGTTTATCAGGACATTTTGCAGGAAAACGTATGACCATCTGTCCGCCAACTGAAGCTCTGCAGAGGATGGATGATGCAACAGGATAATGACCCAAACCATACAAGTAATTCAAGAAAACAATGGCTTCAACAGAACAGAATACACCTTCTGGAGTGGCCCAGTCAGAGTCCTGACCTCAACCCAATTGAAATGCTGTGGCATGACCTTAAGAGAGCGATTCACACCAGACATCCCAAGAATATTGCTACACTGAAACAGTTTTGTGAAGAGGAGTGGTCCAAAATTGCTCCAGATCCTTGTGCAGGTCTGATCTGCAACTACAGGAAACGTTTGGTTGAGGTTATTGCTGCCAAAGGAGGGTCAACCAGTTATTAAGTCCAAAGGTTCACATACTTTTTCCACCCTGCACTGTGAATGTTTCCATCTTATGTTCAATTAAAACATGACAACAGCTAATGTTGGTGTAGTATTATTTTAAGCAGACTGTGTTTTTCTATTGTTGTCACTTACATGACGTTTAGAGCGCATTTTATGGCCAATTCATGCAAAACTCCACGTAATCCCAAAGGGTTCACATACTTTTTCTTGCAACTGTAAGGGAAAGCTGAATGGAGCAAAATAAAGGCATATCTTCAATACAAAGATGTTCCACGGCACTCAGAAGCTCAGACTGGCCCAAAGGTTCAGTTTTCAAAATGATAATGATCCTAAACACAGCCAAGACATCACAGGAGTGGCTTAGGGACAACTCTGTGAATGTCCTAGAGTGGCCCAGCCAGAGCCTTGACTTGAACCTTATTGAACATCTCTGGAGGGACTTAAAAATGGCTGTCTACCAACAGTCGTCATCCAACCTGATTGAGCTTGAGAGGATTTACAAAAATGGCAGAAAATCCACCAGTCCAGGTGTGCAAAGCTTGTTGCATCATACCCCAAAAGACTTGAGGCTGTGATTGCTGCCATAGGTGTTTCAACTAAGTACTGAGTGAAGGGTCTGAATATTTTATGCCAATGTGATATTTCAGTTTTTTCTTTTTAATAAATTTACCGACATTTCTAAAATTTTGTTTTCATTTTGTCATGGGGTACTGAGTATAGATTAATGAGAAAACATGAATTTCAATAACTGTAGAATCAGACTGAGAATAATAAAATTCGCAAGCGATGAGGTTCTGAATACTTTATGAATGCACTGTATATTCATTTATTGGGAGGTATGTATTTATCTCTAGCACATCATTGTATGGCTTTGGGTGCATATTGCATTTATGCATGAAGTAATTTCATAAATTAAATTTATATTTGCATATTTATCACAGAAATTTTGAGACAAAATTAATGTCACTTGTTAACATGATTTATTCACAAATTTTGCTGTTAAAATCATTCTTTTTAATTTTGTAGATGAAGAAGCTGCTCAAGAGGAGTCTTTTGAATCAAAGGTGACTAGTCTTTTATCAGGGATTCCTTTCTCATGGCTGAGAATTGCTATGAATTGTTGAATTAATGAACATGGTGCACTATATAATTGCCATGAAAAATTCTTTACCTAAGTTTCATGGATTTATAAAAGCTTAAATGAGAGAAAAATATTTTTATTTCAGTGATTCTATTATTTTGAAATATATTAGATTATTTATTTCCACACAGGTCATTTCAGAATTGAAATGGGAAATATTTGCAGCTAATTTCTAGCAAGCCTATCCTTTAGCTACATTGGTTGAAGCTGGCAGAAGTCATAGTTAGCAACATCTAATGGGATACGATGAAAGATTGAGTTGCTGGGAGTGGAGAACAGACATACTTTAAAAGCAAAAAGCAGATTCTGTAAGAAAATGTTATAAATTGGAATCTGTAACAAAGTAGTTTTTAAAACCTAAAGGTTATCTTGGTGTCTTGACTTCTTGCATGCAATTATCTTAAAATAAAAGCCCCAACTTTGCTATATTTCCTAACAAGAGCTATCTGTTTCTCTTTTCTCCCAACTATTTATTTTGTAGTCAACCTTGCCTTCTGAAGAACAAGTGAAGGATCATTCAGCAGGAGCCCAAGTGGTAGCAGGTCAGATCTTTATTGATTCTGAAGATCCAGAGGCTCTAGCTGAAGATGGAGATGGTTTTGGAGAAGAGGACAAGGAAAGGACTTTGGAGAGCTTAAGCTCTTTAGAATTGTCTGCCTTACTAAATAAAGACTTGGAAGAAGTAGAAGCAGAAAACACAGGTGATTGTGTGGGTTATTAGTGTTTTCCATCTTAAGTAGTTTTATATGTACTTTTTAGATGAGATAAGAGCTTGAGGACAACATCATGGTTTTTAGAAAAATTAATAAAGCTATAGTTTTTATAGCGAGTCAGAGGCCTCATATCCCTCCTTCCTGTATAAATTTGCTTTTTTTTCTCAACAAACTGCCCTTAAAAAAATAGTAGCATTATACTATTTATCTGTAAGACATTATTGGAAAAATATATAGCTTGCTTACAAGTTTTCAACATTGTATCCCAATTAAATCTTGCAAATTTCTATGGGAAAGTGGTAGTTTAAAAAAGCATCATGTAAGCTGCAGATCCTGTCTGCAGGTTTTTTTAAGGAAATAGGTACCTTATTTCAAAATGTGAGCAGTAGTGTAGAAAATGTTACAACTGTGCAAATATAACATTTATTGTTTCTATTTATTAAAAATAATGGCACCTGCATGAGATCCCAGATATATATATTTTCATGTTTCTCAGTTGTTTCTCTGTTATGTGGTAAAAAAAAACAGATATGTGTCTACAAAAATGTAGCAAAAATCATTAATAGTGTTTATTTAAAACAGCATTATTTAAACAGTATGTTCTAAATTCTGCCTACAGCTTTTTTGTAATTTAATACTCCTTAGGACATGAGGGCCAGTTTGTTGTAGTAGTTAAGGTGCTGGCCTAGAAATCAGGAAACTATGGTCTCTGGTCTTGCTTTAGGCATGAAAGCCAGCTGAGTAACTTTGAGCTAGTTACGCTTTCTCAGCTCAACCCACTTCATAGGTTTGTTGTAGGGAAAATAGGAAGAGGACGGAGAGTTATATATGTTCACCATCTTGAGTTACTTATAAAATAAAGGTGGGATAAAATTGCAATAACTGACGGAAATATAAAAATTAATTAATTAATTAATATGCATGACTGCATATTTAACTTTCCAAATAAGTTATCTGAAAAGACAGCTATACCATTCACCTCCACAGGAATTACTGGTAGCAAATAGACAAGCTGGAGGGGGGCAGATTTCAGAACATTAATCTAGAAAAATATGGTGAGAAACATCTGAATAGAAATTGAAATATGTATTTTGAAAGAAAGTAGTAGTGTTGTCTTTCTTTCATATCTTGTCTGTTTCAGTGCAGTATATCCTTGTATTTTGTTTGTTGATGGGAATGTTTTTTATATCTGATTTCACACATAATTCTAAATCAAAGTGGATTATTTTGAATCTTAGCTTGTGGGAATCAGTCACTGCAGCTTATTTGGGGCTTACTGCAGTGCATATGGCATAGAAGGAGTTACAAATAAGCAATTACCGGATTTGATTATCATACAAGTTTTATTTGAATATAGGCAGATAACCTTTATGATACGTTAACATTTGCAAATTAAAATGTCCCAATAGATTTTTTTAAGAACAAATATTTTGCAAAATTAAGGCAAGGAACATCTGAAGTCCTTAACCATTATGAAACTTTTCACACATCTAATTATAATACTGAAAGAAAGCATAATATGATATTTGTTCTCAGTGCTGTATCATAAATATAGCACATGCTCACTGGATTTCCAGTTCTCTTCAAATGCCACGTCAAATTGCATTTCCTAGTTTTATGTAAATTTCAGAATTGCATTGCATCTTGTAAAGAGATGATATTCTGTCAAAATCCTAATCTATTTTTAATATAGGTCAAAGACTGACAGTAAATTGTTGCAGAATATTGTAGCATTAAAATGGACATGGGTACTTTATCAACAGATTTAATCAGATTCTACCTTAAAGAATTGATTTAGATAATTTCATTGTGTTGATTTTATTTTCTCTTAATTGTTTAGATTTTGTGACTGTCATGTTGGCTTTCAGCTGTACAACATGGAGATAACTGTTCATGAATTTGGTTCTGCTGTAGAATAGTTTCTGACTGGCAGAATTTTTGACAATTCAGATGTCATTCTGTTAACCTATTACAATTTCTTGATCTTCTGAAACTGGAAATGTGAAAATGTTTATAGACTTCTTTTTTAATAAAATACCTTAGGATATATATTTTACACAGAAAATCTGCAAGAAATAAAATTCTGTTAAAATTTATGAACAGTTGGTGACCTTGTAGGCATTGTAACTTCAGGGGTGTGTCATGTGGGTTTTTTGTTTTAGTTTTGACAGCTATTGGAGGAACTGCAGATGGTGAGTTATGTCGGTTCCCCTTTCTCTTTATGGAGAAGGAATACTCAGAATGTACTGCAGATGGGAGAGAAGATGGAAGACTATGGTGTGCCACAACCTATGACTACAAGACTGATCAAAAGTGGGGCTTTTGTGAAAGTAAGAATGGCTTTCCTAAGAAATTCAGTTTTCAGACTTCATGAATTTAAATTAATGGGTTTCAGTAAGGGACAGATATAAATGAATGGGAAAAGTTATGTTTGTGCATTCTGATAAATGGATTTAAAGGATCCATTGTTAATAGAGATATTATCAGCATGGGAACTATTGCGAGTACAAGTACTGCTTACAAGAAGATCTCCCAAAGGTATTCATCAGGACCTAAAAACATACCGTCTGTATTTTTGCAAGAGTTAAATTAAGTAGCTAAATGAAATGACACTTTCTTTAGCCTAATGTTGCACATATAGCTATTAACTCACCATTCAATTTTTACTTTTATATTTTAGAACTTTTGATACATTACTCATGAGCTTGGGTTTTTTAGAGTAGAGCTTAGATTTAAAGTTCTGATGCATTTAATACAGTTAAATAATGCTCCAGAAAAAAAACACCAATGTATGGGTAATTTGAATATGTGAATATTTTCTCCCAATGCTTACAAAACTGGAAACTATAGAAGAAGAATCCTGAGTAAAGAATAAATATAAGAAGCATTTCTTTTCTTTTTTTTTACTCTGTTCATGATTTCAATTGCTAGTTCAGCTTTTTGTTTAAAATAATAAATCATATTACCCAGAACAATACATTTTCTATGCTGAAATACAAATCTCACTGATCACTGGAAATATTTCTATCAATAGAGTTAATCAAAGCTTCATTTCCATTTATTTTAATTCTAAAAATGTAGCAGATAAATAATGTTTATTTTTGAAACTTGTCAGGTGTAAAATTTCATAAAAAATTGTGCTTTCTATGCAAAATGTGTTTTGAGAATAAAAAAATGTGTTTTGAGGATAAAATAGGATGGTTTAGACGTTGGGAAATGCTCCAAGCAGCTCATTTTGGGGAGGGGGGGAAGTATGTTATCATAATTTTTTTACTCTGAAAATACCATAAAATGCTTTGCATATCCCTAATAATTGAAATCAGTGGTTTTTTTTAAACATTTCAAAAAGTAACAGCTTTTTTAAAAAAAACTTCATCAAATGCATCATGAAGACTGATTTCTAAGAATGCCATCAAATTATGAGCTAGATATACTATGGATTATTATTTTTATATGATTGGGATTTTTTTTCTTTTCAGAGCCTGTAATAATTTGATTGCCACAATATAAGCAAAATGGCAGAAAACAAAAGCCTGAAATAGATGGTCTCAGAATAAAACGAGCAGTCTCTTAGTGAGTGTTAATTACCTTTTTTAAAATCTTTTTATTAGCTGAAGAGGAGTCTCATAAGAGAAGACAAATGCAGGAAGCAGAAGATGTTTACCAAACAGGGATGAAAATTCTTAATGAGAGCAGGAAAAAGGCCCAGAAGAAAGAGTGAGTTGTCTTCTTTGTAGAGACCAAATGTTCTGGATAGATCAATAGCCTTCAATCATGACATTTCTATGTCAGTTTCTCCCAGTATTGTATTCATCAATTTTTTTTTTGGATTACACATTCTGTGGATCAAACTAGCAAATGCAGAGTCCTGATGCCTACTGTGTTTCCCTGAAAATAAGACCCAGTCTTATATTTTTTTTGCCTCCCAAAGAAGCACTAGGTCTTGTTTTCGGGGGATGTCTTTTTTTTCCCCTGACACCTGCCTAGCCTTGTGGCGGTGGCACCAACAACTCCATACAGCAGGAGCCCACGTAGCTACCACCCTCTCACAGCTACTTGCAGCAGGATGCCACGTGGTGCATCATGCAGGTGCCGCCACCACAAAGCAGGTGGGGGGAACTGCCCCATGAGCCCCACATCCACTTACCTCAGGACCGCTGCAGCCAGGCCTCCCAAGCCATAACACCTGTTGCATCACTGCCTCACGTCTGCGGCCGCTCGCAGCAGGACTCCACATGGCCTACTACGAGTGGCAGCACGGCAAAACGTGCCCCGTAACGTCCTACTGCCAGCAGCTGCCAGCAACCAGAAGTGGGCCGGCAATGGCCACATAGGCTCCTCCTGGATGGGGCTGCTGCTGCTGATGCCACTGTCACAAGGCAAGACAGGTGTGAGAGCATGGGATGCCTGGCTGCGGGGCCCCTGAGGTAAGCTGGTGCAAAGTGCATGAAGCAGCTTCACCCACCCTATCCCCATCCTAGCTTGATTGTTACACATGCGCCTTGCCCCACCTCATGCAACTAGACAGTGGGATGGAGTGGACAGGGTCTTAACTAGGGCTTATTTTGTGTGGGGGGTAGGGCTTATATTAGGTGCACATGTAAAAATCCAGCTAGGGCTTATTTTTGGGGAAAAACGGTATACGTTGAATATATGCTGTCACGGAGAAACCTCTAATGTGCTCCAAGTTTCTTTTACAATAGGGTCCCCAACCCCCAGTCCACAGACTGATACCAGTCTGCGGCCTGTTGGGAACCGGTCCACGCAAACGTCAGGTGAGTGTGCAAAGCTCCATTTTGCAAAGGGCAGGTGTGATATGAAACCATCCCCTCTCCTCTGCCACTGCTGGTCCATGGAACTGGAAAGGTTGAGGACCACTGTTTTACAAGATGTAGCATATCAGATAAATGCTACCTATTAGGTTAAAACTTAAGGCAGAAGTAGTTAAGTGCCTATTTCTGTGAATCATGAAGCCCCCAGGCCCCCATCATTAGCATGGAGTGGTTTCGTCCCTCCTTCCCCAATTATTAACAAAGGTTTGGTAGGTTCAGAGCACATTTTTTTTGTCATAACTACCCCCTGCTAACAAACTGGAAAAAAATAATTTCAATCTCACTTCAGCAATAAAAATGTTTGACTTAATGTTTTTGCTATTATTTTCACAGTACATGAGGCCTTGCATTTCGGGTTATGACATTGCATTCATGTTTTACATTATATATCACTTGAGACAAGTGTGCTAACTGTTAGGGCAGAGATTTGAGATCTGTCCAACTTGGATGTATCCCCCAGAAACTTCCAAAAGTTTTTAGCAAGTTGTATTGTTAATGTAATAGATAACATTACCACCAGATGGATTCGTAGCTGGCTGACAGGCCGTACTCAGCGTGTGGTCCTCAATGGAACTGCATCTACATGGAAGGAAGTGTGTAGTGGGGTGCCCCAGGGCTCTGTTCTGGGCCCAGTGCTCTTCAATATCTTCATTAACGATTTGGATGAGGGGATAGATGGGGAACTCATCAAATTTGCAGATGACACCAAGCTGGCAGGAATAGCCAATACTCCAGAAGATAGGCTTAAGATACAGAAGGATCTGGACAGACTCGAACACTGGGCACTATCTAACAAAATGAAATTCAATGGTAAAAAAAGTAAGGTTCTACATTTAGGCAGGAAAAATCAAATGCATAGGTATAGTATAGGTGGTACCTTGCTCAATAGTAGTAACTGTGAGAGGGATCTCGGAGTCTTAGTAGACAATCACTTCAATATGAGCCAGCAGTGTGCTGCAGCTGCCAAAAAAGCCAACACAGTGCTAGGCTGCATTCACAGAGGGATAGAATCAAGATCAAGTGAAGTACTAATACCACTTTACAATGCCTTGGTAAGGCCACACCTGGAATACTGCATCCAGTTTTGGTCACCACGATGTAAAAAAGATGTCGAGACTCTAGAAAGAGTACAGAGAAGAGCAACAAAGATGATTAGGGGGCTGGAGGCTAAAACATGTAGGGAACGGTTGCTGGAATTGGGTATGTGTAGTTTAATGAAGAGAAGGGTGAGGGGTGACATGATAGCAGTGTTCCAATATCTCAGGGGCTACCACAAAGAAGAGGGAGTCAAGCTATTCTCCAAAGCACCTGAAAGCAGGACAAGAAGCAACGGATGGAAACTAGTCAAGGAGAGAAGCAACCTATAACTAAGGAGAAACTTCCTGACAGTTAGAACAATTAACCAGTGGAACAACCTGCCTCCAGAGATGTTGAATGCTCCAACACTGGAGGTTTTTAAGAAGAGACTAGACAGCCATTTGCCTGAAATGGTATAAGGTTTCCTGCCTGAGCAGGGGGTTGGACTAGATGACCTCCAAGGTCCCTTCCAACTTTATTATTATTATTATTATTATTATTATTATTATTATTATTATTATTATTATTATTATTATTATTATTATTATTATTATTATTAATTATTTATTATTATAGGGGAATAACCATGTTCATTGTAAATGTTAATAAAATGAAATTGGATTTGGGTTTTAACAATCATACTCATTCAAATTCTCTCAGCTGGAAAATTTGCACACCATCTACACGTGCATTTATGCTTAAAAGAACCACAGCATGCATATTTTTTTTCCCTTAAGGGCTTATCAGTATTTTTTGAGAGCTGCTGACATGAATCATACTAAGGCGATGGAAAGAGTGTCTTATACATTATTGTTTGGTGACTACTTGAAGCAAAATATTCAATCAGCTAAAGAACTGTTTGAGAAACTTACTGAAGAAGGATCTCCTAAAGGTCAAACAGTATGTATATATTTTTTCCCCTCAGAGCCCATAGATCTGTCATTCTTATTGTGAAAAGTTCTGGGTGGGGGGGGGGAAGGTTGTATATAATTGAAAAGTATGTTCACATTTTAAACCATATTCACCTATATAAAATTATATTAATTTACAGATACTAAGTCAAAAGGAGCAATAAGGGAACAAACCAATTTCTTATGTTATACTTCCAGCATAGTGAGATTGATAGCTGGCCCCTTTTAACCATTTTCTATTTTTAATAAACATTTTAAAAGTTGCACTGTTTTTAATCTTAAGTTTATACAAAATTGACTATTATTCTTAGATGTTGATCTATTAATGTGAGATATTCCAACATTTCATCTAAGAGTTGTAGCCAAAAAACTAACATTAGCCTTCCAATATACTTTATTAAAAAAGACTGTAGATCTAAAATCATCCAAAACACATTCTAATACAATATGGGCAACAATTTAGAAGTTTCAGATAATGCTAATAGTTAAAACTGTGAAATCAAGTGATCCAGAGTCATTGAGAGTCAGGTTCCATACAGATTTAATAAATAATAAATTATTATCATCATCTCATAAAATATAGTTTCATGTACCTTCAGGAAAAATCCTCATACTACACCCAGGTGTGTGTAAACACTCATGTCTGTATTTTAAATTCATGTTAGGAAAACTTTTTTTTACACTTCCTGAATACTAAAAGTGCAGCTGCTGAACTTACTGTATATTGGGAGGAGGGCATTTTACAGGAGGACTGATGAGGACTGTCAATAAGCATTCTCTACAAGCACCTCTTGGGTAAATTTTATTTTGAATAAGTGATCTTGCAGATAACTGGCCCCAAGCCATGTAGCATTGTATTCTACTGCTTGATTTATACCATTTATTAAGACTTGGAATTAAGCAAATTATAATATCCCAATATATCTGTTACACTAGAGCAGTGTATTAGCACCACTAAATAAACACATAGAATTATTCATGTGGTAGATTAACAAATAAGGAATGGTTTTTCCTTACAAAAGCCATGGTGCCGCAGTGTTAGAATGCTGTATTGCAGGCTAATTCTGCCGAGTGCCAGGAGTTCGATTCTGACCGCCTCAGGGTTGACTCAGCCTTCTATCCTTCCGAGGTTGGTAAAATATGGACCCAGATTGTTGGGGGCAATATGCTGACTCTGTAAACTGCTTAGAGAGAGCATTGAAGCACTATGAAGTGGTATATACAGTAAGTCTAAGTGCTATTCTGTTGCTGTTTTATGTAAAAATTTTGCACCTGTGTCAAAACAAAATCCACCAAGCAGCTTTCTATGGTCTTTAAAACAAAGCAAAACAGGAATTATCTGTGGCATTTGTTATGGATTTCTTTATCATCATCACAGCTCACACACTGCCTATAAAAGATGTCTGGATATAATGCTGTTGTCTATTTAATTTGGATTCAGAAAACATATCTAATCAAAATAATTTTGTAAAATTGCCATTTTTAATGTTTTTTTCAGGCCCTTGGATTTCTATATGCTTCCGGTCTTGGTGTTGATTCCAGCCAGGCTAAGGTAATGCAAAGCCACCATCTTTTGCCCATTTCTTGTTAGTATACCATTGAAAACAATACAATTAACCAGCTGCACTTTTTTTTGTAGGCATTAGTTTATTATACTTTTGGTGCTCTTGGAGGAAATTTAATAGCACATATGATTTTGGTAAGTAGAGTTTCCTCAACCATACAAATAATGACATAAAACAGCAAAATCCTGATAGCAATCTTGCCTTCTAGCTTTTATGGCTATGTTTGGTACTTACTGAAAATTTATCCCAATGAACAGAGATAAATTTACCTCAAGGAGATAAATTTAGTATTATTAATTTGCTTTTAAAAAGGAATATTATAATTGTATGTATAAGGTTTTGGAATTGCTCAGTTTATTGTTTTTACTTATAGCATTTATCCTGAACTTCATTTGAAACAAAAGAAGTTGCAGATAATTTAACAAAAACATGTTATCTTTGTTTTGAGTATTTTCAAATGTAAGACAGCAGTACTTGCTTTATGACAGTAGTTGCTTCTTTCCAGGGCTACCGGTACTGGGCTGGAATAGGTGTCCTTCAGAGCTGTGAATCTGCGCTTACGCATTATCGCCTAGTAGCTAACCATGGTACGTATACGTATGTATATACATCTAGTAGATAAAGAAATAGATTTATACATTTCCATTTAAATTCCCTTTAAATAGAAATGTGGTTATATAGATTATATGATGGCTAGTGATCAGCTAATGCTAAAAGCAAAGCTTGGAATCTGATGTTTGTTTTAATTAACATAACAGGTTTTGACACAGGATCTACAAGGGGAAACGTTTCAATATCCCTTGCATGGTGTAAATTTGATCTGGAACATTCATATATCTTGTAGCACATTTGGGGAAGAGATGGGGAAAAAATGCAAACAGAATTGTGCTATTGTTTAGTTTCCCATAAGAAATAATAGAATTGCAAGCATATAATGAATGTTTTTCTTTAGTACAATATTATCTTAATTAGATGTTTTAGGTTTATTTCTTATTTTTGCAATACTAGATATTACCCTTGCTTGAATTAATTGGTTCTGTTTAACCCTCTTATTTGGAGACCTAGCTGGCATCACAAATATTTGTATAAAGAAATAGCAACCAGAACCTCTTCATACCTATTAAATTAGTTGTCCCATTGTCTCTCCCCTCTCCCCCATAAACTTAAAACTACAAACCCCAGGGCTAGAACATTTTTCTTTGTGGAAAGTATCCATAATTTGGAGGTAATCTTGAGGGATTAGGAATATTTTAATCATACAGTGTTACTTTTAATCTTGTAGCAATCTTCTGTATACTTTAAAGAATCACATGACTCAATGAAAGACATAATTGCTTATAAATATTCATGTGTCAGTTATTCAAAGGGCATTTAGAACAGGTGAAGATTCCTTTTAGTAATTCCATGTATGAAAATTATGATGTGCACTAGACTTTTATAAGGATAAAATTAAATGTTTCTGCCCTGTTCTTTCTCCCTAGTGGCTAGTGATATCTCTTTGACTGGAGGCACAGTGGTTCAGAGAATTCGTCTGCCGGATGAAATAGAAAATCCAGGAATGGCAAGTGGAATGTTGGAGGAAGATTTAATACAATACTATCAATTCTTAGCTGAAAAGGGAGATGTTCAAGCACAGGTAATTTAATTGTCAAACTAGGATGGGAAAGAGAAAAATTAGGTCACTCATATTGATTGAACAGGAATAGGGAAAGTGGCCAATTTTTGGAATTGAGTAGGTTCACTAAAGAAGGCTTGTTTGCCTAATTAGATAAAACAATTTATGCCTTCAATTGCATTGTGTTTGCTTGTTCAACTGCCTGAGAAGTGAGACTTAAAATTGCAGCTGATTTATTGATTAGCTAGTGGGCGGAGGTACATTCTTACAATTTAGTCTTTGGAAACAGAGAAGAGACAGTTAAAGGTTTACAACTGGAGCAGAGAAAGAGAAGGAGAAGCAAAAAAAAAAAGGGAATACAACGGAAGCCAGTAGAGAGGAGCACACTGACTACCCATGTCCAGAAACTAAACAAATGAATTTATAGGTGGTTCTTGGCTTACAATCACAATTGAGTCCCAAATTTTTGTTGCTAAGTTAAACAGCTGTTAAGTGAATTTTGCCCCATTCCACAAGCTTTCTTGCCATAGTTGTTAAGTGAATCACTGCAGTTAAGTTAGTAACATGGTTGTTAAGTGAATCTGGTTTCCCTACTGACTTTGTCAGAAGATCCCCAAAAAAGGTGATCACATGATACCATGCCAGTTGCCAACCCTCTGAATTTTGATCACATGACCATGGAGATTCTTCAACAGTTCTGCAAATATGAAGAATGGTCATGTTATTTTTTTCCAGTGCCTTTGGATCTTTGAACAGTCATTAAATGAACTGTTGTAAGATGAGGACTACCTGTATTTGTTTGTTGGTATGTTAAATTTATAGGGACGCGGTGGCTCAGTGGGTTAGGACGCTGAGCTTGTCGATCAGAAGATCGGCAGTTTGGCGGGTCGAATCCTGAGTGCCGCGTAACAGAGTGAGCGCCTGTTACTCGTCCCAGCTTCTGCCAACCTAGCAGTTCGAAAGCACATAAAAATGCAAGTAGAAAAATAGGGACCACTACGGTGGGAAGGTAACAGCATTCCGTGCGCCTTTGGCGTCTAGTCATGCCGGCCACATGACCACGGAGACGTCCTCGGACAAGCGCTGGCTCTTCGGCTTTGAAACACAGGCTTTACCTTTACCTATGTTAAATTTATTTGTCGCCTATCTCCATGGGACTACTGTAGACAGCTTATAACAGTAAAAACAGAGAAATGAAAAGAAGTATAAAGATAACAGTAACAACACAATGACACAGTAAAATAAATAATGAAAATACAGTAATGTGAGATTAAAAGATGGGCGGGAAAAGCAGGAGGTGATCATCCTAGCAGTCACCTCCATTGTGTGCTCTCCGCATTGGGTCCCCAGGCCAAATGGCAGAGCCAGGTCTTTGAGTTCTTGTGGAAGAATAGGAAGTGGGAGCAGATCTCATGGGGTTGGGGGGGGAGGGTAGAATGTTCCAGAGCGCATATGCTACAAAAAAAAAGCTCTTCTGGATCACAACCGCCAGAGTTCTTTGATGGGATCTGCAGTAGGCCTTCTCATGTCAGCACAAGTGGGGAAAGCCTGACCTAGCAGGATGAGATGGTTCTTCAGGTAGCCTGGCTCTTCTTAAAATTAACAGTAAAATTATTTACTGAGAGAATGATGCAAGTAATCAAATCAAACTAAAGGTCTTGAAAGTAATAAGATATAAGTCAGTTAAACATGTTAGTGATGGTGATGAGATATTGAAGAATAACAACATGAACTTTTTTTCCCAAGGTTATGTCATTTTGATGGACTATTTGCCACATTTGTTGGAAATGGTGAAGAGTTTATTAGGAGGCAAGTTAGGGAATACTCAACTATACTCTAGGTTTAACATTTTTAAAGGAGCTTTTTAAAGAACACAAGTTCCTCCACGGTTTTTTAAAAGGCAGGTTGGTTGGTTGTAGAGCATACTATATTTTCAAAACATGATGAAGTGAGATTTTGTGTAAAGCTGGGGAATTTTTGTTCCTTTCCTTTCTACAAAATGCTATGAGTACTTCCATGCGTCATTTTGATTTAGTTTGCACTAAAACTAGTTTGCTCATTCTCTTGCCTGAAACTTAGTATAATGAGCTGTGGTTGCATGGCATTATTTTACGTAAGTGTCAGGGCCCACTTCAAAACCTCATCCTAAGAAAGCAGAACTCATGGAAGCAGTTTCTTCCAAAAGGAACTTTTATTAGGAGAAGCTCATAGCAGGCATAATAGACAGGATCTGAGGGTTTCCCACTCAGATCAATAGGTTAAAAGAGTCCCAAGCAAACCCCACCCAAATAGTTCATCCGGTCTGTTCAAATGGGCCAGTCCCGAGGTGTTAAGTCCATTGTGGAAAGAGCTGATAGTAAGCTAGCAAAGGCATGACTTCGGAACATTGTAATGAGCAATACCTTACAAAACAACCCTCATGATAACAGCCATGATTTGGTACAGCTCATCAGCTTATGATTACTTTTGGAGTACAGAGTTTTGCCTTGTTCTCATTGCCCATCCTTTATTGTTTTGGATTGTTACAAAGAACTTGTGTAAATCAATGTTACTCAGCAGAAAACTGGATGTTTGGGATAAATGTAAGGAAAATCTTTTTTTTCCTGATTAGTTTTCAGTATGTAGGGAGTAATTTCATGTGGGGGCATGACTGTGCTGCCCTTTGGATCTAAGAGGAAAACATGCTTCATTACCCTGGAAGATCATGTAGTCCTCTTTGGTAACTTAAGGCAGATTTTTCTTTTCTCCAAATCATGTAGCTGCCTGCCATAGCTAAGTACAGTTCAGGAAAAAAAGATGCATTTGGTGACAAGTGCCTCATGAATAGTCTGATGTGTTCTAAAGCACCCTTTTTCCTTAGAAACTGCACAGCCCAATTAACAATCTGAAGAGATAGAGCCTGGGCTTATATGTATTTATTACATTTATTCACCACCTGACTGTATCAAAGCCCTGTCTCCATTATTTTTTACAAAACCTAGCATGAAGTGCTTGTAGGCATCTCATCAATTCTGAGGTGAAATTACTATTTTTTTTAATTGCAGCAGATCAGTTTTTCTTTAAAATATTTCCTTCACTTGATCTGGCAGTTGTTCCTTTATTGTGTGTGCATTCTAATATTCGTTTTCTTCAGAGTATGCTTTCTTGATAGGAAATTAAATAACATGTTTCTACTACTATTTCAGGTAGGACTTGGACAATTGCACCTGCATGGAGGAAGAGGAGTAGAGCAAAACCATCAGGTATCTATAGGGCAATACATAAGATGTTGGTACATTTAAGATGTAAAATGAAACTGGAATTGAAAAGCTTTCTATTAATTGCAAGAGCTGTCTTCTTAGCATAACAGTAGTAGAGATCTAGGAGGTATTTCAGTGTTGGGTGATCACTGCACAAGGAGCCAAATTCCAGCTTGTCTTGTATTACGTAGTTCCTACCTGATATTGGTCTGCATCCATTTACTGCAGCTCACAAATATATCCCATCTTGCCTGTTGCAACTTGTTCTGCATGGATTTATGTTGAAAAGTATATGTAGAAAGATAGAAGACATTGCTCACTTGCTTGAATAAACAGCAAATGTTATTAATAGTGCAATAATCAAGATGACCAATGTATGTAAGTGAAGAAAACTGTTTTAATTCAATTTTGGTATTAAATAAGAAAGCGTAGACTATGCCTGTGGTGAGAAATTTACTAAATAAATTATACATTAAGTAAAACAGTGTTTCTCAATCTTGGGAACATTAAGATACATGCACCTTAAATCCCAGAATTCTGGAAGACTACATGTCTTAAAGTTGTCAGGGTTGAGAAACACTGCTGGAATGACGCAATCAGAATCACAGTAATGCAACTAAAATAAACAAAGGTATTTTTAAAATATAATATAGTTCTAAGATGATAACTTTTAAGTATATTATTTAACATAGCAATCCCATTAAATTTATTTACCATATATTTACTATAATTAGTAAAGTAATAGAACAAACAACTTCCTTAAAATAGAATAACTCCTTCTTGTTCCTCCACATCCTTTATTCTCATGTGTGGACCAGTCCTCCTACTCTGCTAAACTGATACCAAGAGTTCATAAGATCATGATGTAAAAAGGTGTGATAATCATAATAAGCATTTATGTACCTTTTAGGTAATTAAAAGGAGATTTTCTCAAATTCTCAAGTCATGGTTTTGACGGACCAAAAATTGTGCATTGAAGATGCAGTCCTGTGACTACTTGGAATTAAGCACTATTTATCACAGTGGGATTGCTTTCAAATGAACAAGGGTATGGATAGGCCATCAAACAAATGATACTGCCTTAGTATTCAAAAATTGAAATAATTGTTGAATTTGCATATTTTAGTATCACATTCAGTTATATAAAACTAGTATATTTGCTCATATAATGTAGATTTTTAAACAAACTTGAATGAAGGCCAGATGTTGTATTAAAAATTGTCACATATTTATATTTCCACTCTCTTTCTCCTCCAGAGAGCTTTTGAATACTTCAACCAAGCAGCTAATGCTGGCAACTCACATGCAATGGCATTTTTGGGGAAGGTAAGGCACACCACCTTTGAGCTGTGTATTTGGAAATTACTTTTTGATTACTACTTCAATCAGAGGATTTATTACTGTAAAAAAATAACACATAGCTAAATGTCAGTGTGATTGTCTATTTAAATGTTTCTCTAAAAAGCAGTATCTGACATAATTTCAACAGAGAAGGAACAAGGCCCAAACCTTCCTAGGCCAGTTTAGGGAATAGCTTTAGCTGCCATAAACACTGTTCTATTACTGATACTTCACACAAAATCCAAATAAACCAAACTAAAATAATGATAAATTACAAATCCTATCTATCCTGACCTCAAGTGCCATATAAATTACTGTTCAGGAGATGTTCAAAATTCCTTGGTAAAAGTAAATTGTATTAAATGCTGTACTTTACCAAACTTATTAGCAAAGATATTATGGACAAAACCAGATATAATAGACAAAATCTATTCAGTAGATTTCTGTACTTAACCCACATTCATCATTTTATGTATGCATAAATTCTCTATGTATGTAATGAGAATATGAAATGGGGGAACCAGTCTTTTATGTCTTTCCACAATTTTTCTGCCTAATCTAGGCCCTCCATTTGGAATGGAAATATCAATGTTGTTATTGCTTCTGACCAGTGTGTAATTGTTTTGAGAAACAGAACCCTTGAAAATGAGGCTACTTTCATGACAAGCTCAGCTTGTAGTGGCTTCATAGTCACTTTCAAATAGTTTTCTTGACATCATTACCATCATTTTAGCCATTGTCTATCTACTGCAGGATGAAGGCCTCTTCCACATGTTTCCATCCTATATAGTACTAAGCTTTCTTTTGCCAATTGGACCCACAATACTTGCTATTGTCATTGATCCATCTTGTTTTAGGTCTCTTTCGTGAATGCTTTTTATCAAGTGGGATCCATTCTATGACTGCCTTAGTCCACCTGCCATCAGTGCTTCTTGTTATGTGACCAGTCCATTCCCATTTCAATTCTTTTACTATCTTGATTATATTGCATACTTGTGTTTGTTCTCTAATCCGTGTGCAGCTCTTTCGATCTTGTCTTGTAATGCCAAGCGTGTATCTTTCCATGGCTTTTTGCGCCACTTGTAGCTTTTGTATTGATTGTGAGATTAGTTCCATATTTCACTGGTATATGTTAGAGCAGGTAGCACACACTAATCAAAAACTTTTCAGGCATAAGAGAAGGTTCTTGAAAATTATGCTTAGCTTGCCAAATACCTGCCAACCACATTTAACACGCCATTCTATTTCCTTTATTGTATCACCTTCTGTTGAGATCCATTAGTCAAGGTATATATAGCGTCTACTACATCTAGTTTTTCTCGAGATGTAATTTTTTTTCTTTCTTTGGTGAATTTATTTCTTGACAACAATATAGAAATATTTCACAATTCTGGGATTTCTTTTCAATGCTTCTATGAATGGCCTGCAGCCCTTATGTTTCCTCATAGTCTCCCTTCCAAGTATCAATTAGGTCTGCCTCTGCTGAGTGTCATGGTTTCAGGATTAGTAAGATGATCTAAACCGATTAAGGTGTTCAAACCACTAAATGAGTATTTCCCACAGAGAAGAAGACTAACGTTTCTCAAACAACCATCATTGCTAAGCTTACTTTCCTTTAATAACTCTGATACACTAATTTTTATTCACATTTTTTTAGACTCTAAAAGAATTGAGAGAATTACTTCATTTAGAAAAAGACTACTAATTTAGCCATAGGAGTCAATTTTATAGTGTTATTATGGTAGAAACCTTCAATCTTGGAAGATTTATAACACATCTTCAGATTTTACTGGTCTGTGAAATAAGTCACACTTTGTAAATTCTATTAATTAGGTAGTTTTCCTGGAGAAAATCTGACAGAATGCTTTCCTCCTTAGTATTTTCATCCACGAAGCAAGAATTGAGATTTACTTAGGTACATCTTATTATTGGAGACTTTCTCGTAGTAAACTGCACATTTTTTGTAGAATTCTATTAGTTTGATGAAAGGTGCTCCCAACTACAAGTGGCTGGCTGACTTTTAAGAACTTCAAGAAAGTGTCCACAGATACAGAAATGATGTTTCTTCTGCACTCTAGTTTGTAAGGCACACATTGGAAGGAGATTTTTCTTCCTTCCCTTTCTATTTTAATGGATCTTTCAAGCTACACTTGTTTCTTGTTCTGTCACAAAATAAACGTTAGACAAGCAAAACCAATCCTAGAGGCAAATCTGGATCATGCAAGTCTTGCTTCCAGAATGAGGGAGGAATATATGTCCATTTTTGGATATTCTATTAGATCAAGCCAAAAGGAACCTTGACAGAAAGGACAATGGGCTGTTCTTTCTCTCAAAGGAAGAATCTTTCTTGTAAGATCCTGTTATGATGCATGCATTGATCAACTAAAACAAAATTTTACAAAATTGTTTTACATTTAAGCAACTTTAATGATATTCTTATGGCTTTCGTTAATGTTGGTATAATTCTAAGAAAATTTCTGCATTAAGTGGGCCAGATATTATGCCAAAGAATATTTTTTTTCTAAAATTAGACTCTTAATAACTTTTAATTACGTTTTGTTTTTATAGATGTATTCAGAAGGAAGTGATACTGTACCTCAAAGCAATGAAACAGCCCTTCAGTACTTTAAGAAAGCTGCCGACATGGTACGTTGCTGAAATCTTGTTTACAAAAACTCATATGTATACAACCATATCTCTGGAAGCCAATCATTTTGAAATGAGGTGTTCTTCACACAACAAATACATATTTATTTGTTTTTGAGGAAAATTGTTTCTGATATATTCAGAAAATCCAAATAAAAATGCATTTTTCAAAAATCACATATGTTCAGTCTTCTCTATTTATGACACACCACATTAATTAGTAAACTAGTTAAGTGGTTTTAAGCAATATGATTATTGCTCATATTTGTAAGACATATGTGACCACTTGGTAGTATCTGTCATTTGTCCCATACAATAAAATTCATATGTGCAAGTCTGATTATTTTCTTCAAGTGCTTTATGTCCAATTTGTCCTGACATACCACTTTAATGAGAGTTGTAATACTGCACATTTGGTATAAAGATAGGCTAAGACTGGGCATTATGACAATTTAGTAATTATGTGAACAAAATGGAAAATGTTTGTCTTCAGCTCAGAGTAAAACTGCCCCATTGATTCAGTATCTTGCATACCATATTTTCTGGCGTATAAGATGACTTTTTAACCCATGAAAATCATCTCAAAAGTTGGGGGGTCGTCTTATACGCCCAGTCGTCTTATACGCCGGAAAATAGTACATAAATCAATCGAGCGCCCCCGTTCTTGCAAAGCAACTTCAAGCCTCCTTAGTCCAGTCCCCCCTCCAACGTGACTCTCCCTTCCCACCCCCAAGAGCCTCTCAGCCCCTTTCCCTCCCCCTTGCAAACGCCAGACCCCGGGAGCTCTTGCGTCTATTCCAAAGGGTGGGTGGAAGGAAAAGCCCCTTTCGGCTCCGGCTTGGCTGCAAGTCAGCGAGCCCGGGAAGGCACGCCCTCCCCTCTCACTGTGGAGGAAGCAGGGCAGGCTGGCGTCTGGCGGGAGCCGGCAGGGCAGTCCTGCGCACGCGCACGCTCCCCGGCTCCTAAGGAGTCCTCGGGGAGCCATGGCAGGCGCCTCACGCTCTTCCCTCTTGAGGCAGCATCGGCGGAGCCGTCCGGCATCGGGCGGGAGCCGGCAGGGCAGTCCTGCACACGCGCGCACTCCCCGGCTGCTAAGGAGCACTCCTTAACAGCCGGGGAGCACGCGCGTGCGCAGGACTACCCTGCCGGCTCCCGCCTGACGCCGGACGGCTCCGCCAATGCTGCCTCAAGAGGGAGGAGCGTGAGGCGCCTGCCATGGCTCCCCGAGGACTCCTTAGGAGCCGGCGAGCGTGCGCAGGACTGCCCTGCCGCCTCCCGCCAGACGCCAGCCTGCCCTGCTTCCTCCACAGTGGAGGGGAGGGCGTGCCTTCCCGGGCTCGCTGATTTTCCGGCGTATAAGACGAAAAATCTTGAAAATCATCTCAAAAGTTGGGGGGTCGTCTTATACGCCGGAAAATACGGTATTCTATGTTTTATATGGAACAAAACTCAGAACGTTTCATAATTTCAACCATAGGGAGCTTGGAACCAGGTCCTTTGATCCTTCATTTTTCACCTCAAGGCCACAAAAATAGATAATCAGTGCTAACTATAATCTATAAAAATTGTCCAAAGGGATAGTTTTGAACATTTCTAAATTTCTCACTGCAAATAATACAATTGGCATGCCTGGGGAAGGGTTGCCAGCCTAATAAATACTCGTTAAAATAAAACATAGGAAGCATGATAATTTTGTTTTGAACTTAGAAACCTCTTTTCAGGATTGGAATATTTGTTTCCCAATCTGTCTTTTTACAAGTTACTAGTTTTTAGTTAGATTTTAATCACATTCTTGTATTTCAGGGCAATCCAGTAGGACAGAGTGGTCTGGGAATGGCTTATTTATATGGAAGAGGTGTTCCAGTGGTAAGTCTCCTTAGGAAAATGGCAGTAACAACTCTGTTAAAAAAGAGGAGGTTGTTTTTGCAATATTAGAATTGTATTGTTTATATAGCCCTTTGTATTGCACTTAAATGGATACAAAGGAAAGTGTCATTTGAAGCACTGAGGAACTACCAGAGGACTGGAAAAGAGCTGATGTAGTTCCCATCTTTGAAAAAGGAAAAAAAATAGATCCAGGAAACTACAGACCTATCAGCCTGACCTCAATACCTGGGAAGATTCTGGGAAAGCTAATCAAGCAACAAAACAGTGAACCCCCTAGAGGTAAACACATAGCCGAAAGTCAACATGGGTTTGTCAAAAACAGATCATGCCAGACAAATCCTATTGCATTCTTTGACAAAGGGACAAAATTAATGGACCAGAGGAATACTGTGGATATAATTTACTTGAACTTCAATGAGGCATTTGATAAAGTAGACCAGCGGCCACCAACCTTTTGGGCATTAGGAACCGGTTCCATAGAGAGAGGTTTTCTGTAGACTGGAGGGGGCATGGTTTCATCTGCTTCTTGCATACTGTGGATGGGTCTTCACTTGTTTGCATGGCCCAGTTACTGGCATGCCACGGCCCAGTGCTGGTTCATGGACCAGACGTTGGGGACTCCTGAAGTAGACCACAACCTCCTACTTGATAAGACAGAAAAATGTGGGTTAGACAGCATCACCAACAGATGGATTTGTAACTGGCTGACCAATCACAGTCAACATGTAGTTCTCAATGGAACTGCATTTATATGGAGGAAAGTAGGCAGTGAGGTACCCCAAGGCTCTGTTTTAGGCTCAGTAATCATCAATGATTTGGATGAGGGGTTAGATGGGAAATTGAATTTCCAGATGATCCTAAGCTGGCAGAAATAGCCAACACTCCAGAAGATACAGAAGGATTTCAACAGGCTTGAACATAGGGCACTATCTATCAAAAAAGTAAAGTTCTACATTTAGGCAAGAAAAACCAAATGCACAGGTATAGTATAGGTGGTACCTGGCTCAATAAGGGATCTTGGAGTCCTAGTGGACAGTCACTTAAATATGAGCCAGCAATGTGCTGCACTGCCAAAAAAGCTAATACAGTTCTAGGCTGCATTAATAGATAAAATCAAGATCATGTGAAGTGCTAATACTACTTGATAATGCCTTGATAAGACCACACTTGGAATACTGCATCCAGTTTTGGTCACCACAACGTAAAAACATGTTGAGACTCTAGAAAGAGTGCAGGGAAGAGCAACAAAGATGATTAGGGGACTGGAGGCTAAAACATAAAGAACGGTTGCTGGAATTAGGTATGCCTAGTTTAATGAAAAGAAGGACTAGGGGTGGCATGATAGCAGTGTTCCAATATCTCAGGGGTTGCCACAAAGAAGAGGGAGTCAAGATATTTTGCAAAGCACCTGAAGGTAGGACAAGAAGCAACAGATGGAAACTAATCAAGAAGAGAAGTGATCTAGAACTAAGGAGAAATTTCCTGACAGAACAATTAATCGGTGGAACAAATTGCCTCCAGAAGTTGTGAATACTCCAACACTGGAAGTTTTTAAGAAGAGATTGGAGAGCCATTTCTCTGAAATAGTATAGGGTTGGACTAGAAGACCTCCAAGGTCCCTTCCAACTCTGTTATTCTGTAAGTGTAAGAGGTAACAGAGAAGAAATGCATCCAAGAACATTTTGGATGTTTGAGGGTGGCAGAGTTGGCAGAATAAACAACATAGGATCAAATGAAAGTGTAAGAAAAAGGAAACTATGGAATGCTTAAGTCCTCAGACAGATTCATATTTTACTCATTATCACTTAGAAGCAAGATATGTATTCACATTAAAACATAATAAAAAGAGATTTAGGATTACACTGAAGGTTTTTTATTGCACTTTAGTGTAGAACTCTGACTAATCCTCCATCCTCTGTGCCCCCCTTTAGAACTATGAGCTGGCCCTGAAGTATTTCCAGAAGGCAGCAGAGCAAGGATGGGTCGATGGACAGCTTCAGCTGGGCTCCATGTACTATAGTAAGAGACCTTTCTGATATTCAGAATTTACATTTTGGAACTGATATGTCATTTTTTTATAGGAAGATGTTGGAAGTAATTGAATAATTGAGACTTTAGTTTTCTTTTTTAGGAATGAAACATTTGTAGTTTTTACCTCATAAAAATAGGCCATAAATTAGGCTATTAACCTTTAAAGCATGTCATTTTAAAAAGTGTCATTGTTGAATCAGTTTCTTTTTGCCTGCATATTATTGATCTTTTAGTATGTATCCTTGCCAAAATAATTTTAAATAACAGACCAGTGTGTGTCTCTGTTTCATAGCCAGAAAAATAAACATAATAGTGTATGGTTAGTTGGGGGTTATTATGTATTATTTTATTTCTGAATTGTCTAATAATTGAAACTCTCTGGTCAGATTATGGTTAATGAAGATATTAAAAAGAATAAAACTTTTTCATACTTAGCACAGGAAAGTTATTATAAAGCTAATGGAAGCCACAATTCATATTTTCAGAGCATTAAATTGACATGTTGTTTTATTTAGTGACCTAAAGTCTTTCTTTCCTGCTTTTGATTATATTGATCCAGGAAGTGGATCAAGACACAGAGCTCTTTTAGTTGGGCTGTATATGTTAGGACAACAAATATAATGTATCAAGCAGAAAGCAAGAATTCAGGTTTGCACCAAACTTGTTAACTCTAAATTGTAGAGTTGGTTGGTTGAACGGTTCGTAAGTTCATTTAGAATTATGTATTTTAATTTCACAATTCAGACTGAACTGGTGAATCTTGTTGTCAACTAAGTGAAATAGCAACATTGATCAAATTTAGAGAGTGTACAGATCAAAGGACATCAATTCAATTATTCCTGCTAATTCTTTTATATTTGTAGATGGCATTGGAGTCAAAAAAGACTATAAGCAAGCCTATAAATATTTTAATCTGGCTTCTCAAGGTGGCCACATTCTGGCCTTCTATAATTTAGCACAGATGCATGCTACTGGCACTGGAGTAATGCGGTCCTGTCATACTGCTGTTGAGGTAAGTATTAGTTGTTTTCCTAAATGCAGGGACAATGAGCAGACAGTGTTGCACTTGTTTTAATGAAGTTCTGATGCTGTATTAAGGTGGGTCATCTTTGGGGGCATATAAATACAGTGGCAATGAACTGTTTCAAATAATTTCGTATTACTATGGAAATACTTCAATTGGAATATATTCAAATGAAATGCAGGGCTTGCCTTTTTATAAATATGAAGAGTACAGTTTGCTGTTTAAAGAGTGAAGTCATTTATCTGGATAACAAAAGGCTTAAATTTCAGCCTGCTTATTAACATGAGCTATTCCAGGTTAAGTATTTTTTCTTTAAAGTTTCACATAAAGATGAATTCTAAGAGAAAGTCAAACAACAGAATGAGCTTGCTAAAACAGCAGTATCTACTGATGAAATCTATTCACTCTTTTTCCCTATATGCACCAAAATCTGGACCTTTGGTAGCTTCTCAAGAATGAAATTGTGAGCTTGATGGAAAAAGTTCAATGCTAAAATATTTAATGTAATCTAGATACATTAAAAATAGGATTTGTTGGGAGTTTGTGCTGTTCACTGAGTTCTTAAACAGGTCTGATAATCTTTTTACCTAATGCTTGATTGCTCTTACTCATTCTGCATCACTGTTGAATGTTTGTGCACATAATGAACAAGATAATTGTTTCTACAACTAGAATGTATTTCTAAATAGACAATAAAAAATAAAATTACCTTTTTCCCCCCCTGTAGTTGTTTAAGAATGTGTGTGAACGGGGCCGTTGGTCTGAGAGACTTATGACTGCTTACAACAGCTATAAAGATGGCAATACGAATTCTGCAGTTGTTCAGTATCTCCTTTTGGCAGAACAAGGCTATGAGGTTGCACAAAGCAATGCTGCCTTCATTCTTGATCAAAGTAAGGATTAAATAGTTCCTTATATTACTGGTCTAGTACAATGCAGTGGTAATTTTTAGCATCCGATTCTTACTTTTGCTTAGCTGTTTTGCCTATGCACAAATGCATGTGATATATCAATTTAATATTCATATGAATTATGAATGAAGCCTAAATCCACACAGAAGTCGTAATCCCATAAAAAAATTAAAAATTCAAAAGCATTCTGAAATTAGTATTCTAGAACTCTAAATAGTTTACTGAAATATTTCTTTTTTTCCCTTTGATTGTTCAATTATCAGACAAGTGAAAAATTCTATTTAAATGCCATTTCACAATGAAAGCATTCATCTTATTTCCTTTTTAAATTATATATATATAATGATGTTAATACATTAATTGCTAATTATAAATCAAGTTCTATTTTATTTTAATAATGAATAATATGAATTTGTAGACTTAACTAATTAAAAGATAACCAAGAATTAGTTCAGTTACTCATACTCCTTTCCAGTACTAAATAATTGGATAGTTGAAAATATATAAAATAAACAGATGTTTAATATTGTCAACAGACAGCAAACTCTGCTGAACTGATTCACCCAACATAAATTTTCTGCTTATCCCCTTAATAAATAGATTTCATTCAAAACACATTAAGCTATCAATTAACATACATATATTTTGGAGTTCATCTCCTCTGTTCTTTGCTTATCAGTATTTACCATCCTATGTGCAGCAAAAATTAATAGTTATGTTTGCAGATAGGCTATTAGCAGTGCTGAAATTTAGTGCTATAAACTCTTATAACAAATTGAAGTAGCCTAGATAACTTTATCTTTCCAAAATAATTGATTGTTTAGCCAGTTGTCTAATTTTGTAGGTTTCTATTGCATCAGCTTCTAAATTCTTTGTCCCATTCAGTTTATGAAAGTTAATCTCATAAAGTGAAATCTCAATATATTACTTCAGTGGATATATGAAGTATTTGCGTGACTTATATGAGTGAGGCAATATTAATATAAAATAAACTTATAGACAACAAGCATTTCTGCATTTCTTCACTGGACTGGAAAAGAGGGATAATCCTTAAATCCAGTGTGTATTTCAGATGTGCCCCAAACATTATTTTGATTACAAATGGTTTTTGTATACATTTGACAAAATGTCTGCTTAAAATTCAGGTTGCACAACTTTTTGCCAAGCTGAAAGTTGTATTTCACCATTAAATGGCAGTTGAGACTTCAGGGTGAAGTCAGAAACCAAATTGGATTTCATTTATTTTCTTTACTACTTAATTAGAATTATATAACTTTAACAAGATAACTCTCCAGTTCACATATTCAATAATTTTCCCTTCCACAGTGGTTTTTTTTTTAAATATACAACAACTTCTGGAAGTTTTTGTTTGCTTCATCCAAGCATATTATTTTTATTTTATGTTTTTGGCCTTTTGTCATAATAAAATACGATCATGATGAATCTTTTGTCCAGGCATCTGAGATAAATTAGTGAGCTCTGACTTTACTGGGCTTTAACTTTGCAGAATCCAGTAATCAACATGACTCCTCAGCTGATTAATATGCTTGCAAACAAGGATACTGATTCTGTGTTCAAGTAATTCGGGTTTTTTTTCTTTTTTTAGTTAATTTATGCTAAATTAACAAAAGCGGTGGCATATAAAGAAAACTTATATAAAATATTTTACAAATGGTATTTAACACCAGTGAGATTAGCAAAAATGTGTAAAAAATACTTCAAACAAGTGTTAGAAATGCAAACAAAAACCAGGTACTTATTACCATATCTGGTGGACATGCCCTAAAGCTAAAAGATTTTGGTCAAAAATACACTTATGGTTGGAGAAAATGACTAAGAAACAAATACACTTTAAGCCAGAATTATTTTTGTTAGGAATAATAGGAGCAAATTATGAGAAAAACAGTATATATTTAATTTTACATGCAATAACTGCAGCAAGAATTGTATTTGCCCAATATTGGAAAAATGAAAACTTACCAATTGAAGAAGAATTAATTAAGAACATTTAGAGTGTGGGGGGGAGGGGAAAGGGAGGGTGGGTATGGGGAGGGTTGGGGAGGGTGGGAGGGAAGGGGGCGGGGGGGGTTTCTTTTTTCCCCTTTTTGTTTTGTTTTTGTTGTTTGTTAAAGCTAAAATGTATTCTAAAACTTTTTAATTAAAAAAAAAGAACATTTAGCGTGTGCAGAAATGGATAGATTGGCTTTAAAGATAAAAGAGAAAGAAGATTCAGTGTATTTTAGAACATGGGATAATTTTATCAATGGCTAGAAAAGCGAGTTAGAGAGAAAGGAATGTGATATGTAACATTAAATATATACTAGTGAGAAGACTATTGAGCAATTAATTAACTTTGTTTATGATAATTACTATTCATTGTTTTTGTAAAATACATGAACCCAGACAACATACGTGTGTGTGTGTGTGTGTGTGTGTGTGTGTGTGTGTATAATATAATAATTTGGGTTCAGGTTCTGTTCATCTCTATTTTTGTGTTGCTCATTGGAAGAACAGCAAAGTGGGTTACATGATTAATACTAAATGACAAGAAATGAAATGACTTGGGTCTTTACTGTCCCACCCTTTTCCCCCAACACTATAGAAGAAGCCAGCATAATAGAAGAGAATGAAACCTATCCAAGAGCCTTATTACACTGGAACAGAGCAGCCTCACAAGGTCAGTCATTTCAGAATTTAGTCCAGTTTCCTAGCAGTAACCTCAAGAACTGAGCTGTTGTGGATGGTTTTTGATCATACTAAGGAGTTGTAGCAGTACTTGTTTAATAGCTGAAAGCAGATTTTGATAATAATGTACCATATGTTTTAATAGTAAACTGAATCTAAATATATTTTATAGATCTGGGGTATCAGAGGCTGCTTCTGCATCCATATTCTTGTTGTATTAGTTGCCATAGTCAATTTGAAGTGAAAACATCATTTTTGAAGTACCGTATTTTTCGGACCATAAGACGCACCTGACCATAAGACGCACCCAGTTTTTAGAGCAGGAAAACAAGAAAAAAAATATTCTGAACCAAATAGTACCAGTATACTAAAACAGGGCTTTTCAACCTTTTCATCCATTGTACCACTTTTAGGACAAGGCAATGTCACCCAGCAACGTGTCAAAAACTTGACGCCCCCCCCCCTAAATAAGGAAAAAAATGATAAAGTACAGGTAGTCCTCGACTTACAATGATTCACTTAGTGACCGTTCAAAGTTACGACACTGAAAAAAGTGACTTATGACCATTTTTCACAATTATGACCGTTGCAGCATCCCCAGGGTCATGTGATTTACATTCTGATGCTTGGCAATCGATTCATATTTATGATGGTCACATTGTTCCAGGGTCATGTGATTGCCTTTTGCAACCTTCTGACAAGCAAAGTTAGTGGGGAAACCAGATTCACTTAACAATCATGTTACTAATTTAATTTCTCTCTCTCCTTCTCTTTCTCTCCCTCTCTCCCCCTCCCTCTTTCTTTCTCCTCTCCTTTCTCTCTTTCCCTTTCCTTCTTTCCCTATTTTTCTCTTTCCCTCTCTTTCTCCCTCTTTCTCTCTCTCCCTGTTTCCCTCCCTTTCTTTCTCCTTCTCCCTCTCTATTTTTCTCTTTCCCTCTATTTCTCCCTCTTCCTCTATTTCCCTCCCTCTTTCTTTCTCCTTGTCTCTCTCTCCCTTTCTTTCTCTCCCTCTTTCTCTCTCTCCCTCTATTTCCCTCCCTTTCTTTCTGCTTCTCTCTCTCTCCCTCTTTCTCTCCCTCTCTATTTTTCTCTTTCCCTCTATTTCTCCCTCTTCCTCTGTTTCCCTCCCTCTTTCTTTCTCCTTCTCTCCCTCTTTCTCTCTATTTTTCTCTTTCTCTTTCTCCCTCCCTCTCTCTCTCTCCCTCCCTCTCCCATTGTCCCTTCCTTCTTTCTTTCCTTCCTTCCCTCTTTGTCCTTCCCTCTCCGCGTTAGAGCAGTACCTACGGAGGCAGCCCTGCGGCCCGGCTTTCTCTTACAGAAGGCAGGCTGAAATGGAGCAAGGAATGCGAATCGGCCGATCTCGCGCTCCTGCATTCTCCTCCGCTCGGTTTCAGCTTTTCTTGCTACAAGAGAAAGCAGGCTGAAACGGAGCGAGGGAATCTCCCTTGCTTTGTTTCAGCATGCTTTCTCTTGTAGCAAAAGAAGCTGAAACCGAGCGGAGGAGAATGCAGGAGCGCGAGATCGGCCGATTCGCATTCCTTGCTCCGTTTCAGCCTGCCTTCTGCAAGAGAAAGCCGGGCCGCAGGGAGATTGCAGGAGCCAATTGCAATCTCCCTTGCTTTCACTTGCGGAGGTTGGGGCTGGCCATAAGGATCACCTTCGGACCATAAGACGCACCCTTGTTTCCCCCCCCCCCCCACTTTGGGGGGAAAAAAGTGTGTCTTATGGTCCGAAAAATATGGTAATTTAACCTAGAAATCACATTCTAAATAATAGGAATAGGGGCAGATACAGATTCTGTCTGCAGTGCAAGTCTGTTCTCTCCACATTAATTGCAACATCTTGAAAGGAATGCAAAAACCTAAACAAGTTCTTTCATAGATTTTATTTTCTTGATAGGTTACACTGTTGCTAGACTAAAACTTGGCGATTATCATTTCTATGGTTTTGGCACCGACGTTGATTATGAAACTGCATTTATTCATTATCGCCTGGCAACAGAGCAACAGCACAGTGCCCAAGCCATGTTCAACCTAGGATACATGCATGAAAAAGGACTTGGGATTAAGCAGGTAAGCAAGTGCATAGTTATTCCCATAGTTTTGCAATAACACAAATATATCTTTCAAAATACTGTCAGAATCTTCTGCCTTTAAACAAGAGTATGCTGTAAACGAGAAATAAATGTGGCTTTCAACCTAGCTGCAGAAGATTCTGTAAGTAATCATTTCAGACTTTGACCAAAATAATAAAATTATTATACTATTCTCAGAGATTATTATTATTATTATTATTATTATTATTATTATTATTATTATTATTATTATTATTATTATTATTATTTGGATTGATAAAATCATTTTAGTGTGATGCAAAATCATAGTGACAGTCAAAGGCACAAGGTATAACTATTTAAATCCATAATTCCCAAAGTTCCTGTTAACTTTTTATTACTCTGTCATAAGCATTAATAAAGAACAATATTAAATTTTATCCCATTAACTCATGTAAGTAATTCTTGTGCAATACATACACCAAAGGAAGAAAGGAGATTCTCTATACAATATTCATATGATCTGGTTGGCTCTGTTTTCACAAATTTCATCTTTTGTATATGTTATAGGATATTCACCTTGCAAAACGCTTCTATGATATGGCCGCTGATGCTAGTCCTGATGCTCAGGTTCCTGTCTTCCTTGCACTTTGCAAGTTAGGAATTATTTATGCCTTCCAGTATGTACGAGAAACCAATGTAAGTAATGATAAAGAAAATAGTGTTATTTATGTAATCTATATAGTGGTGATAGCTTTTCTTTCACCTGATCAGCTTTGATGGATTTATGTGATATCTATATCCATCCATCCATCCACACACACACAAACATACGTACACACGCATGCGCACACATGCGCACACACACACACACACACAAACATATAAATTGGTTTTTAACATAGAACAGTTTCTAGGATTTGGCTGAGAAAATATTTTGAATTTTATTTCCATTCCATTTCTATGGAAATATCTTTATTTCTTGGTCAGATGTAATGCTTTTGTTTTTAGTTCAGTTCAGTTTATCCAGAATTTCAAGGCCCAACTGTAAGTACCACTTATTCAGCACTGTTGTGCCTTCAAATAGTCGTTGAACAAATGGTCCTTAATTAAGGACTACTTGTATTGCACAAAACTGGCTGTTCTAATTTCTATCCTTGTGAGGAACTTTTCCAATATCCAAACATGCTATTCCAAGTATTGCAAAAAGGGCCTAGCCTCAGAACATACTCATTCCAACTTGTGCTTCAGATTAGGTCCTCTGAAAGAACTATAACTTGAGAAGGAAATTGTTCTTAGTTGAGACTTTTCACGCCATCAAAGCACAGAGTATGAAAATTGCATCTAGTCCAGTATCCTTCCCAAAGGTATTCAGGAAGTCTGTGAGCATGACAATAGAAGTCCTCTCCCGCTATTAAGTCTTATCAATTAATATTTTAACAAAATAGCATGAGATATTTTAGCCTGTCCACAGACGAAAAAAAGTGTTTTATTTGTTTTAGGCACAAGTGGCTTGGGGGAAATGGGGGAAAAGCCAAGGATACTGACAGCCAGAGAGAGGGAAATTAAAGAAAAGTGTAATATGCCATTGTAGGAGCTCATTTTTATCATCAGAAGCATCAGCACGAAGAATAGGCAGTTAAGCACATAAATCATTGGAAGGGAGGAAGGGGAAGACAAGCAGACAACCTAGTGAGGTAGGCTGTAGTGAAAGCTTCTTCCTTAGTACTAAGGCTGTCAGGAAAGGGACAGATGTGCAGGCCAGTCCATCAGCCATGGTGGCAGTTGAAGGGAATGTTCGAGAGACACTGAGAAAGCTAGGGATATGCTGCTCTGGCAGCTGCTCTGTATAGAAAAGAGGAGGCCATGTGCACAAGCTAAGATTTTGTTTCATCCCAAATCTGGAACAATCAAAGCGATTCTGGGCATCAGTTGCAGCTAACTGACTGATCAGAACTCATTTATTGGATTTGTCCTTAGCTTGAAACTAAATACGTTCCTACATCAAACATACCAGGACTGGATTATTTCTTCTGCACTGTTACTATCCATCAAACATAGTAGTCTTGTCATTTAGAAAGATGCTGAAACTGGGGAATTTCATACACATTGTGGTTAAACTATTAAGAATTAATTTTCTCTCCCCCACCCACCCCCGGTATGTTTCTGTTTAGGTCAAGGAGATATTCTCGCACATGGACATGGACCAACTCTTGGGCCCTGAGTGGGACCTTTACCTCATGACCATCATTGCTTTACTTTTGGGCACAGTAATAGCTTACAGGCAGAGGCAACATCAAGGAGTCCCAAGGCCTGCGGGTCCACGACCAGCGGTACCTCCTCAAGAACCTGCTCCAGAACAGCAGCCACCCCAATAGTAACAGCTAGAGATTCAATGAAGTGAACTGGAATTTCTAGCCAAGACTCTTCTTGTGATCTTACGACAACAGATCAAATAGTTACATGCACATCAGATTCAAAAAAGTGTTGAATTGAGAAAGCAGTTTAGAATTATGCCTTTTTTCAGGGATCTTTTTGAGATGGAGTGGAATGTTATTTCTGTGCCAATGGAATAACAAAATAGATTTTTTGAAAAAGAAGTGCGCTACTTCAAAAGTGATGCCTACTATATTTAGTTCATTCGGTGCCCTTTTCAACTGTACTTTGATTGTTCAGAAAGAAATATATTGTGAAGTTTAATATGAGAACATCAGACCTTGTGCTCTTTTAAGTAAAAGGGTGTAGTCTTTTCCAAATATGTTTGTGATTGTGATAAACTGGACTTTATTTTATGGTTCTCCCAATTATTTTGAAACCAACATAAACCTCTGTAGTGGTATCAGCCATGAGGGTCTGGATGTTTTACCTTAGAATTACCAGTCATAAACAGATATATATTCATGGGCTACTCTTTCTAGAGGTCAGGTTTAAAATGCAAACTACACTTGTGCAATGACTATTTAAATAAGTTGAAACCTCCATATTTTGTTTAGCGTTCAGACTTGCTTGAATTATGCACACTCAAGAATCTTTTCTGATATATCTTTTCCCAAGTGTACATGGCAGCTTGTTTAGTCTTCCTTTTTATTATTTCACAAGTATGCCAAGATTCATCCAAGAAATGGGCTGAAAAAAGGACCAGTGTTAATCAACCTCAGAAGACCTCTTTATTTCAGTGGGGGGTTTTTTGAAGTATTTTCTCATTGGGTATCATTGGTATGCTTTTCAGTCCATCATAATATATTCTTATGATTCAGACTTATTTGGAGTTGAAGATTGTGCAATTAAGTGTTATTAATATAATTGCTATCTACATATCTCTTTAAAATATGCACTCTGATGTTATGCTGCACATGGCTTTTGGAGACGTAGTCAGTGAATATAAATGTATGATAGACTATCCTAACAGTGTTGTTTTATAACAACCTTACAATTATGAGCTATACCAACTTTGCCAGATTTGGGTAGAATGCATGCGATTTTAAAACTTTAGCAAAATGAGAATAGAACTCATGGCCAGGATTGAAACATGGACATTTTCAAAACAGTGAGATGAGTTATATGAGATGCAGTAGAAAATCTTCCCAAAATTTCCCTTGCAATGTCATGTTTTTGCTGTAATATTAATTTATGAAGATTTTATGTACTATACTAGAAGGAAAAAACAACAAATTTTGGCTGAAGACCCAATTTTAAAAAATAGTCAACTTTTGCAAATGTAGATGGTTCTAATGCATCATTATATAATCTTGAGTACCCTTGAAAGAAATATAATTATAAATGCTGTTCTCTGGAAACTAAACCTTATTAAGTGCATTTAAGAAATATGCAAATTCTGTATATATCAGTAGGCTCCCTTGTGTAAGTTTAGAATACATGACAGGAACAACAAAAGTCCCTTATAATAAAAGTGGAGAGAGAGAAATTGAGTTTGTATGACTCTAAAATACAAGGATATTTTTGAACAGGATTGCTTATATCTACGGGAAGCTGTTTTAACAGCAAGGCGTATATTTTAGCAGCAGTATTACTGAGGCAGGTAATTATGTAGAGCTCTCCTTCCACTTGTACACACTAGATAAGATGATTTTTTTTGCAATGAATACAAAATGTCAAAAACACAAAAAGGAAACAATAATTAAAATCTGTTCAGGTATTTGGGCTGCAGGTTTTTTTAAATAATATGTGGAAAACTTAGCTATTTCAGAAAAAAAAACTTTCCTCAAGAAACCTTGCCTCTTCTCCAATAAAAGTTGCAAATGTAAAAATGTTCCAAGTCTTTAATTTGAATAATGGTCTGCCCTTATGTGTATTGTGTACAAACTTTTATGTGATGAACTCCATAAATAAAATCCAAATTATTATATTGAAACTATTTTTTTCTGAAATATAAGGAGTAATTGTTCAAAACAATTAAAACATTTCCAATGACTTTTCCCTCTGACATTACTTTTAATTACTATGCTGAGCTATTATTTCTGCTCCCTAATTAGAGGCATGTAATGATGGGTTCTATGTGTTTAAACTTCACTTAATGTAATATCCTGCATCTAGCACTTGAATGAAAATATAAAATTGCAACATTTTACACCCTTTTGACTTTCTGCTTTCAAAAGTCAGGATAAGCAATATTCATGGTTCCTGTTTTTAGTGTTGCCTCATCTATATAAAAATATTGATTTAAGTTTTATATGCTTTTGAAAAGCATCAAGCTAACTCAGGGATTTAAGAATTAGTAGATCATCTAGGTTATCTGCCTAAACAATTGTATCTTTGATTATTCTGACCTATTCTAAATTGAACTTTTACCATTTATATTTAATTAAAATGAACACTACCAGAATAGAAGTACTTCAATTCTGTTGATGCTAGGGAAAAGACTTTAATTTTTAAATTTTAATATGCAGAAGAGTTTAGTAAGCAACCCACTTCTTTCTGAAAGAGGGTGAATTAAAATTAATCTAAATAGGCTAGTTGATGGGAATCAAATTTCTGAATACAAATTGTTAAAATTGAAAGGCATTCTTCTAAACTTACTGAAATTTAAAGGCTGTTTCTATAAAAACAAAATGTCTATAGCAGGCCAAGTAGGATTAGAACATAAAGTTGGTTTATTACAGGCATTAAAGTTCTGTTTAAACTTAGACAATTTTCTTACCCAATCTTTTAAAAAAAATCTTACCAAATGTGGAAAATATTATCAGAAGAATGTTTTGGGGAATATAATTATATACTGTTTGAATATTATAGTTCAGATTGTTAGCTGCATTAACATGCTATGCATATATATGCAAAAATTTATTCTGTGTAGATCAAATTGTTTTGAGGATTTAGTCGAGTATTTGAAATTATGGCAAATATTTTACTGCATTGGTCAGGCTGTTAGGATCTACATTCTTCCTCTGTATATCATAATGCATCTTAATCTAGAATCTGTAATGTGACTGTACATGAGGATGAATATTGATCTTTGAGAATGTATTCCTGTGTATTAATTCTGTTCCTTAATAGTGATAAGAGATCTGAGAGCCAGGTTTTTCTGCATTTTAAGAAATCAAATGTACCACACTCCGACTAAAGGTAGCCATCACTGTTAGATCCAATTGCTGAACCTAAGGTTTCAAGCAGGTGCAAGCACTTGCACATGCAACACTATAATAGTAAAGCCTTGGACCTCCAAGCCACAGATTCCTGGTATAAATGGTTCAATTGATACAAGTGGAAACCTCAGTGCATTTGTATGAACACAAGGCTTTATTTGCAAATTAATATTGATAGAAACATGCTGCAAGTCCTGGCTGTCAAGCTGGACTTCGGCCAAAATGCTCTGCTTGCTATTTGTAAAGATCCCCACGTGTCAGTCCCTTCCAGCCTTTTAATATTTTAAACAGAGCACAATAAACACTTTTTTTTTCAAAGAATTGGTATGATTTGAGTGAGTGCATTTGCAGAGAGGAAATAAATCTGTGTGTCTGACTTGGATTGACATACATTGGCAAAAGATAAGTCGCTAAGTGTGTATAAGGAGTTTTGTAAATTTTCTTTTGTATTTAAGATGATGCAGTATAAAGGCTGAAAAAGTGTAATATAGCTGTAAACAAAATCTGTTAATAGAGAAATGTACAGATTCATTTTGTATTATATCTTGTTAAATAAAGATGCCACTTTGATGATTGGCCTGTAATGAATGCTGTAAGAAAACTTGTGTTGCCTTTTATTAAAGATATTTTTGATAAAACTGATTCATATTGTTAAACTTTACATTCCCATCATTCAAATTTAATAATGATTTGTAATCAACTGTTTATTTTCTCACTGAGTTCTAAAATATACACGCCATCATGTATGCCAATAATGATTCATAAGGTAATTGCTATGAATTATGTATTTAGTTCATACTCATGAATGCATTGGAAGAACAAGCAACGTTCTATGTATGTCATTTGTAGTGATATTTTGTATAGCGTGCAATATACATAGTAATATACATTAATAAGCCTAGACAAAATAAAGCAGTTTATGTCTGTAAGAACAGTTTACAGCATAAGAATGGGCATTAAAACATCCCACTGCCTTCTGGCGGCATATGTCTGTGGGCATTCACAACCCTTGGGGGTGTACGCTCTGTTTAGCAGTCACCATGGGAACAAAATTCTTTGTACAATACTAATCTTCCCATTCCCTCTAAAGAACATAAGGATTTCTCTGTAGTACAGCCTTCCTGATAACTTTTAACATCACTTTACTGCAAAGTTTTGTTATGCTGGAAAGAGTACATGAAAAAAAAAACAGGATTTGAGAAACAATGCAGATTTGTCACACTGGATTGAAATGGGCGAACCATAATGTATCTTTCTGCAAATAAAGCCAGACCTCAATCCTTTCAGGCAGGCTGTTTTCTGTTGGTCTCTAATCTATTAAAATAGTTGTAAGAGCAACCACTCTAATATGTACTGTAATGAAAGACTCAATGTGCTTAGGGAAATTGCCATGACAGAAGAACAAGCCCCTAACCTGATTTTTAGGGACAAATTTAAGTCAGATGCCTGCTTGTCACAATGAACAGCACCGCTAGTCAATCACTGCATGAGGTAAAAATAAAAATTAGATCATTGTATGTCAGTAGACCTAATGGTTCACTAAAATACAACCATCCCAATCTACTTCCAATGTATTTTGAAACATTTTTTTAAAATAATAAATTACTTATTTCAATAGTATTAACATTACAATCCAGCACTTGTGTTACAAAATAGACAATATTAACTATTAAACAATATACCCCTAGTGCCACTAAAGCAGAATTACAAAGCTGTTTTATTTTGCATTGCTCAACTTTTCTAGCATCTCTGCTTTCTTCTTATTGCTTTACATACAGAATATACTAGATGTGAGTTATTTAGCTTCATTTTTGTTCTGTATCTTCGTCTGACTTACTAGTTTATATTCACGACATTTAGTAAATATTGGAACTGCATTTTTAAAAGTGATTTGAGATCTGTAATATTTTAAAAGGAAATTGCAATGTAGTGCAGGTATTTTGCATTTACTCTGAAAGAGAATTAAGAACTAGCTTAAACATCTTTCAGTAAAATAATTTGAATAGAATATTTTGCCTAGATTGTGCTATATTATTAAATGAAGAATTAAGTTGATAATTTTTGCCTGAGAAAAAAATACACAAAATGAGAAATGATAAAATGAGATAATGTTGAACAGAATGAAATAATATGGTCTAATACTATAGCTCCTTTCTCTTACTTTTTGTTTTATTGAAAGCTGTCTACTGAAGTTCATACAAATTGTTCAATCTGTAAGAAAAAAAATGCTCCCAAAGCAATAGGAATGAACTTGTACATTTGAGGGGAAATTGTTTAAATCCAGACTCCTATCCTCCAGCAAACCAAACAGATTATTGACTCACATTCAAGCTGTTTTTAGCCAGACAGAATCTTTATGTAAACATGGAGCAGGTATACTTCAATGTCAAGGCTGAAAAACTGTCAAAGAGTTTATTGGCTCAAAAGAGCAAGAGGAAAAGAAATGAATAGGTGGGTTTTTGCATTCTGCAGTAACTTGTGAGTATTGGGGTTGAGTTCAGCTGAGTTCCTGAAAAAACGGATTGATAACTATGCCTGGGCTGTATTCTGACTGCATGATATTGAAAATACTTATAAAGTATTGTTATGCAGAAAAGATATATTTTCAACCCATGGTTTTTTATTCATTTGTTTGCCCTTTTATTCAATATAAATTCAATAAAATATATATGGCTGCCCATCTCAATAAGTATATCAAAGTGGTTGGGTTGTTTTTTTAATTTATTTTTTGCAGGACATAGACTAAACCTGTAGGCTTCGTCATTATTCTGCCCCTTCATATTAGAAGAGCAATATTAAATTCTGTCAGATTTTCATCAAATTCAGGTAATATAATTGGATATGCTGAAATAGTATGTGAAATTGATGGCTGACTGGATAAAGCCTGTCCAGATAAAAGGGAACTTTTCTTAACTAAAAGACAATGTCCTCAACTGGTTTACACTCCATCTTAAAAGCACTGAATATATTACTGTAGATGGTAGGCTTCTTTAATTGAAAATTGGGCAGCACTGTTTTAGATTTTTTTTCTCTTTATTCCAATATTTATTATTTTTATAAGTAGGTCAAGATGGTGGACATGCTTGATACTCCCTCTCCAATTTTCCCCACAAACCTGTGAGGTGAATTGGGCTGAGGAAGAGTGAATGACCCAAAGTCACCCAACCAGCTTTCATGCCTAAGGTAGGACTAGAACTCAGACTACTGGTTTCTAGCCTTAACCACTACCAGGGATAGGCAACCTTGGCTCTTTTATGACTCGTGGACTTCAACTCCCAGAATTCCTGAGCCAGGCTCAGGAATTCATAAAAGAGCCAAGATTGCCTACCCCTACACTAGACCAAACTGGCTCAAATTTTGTTCCTCTTCAGCAGATATCATTTGTTGGTTTACCCATACAATTTACAGGGCAACCAATCTCGTTCCTGTGTGTGTGTGTGTGTGTGTGTGTGTTTATTAAATTTCTACAAAAGGTAAAAGAAAAAATAAGGAAAAGTCCAAGAAATGAAGGGGGGAAAAAGTAATAAAAGAGTACTTTCTTCAATACAATTACAAAAATACAGCAGCATACAGTATTGCTATAATCCTACAGACATGACCGCCTGATGTTACAATGTTCGTGTGAAAACCAGTCACAAGTCATTTTTTACAGTTTCTACCATGTACTATACTTGCACTGGATTGCTGCAGTTAAAACATATTCATTCTCTTTCTAGTCCAGTAAGACTAGATTCCCCATCTCTCTCTCTCTGTCCCTCCCTCCCTCCCTCTCCCCCAATTTACAGGGCAGCTTACAAAATATTAAAACAAGATTTCTTACAAGTAACAAATACACTGAGCTGATGCTCACTGATATAATTTACATAAAATTCATAATCGCATGGGCTGCTTTATGGTTATTGGAACATAAGATAATAGTGTATTTCAGCGACTGCATTTGTACATATAAGCCATAAATAATTTTTTTTTACTTGCTACATTGGCTAGTTCCATGCAATGTACTTTGTCAAAATCAAACAAAAGTACATTGTGGCTTAGGGCAATGTGTGAGAAATGGTATAGGGTTTCCTGCCTTAGCAGGGGGTTGGACTAGATGACCTCCAAGGTCCCTTCCAACTTCTTCTTCATAATAATAATAATAATAATAATAATAATAATAATAATTAATAATAATAATAATAATAATAATAATAATAATAATAATAATAATAATAATAATAATAATAATAATAATAATCTTTTAGAGATACATTGATCTTTCAGTTCTTCCTGTTGTCCTTTTATGCAGGAGGGAGGGACGAATAACTGCTTAATTTGACGTGCTCTTCTTGATGCAACATTTGCAGCATGCGGAAAAGATAACTAACACAGGTTTTAAATGATGGTACTAAATTATTACACAGTTGACGGATTAAAATCAGGGCATCCACGTTCCACTACTCCGGCAACCCAAGGGAGGGAACACTCCGCGGCCCATCTGCATTTTGCCACGCCCACAATCCTCTTCAAACCAATCCCAGCTCGCTTTCGCTCTCCTCCGGCCGGCTCAGGAGGCTGGCCCAATAGAAAGGCTCTGGCTCTTTTCTCAAAAAGGAGGAGGAGGAGGAGGAGAGAAGCCGAGCAGCTCTCCTACTCCGAGGGGCTGCCGCTGTTGGGAGATTCAGTGTCACTTCAGTGTTACTTTCCTCGGCGCGGTCCAATTTCTCCCCTTCTGTGCCTGGAGCGAGCGAGGGAGTCAAACTGCCGGGAGTTTCGCAGGTAATCTCTCTTTTCCTTCTCCGCCCTTCTACGAACCGATCGAGCAGGTGGCGGAAGCCCGGCCAGTCGTAGCCACACAGTCCGCCCGGTTCCTCCTTCCTTTTCTGCTCCGCATCCCTGATGTGGTGTAAGAGAGGAGACGTTATTTCTTTGAGGCTAAATACGTCCACGGCCATGTTCCCTCTTCTCAATCCCTGAAATTGATCAAAGGGAACGAGCGTGCTTGGCAGAATGCATTGCTCGGCGGCGGGCTGAACAAAGACCAGATAATACAGTAGCCGCTTCACCCCTTCTGACCTTTCGGTAGCTTGGCTGGCCTTAGTTTAGGCTGAAAGGAGGGTGATCGGAGTTAGAGTGTAGCTTGCCTCGTCTCTCTTTCCAATCTCTGTTAAAATATAATTTCGGCGGCGGACATGGGGAAGTCGGAGAGTGGCCGCTTACCCTCCCCCACCCAGGGCGAGATTAGCACTTTTGCGTATAGCTTGGATGAGTGGGTGAGGCGTGAGTTGTGGTTAACTGGTGGCTTGAGGCACGGGTCATAGCCTGGGGATGTTCCACCCGAATGTTCCTGTTGTACAATGCAATCGACTACCAGACTCCTGATGGGAGTTACTGTTAAGGAAACAGGCATAGCCTTGGCTGCATCCTGTTGCTTTGCATCCTGCCATGTTCAAGCATTCCTTCTTAGGATCTTTACCTGGGCAGTTCAAGCACCTGCTTAAAGGAGAAATAATTGTTCCCATCATATGTCCCAGCCACCTGTCAAAGGGCTGCCAGAGGGACTGCTCCACCAATCAAAACCCAGTCTGCAGCTCTGGCAGCCTTAATAGACGGGAAGGGGAGAGTTACAACTGAAGGGGATGTTACTTGGATTTCCTCCCTGTGAAAGGTTATGACTGCAAATTAAAGCATCTTCTAAGAATGCACTCATAATAACCCTGGGGGAATGGGTGGAGATGAAGCTTTCAACATATGCAAATTCACAATATGTCTTGCTTGCTATTCTCCTGCTTTGAATGCATCAATTACTCTTATACTTAATGAATCCAGCTAAATCTGCTTGTATATTAATAATATTTTAGATGGCATTCTCAAGGATAGAAAACTGAAAAGACAATTTATAACTTGTCTTGGTTTGTCTGATGGAATTTGGAAATGGGCATAGGAAAAAAGCAGTAGTAAAAATAGAATGTAATATATGTGGGAGTGGTAAAACTGTTTCCTAATTTAGGGGTGTTGTTTAGCACAAAGGGGGGGGGGGTATTTTAGATTTTTCTACCTGAAACAAAGCAATAAGTGTCACCCAACTCTGGACCCCAAATCAAGATGCATAGATTCAAAAACCAGTCTTGACATTTTCTCATTGGGGTAGAAAAATTCATCTGCAATTCTCCCTCTCCCTGGTAGTGAAAATATAACATCAACACTGAGGAATCAAGTAATTAGCAATGCTATGCGTTCATGAGGGACGTGGTGGCTCAGTGGGTTAGGACGCTGAGCTTGTCGATCTGAAGGTCGGCAGTTTGGCGGGTCGAATCCCGAGTGCTGCATAGCAGAGTGAGCGCCTGTTACTCGTCCCAGCTTCTGCCAACCTAGCAGTTTGAAAACACGTAAAAATGCAAGTAGAAAAATAGGGACCACTACAGTGGGCAAGTAACAACGTTCCGTGCGCCTTTGGCGTCTAGTCATGCCGACCACATGACCATGGAGACGTCCTCGGACAAGCGCTGGCTCTTCAGCTTTGAAACAGAGATGAGCCCCTACAGCCCCTACAGTCGGAAACGACTAGTACGCATGTGCAGGGGAACCTTTACCTTTACCTATGCATTCATACCATCTAAAATTAGCAACCTCTTACCTAATGGTAATGCTAGCCAGGACCCTCAGTTTTTGTTAATTGGGAAAGGACCTAATGTCACTGGGAAGGATGAGAGGTTATGTATACCTCAAGTGTAAAAACATCTTGGAGCACTCCTCACCTTAAACCTTTATTATATATGTGCACACATATCGCTTTCTTTAAAAAAAAATCTTAGAGAACTAGAAGCCATCCTGAAAGAAAGGAGGATCAAATATTATCTTTTATCATTTGAAGACTTCTGCCTTTATGATGGGGGAAAAAACTTTGAAGCATTAATATTGTGTTGTCCTTGCAGTAGTGAATGCCTCAGCTTATGTTATGGAATGGAAAGATCAAGAGGGCTTTGAACAAACAGTGTTGCCAGTTCACATTTGCAATTATTTCCTGAAGAGTAAACCTGTTGGATTTGGTTGAATTAATATTTCACACTAATCCTAGACATTGTAATTTTATGTCAGTGGTGAACAATATTTAGAAGTCAGGGACTGATTTTGGAAATGGAGGGGGTTAATGGCTACTGTGGGTGGAGCAATTATAGAAAGCTAGTATAACATTTTGTTTCTTTCCCAACTCTTGGGGATGGGTGATATTTATGAGGTTACTTTTTAAAAATGTATTTTAGGTTTTATTGCCTTTTTCATGTAAACACAGTGAGACACTGTTCTAATACATTGGTGTAATTGTACCGCTGAAATTTAGTACTAAGGTGAAAGAGGATTCCACTGACTGCATGTAGCCTCAGGTTGCCTGATCCTTTTCTGTGAGATAGGCTGAAATCTGAGGATCTGGATAAGCAAAGGCATAAAAGACCATAATACAAGATAACTGGAAGGAATGCAAGCGCCAGTGAACTCAGCATTAAAAAACTCAGATAAATGAGTGAAGCTTGAGAGAAAAATAGAGAAGATGAAGGAAAGAACTTGAGAAACAGTCTCAACAAAAAGGAATCAAATTAAAAGTCGAAATCGAATATCACCAGTATATAAAACGTTCTCTTTAGGGTTATTATACAGTCATGTGAAAAAGTAAGTACAGTCAATGTATTTTTTTTAAAAAAATTGACATGCCAATATTTTATCTTTATTCAAAGCATATAGAAAGATAAAAGTGATTTAACTAAACAAAAAAAAACCAATTAAAAATTGACTCTGCAATTATTTATTCAAACAAAAAGGGGGATAGGTCATTTCTTTCTGTGAAAAAAAAAACCTTGATTCCAATAGCTGATATTGTCCTCCTTGACAAAAGAATCTCAAGTAGGTGTTTATAATAACTATATTTTCTCTGACATTGACCAGGAAGAGTTTTTTTTTTCATGTAGAATTTTTTTCAGTTGGACAATGTTTGAGGCATTTCTTACACACACAACCTATTTCAAATCGCCCCATAGCGTCTCAGTGGGGTTTAGATCTGGGCTTTGAACTGAACAGTCCAGAACCATTTTTTTTTGCCCAGCCATTCCTTAGTGGATTTTCTGTAATTTTAGAGTACTTGTACCTGTACTTTTTGTTAAGTATCATTCTTCTGACAGATGGCCTTGCATTATCCTTAAGCTTCTTCTAGAACAATGAAGAATTCATAATGGGTTCTATGATAGGTGTTGCCTGGGCCCTGATGCAACAAAGCAGTCCCAAACCTTAACATTTCCAGCACCGTGCTTTAGAGTTGGTATCAGCTTCTTCTGGAGAAATGCTGTCTTTTCATCAACCATTTTCTGGTATTGTGGCCACTTGTACATGATCTTCTGAAATGATTGATATGCAATTGTTTAGCAATCTTTTTAAATCCCTTCCCAAACTCAGCATCATTATAATATTCAACAATCTTCTTTTTGAGGGCCTCAGAGAGCTCTTTCACTCTAGGTATGGTGCTAAACACATCTCGACAGCAACAGCAAATAAAACTAAATAGCTAAATGAGGGGTTTCTCTCAGATCCTTTCTAATGATGTTCTAATCATTTGTACCTGGTCCAGTACACCTGATTCTAGTGTTAGATATTTGATTTAGTGATAAATGTAGAGATTTGCTTACTCTTTCCAAATGCAAAATGTGCATTTATATTTATTTAAATTGTACAATGCATTGCAAGAAGTAAATGGTGCATGATATTTATTATATTATATCCCCTTTATGTATTATACCATTGTTGTTGAAATGATCAAATATCTGTACATTGAAATATGTTGAAAAAAATTCAGTGGGGTGTACTTAACTTTCTCACATTACTGTATATCCTGTTTTGATAAGAAATGCCCCATATTGGGCTTCTGTGAAGTTGTTCAAGCTAATTTACACACACACACACACACACACACACACACACACACACGTACGTGTGTGTGTGTGTATGTGTGTGTGTGTGTGTGTGTGTGTAGGTCTTGGCGTATTCGGGTCTTTTCCCGTGTAAGATTGATAGTGTCTTGGCAACGTTTCGGCGAGGTCCCACTCGTCATCTTCAGGCTGGTGTCTTCAGCTTCGTGCGAATCTGAAGACACCAGCCTGAAGATGACGAGTGGGACCTCGTCGAAACGTCGCCAAGACAGTATCAATCTTACATGGGAAAAGACCCGAATACGCCAAGACCTACATACCTGTACCCGTGAAAATCTACGAAAACAAATACACACACACACACACACAGAGGTCCCCCTTTGCCTGGTTGAATTAGTAACAAGCAAGTTCTGAAACCTACATTCCCCAGCTTTGTCTATATTTTTATTCAAGCATTTATTCAAATGTTTGTAAAAAGCAGGTGAATCATATCACCTTTGCTACTGCCCAATCCTTTCTTGATCCCCATAATGAAGAAAATGACAAAATCTGCATCATGTCATCATGAAGCAAATTCCACTCCTCTTTATGTCTCAACATTGGGCATAAGAACATAAGTAATTGGGTTTGCATTGTGACATTATGATGCATGTGTTTCCATATTCCCCACCTTACCAGGGTCTAAATTGCTGCCCCCAAGAATGTGATCTTTAAAAGTATACTGCCTCTGGAAATGGAGTTTCAATATAAGGAGCATGGTCATTTGCTATTGTTCTTTATCTAATCACACTTTTAAGATCACTAAGCAACCAACCTTACAGACTATGGAGATCAATTCTTGCTACAAGATTTACAGCCCCTGCATTACTATACTAGGAGATAGCAGTCTCAAACAATAGTCCTTGATAGGAGAGAACAGCCATAAGATATTAGAGAATAGAACTATGTATTAGGCTTGTGTAGTCCTTTGGTAATAATTTGCAAAAAAAAATTGCTTTGGAGTTGTGTGACAGCACATTCTTGGAGTCATTTCTGAAGCATTGTAGCTGCACAGACCTATAATGGGTGTGCTTCCTAACCTCACTGTAGGTACAGCAGAAGATGTAAAGATGCTTTAAATCTTTAACAATGCTAATTCTGTTAACTTGTACTTCTTGACCTCTCGGTGGCTTCCGATGCCATTGACCATGGTATCCTCGTGGAGTAGCTTCAGGTCTGGGAGTGGGGGGCCTTGTACTATTCTAGTTCACTTTCTTCCTCTATGGCCACTCTCAGTTGGTGTTAATAGGATGAGAGAGAGCCTGCTCTTGCCCACTGCTTTGTGAGGTCCTGCAGGGCTCGGTTCTCTCTCCACTCCTATTCAACATCTACATGAAGCCGTTGGGTGAGATCATCCATCACATGGACTGAAGTATCATCAGTATGCTGATGATACTCAGCTGTATGTCTCAGCCCATGGTGAGTTAAGCAGTGTCGTGACCTCCCTGTCACAGTGCCTGGAGGCTGTCACTGTGGGGGGTGCAATGGGTTGAAACTGAACCCTGGCAAAACAGTGGCTCTGAGTTTGGGGTACTTTGGCCCACACAGAATTGCCATTTTTGGTCTTGGATGGGATGGCAGTGCCCCAAACAGACTGAGTGCGTAATCTGGGGGTTTTCCTGGACTTGCAACTCTTGCTCGAAGAGCAGGTGGCAGTTGTGGCCAGGAGGGCCTTTGCACAACAGTTTTGCCCTTTTCTGGACCAACAATCTGTACTCATGGTCACTCATGCCCTAGTCACTACCTGTCTTGACTATTGTGACATGCTCTGCATGGAACTGCCCTTGAGAAGCATCCAAGAGCTCAAGTTGGTGCAGCCCACATGTAGCAGCCCGCAAATTGCAGCAGCCCACATGTAGCAGCCCGCACCAGGAGCCTTGGTGGAGCAGTGGGCTAATGCCTCCTTAAGTAACACCAGCTGCCTGCAATTAGTGCAGGTTCGCATCCCACCAGGCTCAAGGTTGACTCAGCCTTCCATCCTTCCGAGGTAGGTAAAATGAGGACCCAGATTGTTGGGGGCAATAAGCTGACTTTGTAATAATGCCGCTTGGGTGTGTGTGAAAGCCCTAATAAGCAGGCATATACATAGAATGAAGGCTACTGCTAAGCTTGTAAGCCGCCCTGAGTCTTTGGAGAAGGGCAGGATATAAATGGAATTAAAATAAATAAATAAATAAAATCTCGGTGTACACATGTGTTACTTCTCCTGCAGGAGCTGCATTGGTTGCCAGTGTGCTTCTGAGTGCAATTCAAGGTGCTGGTTGTCACCTTTAAAGCTGTTCATGGCTTGGGGCCAGGTTATCTAAGGGACCGTCTCTTGCCAATCGTATCCACCCGACCCACTAGAGTGGGGAGGCAAGGAATGTTGCAGGTCCTGTCCCCTAAGGAAATACATCTGGCTGGACCCAGAAGAAGGGCCTTCTCTGTAGTGGCTCCCTCCCTCTGGAACATCATCTCTCCAGAAATTAGACTGGTCCCCATTCTGACATTCTTTCAAGAAGGCCCTGAAGACATGATTCTGCCAGAGGGCCTGGGGAAACCAGAGCAGGATGGAGCCCAATAAAGGGCTGATATGAGTATGTGTTGTCACCGGGGTGTGGAGTTATTATACTATTGTTTTATTATTTTATTATTTTTATTTCTTTTATGTTGTGTTTTTATTTCCTATAAGCAACCTTGAGTCACCGTAAGCGAGTAGGTGGCAATATACATTTTTAAAAATAAATAAATAAATAAAACTTCTTTATACTGAGACAGTTTCCTAGTAATAGAAAGGATTATACACTGAGCTGTTCCTAGTTTTAGCTATATTTGTCCAAATTCTAAATATTTCTCAGAAATGAAGGGAAAATGTATCTCTCTGGATTACTGAATCTGAAAGTCATACCTTGCAATCATGAAAAGCCAATGTTTTCCTGTGGAGTTTTCAAGTATAAAATATTCCATTCAGATTATGCCAGACTTGTTTCCCTTTTCAACTTGGGCTGTGCATTAGCAGCTTACTTCAATAGTGATGAGTTTAGCAAGAGTTAGAAGAGAAACATTATGTTGTTAAATATTGCCTTTTCTTTCAGAGAATCAGTTTAAGTAGTTGACATAGGAGATCTTTCCCCAATGGAAGAGGGTTTCAACTTGGTGAAGTAGCAGTTCCTCAGCAAGGCAGGGTAGGGGAAATGACACAATAATATGGAGAAATTGACCAAGTCTCTTATAGCTCCTGTTTTCCACCAAGAGGGAGTCCATGTGGCTTACCCCTCCTGTTGCTAAGCAACAACTCACAGATCCTCAACATAATATTTTCCAAATTCTACCCAGATGGCTCAAGTCTGAGATTAGTGAGTTTTGAAAGCTTCCGTATATACAGGTAGTCCTTGAGTTACAATGGCAATTGGGACCAGAATTTCCATCGCTAAACAGTGCAGTCATAAAGTGTGACATCACTTGGCAATCCTTACAGTCCCTGTTGCTGTTATTAAACAAGGATCAAGTAAGCACCTCCTTGCAGTTTCCTGCTGGCTTCCAACAACCAAAGTCATTGGGGGGAAAGAAGCAGGAAGTTGCAAGTTACAGGTAGCTTTCAAGCAGGCTGACCGGGAAGTAAGTGGCAGCTGCCAGGTACGAGATGGCACAAAAAGGGTGTGAGAGTGGCTTCCAGTCTGCATGTGTGGTGCCACCAGACATGTGGGAAGAAGCCTCTCCCCACCGTCTGATCTATCTTCCTTGGAGGACCCTGAAAAGAGTCAAAAGTTGCTCTGGAGGGGCGACCACCATGAGGAGGCCCTCCTTGTGATCACAGAAGGGCGGCAACCCTCCGTTTGATCTGGAGCAGCTCCTCTGGCCCAAAGAAGAAGAGATCGGCCATCAGCATGGCCGATCACTAAGCCATTCCCTGCCGAAAGCCAAAATCACCATCAAGCACAACGAAGCACTCTGGAGGATTTGGGTGCGACCTTACCTTTCTTACTTCCCTAATTACTTCCCTGTGTGCCAAACATGGAGACCTGATTTATTACAGCGACAATTAATGACTATAAAGGGGTCACTCTCTTTGAAAAATTGACAACTGGATGGTCTCCCTGGATTCAAACAACATGTGTAGGAAGAAAGGGAGACACATTTGAGAAGTTAAAGGCAATGATATGGAAGCCTGCCTGGCACAAAAAGAAACCTAGAGTTAGATTTAAAAAATGGGTGGTTTTTTTAATGTTGGGATTTGTAATAATAAAGCTTAAAATAGTGTGGGAAGTCAGCTCCCCAGAGAAGGAAATATTAAAAGGGCAGGAAAATATATTTCCTAAAAGGATCTTAAAGAGACAGAAAAGCATGCCCAGGTTTTCTTAATAGCCCCAAGTCTCCCTCCCCCAAGCGGAAACCAACTCTATAGAAATGCAGATGTAAACCATTCAGGGAGGTTGAAGCTAAGAAGACTTCTAAAATCTACATACCCCTGCCCCAGGGAGGTGGGCTGGGACAGACAACTAGCAAGAATCCTAGAGTGGCACACCTAGGCTCAGGACAGAATACGTGACAAAGGAAATACAAAGCTTGAAACAGGAAATAACTCCAGACAATAAAGTCCAGGGGGTATAAAACCCACTACTCACATGTGCTCAGTCCTTCTCTTTTCCTGTCGGATCCATCTTTCTGTCTGCCTTTCCTCCGCAATAAACTACAACCTTCTTCCCAAAGCAGTTGCCATGTTTATTCCCTGCTTGGAGGAACCATGATGAAGACTTTTCTTCCAACAATAGCTTTTAATGGGATAAGGGGAACTGTTAAAAGATATAAACTGATTTTATATTTAGGACCTAGATTTTTAAGGGAATGAAAATTAGCTACTAGAGCATAACTTTGAATTATATTATAGAACTTGGAATAACACAACAAAAGATACCTTGTTAATTATTGATAATTACAAAGCCTTGGTGGAGCAGTGGGCTAATGCCTCCTTAAGTAACACCAGCTGCCTGCAATTAGTGCAGGTTCGCATCCCACCAGGCTCAAGGTTGATGCAGCCTTCCATCCTTCCGAGGTAGGTAAAATGAGGACCCAGATTGTTGGGGGCAATAAGCTGACTTTGTAATAATGCCGCTTGGGGCGTGTGTGAAAGCCCTAATAAGCAGGCATATACATAGAATGAAGGCTACTGCTAAGTTTGTAAAGCCGCCCTGAGTCTTCGGAGAAGGGCGGGATATAAATGGAATTAAAATTAAAAAAAAATGATAGAATATGTTTTTGAAATGTAACAAGAATGCACTTAAATGAACAATGTATGTATTTCAGATATGATAACTACTATATAATGAAATAAGGGAAATTTGGGTTACCCGAAAATTAAGTTTCTTAGATACCATAGGCTAATTTGGAGCACTGTGTTGAAATTAGATAAAACTTAAAAACAGGACGTGGATAAGTATCTGTGGAAAATATATTGATAATTGTTCTAATTGATTCTGTCAAAACCAGAAATGTATTAATTTGATTTTGATATTATGATTAAGGGAATTGGAGAGGGAATTTTTGTTGATCTATCCTGACCTATGTTCAAAAAGATTTTGTTATTGGACTTTTGATTTTCCAATCACCACATTGCTTCATAAATATTTTGGATGTAAAATTAGAAAATTAATAAAACTTGTTTTTTGTGTTTTTTTAAAGGGTGTGAGAGTGGCCATGGAGGCGCGGTGTGAGAGCAGCAAGGCTTGGGGAGAATATACAGATGAGGGAGATTTACATGAGCAACTTGCAATCTTATCTGCCAACAGTGAAGGTTGGAAATTGCTATCATGTGAACACGGGATGATGCAACTGTCGTTTGAGCCAGTGGCCAAGCACCCAAATCTCAATCAAGTGCTTAGGGGTAATGGGATGGCCACAACTTTGAGGACTGGCTGTAACCATTACTCATTCAACACTGTTGTAATTCCAAACTGTCATTGACCAAGTGGTCATTAACTAAGGACTACCTGTATATTCCTACAAAACAACTTTTAAGAGGTGAACACCTGTGGCTACAAACTGGTTCATTGAAGGACCTGGTCAGTGCAATAACTGCACTGTTATCAGTGTACAAAAGTTATGTATATCTTTTTGCATTCTACTTGTAGAAATTTGTTGCTAGGAGAAATACAATTACTTGTTTAGTGACATATTGACTACAGGAGGAAATACCATTGCCTTCCTGGCTTGGCTTGGTCAATTGATTCATCCTGCTAAGCACTAGGAAGATATTTTTATACATATTAATTTAGTTTCCATTTTATTAATAATTAAAGAATTTTAGAGCAAGAATTGATCAAAATTAATTGAGTGAGCCTTTCTCTTTAAAAATTGTCTGATTTAAAAACTCTCCTGCCCTCCAAAAGACAAGATAATATGAAGCTTCTTTTCAATAAAAGCAGAGTTCATGGTAGTTTTACACACATATTTTAGTATATCTTTTGTATAAGCTTCTATTTACTTCCTTTTATAAAAATAGAAGATGGGATTTGAATTTGGAGGAAAATAATGTATTTTGTTTATGACTAAAATTTATTGTTTTCCACTCACAAATGGAATGCTCAGGCATTGTGTGAAAAAAACAACTTTTCCTGAATTGAAATGAAATGAAAAAATTAGTTGAGAACATCAAGAGCATTGCCACATAGAGAATGATGTTGGCATGCTGTAAACTGCTGAGAATCATTTGAAGTGAGGCTGCATGCATGAAACTTGAATTTAAAAAATAAATACATAAATGAAACAGTAGAATTAAGTTGCCTGAGAAAATATATTTTGGAGGGATATACCTCTCTAAGAATGAAATGTCATTTATCTCTTTATCTTCATGATGTTTCTTGTCCCTATTGGATGGTGTGGTAACTCAGCAGTTAAGATGCTGGGCTTGTCAGCTGGAAAGCCGGCAGCCTTGGTTCAAGACCATTGCCACGCAATGGAGTGAGATCCCGCCCTTGCTCCAGCTCCTGCCAACCTAGCAGTTTGAAAGCATGCAAATGTGAGGAGATAAATGGGTACCATTTTGGTGGGAAGTTAACAGTGTTCTGTGATATTATGCTGGCCAAATGACCCAAAAAATGTCTTTGGACAGCGTTGGCTCAATAGCCTTGAAACGGAGATGATCACCACTCCCTATAGTCAGCAACAACTAGTGAAATAAAATCTGCAAGGACTCCTTTACCTTTACCTTGTCCCTATTGGTTCCTAACTGCCGTAAGTAACTAACTACAGGGAAGAACTTAACAGTGTCTTTTCTGAATTCTTCCTTTGCAGTTAGTAATGTTTGGTATCTGATACTGTACTGCAATATGGTGAAAGTGGAAAACTAGGTTATATCACAGATTACCATGTTATTACACTGAATAGTGCAACCAACAATCTGAGGACCCAGATTGTTGGGGGCAATAAGCTGACTTTGTAATAATGCCGCTTGGGGGGTGTATGAAAGCCCTAATAAGCAGGCATATACATAGAATGAAGGCTACTGCTAAGCTTGTAAGCCGCCCTGAGTCTTCGGAGAAGGGCGGGATATAAATGGAATTAAAATAAAAATAAAATAAACAACAAGAATTTCCCTCAAAGAGAAAAAAACTTGATTTACTAAGATCTAATAGGAAAAGAACAGGAAAAAAACCCCTCTGTTCTCATTTTAGGTGACATAAACATAAGGGAAGTGGTAAAAACAATAGTTCTGCTATCTAAATAAATTATGATTACATATGCTAAGCCATGGTTTAAACATGGACTATTAAATAAATCACAGTTGCCTGGACTTTTTCAATGTGCTAAACCATTAACTTATGATTTATAGCCCACACAGACTCTACTTTAGAATATGTGAACTAGGAATGTAGTGGATTACATCTGAAGAATTTCAGAGGACCAAGTTAAAGTATAGTTTAACCAGCAGAATTATGCTATGTGATTCTATACAGCTATTTCAATGCATAAAATTAATGACATGGAGATGCAACCTCATGTGAATCTCATTGGATAGACTGTACATACAAGTGGACTATAGAAATCCTCCTGGCTTTAGTGTGCAGATATGTAACTGAAGTATGTAAAAATTAAATAATGCATCATGAGAAGTCACGTTGTATGTAAAATTCTTTGTATAAGTATAATTTCAAAGAGTTCATGCAATAGTTTTAAAAATGCTTGTATGAAGTAACATATTTTGTTACTTGATACTTTGTTACTAGATAGAATAACTCTGTGTTGTGACATTTAGTTATTCTATCTAGTTTATGCAAACCAAAGAACAGCATCTTTTTCTTGTTGTTATTACATTACTTCAAACAAAATATGTTTTAATCGTCTCTATTGATGGCTGATTTGTCTGAATGTCAACGTTTGGATTTAGCATTTAGCTGAAACTGGAAAGTTCCAAATCAGCCATCAATAGACACGTAAAAGTCATCGATTTTTACATATCATTCAAAAGATACAAATAAAACAAATTAAGTAGGAAACAAAAAGACCAGAATATATTCTCTCCAGCACCCAACACTCAAATAAGCAAAGATTAACACCAGGCAAACAAGGCAAAACCAATTACCAAGGAACTACCTCATAGGAAACCAAACCCCCACCAATAGTGGCATATCTGGTGTCCATATATAAACTGCGAGAAAATCCACACTCACTAGCTCTGACAATGTTTCCTAGTTGGGTAATGAAACATCTGAAAGCAAACAAACTCATAGAACAACAAGCACTCCACAGAATAGCTTCTGTCATCAAGATGTTAAGAACTTCACTATTTCATCTTAATTGTCCATGAATCCAGTGTAATTACAAGATGCTTCATTCATACATATTTTCGTTCATTCTATGGGGAGGTCCCACTTCTCATATTTTATTTGGCTTTCTCTCTACAGCCCAGGGATATTGTGGTAGAATTTTGAGCTTCAGTGATAGATAATCATCAGAATGTCAGTAACATTCTATGCCAGGGCTTTTCAACCTTTTCACTCATTGTACCACTTTTAGGATATGGCAACATCCAAGTACCACCAGTCGCCTAGCAAGGTGTCAAGAAGTTGACCAAACAAACAAAAAAAGGAAAAAAGTGATGAAGTACAAGTAGTCCTCGACTTACAACAGTTTGCTTAGTGACTGTTCGAAGTTACAATGGTACTGGAAAAAGTGCCCCCCCAAGCCACAGTCGAGCAAGACACCTGCCTGCCCGCCTGGTGGCGCTCTTCCTCCTGTCCGAGGTTTTCATTGTTGTGAACATTTCTGTTGAGGATTGGCAGCGGGGGTGGGGTGAGGGGGTGTTTGGTTTTTATTCCCTCCCTCTCTGCTGGGTGGTTGTAGCAGGTTCTGGTCACTTCACGTGACCCTGGGACACTGTGACCGTCATAAATATGAATCAGTTGCCAAGCATCTGAATGTAAATCACAAGACCCTGGGGATGCTGCAACATTCCAGCCGATCGGCGCTTCTTCTGGGCTCAGCAGAAGCACCAGGATCAGCGCAGAGCTCCAGCTGGAGCCTGGTGATGATCCTGGCACTTCTGCTGAGCCCTGACAGCCCTGAAGAAGCACCGATCCTGGCGCTTTCGCTCAGCCCTGCAGCTCCAGCCATCTCTCGCTCAGGCTTGTGTGGTGCTGCCACCGGTTCAGCTCATTCCCTTCCCCCGCTACCACTTTTCTAGGATGGTCGCGTACCACCTGCCAGGTGCCAATGTACCACAGGTGGTACCTGTACCACTGGTTGAAAAGCCCTGTTCTATGCCATTTTCAAAAGAAACTGAGCTCCATTTAGTGGCAGCTAATTTGCTGCCATAGGAATTGCTGAGCTACAAGGCAATTCATGGTCATTTGCTCCAGGGATTTGTAGAAGGTAGAATCAAAGCTCAAAGTAAGCAGAACCAAGGTAGAGCAGAAAGTTTTGAGTAGAAACTTCTATTTATTTATTTTACAAACCTGAACTTACCCAAGCAGGAAAAGCTCAAGAAAATAAATTGGGAAACATTAGCATTTTAAATGTGAAAAAATGATATTCTACTTAGCAAATATAGATTTGATTGTGTGCCATCAAATTGGTGCTGACAACCATATAGCTAGTCTAGAAAGTGAAATAAAACCACAGTATTTCTAGATAATTAACAAATGCAATCTGCGATATATAACAGACAAATGTGGGTTAATGACTTAAATGCCCACAGTAGTTTAAATAAAGCATTGATAGTTGGTAGTTTCTGCAGATATACATATGGCCTTCTATTTAGAATATAAGGAATGAAAACTGCGTATCTGGAGTGTTCTATGCTTAGGGAAGGTTTTTCTGAAGCATTATGGAAAACTAAAATAGCATTTCCAGAGAGGTCCTAGGGAGGATATTGCATACAGTATTGAGAGGAAGAAGGAGAGAACAATTTCGGCTCAGACAGCAAAGTGTCATTTGAGAGATAAAGGAAAATATTACTATGACACTCTTCCTGTTTACATTTTTGTAAGTCCTTGGAAGAAGACTAATCTGAAGGGTTATCATTTAAAAACAAATATTTCAAAGGCAAATTATTTGCCACCAGATTCTTGAATTTGGATTAAAAGAATCTTATTCCTGTGTTATACTTTTTTCATTGTTTAAATCAATTAGTAAGTCTTATTTAGGCACTGAAAAGACAAATAGTGCAATTCAAATTCTACATTTACCCACCCATGCTCGTGGTTCTCTCTCAGCCTCAATGAGAAATGAATTCAGAATAAAAAAAACTAACTTGCTAAATTGTACAACAGATTCATTTCAACTAATTATCACTTTTTTCTGTTTTGTGAAAGAGTGATGTACCATTAACAGTAAAAGGAGAGACTTAAACGTGAAGGAAGGCAATGCTTATGGCAGCAATGCTCATTTTCCTGTCATCTTTTTGAGAGGTTTTTTTTTCCTGGATGCTTAAAAAAGAAAAAAAGGAAGGAAGTTCTCTGATTTGCTTCCCTCTGTGAGCCTCTAGATAAAATATATTTTGTGGATAGATGTCCTGCCTCTCCTTTCTTTCAGAATAATCTCATTGCTGTTTGGAAAAATTAATGCTGTATTTGAAAATTATTCAAAATATTCTCAGCCAGAAATTTAAGTATGCAGTAAGCTAGGAGAACAGTTTGAACCAGTCAGGTGGAGAAACAAAACAGCCAAATATTGAAATCCATAGAGATCCATTCTTGTCTCAAGGGCAAAACCAAAAAAACGTAACACTGCTGTGACCTTAAATGTCTTGAATAGAGATATGAATAGTTAGTTGGCTTGTTTAAAGCAGAACTATTGCTTGGGACTGAAACTCTTTTTTACGTTTAAGTTTTAAGTTATAACTTTAATGAGACAAAAAGAAAGAATGGGAGTGATTTACTTAAATGTCACGGTTGTGAAGGAAACCTGTCAACTCACTTTCTTGCCAAGAACAGGGTAGCTGTATAAAGATAAAGAAACTATTTTCTGTAGAAGCTTAAATTCAGAAGTGTCTTCAAGTTCCTGCTTATAATGTTCTAAATTGGTTTGTTGTGGGTTGTTGTTGTTTTTTTTTTAATGAGAAGGAAAGGTTCCTATCTTCCTAAGGACTGTGCAGGGATCCCCACCTCAGGGACAAAACCAAAACAGAGAACATACCATCTACAACATAAATTTTATTTTTTTTTAAATGAGAACCTTGCAGTCACACTGTTTATTTATAGTATGGCTTCTGATTGCCTAAAAATGTTGCAGACTTTTTTTCAATATGTACAGTAGTTTTCTAACTTCAATGGGAAAGGAGAGTAATAGAGATGTATTTAAACTTTGTAATTGTAAAGAAAACCTGTTGGTTTCCTTGACAAGAAGAAAAAAGAAGCTGCATAAATTAGCAGTCATAGCAAAACCATTCTTTTCTTTTCTTGCAGCATCTCATTGAAGTATTTTTCTCAACCCCCTTTGAAAAAATGTTAAAATTGTGTGTGGATTCCGATGGAACTGTTTGTGCATTTTATATAAGGCCACCCAGCTGAGTTTTGCCTAAGACTTTGTGTCTTCTAACCCAGTGCCTTAACCACTACTACACCAAAGGGGTTCTCATGATAAATACAGTCGATATCCTCAACTTATAACCACAACTGAGCCCAAAATTTCTGTTGTTAACTGAGACATTTGTTAAGTGAATGTTGCCCCATTTTATGACCTTTCTTGCCACAGTTTTTAAGTGAATCACTGCCGTTGATAAGTTAGTAACACAGTTGTTAAATAAATCTGGCTTTCCCATTGACTTTGCTTGTCAGAAGGTCACAAAAGGAGATCCTGTGACCTTGAGACACAGCAGTGGTCATAAGTATGAACCAGTTGCCAAGCATCTGAATTTTGATCACATGCTACAAAGGTTGTAAGTGTGAAAAATGGTCATAAGTCACTTTTTTCACTGCCATTGTAACTTTGAACAGTCACTAAATGAACTGTCTTATAAGTCGAGGACTACCTGTATTGTGAGCCAAATTGTCTTATATACAGACAATTTTTACAAATATGCATTATTTTATTGATATTTTGTATTATCTACAGTCTTAAATTTTTTATAATTCTGCTTTGTAAATTTAATGCATCCCTAAGTACAGCTGTCGACAAACTGCAAACTCTGGTGAAGTGTATTTGTAGAAGTTTAATGATAAACATATAACATCTTTCTTAACGTTTTCTTACCTTCTTCACCTTTACTGCCCTCTTGAACTTCTCAATCAACCTCCAGGAGGCACTGTGATCCTAGTGGTTAAGGAATTCCATATCCTAACTTCACCATAGAGTTTTTGGGTGATTTTGAGCCAAACTCTGAATCCATTCTTTCTATCCTACCTTACAGGATTTTATTTGGAGATAAAATGAGGGGAAAATCCCCTGCTGCTTCAAATCCCACAGTACAGTAACACTATTAATAGCATATGTAGAAATAAATGTCATTTGAATATTTAGTTACTCATCATGGAATTTTTATAACTGGAGAAGAGGCATATCAACACAATCCACTATTCTGGCATAATTCTTCTTCCAAAATGGAGAAATAATAACTGATAGTTGACCTTGTTTACAAGGCTAACTTCAATGATAATCCAAGCTATTTTGCTGCTTGAGGCAGAGCATAATATCCTACGTCAATCAAATTATTTTAGCATCTGTGCTTCAGCAGAGCCTTTCCCTGTTTCTGGCAGTAGTGTATAATGGTAAACATAATTATTTGGTGTCACTTCATAACATCTATAATATGGAGCCTGAAACAGCTCTATTATGTATGGTAAGATCAGTTCTAACCTCTTTGTGGACAAGACTAGGGAGAAGCAGCCTTATTTCTGCACTAATCCCATTAGAGGATTGTTTTACTTGCTTTTTTTTTTTTAAAAAAATTGCTTTTTAAATGGTTTAGAATTAGATTATCAATGATTACTGCATTGAATTTTTTCTTGGCTCATTTTCTGCTTTCTGGTGTACTTTGCAGTTGTGAGCTTCTAGAACGCTGAGGACAATAGACCGAGTTACAATACTCTAAAATAAATATATCCCATTTTTGTATCATTCTGTGGCAGGAAGGACACAAACTTCTGTGAGCATATGCAAAGCATTAGCTTTCTTGTACTTTAGAGTTATTTATTTAATCAACATGATGGAACTGGCCAATTCTGAGTGGCTTGTAATAAGAACAACTCTTTAAAGAAAAACCAATAAAATGGCCAAATCAATGGAAACCAAAAAAGAACAAGATATGATTATGCAAATTATTCCACAAAACATCCTACGGCGTTGGGAAAGATGCAGATTTTGAGGTTTGCTTAGAGTATGGCCAGGCCAAGGTAATTCAGATCTCTGGGAAATAATATTGTAGAAGACAGGTACCATGACAGAGAAAACCTGATTCCTGGGACCCTTTAAATCAGGGGTCCCCAACCCCAGGCTGTAAGCTGGGGGCTGTAAGCAGTGGTGGGATTCAAATATGTGAACAACCAGTTTTCTGTGTGGATGCTGCTTCCAGAAGTCCATTCTGGGCCTGGGCTACAAAACATTAGCTACTGGTTCTGCTGAACTGGTGCAAACTGGCTGAATCCCACCACTGGCTGTAAGCCATTCAGAACTGGGCTGGAACTGGACATGTTACTATTTCCTTCGTGCAGCATGTTGTGTGGTCAAACTGCTATGGGAATTGATGTGTTTTGTTTTTGAAATTTTTGTGAAAGAAGTTGCAGTAGAAAACCCATACCCTCTCTTCAGCATTACGGTCATATTATGCTCCAGTGATTCATTATTCCCTGATAATTTTCTTTGTTCAGTTGACTTTATTGAATTCTTTATAGTTGATGATAAAGAAATAGTTGGAGGTTAAAAATGCCACTAATTTTAGTGATCACATTTGTTTTTGCAGAGCTGTAAGCAGGAAGAGTAATGTCAGTACATGTTTATTTCTGTGGCTGCACTAGTAAACCTATTGTACATTGCAAATAATAATAATAAAGTTGGATACAAGGCAGAAGATAAAGCAACATTGATTTTGATAATGTTATTTATTATCTTCATTCTTGTGTAATACAGAAAAGCATTGGAAATGAGAGAAATGCAAAACTTGTGGAAACTCTAAGGGAAAGAATAGAGTAAGATATATGGTAATTAAGGCACTGGCTGTGAGATAAATGCAGATAATGTCTATTTTGTATTGACCAGGTCTCCTTTGCTAAATAATTGTTATATATTATTAATGTCATTTAGACTGGCAGATAAAAAACCCAGATTATATTTCTTATATGTAATGAAGTTATACAGCTAAATTACATATTCCCAAAATTTCTTCTTTATAGATGCGTTTCATTTTAAACAAAAAGCAATTTGCAGTCAGCTGGAGTATCTGTTCTATATTGTTGTATTAGATTCAGATTGTGTGAAGATGACTAGGAAAGTGCAGCAAGCATGACATCTCTGGCCAACATCGTTCCTTCCCCACAGTCTGAGTGGGTGTCCTTCAGTGATGGACTTCACCGTTCTGTTACTTCCCAAGGTAAATCTCTCCTCTTTGATGACATAGGCTCTTGCTATTTATTGAAACGAATAATTCATTTCAATTGAGCTATAGTCAAAAACAAAACTCTCTTGTGGCTTGCAATCAGTACAAGTTCTGCATATGTTCTGCATAAGAGCCTTGGTGGAGCAGTGGGCTAATGCCTCCTTAAGTAACACCAGCTGCCTGCAATTAGTGCAGGTTCGCATCCCACCAGGCTCAAGGTTGACTCAGCCTTCCATCCTTCCAAGGTAGGTAAAATGAGGACCCAGATTGTTGGGGGCAATTAAGCTGACTTTGTAATAATGCCGCTTGGGGCCCCCCCCCAAAAGCCCTAATAAGCAGGCATATACATAGAATGAAGGCTACTGCTAAGCTTGTAAGTCGCCCTGAGTCTTCGGAGAAAGGCGGGATATAAATGGAATTAAAATAAATAAAAAATAAATAAATAATAATAATAATAATAAACCTTTATTGTCAAAGTACAACATGTGTACATTGAGATTAGCTGAGCCTCCCCCCGTGCTCTCTCCCCCCAACACACAGTGACAACAAACCCTCCATCCCACCACACTATGTGAACCAACTACACCACACACCGGCCTCCCAAGTCAATTCTGCATAAGATTATGTCCCATTTAAAAGCCTAACAGCCCACGGATAAAAGCTATTTTTCAGCCTGTTGGTACGGCTGGCTATATTCCTATATCTCCTACTGGATGGTAGGAGAGTAAAGAGATACCATCCAGGATGTGAGTCATCCCTGAGAATCTTCCTCACTCTTCCAAGGCAACGAGCCCTGGCGATGTCATCCAATGGTGTCAGGAAACAGCCCACAATGTCTTGTGCTGTGCTCACTACCCTCTGTAATACTTTCCTATCCGCGGCTGTCAGACCAGCATACCAAACCACAATACCATACGAGAGGACGCTCTCTATAGTAGACCGGTAAAAGAGGGTCATTAGCTGTTGTTCTACCCTGTTCTTCTGCAAGATCCTAAGAAAGTGAAGCCTCTGTTGGGCCTTTCTAGCCACCTGGGTTGTGTTAACTTTCCAGGTCAGATCTTCACAGAGGTAGACTCCCAGAAATTTAAAGGAGGAAACTCTCTCTACACAGTCCTCCCCGATGTAAAGTGGGGCAGGTTCCTCCTTTTTTCTCCGGAAGTCTAACACCATCTCTTTCATCTTGCCAATGTTTAGGTGCAAGTTGTTGTTACTACACCATATGGATAGTTTTTGTACCTCCGCCCTATATGCTGTCTCATCCCCACCTGTAATAAGACCCACCACAGTTGTATCATCTGCGAACTTGATTATCGCAGTGGATGGGTCAGATGATACAAAGTACAGTTCTTCATCCTCATCCCCCCAACTGTAGGATTCTATCACTTACCAATTGCACGTTACCAGAAGAAGACTCCTTAAAAAGACTAAGGAAAACATTGTGTATGTCCCTTGCAATTATCCTGATCTCCTGATCAGATCCCAGATGGTCCACTATAAAATGTAATAACGGTTATGGAAGCAAGTATAAGGGACAGCTATGGAGTGTCCACTATAATTTTTAAAATATAAAATTTAAAATTATAAAAAAATGGAAGCTCCCAGCATTCTTGAACAAAAAATTTTGGATTTTGGAATGAGAATTGTTAAATCTTGGGAGAAAATTGAAACTGGTAAGATTTCAGGTACGGTAATTAAAAAAAGATTTTTTTGAGAAAAGAAGCCTAGTGCCAAAAATGTTGTCTAATACTGAAATATAATATTATAGTGAATCCCATCAGCCATTAAGCTCATTGGGTAAATTTGGATCATTCACTCAGTATATCACAGAAGACAGCAGTGAAGATAAAATGAGGGCATGATGTCCAGTTTTCTTGGCTTCTGGAAGGAAACAAGATAAATATAGTCCTAAGGATCTGATTTCAGTTAGGCAACTAGGACATAGTAGATCATGGGTTAAAAGGAGAAAGAGAATGCAATAGTATGCTTTGACACAATTGTATTTAGAGAAATGAGAATTGTAATAGTGTAAATTGAAATATTGATCAAATGAAACCATTTATGGGATTTCTTCCACATCTACAGTTTTATGGTAACCTGGGCAGAACGTTTTGTTACAAAAACTCAAGGCTAAGGAGTTTCTGTAACAAAAAGGAATAAAGTAGCAGCCCTTTGCTAATTTGCCTTTTCCTCCCATAGTATCTTCATTTTACACCCCATATGTTGCCATTTTAATATGTATTTGCCCATTTCTTCTACATAATAACTGGGTTCTGTTTGACAGTGCTCTGTTGAATAAGCTTTGTTGGCTGTATTTAGTTTTAATACAAAGTCATAGACCAGGGCTTGATTTCACAAAACCTGAGTTTGTATGTCTTACTAATCAGTCCAAACAAACATAGGGGAATCTGAAGGTAGAACCAGAAGAGAGTATGAAGATATTCAGTGTGACTACTGTGTTTTCCTGTTCAGCAAACTCAGAACTTTAAAGTCACTTTTTACTGTTCACATACCGTATGTGAATGGATGATAAAGTTGTGTGTCCTTCTTAAACAATTAGTGTGATGTCATATTACTCATTTTTATAGTGGGGTTCTCATTGCAGGTTATACTAGGGAGCCACTTGAGAGATTTCTTTCCTCCTCTGATACTTCCTCTGAAGGCAACCAAAATCTAGATGGAGAACTGCCAAGTCTTTCACATGCTGAATTGGGAGAAAGAATAAACAAAACCGCTGTAGGCCTTGATCTGTCTTCATCCTTCAGCAAGTGGGTCCAGTTTGAAGATGCACCCTGGACCAACAGTTCATCAGAGCATCCATGTACAGGTTGGAATGTCACTTGTTTATTGTGTATTGTAGCATGGATTAACAATAAGCCACATCACCTTTTACCAACCTGGTACTCTCTGATGTCCTAGATTAGAATTCCCATCATCACTCAATTAGTATTCACAACCTGTTGTTGTTAGCTGCGAAGTCGTGTCCGACCCATCGCGACCCTATGGACAATGTTCCTCCAGGCCTTCCTGTCCTCTACCATCTTCTGGAGTCCATTTAAGCTCACGCCTACAGCTTCAGTGACTCCATCCAGCCACCTCATTCACAACCTAATGGATATTAATTGGATTAATGAGGGAACTGGGATGGTAATATATAGTTTAGCTTCTTTCAGTTGGAGAGTTTAGAAGTTTCTGTACTGTTTGACCTAGGATGTTTAAGACTCAACTTGTTCTGTGGATGCTTCTTAAGCATGCTGGTAAAGGAATCAATTTTCTAAGCCTTGATGTAAAGCATTTCTGTTTTACAGAAGTGTATGTGTATATTGATATTGCCCAAAGTCAGTGTACCATCCAGATATTAAACAGGAATATCGTAAAATACTTTCCATATAGATTGTTGGTTATTGACTTATTTGCTAAGTTTTTGATAGCAAATGATACCGCTTTTTAGGGGAACAATGGGTGGCAGTTCTAGACTCTACATCTGAAGGGGACCTAATCTGAATTTTGATTCAGTATTTCAAACAATTGGATGAAGAGATGTTTTTCATTTAAGCTAATCAATAAAAGTGTAACATCAAGAGACTGGGTTTTATACAGACTCTTGTTTCTGGAATATAAATAAATTTAAATAAAACAAAATAATTAAGTTGATCTAAGATGTGGTGAAAAATAGGGGAACTACATTAATATTTCATCCTCGTGATCAGGGTATTTTTCTTTCATTTTTTAAAAATAAATATTTTTGAAAAGCTTTGCTAGATGAAAGAGTTTCACAAACTTGAAATATGAAGACAGTTATTTCTTTTTTGTTGCTGCTTTAGAAACAAATATAGAGTCCAATTTAGAAACAAACAACTTTAGCCCTTTTTCACCAGCCTTCAGCATCAGGGCCAGAAGGAAATTTTCATTGCTATCTGATTGTTTTTAATATGGAGATGCCTTTTTTCTTGCACACATGTGCTGCATTACCAGTAACAGAGGTATATTGCTGATTAGATTGCAGTTTTTAAATATGTAATGTTGAGATTAAAATGCTTGTTAACTTTAACTTTTTTAAAAAATAAAGATTCCTATGTTTTCATCTAATTATGCAAATAATGGAATGTGGAATATTTTTTTTATTTTTTTTTTATTTTAATTCCATTTATATCCCGCCCTTCTCCGAAGACTCAGGGCGGCTTACAAGCTTAGCAGTACCCTTCATTCTATGTATATGCCTGCTTATTAGGGCTTTCACACACACACCCCAAGCCCCCAACAATCTGTATGATATCAGTGGGATGATAGAGAAACAACTAAATGACAACTTAAGAAGTGACTTTGATCATCTCCTCTAAGCTCTTTGTCTCCTGTGGAAAAATTTGAAGCCAGTTGGCTATCCATTAGATTTACTGATCTACACCTTGGAATTTATTGAGGCATGAAAACTAGAGTTAGAAAACATCTGTTTTGATTGCAATATGTAGCTTATACTCTTCTCAAGGATTTTGTCTGATAAATAACAGCCCTGGTAAATAATAACCTGATAAAATAATTCAGGTGGCAAGGAAGTTATCTCACATCCTTGGAAAGACTTATTCACAATAGGATAAATTTCACATGATACTTGTTATCTGGTCTGGCGCTAAAAATATTAAGTCAGAGTTATAGCAACAGAAAGAAAGCAATAACTAGAAATGAAGAGATATTAAAGGTACTGTTTGGTGTCAGGGTAAAAGCTTATTGCAGTTGAGTTGCTGGAAGTATTGTCAGCAGTCCAGTCTGCTTTAGCGTAACTTGCTTTCAAATATAGAATAGCACTGCAAGGACACAGTATGGCCAGAAATATTTGGGACGAATTTCTCAGGAAAAAAATAAACCAGGTAGAATTTTATTTCGGGGTGTATGGAATGATAGCTATGATTTTATAGTCGTATTGGTAATTGTTTTTTGAATATGGGATTTGATAGCTATAACCATATTCAGATACTCTTGGAGTATGTACAGATGAATGTTTGCAGACCTGAGACAAGGATAATAAAAGTGGGGGCAGATGTTTTTAGCCTTTTTCCATGCATATATCATTCCTGTGTGAACATATACTGTAGACTAGGCATATGAAAGTTTTATATATACTGCCTGACATTCTGTTTACAAAAAAAAGTTTAGAAATGTATGCATGCAGCTGAATAACCTATATTAAAGGTTACTTTGAATGTGATCTACAGTAAACCTCAGACATCCAGGTGTCTTTCCCCTACTCCTTCCAGCAGAGTTAATTCTCCAGAAGAGTTAAGAATTACTAGCTTCAGATTTAATAATTCTAGTTGGGATGAGGATGAGAATGCAAGTAACAAAATCAGAATATATAAAACAGTATTTAAGGGAAAGCAATCTTAAATTCAATAATAATGCTATCATAATAATAAGGTGGAAGCCACTTAAATCCGAAATCATCAGAATAAATCTGGCATTACATCCTCTCAGAAAGTTAAGAATTGCTCTATATAAGTTCCATTTTTAATAATAATAATAAGTTGGAAGGGACCTTGGAGGTCATCTAGTCCAACCCCCTGCTCAGGCAGGAAACTCTATACCATTTCAGACAAGTGACTGGCCAGTCTCTTCTTAAAACCTTCCAGTGTTGGAGCATTCACCACTTCTGGAGGCAGGTTGTTCCACTGGTTAATTGTTCTAACTGTCAGGAAGTTTCTCCTTAGTTCTAGGTTGCTTCTCTCCTTGACTAGTTTCCATCCGTTGCTTCTTGTCCTGCTTTCAGGTGCTTTGGAGAATAGCTTGACTCCCTCTTCTTTGTGGCAGCCCCTGAGATATTGGAACACTGCTATCATGTCACCCCTCACCCTTCTCTTCGTTAAACAGCACATACCCAATTCCAGCAACTGTTCCCTATATGTTTTAGCCTCCAGTCCCCCAATCGTCTTTGTTGCTCTTCTCTGTACTCTTTCTAGAGTCTCGACATCTTTTTTACATCGTGGTGACCAAAACTGGATGCAGTATTCCAGGTGTGGCCTTACCAAGGCATTGTAAAGTGGCATTAGTACTTCACGCAATCTTGATTCTATCCCTCTGTTAATGCAGCCTAGCACTGTGTTGGCTTTTTTGGCAGCTGCAGCACACTGCTGGCTCATATTTAAGTGATTATCTACTAGGACTCCGAGATCCCTCTCACAGTTGCTACTATTGAGCAAGGTACCACCTATACTATACCTATGCATTTGATTTTTCCTGCCTAAATGTAGAACCTTACTTTTTTCACCATTGAATTTCATTTTGTTAGATAGTGCCCAGTGTTCGAGTCTGTCCAGATCCTCCTGTATCTTAAGCCTATCTTCTGGAGTATTGGCTATTCCTGCCAGCTTGGTGTCGTCTGCAAATTTGATGAGTTCCCCATCTATCCCCTCATCCAAATCGTTGATGAAGATGTTGAAGAGCACTGGGCCCAGAACAGAGCCCTGGGGCACCCCACTACACACTTCCTTCCATGTAGATGCAGTTCCATTGAGGACCACACGCTGAGTACGGCCTGTCAGCCAGCTACGAATCCATCTGGTGGTGATGCTATCTAACCCACATTTTTCTATCTTATCAAGTAGTAGGTTGTGATCTACTTTATCAAATGCCTTACTGAAGTCCAAGTAAATTATATCTACAGCATTCCTCTGCTCCATTAGTTTTGTCACTTGGTCAAAGTGACAAAGTATTTTTATTATATGCCCTGTTCACCGCCCTGAGTCCTTCGGGAGAAGGGCGGTATAAAAATTTAATAAAAAAAAAAAGAATGCAATAAGATTTGTCTGGCACGATCTGTTTTTGACAAACCCATGTTGGCTTTTAGTGATGACTTTGTTCGCATCAAGTTGTTCACTGATTTGTTTCTCTGTTAATATTAATTTTCTTAATTTATAGAAGCATTCAGTCTGCCTAACACAAAAGGTTATCAATTAGAAGAAATCTGAAATGTGTTAATAGAATTGGTTTTGTTCTACTTTGTTCTCTGTTCTATCTTTCCTGTCTGATGTCATACAGACTGTTACCTTGTTTATGACCAACTTCAGCATTTTTTCTGAGCCAATCTAACTGGCTTTGTCATTTCTGTGCTGTTTGTGTCCTTATATAAATATTGGAATTATACAGTGCAGTTAACAGGCATTTCCCTGTTACAAATCAAGTTAAGTTTTAGTCAGCCAAAATTTCTGTCAGTAAGAACATAGAATAATAGGGTTGGAAGGAACCATGGAAGTCTTTTAATCAAACCCTCTGATCATGGCAGAATATCCTATTCCATTCCAGACTTTCTTTGTGCTTGATGGGATGGATGCACATGACCATAGAATAACAAAATAACAAAACAAAATAATAGGAACCCTGGAGGGTATGTAATCTCAAGAAAGACTAGTTTAAAAGAAACTGGTCGAGGAATATGCAAAATAAAAAAAATCAAACGCTAATACCATTCAGTCAAATTATTCATTACATCCAGAGGTCCAAACAGATTAGATTTTTTTCTGTTTCCTGCAAGATTTCTCTTCATATTTTGCAGGAAATCTTTTCTTCTGGACAGCCATCTAGGTAAAATCCAAAATAGATGATGCCACCAGAAAGTTTAATTCAAAGGGGTGGAGGGTGGGAAGATGTTTGTACTCAGGGATTACCCAAATGATCCTCCAGATTTACTTTCCCAGAGGTAGATGGGATTCTGACACATTCTGACCTAACAGGAATCTCTAGAAGGTTGAATTGCTGCAGGTGCCCACATTTTATTTCCCTGCCTAGTTCTCCCATGATACGAGTGTGTATATGATTCTATGGGCTTAATGGGGAAAGGCTGGCATGTGCTTCCTCTCTCCCTTCAGCTCTCAGAAATGGCATATTCTACTCATATGCCCAAGGGACGCGGTGGCTCAGTGGGTTAGGGCGCTGAGCTTGTCGATCAGAAGGTTGGCAGTTTGGAGGGTCAAATCCCGAGTGCCGCGTCACAGAGTGAGCGCCTGTTACTCGTCCCAGCTTCTGCCAACCTAGCAGTTCGAAAGCATGTAAAAATGCAAGTAGAAAAATAGGGCCCACTACAGTGGGAAGGTAACAGCGTTCCGTGTGCCTTTGGCGTCTAGTCATGCCGGCGACATGACCACGGAGACGTCCTCGGACAAGCGCTGGCTCTTCGGCTTTGAAACGGAGAAGAGCACTGGCCCCTAGAGTTGGAAACGACTAGCACGCATGTGCGGGCAAACCTTTACCTTTACGCATATGCCCACGTCTCAGTTTTTTCTTTGCATCTTCCAATCCTTCTCTTCCCTATTTCCTTCCAACTACCTTTTTATTTTTATTTTTTTTATTGAAAAGTTTTATAAAAGTTACAATATTATCCCATCCCCAACCCACCCCTAAACCCCCCTCCCCCACTTCCCAAAGCTGATTACAGGGTTTCAAATATATAATCTAACTAACATTAACCAACTATATAAATAACCAAATACATAATGCACTTTAACCCGCCTATAACATAATTACAAACAATCTAAAAGTATCCAACTTATACTAATACAATAATGATACCTTATATATATTATTATTATAACTAATAATAAAAAAAGAAAAAAGAAAAAAATTAAATTATAACAATCTAAAATTTACTCATAAGCTAAATGGAACTTTTTAGTCCCATATTTTTTCTGAATATAATCTATCCATCTTCTCCAAACCGAAATGTATCTTTCTTGTGAATGATCCTTCAAATAAGCAGAAATCTTAGACATTTCTGCTAAATTTGACACTTTTAAGCGTCCATTCCTCTATAGTTCCTTCCAACTACCTTGATCAGGGTTCCAGCACAGCATGTCGCACTGCCTTCTATCCTCAAGCCTTCTATCTTCAAGCTCCAATACCTCCACTTCCTTCCCCTCCTCCTCTCCCTCCCTCTGCCACGGCTGATAATATCCCATTCCACCAGTCTGTTTTTTCCTAACCTTTCCAGCACTCTGTCTCTGTCCTCCAGCACTTGCCCATGTCTCCTTAACAGCTGCTAACCCTGACCTTTGCCTGCTCTGACTTTTCCCCTTAAAACACTTGTGCCTGGAGCATTGCCTTTTCTTCCTAATCCAGGACAAAGCAGCCCCATTTTGCCTATATCTGGACTAAATGAATGTGTTTGGTCTGGAAACAAGGTCCTTGACAAGCCAAAAGTTCCATGTTCTGTGCATTCCTGTCGTATACTTGATAAGCCATTTGTATGGAACTCTTTTTGTTCCATTAAGTTCAATAAAATTATATATTTTTTTCTTTTAAGCCTCATCTCCAAAAATATTTTGTTGGATGTGTCCCTCCTTGGAATATTCAGAGAGACAACCACTTACTTCAGAGAGCAGTTGGACAACTACTTCAGAGAACAGTAGCAGCCCAAGTATCACCCCTTCCTACACTGATCTTCAATCAATAAATACGGAGGATTTGACTAGTGGAAGAGCATCCGCTGCAGACTCAACTGGTAAGCGACATATTTATTTACTTACTTACTTACCGGTACTTACTTACTTATTTACTTATTTCATGTATTTGTAGGTTTTATCATTCCAGACAACTCTAGTCATAACTGGCCAAATTGTGTTGAATAAACTTATATAATTCAGGATATTTGTTTCCAGTGAATCCCCATCATAGGGAAATATTCACACTTCAGGCAGCGTCAAGTAAGCCAGCTTGTCTTACGCCTACATTCTGGATGCTGTTATTCCAGTTATCAAAGTCCAGCAATGAGGTGGCAGATGTTGAACGTGTGTGTTGAACTGAAGAAGCTTCTTCAATAGAGAAACAAAATGTTTTCAGCGAAAAGAACCTGAAATCCAGTTGTCTTTTGGCAAAGCACCTTTTGGATCTCCAGCTCTTCCAGTTAAACCAGGATTTATTTTATTTATTTTTATTTTTATTACATTTATATCCCGCCCTTCTCCGGAGACTCAGGGCGGCTTACAAGCTTAGCAGTAGCCTTCATTCTATGTATATGCCTGCTTATTAGGGCTTTCACACACACCCCAAGTGGCATTATTACAAAGTCAGCTTAATTGCCCCCAACAATCTGGGTCCTCATTTTACCTACCTCGGAAGGATGGAAGGCTGAGTCAACCTTGAGCCTGGTGGGATGCGAACCTGCACTAATTGCAGGCAGCTGGTGTTACTTAAGGAGGCATTATCCCACTGCTCCACCAAGGCTCATTTTCCCCCCATTAATAGGTGGTATAGGGACCGTATCATGAAACATGAAGTTAATTCTTTTCCCCTCCCATTGTCTCAGTTAATTTAGTTTTCCATTTCTATATATCCATTGACATTTTTTTTTAAAAAAAAACAACAACCAAAATACATATTGGTGTTAAACTACAGATAACAGATTTATCCAGGCCCTAAGATTAATGTTGGAATAAAAGAGGAAATGAAGAGCAAACATTATTGACTGGAAACACTGTAGTTGGATATTTCAAATAAGTAATAGTAATGGGATCCTGTACTCTGCAGCACCCACCTGCCTACATTCACATCCGCTGCTGCTCCTGCCTGCACTTGTACCCTCCCATGTATCCACCCCACCCATCTATAGTAGTCCGCACTTAGTGATGCAATGGGGACTGTTGGGATTGCCATCGCTAAGCAGCACAGTCATGTGAAATTGCACTTTACAAACACATTGCTTAGTGATGGAAACTCTAGTCTCAATCACTATTGTAACCCCAGGACTACTTGTAATGTTGGATACCTGGTATGTTATCGAAGTAGGAAAGATGCTCACCTTAAGGCATACATAAAATGACTGTCAGTATTTTGTTGAAATCAAACTCTTGATTCCTATGCATTTTTTTTGGGGGGGGGCGGTTTGGAGATCATTCCATTGCTTTGTGGTTAATTCATATACAGTTAGTATGATATATTTTACAACATAAGGATAGTCATTCATTGTCTTCAAGTTGCTGACTATAAAAGAAGCTTCTTTTAGGTTTTACAAAAATGTTTTATAGGTACAGAGTTTGAAAATAAGATCATTAGCTACGTGTACAAATACATTATGTAGCTATTTCCTCTTTCCCTCTTAACTAGTTTTCTTTGGATAGAAGAAGATGAAAGTACAATGGAAAAATAAAGGGGAAGGTTTCTTTTTTTTTTTCTTAAAACAAACCAACCTGTAAAATTCTAAGAATAAAAGGGTAATTGGACAATGATTCTCATCTAGAAACATGCTGAAACTATGCCTGAGAGCAAACTATCCCTGGATAAAGACCAACTGCATCTGCAAAGTACAACTATATACCAAATAATATTTATGGTGCATAATCACAGCATGCTAAAACTTTATTATGAATTTAATATGTGATTGATGAAATTTCTGTAGTGACGAGATCAGAATTACCAGTAACAGTAAGTGTTATTATAAATCACTTCAATTTGATTATTGGAGCAATTTACCCATATAAAGGTGTAATTTTCCATCATCAAAACAAAGCAAAGATCCTGCTCTGTCCCAAGAACTTGAAGGAAAATGGGGTGGGGTGGGGAATATGCTTACTGAAATAAGAAAACCCACTTAAGGTTGTTGCACAAAACTGTGGGAAAGAATCATGAGATCATATTGGTGAGAAGCAGAATCATGTGGTTTAGCACTGATGGGAGGTTTATAGAACCAATTTTAGAAGCAGCTATTTTAAATGATAGAGGGCTAATTAAAAGCAGATTTTGTATAAAAAGAGTAGAGTCATAGAAGAAGGGTTGGGCTCAAAAGTTGGCTTACTTGTTCTAACAGAATTTGTTGCCATTCCCCCACCCTTCCTTAAAAAAAGAAAATGTTGGTATATTCCACAATCTGAATATAAATTCGCTTATATATCATGTATACACAGAAGTCTTAAGGTTGTCAATTTAACATTTTAATATTAGCCAGTTTTACACATCCAGGGATACAGAAAACAAAACAACAGAGTTGAAAGGAAACTTGGAGGTGTTCTAGATCAACCTACTGCTCAGAAGATTCTATACCATTCTGGACAAATGGCTGTCTAATCTCTTCTTAAAAACCTCCAGTGATGGAGCATCCACAATTTCTGGGAGCAAGTTCCACTGATTAAATTGTTCTCATTGACAAGAAATTTTTCATTAATTCTAGGTTGGATCTCTCTTTCATAAGCTTCCATCTGTTACTTCTTGTCCTACCCTTGAGTGCTTTGGAGATTAGGTTCATTCCCTCCTCCCTGTGACAGCCCTTCAAATTTTGGAAGACTGCTATCATGTCACCCCTAATCCTTCTCTTTGTTAGACTAGACATATCCAGTTCCCACAACCATTCATCATATGCTTTAGCCTCCAGCCCCAATCATTTTTGTTCATGTTCTCTGTACTCTTTCTTGAGTCTCAACATCTTTTTTGTATCATGGTGACCTAAATTGGATGCAGTTTTGGTGAGTTTTTGAAATTTTGGAGAGTGAGCAAGCTGTAAACTATGAAGCAATCATTGTTTAGAATGCTGAAATGTCCGAAAAGACCTTTTAAAAGTGTTTATAATCACAATTTGTTTCATTTTATCACAAAATTTAATCCCCCACTTATGATTTTGGATGTGTGACATTATTGGATAGATCCTTTTTATGTGTGCTTATAATTTATGTAGTGATCTAGATGCAGTATATTATATTTTATTTATTTATATGGCTGCCCAACTCACACTAAGGTGACTGGACCGTTTACAACATTAGAAATCCACAACATAAAAACCATATACTTTCCCTCCCCCAATCGCAGCAGCAACACAATGAGACCAACCACTTGATCGGCTAGATACCAATCACTTAATATTCAACCTGCATTTTTCATGGTAGGTGCTGAAAAATATTTGGACATTTCTTCCAACAGAAATGAAAATAATTGATTATATAATCCAGAGTTTGGGTGGGACAAATGGGAATCAAATATTTGCTTCCCAAATGAGGAAGTGTCCACACTATTGTGAAAAGTACTCTAGTCCTTCCAGGATCAGAAATTGCAGGCTTGTTAATTTATTTACTGCTACTCTACTAATTAGAAAAGAGTAATTAAGAAATTGTAATAAGGGTAATTGTGTGATCAGTTGAGGGCAGTAGTAATTCTTCAGGATGAGTTACTTTTTTCAGCAGTCTTTGGATTGGCCAATGCACAATTTCCTTTCATGAGATTGTCAGCAGGATGGTGATTCATAATTAGATCCGCAATGCCAGTTTATGTTCCCTCTGGAAAATTCCATAAGACTTGGAATTTTCTGGAAAGCTCATGATACATGAGCAAAAATAATCAGGACATTTTGTTCTTACACTTTCTGTAATTTTGCTTTACCTGACTTGTTTTGCTCAGTGTAAATATAGAGACAAGGTGCTTGATCTGAAGTGCAAAACACCAATCAATAGAATAAACATGACCAGATAGCTAGAATATCTGAAGCTCCTAGCAATTAGCAAAAGCAACAGCTTGGAATGGGGATTAATTTTCATCAAGGTTAAAATAGACAAAAGAAACCTAGAATAGAACTTTAAAAATGTTATATAATCAGGGCTTTTCAACCTTTTCACCCATTGTACCACTTTTAGGATATGGCAACATCCGAGTACCACCAGTCGCCTAGCAAGGTGTCAAAAACTTGATGCCAAAAAAAAGGAAAAAAGTGATGAAGTACAGGTAGTCCTCGACTTACAACAGTTCACTTAGTGACTGTTGGAAGTTACAATGGCACTGAAAAAAGTGTCCCCCAAGCCACAGCCAAGCAAGACACCTGCCTGCCTGCCCAGTTTTCATTGTTGTGAGCATTTCTGTTGAGGACTGGCAGCGGAGATGGGGTTGGAGGTGTTTGGTTTTTATTCCCCCTGTCTGCTGGGTGGTTGCAGTAGGTTTTGGTCACTTCACATGACCCTGGGACACTGTGACAATCATAAATATGAATCAGTTGCCAAGCATCTGAATGTAAGTCACAAGATGCTGCAACATTTCAGCTGATTGGCGCTGCTTCTGGGCTCGGCAGACGTGCCGGGATTAGCGCCGAGCTCCAGCTGGAGCCTGGTGCTGATCCTGGCTCTTCCATTGAGCCCTGACAGCCCCGAAGAAGCATTGATCCTGGTGCTTCTGCTCAGCCCTGCAGCTCCAGCCATCTCTCGCTCAGGCTTGTGAGGTGCTGCCACCAGTTCAACTCATTCCCCTCCCCCGCTACCACTTTTCTAGGATGGCCACGTACCACCTGCCAGGTGCCAATGTACCACAGGTGGTACGTGTACCACTGGTTGGAAAGCCCTGATATAATAATAGTCTTTCTGGCCAAGCATCAAAGAAGGAGGATAAAAAGAACATGATATAATTCAGAAAAAAATGTGGAGACTATCAATCAGAATGAAGGCGGAACTGGGAACCTGTAGCTTTTCTCGGAAAATATATAAAACACTTTTCATTCATCTCAATTCACTAAATGGCTCAAGCTTTCCTTTAAGTGAGAGACTGAGCTGTATTTGAATGCTTGTTAGATTATGCCTAGCAAATGTATTTAACTCTGTATTTACCTTACTGGCTCAGATATGTAACTACCACTTAGTAGTGTAGAATAATATTGTTCTAGATCCAAGGCAGCTCTTCACTTAAACTTCAGGTACTTTCCCACTTGACTAGATATACATAATACAGTACAAACATACACACAATTGGATGAAATTTGTGGAAGTATCTTATTCTAAGCAGTGTAGTTTGTCACTTGCATGTTTGCATTTGTTTCTCAAGACTGTATTGTGTGTTCCTTCCATTGTTGCATTGACAGAAAAATATGTTACATAAATTGTGCTGCTCCCACAGCTCAGTTTTATTATGTCTTTACCATAAAGACAGGAATTGGTGCTGTCCTTATTTCATGTAGGAGTGTTTTTGGTGCACTAACTGGTATTTTTCCCTTTCTCCTTACTGACAATAAAAAAACCTCCAATTTGCTCTCCTTAAGTTGTAGTGGGAGGGCTCTCTAGATTCTCATTCCAACTTTATCCCATAGTCTTCTTATGCATCATAATGTTTGTTTTGATATAGGAATGTTGAACCTTTGTCAAAACACTAAAAAAATAAAATAACTGTTAATCAGGACAAAGCTTGCAAAAACAGATGTGATCTTGCTAAAGACTAGTACATATTGAAGAATAAAGCACTGAACAAACTTAGGAGAAATGACATAACTCAACAACTTGGAAGCTTCCAAAGCAAATAGTTGTCCTTGTTCTTTTGTGACTTTATTATGTCAAAGTGTCACCCTAAATGAGAGAACAGAAGCACAATCTGAGTCCAATGGTCAGATTTGAATCAAGATTCTTTGGTAACATTGTTATCCTCTTCCCTGTTTTGTGTCTCTTTTTGTCATCATTTGGGAAAAATAACCAAGAAGCAAAAGCAGTGTTATGGCTGACTTTGGATGGAACTAAACTAGACTATTGTTGTGATTCAGGGTCAGCCTGTGGGTTCGGCAGTTGGGTCGGACGCCTCAGAGGAGGAGGAGGGGGGTGTTGAAGACCTTGCTGAGGGGGTTGAAGATCTTGCTGATGAGAGCCCTCAGCCAGGCCCCTCCCACTTGGTCACCACGGAGACCCAGCTGTGTGAGCCTGACAGCGTGGATGAAGATGACCCACAGCTGGCCCTGTTCAAGGACGCCCGACGCAGGAGGCAGTCAATTAGGAGTAAACAGAGGAAGGCAATGGGGCTTCTTGGAAGGAGGCAGAGAGAAGCCACGCCCTGAACTCTATATAAGGGGAATGTGTTGGAGGGCTGGTTTGCTGAAGGCAACCGCTCGGATAGTTCATGTTTCTTAAAGCTCCAGTTTCTTGGTTTGTCTTGTTCTGTTTGTTTTTGTAGTAATAAATTTGGCAGGCGTAATTCCAGCCTCTTGCCTTCTTGTAAAAGGGGTTGTCCCTGCCTTTTCTGCAGGGCCGGTAGCAGGCTGGTACAGAACAACTATTGTTAGGACTCTTAAATCGCTACCAACTCCCTTGGTACTGTAATATCTCACAAACGCTAGAGACATGCTATATATTAAGTTGAAACACAGTTGTGCAGTAAATAATATATGACAGAATCTTCAGACATTAGGACTGTTAAATAAAATATTTAGGAGGGACTTTATAGGAGGAAAGATTTGGGCTGAACCTTAGGAGATACAGTAAGAGGAATTTGATGTAACAGTCCTATCAGGTAGGATATTTTAAATTTTCTTATGCACATTTTATAGAAAGGCAAAGACAACCCTATAGAACAGAGTTTGTACTTCTCTTATTTTGCTTCTGTATATCCAAATAAAAGCAGATTGGAAATAAAAAAGCATATTTAACTCAGGAGCAGGATGCTTATTCTAGTGTGACATAAGGTAAAATCCCCTATTTCAACTATCTACGCAAATTTTACTTGGCATTTGGTAAGGGTGGATTGCTGGAAGACAAGGTTTGTATGGGACGAAGAAATTAAATTTTATTTTAACAGTAAAGCATGTAAAGAAGACCATCTCAGCAATGGACTGGGAATAAGTAGAGGCAATGTTATGAGGACATGTCTTTTAAAACCAATTACTATTTTTGTACTATAGTAAGTTGACTTGAGAATCAGCCTTATGTCTCTGACTCACACATGCATACATTGTTTATCTGTGATCTTTTTCTGTTTATAATATGGAATAACCAGTTTTCATATCTGAACTGTTCTTTTAAGGAATGAGGAAATGTAGTATTCTTTCTCTTTGTTTGAGAATTCAAAAGTTTCGGTTATCATTTCATTTCAAGAGCAGTTATTTCTGAGAGGAATGGAGGTAGTAGAACTGGGGGGAAAAGATATATATTTATTAAATATTTATATTTATTAAATTTTTATACCGCCCTTCTCCTGAAGGACTCAGGGCGGTGTACAGGGCAATAAATATTAAAAGACAAAGTACAAAAGTTAAAAAACAATTAAATATTATGCCCGATATATACAATAATTAAAAACCGTGTTAAAAGCACAACCCCCAAACCCATCAAACCAGGCCGGATTGCTCAAATAAGTAAGTTTTTAGATCCCGCCGGAAGGAGCGAAGGTCGGGGGCCATCCGGAGCTCAACTGGCAAGCAGTTCCACAGGTCTGGCGCGCCCACAGAGAACGCCCTCCCCCTGGGGGCCACCAGTCGACATTCTTTGATCGGAGGCACCCTGAGGAGGCCCTCTCTGTGGGAGCACACTGGACGGAGGGAAGTTGACGCCGGCCGCAGGTGTTGCCGTAGGTAATCCGGACCCATGCCATGTAGGGCTTTGTAAGTCATTACCAACACCTTGAATCTCACCCGGAGGGCAACCGGCAGCCAATGCAACTGGCGGAACAAAGGTGTAACATGGGAGTATCGGGAGACTCCCAACACAACTCGCGCGGCTGCATTCTGCACCAGTTGGAGCCTCCGAGTGGTCTTCAAGGGCAGCCCCATGTAGAGAGCATTACAGTAGTCCAAACGAGAGGTCACGAGCGCATGAGTGACTGTACACCTGCCCTTCGTAATTGAAGCACACTCAGCTTTAATAGAGTGATTGTATCTATTATGTCTAGCAATATGAGAGAAAAAAAGCTACTAGATGTTTATGCTACCATTGTAAAGCTTAATATAGGATGTTGGACTCAGAAGGTTCACATATGCTATACTCAAGAGACTGGACACACAAAAGTGGCTAATCACAGGCCACTGTCTGTGAGTTTTGGTATCATCCACTTGTTAATGTCAAAAACTTTCAAGTCTAATTAGTCTATTTCTCAAGATGCTGGAAAACTATGAAACACACAATAACTGAAAAAGAGCAGGAAAATCACTGAAATATACTCTGAATTTCCCTTCTCCCATTTCTTAAGGACTTTAAAAAAAATAATTCCCTCCATTAAAGTAGAACTATTATTCCCAAGTCTGCATTTCCTCTTTTTCTGTTTCTTTTGACCTCCAATTCCTAATACGTTTATTTTTCATATATAAAATATTTAGAGAGTTGAAGATAGCTATTCACCAAGTTACCAAGTCAGAACAACAAATAAATTGCAATATCTGAGTAGGGTCCAAAGTCTCAAGTCCATTCTACTTCTGCTTTGTAACTGTGATATCTTATATTTGCTCTGTGTTTCTGAAATGGTGATTTCAGAAGTCCCCTTAATTGTCATTCTTTGGTCTCTATAAAAGAAAAGCTATGATGTGCTTATTCTGTTATTCTTTATAGAATTCCCTACTTTTTTGCATTATCTTCTTTTAATTTAGAAAAATAAATAAATGACAAGAACGATAATATAGTGTGACCTATTAAGTGTGGAACTTTTAGAGAAATTATAGTAGTATGCAAGTGTAAGTATCTCCATACTGAAATCGGGAATGGTAATACTTGAAAAAGTTTTGATATTGCCCCCTGATGAAGAAATACTACAAAGAGCATAAAATAAAAATATATGTTAACTTATTTGATTTGGGCTTGAGAACAATTCAGAACCCTAAGAAGACATAACCTTGTTTCATCTTGACATTATGAGCTGTGATCTTTTTAATAATGTAGTTGACAAATTTATTAGTCTAATCTATATGACACATTTTAATTTGTCCTCAAATTGTTTTGTTTTTTGTTTAGATTTCCTTACAATTCCTTTTTATTTTTATTTTCATTAAACACCAATTAAAAGGAAAAAAAAGAATAAAGCACTGTATTTGGGACTGGCTGCTCTTGATGAAGTAACCAATTGATTGAAACTGGAGCTCCAGGCAGCAGTGCCCAGACACCTATTAGCTCATGTTTGAGGTCTGCTGATGGTTATCTTCGCTCAGACATGGAAATGGAAATTTAAAAAGCCACTGCTGTAATTTCCTGAACTGTCCTAAAGAGATTTTGAGAAAAAGATATAATTTAATAGGTGTGTTTGAGTGGGATAAACAGACAATTTAACTCTTTACTGCCATCGGAGTAGATGTAAAGCATTCAGAAGCCAAAATATTGACCAAACAGGGCAGACATAAAACTGAAATTAAAACATGTTTGCCTCCGATGTCATAACTCCTTTTGAATCCAATGGTTCATTTTGTTAATTAGTATGTTTAAATTACAATATCGGGCTGGGAGAAAAAAAAATTCCCACTGCTTGATAGATATTCAAGCATTATATTTCTGAGAATCTGCCCTGAGTTTGAACTATTTGGGGATTTAAACCATTATGGATATATAAATGTATTAAAGTAATTATGTAGTTGTTGTGAATCAGGGTATATACAGTTTGAGTAAAGTAAATAAATAAATATCGGATTAACTATTCATTATAGGGTGAATATAATAATTCATTATGAGGCTGATATAAGGCAATGCAGTCCTAGGCTTCATTAATAGAGGGATAGAATCAAGATCATGTGAACTTCTAGTACTGCTTTACAAAAGCCTTAGCAGGTCCACACTTGGAATACTGCATCCAGTTCTGGTCACCACAGTATAAAAAAGATATTGAGACTCTGAAAAGAGTGCAGAGAAGAGCAATAAGAATGGCTGGAGGCTAAAACATACAAAGAACGGTTACAAGAATTGGATATGTCATTTATAATGAAAAGAAGGACTAGGGGAGACATGATAGCAGTTCCAATATTTGAGGGGTTCCTACAAAGATGAGGGGTGTGTGTGAAACTATTTTCCAAAGCACCAAAAGGCAAGACAAGAAACGATGGAAACTAACCAAAGAGAGAAGCAACCTAGAATAAGGAGAAATTTCCTAATGGTGAGAGCAATCAACCAATGGAGCAACTTGCTTTCAGAAGTTGTGGGTGCTCCATCACTGGAAGCTTTCAAAAAGAGACTGAACAATCACTTATCTGTAATGGTATAGGGTCTCCTACTCAAGCAGGGGGTTGGACTAGAAGATCTCCAAGATCCCTTCTCACTCTCTTATTCTATGTTCTATGTTCTAACAGGAAATAACACAAATAAAAATAGAAGCTTCAGTTTTATTGTTTATTGGACAATAAAACAGATAAGAACTATAAATCAACAAAAGATTTGCAGAATTTATTTTATTTTAATGTGAAATTATGGGACATGAACTAAATCCATTTTTATTTGAGTGGATTCAGAACACTGTGGTGTAAATAAAGTATAACAATAAATAATAATTTTCACATAACTGTTATGTCACTTATATTTTTTTATCTAAGATTTTCTAGAATTTGGTGAAGATTAATTTTCACTGAAAACTAGACACAGTATAATGTGAAAGAAAATCTTCAGATTACAGATTTTATATGCAGATGTCAAAGAAATCCTGAAAGGTTTTTGCTCAGGTTTCCACAGTGGAACGTACTTTGACAGAGCTTGTATTGTTTCTGGGGGGAAAAAGAGGCAGGAAATTCCAAAGGTGGCAATTGATGTGTTTTGTTAATAACCATGCATTTACCGTATATACTTGAGTATAAGCCGACTCGAGTATAAGCCGAGACCCCCAATTTCACCCCCAAAAACTGGAAAAAGTTGTTGACTCGAGTATAAGCCGATCCGCCGTTCTGCAAGCCTCTGCCGCCAGCAGAGGCTCGATCCGACTGTTGTGACTCAGGGTCAGCCTGTGGGTCCGACAGCCGGCTCCGATGTATCGGAGGACTCAGATGTGGGGGAGGAGGGAAACGAACCGGCTGATGATGATTTGGAGACTTTGCAGAGTCCTCAGCCGGGAACCTCTGCTCAGCTGTGTGAGCCCGAGAGTGCGGAGGATGATGACCCACAGCTGGCCCTGTTCAAGGACGCCCGACGCAGGAGGCAGTCGAGCAGGGACAAACAAAGGAAGGCTATGGGACTCCTCGGGAGGAGGCACAGGGAGACCACGCCCTGAGCTCTCTATAAAAGGAGTGTTTGGGGAGGGGCTGGTTGCTGAAAGCAACTCTTTTGCTTGAAGATAAGCTCTTGTGTGTTTACTATTAAATCTTGGCAGAAGCCTTTTAGCCTTGGACGCTTTCCAGTCTCTTCTTTTGATTAGGGGTGCGAGAAGAGGGCTGGTTCAGAACAGTTTGCTTTCAGCCACCCACCCCTTAATACTACGATGGAGCAGCTTCTTGCCGAGAATGCCCAGCTCAACCAGCAACTCACCTTGCTGGCCACTCAGGTGGCACAACTGCAGGCTCAGGTACATGCTGCCCCCCCACCCAGGAGGAAATGTCAGATAGCTATGCCGGATAAATTTGCTGGTAAACCAGAACTGTTTCCTGCCTTCCTGGGACAATGCCAGCTTTATATCAGCGTGAGAGCAGCTGATTTCCCCACTGACCGAGATAAGGTGGGATTCGTGTTGAGCCTTCTGTCGGGAGATGCAGCTCGTTGGGGCACGCCTCTGTTGGCACAGCCTAGCCCTTTGTTGGATAACTTTGGGGGGTTTTGTGACCATATGCGCCTCATGTACGAGGACCCGATTAAGGCGCAGACCGCCACCCGACGCCTGAAAGCTTTGAGGCAGGGTCAGCGCCCTCTACAGGCCTATATCAGCGATTTCCGGCTGCTTAGCCAGGATTCCGCCTGGAATGAGGCTGCGCTCGTGGATGCCTTTCAGGATGGCTTGTCAGAGGAGATGTTGGATGAGCTGGCCCGCGTGGACATTCCCTCAGACCTGAATGGGCTGATCCATCTGATCCATGCGGATCGATGCCCGGCTGCAGCAGCGTAAGAGTCGCCGTGCCACCCCACAGACCCCTGCCGCCCCTGTTGTGCGTGAGCCCCCAGTCCAGAGGGAGGAGCCAATGGAGCTGGGTGCCGCCAGGTCCCGTCTATCGGTGACGGAAATGGACAGACGACGATCGGAGGGGTTGTGTTTTTACTGTGGGGACCCTGGACATTTGGCTGCTTCTTGCCCGAAGAAGCGTCAGCGGGCGTCAGTGACCAAGCCTGCCCCGAGAAAGTCCCCTGCTTTGCTATCGGGAAACGGCCCGAGCCCGATCTAGACGGTGTGAAAGATCGGGCGACCCACAACGATCACGCCGAGCGACGCCGTTCCGACGGTGCCTGTGAACCTCCACGGCATTTGATTCTGGAGGCACGACTGATCCTTCCTGGCAAGCCAGAGGGGATTCCGGTCCATGCCTTAATTGACTCTGGGGCTACCACTAACTTTATGGATTCGGCCTTTGTGGCCAAATGGGCTGTTCCCCAGTGTCCGGTGGATCCGCCCATGCTTGTGGAGACCATCGATGGTCGAGTGCTCCTGTCCGGGCCTATCACGGCCGCCACGCAACCCGTGTGTATGGCCATCAGTACCCATGTGGAGGCCATTCAGTTCTACGTCACTTCGGATCTGCACTTCCCCGTGGTCTTGGGACTGGCGTGGCTCCGGGCGCATGATCCACAGATCTATTGGTCTCAGAACTTGGTCACCTTCCCAAGTTTGCAGTGCGTGGACCACACCCGCCATATCTGTGCCGGCCAGGTGGAGGGTTCCCCAGGGGTTTCCTTGCCTCCCGAACTGTCCGACTTTGCTGACGTGTTCAGCGAGTCAGAGGCGGACCAATTACCCCCGCACAGGCCCTACGACTGCTCCATTGACCTAGTCCCTGATGCGCCTCTCCCAGTGGGGCGTTTGTACTCCATGTCGGAGCCCGAGTTGGCTGCATTGCGGGACTTCCTGACAAAGAACTTGGCTCGTGGTTTCATCCGGCCCTCGTCCTCGCCAGTGTCTGCGCCCGTGCTCTTCGTCAAAAAGAAGTCGGGCGAGTTACGGCTTTGCTGTGACTACCGGAAACTCAACGCTATCACGGTGCGTAACCGCTACCCGCTGCCCCTCATCCCCGAGCTCTTGGACCGACTCCGGGAGGCTAAGATCTTCACGAAACTGGACCTGCGTGGAGCTTACAACCTCGTCAGGGTTCGGCCGGGTGATGAGTGGAAGACGGCGTTTGGTACTCGCTATGGACATTTCGAGTACACGGTGATGCCGTTTGGCCTGACCAACGCCCCCGCTGTGTTTCAGCATTTTATGAATGACATCTTTCGGGATCTGTTGGACCAGTTTGTTGTGATTTACCTGGACGACATCCTGATTTACTCCCCGTCGCGTGAAGCGCATCATCAGCATCTCCGTCAGGTCCTGCAGCGCCTCCGGAAACATCGGCTGTTTGCCAAGTTGGAGAAGTGCCAGTTCTACCAGGTGACCATTGATTTCTTGGGTCACCGCATTTCTCCTGAGGGCATCGCCATGGAACCGAGTAAAGTTGAGTCGTTGCAGAGTTGGCAACCCCCGCGTCGCGTGAAGGATATTCAGCGACTTCTTGGATTTGCCAACTACTATCGGACATTCATCCCTGGCTTTGCTGCCTTGACAGCCCCCCTCACCCGGCTCCTGCAGAAGAAGACTCGGTTCCAGTGGAACGCCCCCGAACAACAGGCGTTCCAAGCTTTGAAGGACGCCTTCATGAAGGAGCCCATCTTGAAGCATCCTGACCCGCAACGGCCGTTTGTCGTGGAGGCGGACGCCTCCGACATTGCCATTGGGGCCGTGTTGCTCCAGGCAGCGACGCCCAACGGTACCCTTTTCCCTTGCGCGTATCACTCTCGGAAATTGAATCCCTCGGAGCGCAACTATACCATCTGGGAGAAGGAGCTGCTGGCCATCAAGGCGGCGTTCGAGGCTTGGAGGCATCATCTGGAGGGGGCGCGGCATCAAATCGAGGTCCGGACGGACCACAAGAATCTGGAAAGCCTGCAGACCGCTCGGAATTTGAACCAACGCCAGATCCGGTGGTCCCTCTTCTTTGCGAGGTTTGACTTCCGGGTGCGGTACATACCAAGCGGGCACAACCAGAGAGCGGATGCTCTGTCCAGGAAGCCCGAGTACACCCGAGTGGAAGACAAGCTTCCACCCAGGACCGTGATCCCCGTCGAGTCTTTTGCTGCGGTGCGGGAGCCGGTGGATATACGGGCTCGGATCCGGGAGGCGCAGCAGCAGGAGGCGTGGGTGGCTCAGCGGAAGGAAGAGGTGGGGCCAGATTCGCCTTGGTCGGTCACGGATGGACTCCTGTATTATCGTGACCGGCTCTATGTTCCAGGAGGGCCACTCAGGGGACTCGTCCTCAGCCAATGTCATGATAACCCGGCTGCGGGGCATTTTGGCCTGTTCAAGACTCTGAACCTGGTCTCCCGTACGTTCTGGTGGCCCCGAGTCCGACACGATGTCCAGTCTTATGTCACCTCCTGCGTCCCATGCAGGCAGGCCAAGTCAGCGACAGGGGCCCCGCCTGGTTTACTGCAGCCTTTGCCAACGCCCAAGAGACCCTGGGGGGCTGTGTCCATGGACTTTCTGACGGATCTACCCCCATCCTCCGGCTTCACGACAGTGTTTGTGGTGGTGGACATGTTGACCAAGATGGCGCACTTCATCCCCTGTCGCGGCTTACCGTCAGCTCGCGCCACTAGTCGCATGTTCATCCAACAGGTGTTCCGGCTGCACGGCCTTCCCGATAGAGTCGTCTCCGATAGGGGGGCCCAGTTTACAGCCCGCTTCTGGCAGGAGTTGATGCGGGCGTTGGACATTAAGGTTTGCCTCTCGTCCGCGCATCATCCTCAGACCGACGGGGGTACCGAGAAGGTCATCGGCATCTTAGAGCAGTATCTGCGCTGCTACGTTAACCTGCAGCAGGACAATTGGGTGGACTATTTGGCCATAGCCGAGTTTGCCTTTAACAACTCGCAGCACACCTCCACGCAGATGACACCGTTCTTGGCCAATGTGGGTTATCACCCCCGGTTTTTCCCCCTTTCTCCCGTGGACTCACCGGAGCCGGCAGCGAACGAATTCATGGCGGAGTTACAGGCGATCCATCGGTTGGTGCGACGGCAGCTGGAGAAGGCCAAGGCCGACTACAAGAGGTTCGCCGATCGGTCGAGAAGGGATACGCCTCCACTATCGGTGGGGGATCGGGTCTGGCTGTCCACCAGGAACCTACCATCCACTCGGCCGGCGAGGAAGCTGGACCACCGTTACCTTGGACCGTTCCCAGTCGAGGCCGTCATCAACCCGGTCGCCTATCGTTTAACTCTGCCACGTTCCCTGCGCGTGCACCCCGTCTTCCATCGGTCCTTGTTGGTCCCCGAACAACCGGCTTGTCCACTTCGCCAAGCGGAACCTCCCCCATCAGGACCTCGTGATGGCGACAGCACCCCCGAGTACGAGGTCGCCAGCATCAGGGATTCCCGCTGGCTGAAAGGTCGCTTCCAGTACCTGATCGAGTGGAAAGGGTACGGGCCGGAGGACTTCACATGGGAAGACGCGACCGCCGTTCATGCCCCTGCGTTGGTGACTGCGTTTCACGAACAGTTCCCATCCCGACCGCATCCGGATCGGCAGACCCGGGGGAAGGGCCCTGCGGTGCGGGATAGTGTTGTGACTCAGGGTCAGCCTGTGGGTCCGACAGCCGGCTCCGATGTATCGGAGGACTCAGATGTGGGGGAGGAGGGAAACGAACCGGCTGATGATGATTTGGAGACTTTGCAGAGTCCTCAGCCGGGAACCTCTGCTCAGCTGTGTGAGCCCGAGAGTGCGGAGGATGATGACCCACAGCTGGCCCTGTTCAAGGACGCCCGACGCAGGAGGCAGTCGAGCAGGGACAAACAAAGGAAGGCTATGGGACTCCTCGGGAGGAGGCACAGGGAGACCACGCCCTGAGCTCTCTATAAAAGGAGTGTTTGGGGAGGGGCTGGTTGCTGAAAGCAACTCTTTTGCTTGAAGATAAGCTCTTGTGTGTTTACTATTAAATCTTGGCAGAAGCCTTTTAGCCTTGGACGCTTTCCAGTCTCTTCTTTTGATTAGGGGTGCGAGAAGAGGGCTGGTTCAGAACACCGACATTTTGCAAGCCTGAATACACAGGAATACCCTGTGTGGCCGCGGCTCTCGGGGAAGCCCTGGCTGTCCGCTTCCTCGCTCCACGCTGCCATTCGGGGCCCGCGCGTTCCCCGGGCAAATCACGGCGCCCAGCAGGCGAGGAAACACGCCCGCTCCAGTCGCCCCCCCTTCCCTCAGGAGACGCGAAGCAAGTGACCGCCCGGAGCTTACCGAGGACTTGCTTCGGTGCTTCCAGGATCGCGCGCACCTCTCCCAAGCCGCCGCCGTCCGGAGACCTGCCGACGTTTGGGGAGGTTTGGCCGCCTCCCCAAACCTCCCCAAACGTCGCCGGGTCTCCGTTCCTCCGCGCCCTGCCTGCCTGCTTCTTTCCGCTGCGGAAAGAAGCAGGCAGGCAGGGCGCGGAGGAACGGAGACCCAGCGACGTTTGGGGAGGTTTGGGGAGGCGCCCAAACCTCCCCAAACGTCGGCAGGTCTCCGTTCCTCCGCGCCCTGCCTGCCTGCTTCTTTCCGCAGCGGAAAGAAGCATGCAGGCAGGGCGCGGAGGAACGGAGACCCGGCGACGTTTGGGGAGGCGCCCAAACCTCCCCAAACGTCGGCAGGTCTCCGGACGGCGGTGGCTTGGGAGAGGTGCGCGCGATCCCGGAAGCACCAAAGCCTCGGCCGCGCACAAGTCCTCGGTAAGTTTTTTTGTTGACTGGAGTATAAGCCGAAGTGGAATTTTTCAGCCCAAAAAGTGGGCTGAAAAATTCGGCTTATACTCAAGTATATACGGTAATTATGTCTCTCAAGTATAGATCTTCAGAGTTCTGACTGGACAAAAAAATAGATATTATGTGCTTAACAAATTTCTCTGTATTAAACTGAGTTGGGAAGAAGTAGGATGCTTGCCAGTCCTAAAACATTATAGCACATAGCTAAACCATACTGAATAAAAGAATCTTGGCTCTGCAGATTAGGCAGTTAGTATTCTCCAAAGTGCTTTTCTGTGCCTCTTTTGTGACATGATGTTCTCTTACTGGACAGCATTAGAATTTGGTTGGGAAACTTTGAATAAAAGAATTGGAGCAGTTTGGGTGCTTTGCTCTCAGGAACTCGTTTCTTCTCTTGCTTCTGGGCTGATTTTTTTGTAGAGGCTCAACTGCCTCCAGCAATGTAATATCAGTGTGAACCAAGGGGTATCCTTGGAGATTAGCAAGATTTTCTTAAGTCTTTTCAGTTCTTAACCTCTTTCAAGACTGAAGCTAACAGGCATTTTATTCCATAGCAACTTTGCTTAGTCTTTCCCCCTGCCTTTTTCCTCCCTCTTTGTAAAATATATAAAAAACATTTTTGGTGTGTTTTATATGCAGACAGTGTAAAAGGAATGCTTTAAATGCCATAATCTCTCTTGATGTTTTGCATTAATTCTTAGCCGTTAGATGAAACAAGAAAATGCTCAAATATCTGCCCATTCTTCATTCCTTTGTTTTCTCCTTTCTGGGAAAGCGACCCCTTGCCAGGCACGGACATATCATGATAATCCCTTTTTTTCTGTCATGTTTTCATGACATTGCTCTCAGGCAGCTTAAAATCATCCTCAACTATTCCATTTAAAGTGATTTTTTTTTCTTGTTCTGCCATGGATGTGATCCATCATACTTCATCAATAGTATGTTGCTAATTATGGTTAGAACTGGAATCTGCCCAGCATTCATGAACCACTTTACACTGCTGTGGGCATACTATCCCACCATTACTGATCATTGGAAACTGCCCTTCATGTCTATTTGGATTTGGGCTGCAGAATTGGACAACTGATTTCCACAAAGACATAGTTTGCCTAGTACTTTCATAGCACTTGTCCAGTTCTACATGTGCTTCTTGTAAATATAGGTTTAGTTCACATGGTGTAATAAGATGGAGGTTTGTTGTCACTGTGAGTTGGGGGTGGGAGCACGAAGGGAGGCTCAGCTAATCTCAATGTATACATGGTTGTACTTTGACAATAAAGGTTCATTGATTCAACACTCTTCTGAAGGAACAGTAGACTGCACTAGACTTAAGGTTTACTGGACTGTTGAAAGAGTCCTAGTCCTGAGCTGCACAGAAAGTTAATTTAAATATGACAGCCAAATTACATTATATAGGTATTTCAAGATACACCCATAATTATCCATGTACATATATACTGGACCAGTTGTAACTTTTAAGTGGTCTTCAATCTCCGCTGTCACAAACGTGAGGTGATCAAAGCATGAATAACTATGAATAGGGGGCTTCCTGATCGCAAAAAGGAGGAACAGAAGACAAAATTTTACAAAGGCCATCCTAGCTATGACTACTACTGCTTTTGTAGCAGAAGCTAAAAGTTTAAGACGGGTGTCAAACTGCCGGCCCGCGGGCCGGATGCGTCACGATGAAACCGCGCCCACCCCATTGCCGGCATTGGGGAAAAAGCTCCGATATGTTGCGCGATGTCACGTGATGTCGCAAATTTGACATGTCTGGTCTAAGAGGACCTCTCAAATTGTGTACCAGTTCTCACTATGAAAATGCCAGTCCATTCAAAACTGAACATGGTAAGCTCACATATCTGGGGGATTCTCAAAGCCCACAACCATTAAGGTTAAGCCAAATCCTATTTTAGAAAGCAAAAACATATTAGGTATTTTTGTTTTGGAAAATTAAAAAAACATAAGTAAGTCCAGACCAAGGTCCCATATCTATTTTATTTCCTTAGTAAGATTTATTATACTAAGATTTATTTACTAATTGCTTTCTCCCAATCCTTTGTGGATTTTTCCTTGACATAGTATAATATTAATCTTCAGTTTTCTAAATTTAGGTTCAGTTTGATCCTGAATGAAACTAGTTCAAAATGAAACCAACTGCTCTTTAATTGTTAAGTAGTCCTTATTCTTTGAGTGTGCACATGTCTAATATTAAAAACTAAGAGTTCTCTTACATAATTTTGTGTTTGATGATATAAAACTTATTGGAATCAGAAACTGATGAATCTGATGACAGTGTTGGAATTTGTTCTTTTTAGTAAAATTTTCCTTTCTTATTGTTTGACTTTTATTTAGATTATTGCTTTCTTGTTTTTAAAAGAAGCACTTTTTTTTTACTAGAAGCATTAGTTAGCCTGATAAGGGTTTCGGTGCAACTTCTTACTCAAAGAAATGGCATTGTAAAGCATTGTGTTTCCTGATCAAATAAAACTGCAGGTAAAGACTGCAGCAAAATTTGAAAGATTACCTTTTTGCTACCACTAACTGATTCTGCCTTTTAACTGACAAATGACCTCTCTGGCATGGTTATGAATTTTAAAGAACATCAAGCAAAACCGTTGTTTTGAAATTAGTTTCCATTGTGCTTTTCAGAAAAGCAGTGGAGCAGCCCTTCTGCTTCATAGACCCAGTTAATAAGGGTGACCGAGCACATCTTCATTAAACTGTTGGCGTTGCTGTGTTAAAGGATTTATTTGGTCCTAGCCTACTTTCAGATCACGACCTTAATGAATCAACAGTAATGACTGCACTCTGAAAATGTTTTGTTGAGTTGTCATGGATATGAAAGCAATTAGTAGTTCAGTACCTCATATTTTGAAATAAGGGAGGACCCCAGTGTTTTCTTTTTCTTAATAAGAGTGTCTAGCTGTCACAAAGTTTAAAATTCACTGGTCTGATTGATCAGCATGTTACTGCCTTCACCCAAATCAGGATAAGAATAATATTTTATTTTAGAATGTTCTATTCAGCTTATCAACTAAGCATTTTAAAAATGGCAATGTTTATGTAGCATACTATTTCAGGCCCCAAAAGATTTCCAGAAGGAAGATCCCATAGGAATATTGGGAAAGCTGAAGTTGATAACGTGCTAGGATTGATGATATGCACTAACAATAAAAAGGGATGTAAATATTTTCAAAATTAAAGGTGAAGAATATATTATTCATTGAAGATGGCAAAATACAAACAAGACACAAAAGACTCGTGCACTGACTAGGTAGGTAGCCAGTTTATATTTTGTTCTCAGGCTCTTCTCCAAATAGACAGTATGTGTTTTACCATGCAATTGTGAAGAGTGAAATTAAAGCTTGGGGTTCATAGGCAATGGTCAAATAATTCCTATTTACTTTTAATGAATTTAAATCAGGGCCAGATAAATTGCAAATTATAGTACTAAAGCAACTAGTAATGCTGTGCTGTACCTTTATGTCCAAGTAGTCCTCGACCTACAACAATTGAGCCCAAAATTTCTGTTGTTAAGTGAGACATTTGTTAAGTGACTTTTGCCCTACTTTACGACCTTTCTTGCCACAATTGTTAAGTGAATCACTGCAGTTGTTAAGTTAGTAACATGGTTGTTAAGTGAATCTGTCTTCCCCATTATTGATTTTGCTTGTCATAAGGTCACAAAAAGTGATTACATGACTTCAGAACACTGCAGCCATCATAAATATGAGTCAGTTGCCAAGCATCTGCATTTTGGTCATGTGACCATGGGGATGCTGCAATGGTCATACATCACTTTTTTCAGTGCCATTGTAACTTCAAACAGTCACTAAACTTGAGGACTACCTGTATTCCCTTTGAGGAGTTCTGATAAATTGATGAAGTAGAGGCACTTAAGGCATCTTCCAAAAGAGGAAAATGGAGGATCCCGGAAGCTACCCATCTAGCAATTTCTAAATATCTTGAATATAGTGCAGTAATCATAAGAAGCCAGTGTAGATATGGCAGTACCAAATTTTACAATTACTTTATTCTCTTTTAGCCGTAGTAGATTGTGAAATTGATGTAATTACATTTTTATGCGTGTGCATAAATGTAATTTCATTTTGATTTCTGAAAAGCATTTGACAAAATGTCCCACATTATTCTGATTTGCAAACAGGCAAAGCATTGGGTGGATGGCATGGCTATTAAGTATAAAATCATTTTTCAGTAGTGCTCTTTAGTGACTTCTCATCAAAATGGAGAGAGATACTGAATGGGGTATTAGAAGGCACAGTCTTCTGTCTTGTAGAAATTTTTTTATTAATTATTTGGATGACAACTGCTTGTTAGACTGCAGGTGAGATAAATTTTATATCCCTGGAAGATAGAAATAAAATCTGAAATTAACTTGATAAATTAGCAAAATGAGTATTAAAAATGCAGTTTATTCTTCACTTAAAGAATATCTAGAATGGAGATATCTGGCTTGTATTTGGAATAATCTTAGAACCGATCTTGGAATAAAAGTTAATTGCAAGCTGACTATGAGTCACTAATGGGACATGGTTGGGGGGGGAAGGCAAATACATTTTATCCATATCCACAGAAGAATAATTTTGGCCAGTCTCCCTTCAGTATGTCCAATTCTTTTTACCACACCTCAGAAAGAATTCAGAGAAACTGGAACAGGTTCAAGGAAATGAAATAAAGATGATCAGAGGACAGGAAGCAAAGTCATATGATTGAAGGAAACAAGAATGTTTAGTTTTGAGAACAGAAGACTGAAAAGGGTTTATGATAATCACTTTATAAAGACTGGAACGGTTGAGGTTTGTTCTTGGTCATAAAAGATGAAGCTGAGAGAAAAGTGAAAATTTTGTCTCTTCTATCTAGAAGACAAAGGTTAAGAATTTTTAAGACTGTTCTTTGGAGGAAAACCCTTCATTTCAATCTTATGCTTTGTCTACTCCATTGTTTCAGAATATAAGACATAGAACTCAAGGTAGTCCTCAACTTACAATCACAAGTGAGCCCAAAATTTCCATTGCTAAATGAGACATTTGTTAAATGAATTTTGCCCCATTTTGCAACCTTTCTTGCCACAGTTAAATGAATTATTGCAGTTGTTAAGTTAGTAACACAGTTGTTAAGTGAATCTGTCTTCCCCATTGACTTTGCTGGTTAGAAGAATGGAAAAGGTGATCACGTGATACCAGGACACAGCAAGCATCATAAATATGAGTCAGTTACCAGCATCAGAATTTTGATCACGTGACCAAGGTGATGCCGCAATGATTGTAAGAATGGTAGTATGAAAAATTTAATTACAGTTACCAAGAAAGGTGGTGAGATCCTTTCATTAGATGCATTTAGGCAGATACGAGACAGCTATTTATCAGGAATGATTTAATTTGGATTCTTACACTGATTAGGGTTTGGACCTGATGGTCTAAATGGCCCTTTCTAACTCAATATTCTTACAAGGTTTTCATGAGAAGCAAAATGTATGATGCATTCCTATATAAATATTCTGAATTTATTTATTTAACCATTCCCATATATTTTATTGATTTGGATACATGAAATTAAGAAATGAGTTTGAAATAACTGAATCATCATCACAACAACAATAATATTCTTCAGAAAGTAGATAAGTTTATTTGATTGCCATTTTACTCATTTATATTAGATTAGGATTAATACATGATGTGGGCTGAAACACAATATCCATGCTACATACTTTCCATTAATGGCATCCTTGCCCTTAAATCAGAACTTAGTTTGTTAGTTCTGAATTATAATACTTTCTTTAGCCACAAGGTGGTGTTTCCTAATACCAAGTTCATTTTTTTTGAAAAAAGCCCATGTAATTAGCTTATACTAAATCTATGTATAGCCGTCTAATACTAAGTAGTGATTATAAACCATCAAGTCTGATGTGTTGAACATTTATTGCCTATTATTTGATCATATTCAGTATTGTTTACATTTCAGCAAATGGCGTTCCAGAGTTTTCAAATTCAGCTAAGTTTTTTATAGATTAAATGTGTGTGGAAAACAAGTCCAGGTAAAAGTTCACTTTAATAAACCAATAAGGGATTTCATTGTTTCTGATTAACAAAATAAAAAAAAATGTCATTATGGCAATGTTTGTAATTCACATAAGAACATCATTACACAAGGGACAAACATATGCATATTTGATTTGGTGTTCATTTGGGTAATGAAACCTTGCAACTGATGAAAATGATGTCACCTGCATAATATCCTGATAAGGTAAAGGTAAAGGTTCCCCCGCACATGCGTGCTAGTCGTTTCCAACTCTAGGAGCCGGTGCTCATCTCCGTTTCAAAGCCAAAGAGCCAGCGCTTGTCCGAGGACGTCTCCGTGGTCATGTGGCCGGCATGACTAGACGCCAAAGGCGCACAGAACGCTGTTACCTTCCCACCGTAGTGGTCCCTATTTCTCTACTTGCATTTTTACGTGCTTTCGAACTGCTAGGTTGGCAGAAGCTGGGACGAGTAACAGGCGCTCACTCTGTTACGCGGCACTTGGGATTCGACCCGCCAAACTGCCGACCATCTGATACAATGACATAAACCATTATGACTGTTGGTCTACTGTATGGTATCATCCAATACAGTACTTTGAAGTTTCAATGTGTTCTGTTATGTATATACTGTGTGCCTTTACTGAGGAAAAGGAAATGGAAAAGAACAAGATTTTGCAGGCCCACAATATTGTCCTTCATGAGTTATCATGACCTCTTCAGGAGATTCCAAGGAGCAATAAGAACTTCCATTTCTGGGTCAACAATTACAAATAACCTGGAGTATTTTGGATTTGTTGGATTTCTATTCCTATTTTTCTCATGCTAGGAATAATGGAAGTTTCCCCAATACATCTGGACGTCATCAGATGAGGGAAGACTACATTACAAGTTCATCCCTCTTCAGCAAAAGTTTAAACCTGAAAAGTCAACTTTCAGAGCATTAGCCAGTGCCTTGTATAAGAAGGCTTTTTTTCAGTCCCACAGATTGTATCTTTAGTCCCAATTTTAATGTAAGTTGACTTTTGAGCAGAGATGATTGACACTGGTGGTATTATTGTAAATTAAGTCGCTTTAAGGTATTCCTCCAGCTAATTAGTAGTTTATCAGCATGCTTTTAGAGGAAAATATTTTGTAGTTGAAATATCAGCCACTATTGACCTAGTCACTCATGGAATATAAAATTGTCAGATTGTCAAAAGAGGATTTATCACCAGTTTGTGTCATCCAAAACATGCTTGGGTTTAATAATAATGAAGATAAATAAAACTGGCTATTTAAGACTTTAGGTTTTGTTTTTTGTTTTAAAAAAAATCTGAATTAGTTCTTCATTAAAAAAAAAAAAACCAAGCAAGATTGTTCATCCCAGAAATGGGATGATCTCTATCTATAGTTCAGATATATTTCACAATAGGGTAACTGTGTCTTTAAACACTGAGCTTTGTTGCCCGCAAGCAATTATTAAAAAAACAAATGATGCGTTGATGGCCCTGTCCTTTGTGCCTCCCCCTTCAGGTATGACTTCCTTTCCTCCCCCACCACAGAAATCATTAGCCAGTTCCAAGTATTTGAAGGTATTAAACTGCCTCTTTTCTTTTGAGTCTCTCTCTCTTTTCCTTCCTCCCTGGGTGTGCCTTGTTTGATTTGCAAGTAACCTGCTAAGTTCTCTCCCTGCTTCCCCCCACCCTTCCCACTTATGCCCTGCCCACACCAAATGAGCTGGGCTGACTGAGGCAAGCAAACAGCCACAGCTCCTGCTCAAGCATGCATAATGCATACCGCCCCACACCACTCCCACAGTCCCAGTGATGCAAAGGGAAGCCTTGGCCCGGCAGGCATTCAAATATGCGCTTACTCAACTAGCAAACACACAGCACCTTCTCCTGAGTGCCACAAGGTATTTCTTTCATTTTAGCTTTGGGAAGGAGGCTAGCAAGTTCTAAATGGGTAGTAAGGCAAAAACAGAAGCAAATGTTGGATGGGGCAAGTGGGGGGTGGTGGAGATTGAGCTTGTGATATCTTTGAAACTCTGGTGCTGAAGGTTTAACTGCATGTGTAACCTGAGAGCACTAAGGTGGCGTAAGGAGCATGTGCTTGAACTGGTGATTTGAGCCTAGAGGGATGAGACTGGCTGCCCTCTGCTTGCATCTACACTTTGGCAAACCTGCTTCTTTTGGTCCTAACTTTTGTAAAAGTCGGCTCATACACCTAGCTGCACACAGAATGGGTTCAGCAGGGAAGAGTTCACTCCTTATTTTAAGAAGAAATGCTTATGCTTTTAGCAACTTGCTGAATGGCGAAAACGGATAAGCTTCTTGGAGATATGCCAGGGTTTCTGTTTGTTACGGTTTTCTTAAAATAAACAACAAAATGCTCCATAAAGCATGTCAGCATCTAAAAATAGTGACAGGTGTATTTCTTTACAGTATTTTGGTTTGTTTTACCAATTTATAAGAAAATTACAGTGAATTGCATTTTCATGAATTAAACATGCTTTTGTAAAATCCTCCACTGATTATTACCACCTTTTTTTAAAAAAAGAGTTTCATTCCACCTTCTGTTCCACTTTTTTGCAAATTAGACATTCAACACTAAAAGGTGCTGCTGGGATAAAGATAACAAGACATATGAATGACCTGCACTAAAATACATACCTATTATGGTAATATTAAATCTAATAATCTGTCAGAGAAAAGGGGGTTATCTGAAAAATAATCAGTTCTATAGTCTAAAAAATGCAGGCTTACATTCAACTAATTGATTGATATGGCATTGAGGAAAACAAATCTTGGTTTTAGTAATATTTGAAAAAAATAAATTTTTCCTGCTCTTACCTTAAAGCCAAGACTTTAATTTTATAAGTTGCTGAGTGAATAATTTTGATATAATTGTATGATATTCTAGGTAAAATTGCATTTATTTCTTTTCTTTTCTCTTTGGCTGGACAAGTGCCAAATAGTGTTTAATAATTGGTCTCTATCCAATAACCACCGCACCCAAGGAATCTTGAGGCTTATTTCAGTTGCCTTTTGAATAGGTCACAGTTTATTGCACAAGAGAACTCTGTGGCCACTTAAAGACACGTAAAAGTATTGGGCTAGTACAGAATGTGTCTACTGAAGTTGGACATAAAAAAGTTAATGCTACAATTAGTGGTCTTTATAACATACTTCTTCTGGGAAGTTCCTTCTCTGTCTTTTGGACTAGAAGTCTGCTTTTACATGGTGAATGCATTTGTGGAAAACTTGCAGTTCTATAAGCTTTATTTTAACCCCACTCCCCAAACCCAGAAATGATATACTGTATATCAAGCACCATCTATTTGCATTTGGTCTTATCACATATTGACGTGGAGGGATATCGGAGGAAAAGCAGTGATGATGGGAGTAATTTTTTCTCTCAGCTGTATGTGTGGTAGCCACAAGCACATTACTGTAGAAAGAGCCATCGGGAGTAGGTTTAATGAACCTTAGGGAAAGCAGAAATCGGGTACAAGCTTCACACATGAAAGACTTCTGGATTAGGGCTCAAGTGATGGGAAAGAGCTCTGAGTATGTACACAGAGAAGATACCATCTAGCACAGTATCTCAGTCTTGGAAGCTTTAAGGTGTGTGGATTTCATCCTCCAGAATTCCCCAGTCTGCATGCAGTTCTACACATACACACCCAAGATTCAAGTAAGGGTTGTTGGTGAGCATAACTGAAATCTCCTTTTCTTCTTTTTCTTTGTTCTCATCTGGGTTTGCTGTCTCTGCCATCTTTTTCTTCTTTTGTTTTGCACTGTTTTCTTGTATAAATGTATGTTTACAATGCAAGCTTAAGAGCATTAAGAGACATTAAGAATAAACATTAAGAGATATTAAGAAAAAAATTTCTGGAGATAAAATGGACAGATATTTCCATAATTTATGTCTATGGATATGCAGTGGAAGTGTCTTGCTTCTATTCTATCTCTTGTATAATCTTATCAGTAGAATGGACATAAAGGATTGAAGTTCCACACTTCATATGTTCCCCCTCTCTTCTTTTAGTTATTATGACAATTATAAATTGTCCTCATAAGTTTCTGGTACTTGAAACAGGAAGGAGAACTTCCCACTTGCAGGACAGTGTTTGCCTACCAGTTTTCTCTAACCTAATTATAAAGCTTGGGACAGCTTCATAATCTTATTGAATACATTGAATTTCCAGTGAACTACATACCCTCATCCAGGGCGTTTTTTGTGGGTGTGTCATAGAACACTCAGAACGGAGTTCCGGCACCTTTTTTGGATGGAACCTTGTAGGGTAGGCAAGGTGGGTTGTATGACATGTGTGAGTTCCGGCACCTTTTTCTTTTACAAAAAAAGCACTGCCCTTATCTAAGGTGAAGGATGGATGAAATGGGAAGCCACCATTTCAAAGTGTTCTGAGTATTCTGAATAGCTTCTCTCTTTAGATGTTGCCTGATATCATTACATGGAGAAAGAGGAGAGTACTGGACCTATCTCACTGATGTCAGCAGGCTTGAGGAAGGGTGAGGTGTTGTAAAGCAATGGGTTACATGTGCAAGTAGAACCAAGTTTATTAAAAGCATCTAAAGTCAGATGCTTAAGACCCCAAACAACAAATAATGTACATCATAGAAGTTACATGTATGATAGAAAGCATGTACTTTTGAGCATTGTTTCTTCTTGTTGGGGAAAAGGGAGAAGAACGAAAGAAATCAGAGCAAAAACAAAGACTTCTTACTAGTCTTTTGCACCTAGTGGTCAATTAGAAGCCCAGAGAACCAATGCTTCTGGAACTAGAACTGAATTTTCAACAGTTCGGTCCTCCAACCATATTCTGTGTGAAATGGTCTATTCTATTTAATAGAGTATTTGGCGGTCTCTTACCCAACTAGATAACATCATCAGTGCAAGTGAGTGGTTTGCTTCCTATTTGTATACAGTAGTCTGCAGTTTTGGCAAAAAATGTAGTTTTCTCCTTGATTAGGATATTGTTTTCTGCTTGATTGTTTGCTTGGTGTTAATCTCAATTTAACTTGGTGATAGCTGCGGGAGAGGATATGTTCTGTTTTTTTATTCTTTCTTAGCTTGTATGTCTCTCTTGAATGGTATGTAAAATTGGTTTATCTCTTATGTGTCTATTGGTGGCTGAATGCCAAGCTTCCAGGAGTTTCCTAGTGTTTTGGATTTAGATACAATACTTTCCAGTTGAAACAATAGTTGATTCTGCCAATGTATCTGCTTGGTGTTCATAGATACACTGTTAGTCTTCTGCCTGTCTGCCTACATACGGTAGTGGCAATCCTTACACAGTATATTGTAGATGGCTCCTGTTTCTTCTTGGACTACTAGGTCATTTGGTTTACTTAAAATGTTTAGGAGGGCTTTGTGTGGTACGGCAATGCTGTCTGGTTGTAATAGTCTGTTACTTGTTTTTGAGATGTTTGTGATGTATGGTAGTGTTGTGATGTAATGAAGTGAGTGGTCAGGCATTTTTTGATAAAGTTGTATGAGTATCCATTTTGTTGAAAGAGGTTGTGTTTCCTTTTTTTTGATGTTCTGGATCACTGCAATGTATTTGTACTCATCCTTTCCCCCCACACATTCAGAGTACATTTAAAACTCACTGTACTATCAGAATTAGAAGCCAGCCTCTTTTCTCACTGGGACAGTGATCTGGAAACCACAACAACAGTGTTCAGCCAAAATGCATGGAGTGCTAGTGTTTGTGAGTGAATTGTACTTACTCTGTGAAATTAAACATATCATGAAAACATTACTTTTAAAAATAGAGAAATAATGTAAAAAGGCTATTGCAGAGTAAATCATTGGTGAAAAACCAAAAGTTTTCAGTTCTGTATATGAGAAATGGATAAGTCCAATTAGTCACAGTTTGTTGAAAAATTGTGAGTGGTATAGATAGGAAAATAGGTTCCTTTAGTTAAAATTTATTAAATGTTGACTGGACTGTATAACTTAAAATATATAATAATTGCTTGTGACTTTATTTTTTTGTCTCTGTTTTTTTCCCCAATTTTTTTCTCCTTTAAGAAATGATAGGCCAGAATTGTAGAACTGATGCCAGGAAAGCAAAAGTGGTTAAATTAGCCAAGGTTAATCCAGGATGCTAAGAGGAACAAAAAGTGTTTTGTAGAAGTGTTCAAAATAAAAAGAAAATAAAAAGGGAAATATAACAGCTGTTTAATGAAAATAGATAAATAATATATTACAATGAAAAACACAAACAGCTCATATTTTCTTAGTCTTATCCAACAACAAAAATATATAAACCAGGAAAGTGAAGAGCCAGAAAAAGGGCAGGGTTGAAGCTTCAAACTGATAGAAATATGGCTGGGGAATATTTCTTCAGTTTAAATGAATTTAAATGTCAGATCAGATTAATTGCACCCTTATATATTATCCTTGTCAAATCCTGAAGAACTGAAGGGCAAGATGAGTGGAGTGTTTTCAAAAATAATGTATAGGAAAATTCATCAATCTATAGGCCATAACTAGAAATATGCAAGAGGATTTCATGAAGAGATTTATTGTCAAAATACACTGCAAAATACACTGCAATTATTCCCACTAGAAATCACAGGCCAAAAGTTTGACAAATTACATTTTGCAGGATCCAGTATGGGTTGGTCACTGACCCAGATTGGATCCTGCAACATTATCTTAGGACACGTATATTTGATTTCATTCATGAACTATATTTTGCTTTGTTCAGATAACCTTCTTAATAGATTATGGAAATATTCTAGATATTATTATATTGGCTTTAACAAATCATTTGATATAATACCTTCCTAATAAGCATGTCAGTTAAGTGTAGGCTAGATGAAATTGTAATAACTACACATAAACCTTTCTTAAAAATGGTATTTAGAGTGGCCCCTCAATGGTTCTTCATCTATTTGGGGGGGGAGGAATTTTTTTTTTAATCCCATTTATATCCCGCCCTTCTCCGAAGACTCAGGGCGGCTTACAATCTAAGCACAAATCAATGTGCTTAGCAATAGCCTTCATTCTTATGTATATGCCTGCTTATTATTGAAAGGATGCTGCAAGGATCAATCATGAATCCTTTGCTGTTTAGCATTTTTGTTAATAACATGAATGAAGAGATGGAGGTAATGTTTATGAAATGAAATAAAACTCAGTAGGAGAAGTAACACCCGGAGGTTGTTTCATTTATACCTTTGGGCAGGATGGGATGAAGAATGGTTGTGTGTCTGTTGCTTCCTGGTTTGATCATCTTTTCTTCTTCTTTAATTGCTATCTTACTTTTATGTTTTTGGTGAACCACTGAGAATCACTGGGTTTGGAGTGGTATACAAATTGAATAAAATGAATATATAATAAATAAGCTTTATCTAGGAGTGCAAGCAACAGAATGGAATTTTACAGTTCTTTGATTAAGAAAGAGAATGAATATATATGTATATGTGTGTGTGTGTGTGTGTGTGTGTGTGTGTGTGTGTAAAAGTTAAAGGTAAAAGTTCCCCCGCACATGCGTGCTAGTCGTTTCCGACTCTAGGGAACAGTGCTCATATCCGTTTCAAAGCCGAAGAGCCAGCGTTTGTCCAAGGACATCTCCGTGGTCATGTAGCCGGCGTGACTAGACGCCAAAGGTGCACAGAACGCTGTTACCTTCCCACCGTAGTGGTCCCTATTTTTCTACTTGCATTTTTACGTGCTTTCGAACTGCTAGGTTGGCAGAAGCTGGGACGAGTAACAGGCGCTCACTCTGTTACGCGGCACTCGGGATTCGACCTGCTAAACTGCCGACCTTCTGATCGACAAGCTCAGCATCCTAACCCACTGAGCCACCGCGTCCCTATATAAATATGTGTGTGTGTGTGTGTGTGTGTGTGTGTTGTTTGTGTGTGTGTATAAATCTAAAGGATGGGAGATAGCTAACTTTACTGTATACTTCTGGGGGGAAAAACATTAAATTTGTAATTGTTGGTCTCAATAAAAGCAGCAATGTGATCAAGTTGCAAAAATTCCAAATGCAATTTTCAGCTGTTGCCAAGGAAAGTATCATTTCTAAATCAAGGGAAGAAATTATTCAACCTTATTCAGCTTTGATCATATTTGACCTCAGCTACTGTGTCCTGGGAATCACACAATAAGAATGATTCTGAGAAATAGGTAAAGATACAGGCAGGCATCAGATGGTCAGGCCCTTTTAGATATTATGAAAAGAGACTGAAAGACCTTTTCCTGTCTGATACTGAAAAAGATCACTGGGGTTATGATAGCATTCTTCAAATATTGCGGAGTTGTCACACAGAAGAGAAAACCAGTTCTTCTTGTTCCAGATTATGGGTCATGTTAACCCTTGTTCCAGATTATGGGTCATTTTAACCCTTGTTCCAGATTATGGGGCATGTTAATTCCCACCATTGGAAGAATAATTCTTTTCCCCAAATTCCCTCAAATTTTCTTTGGGGAGTTTTGGAGAAAATAAAGGTAGAGGAGAAAAGAGAACGGGAGAGGAGAGTCAGTACTTTATGTATTATTGAATTTTCCCCATTTTTAGAGAATTTAGAGGTATGTGTCAGGTAGCACTAATTAAAGTTTAGTTCAGCTATCCAGCTATCAGTGTGGGCTTCAGTAACATTATAGTAAGTAATGCTTCCCTTACAAGTTTGGGTATTGAAACATATAAAATTAACTCTTGAGGGATATATTCGTGCAATTCACTTTTGATGTATTAAACCCTAATTCAAGAAAGACTGCTTTCTCTCAAACTGGCAAATGTATATGCCTGTGGTCAGCATAGATCTTCATACCTACGTGTACCTTATTTATAAAGAAGTTCATGGAGCAATAGCATGTTGCTATTTATCTAATATATCATTATCTAATATATAATATATCACTGAGCTCTCAAAGCAGTTAATGAAAAAGAATTCTGAAGGAAATGGTGTCAGACCAAGATTTAGTACTATGTACGTAGTACTGAAGGGATGCGGTGGCTCAGTGGATTAAGACGCTGAGCTTGTCGATCAGAAGGTCAGCAGTTTGGCGGGTCGAATCCTGAGTGCCGCGTAGCAGAGTGAGCGCCTGCTGCTCGTCCCAGCTTCTGCCAACCTAGCAGTTCGAAAGCATGTAAAAATGCAAGTAGAAAAATAGGGACCACTACGGTGGGAAGGTAACAGCATTCCGTGCGCCTTTGGCGTCCAGTCATGCCGGCCACATGACCACGGAGACGTCCTCGGACAAGCGCTGGCTCTTCGGCTTTGAAACGGAGATGAGCACCGGCCCCTAGAGTCGGAAACGACTAGCACGCATGTGCGGGGGAACCTTTACCTTTACCTTTACGTAGTACTGAAACCTTGCTACTTGTTTTTATAGATGATCTATTCTACAATATTGGTTGAGGGGGGGGGATGACTCCCTAGGTCCCTTCTTTGAGGGATGCTTCAGGATCTGCTATGTGTCTCCTCACTTTCAACACCTAAACAAAACCTCTGGGCAAGATCATCTACCAGTAGGGATTCGGTATCATTAATACATTGATCATTTCCAATTATACCTTGGTATTCCTAATTATTAGACGCCTTTGGCATTTAGTCATGCCGGCCACATGACCACGGAGACGTCCTCAGACAAGCGCTGGCTCTTTGGCTTTGAAATGGAGATGAGCACCGGCCCCTAGAGTCGGAAACGACTAGCACGCATGTGCAGGGGAACCTTTACCTTTACCTTTTTTTATTCCTAATTATATCAGATGACACTGTTAAGGTTGTGTCCCAATGCCTGGATACTGTGTAAGTGTAGGTTTGGATGGAACCACCTCTAACTCAATCCTACCAAAATCAAGTAGCTATGAGTGTTTGGGCCACCAACAAATCTGTGGACATTTCATCTCTGACTTGGAAACGGTGCACATCTCTTACCTGTTCCTTTGCTATTATCATTATCATGAAAAGTCTGAGGTGAGCTTTGAATTTGTGTTCTTGTGGTTTTTTTAAGATAAATGCCTGTGGATTTGTAAGTTTGAATTCTTATTTCTCATCCTCTGATGTAGATGAATTACTCATACATCTCATACAGTTTTGGTGTTCTGATTTGTTTAATAGAGAAAACATAAGAGCCTCTGTGTGTGTGTGTGTGTGTGTGTGTGTGTGTGTGAATAGATGTAAAATTACTTAGGTGTATTAATTGTGGATAATTAGATTAGCTCAACTCTTATAGAGAATATTTTAAAAGTATCGGTAAATGTATGTATATTTATTATTTAATATATGCATGTATATTTATTGAACAATATGTCTTTTTATCAACAATAAAAAGATTAATTAACACAACTGTGGTACGATGTAGTTTCCATTGATACACTGAAATTGAAATTGCACCTTGAGAACGTCAAAATATGGCTTGAGCAAAATAGAAATTAATTATAACCATATACATAAAGAAATACTGGAAAATCCTGACTTCCCTTGAGTATTCATGGTGAACTAAACCTCCCCAAAGGAGCGAAGATGGTACTGTGGCAGAAACTAATGGCCAGAAGGTGAAATCTGGCTGGTGCAGTCCCTCTGGAAAAATGATTGTGAGGTCATTCCACTTGCACTTTGGACAGCTGCTCCTCAGGAGTAGACTGCAGGAACTGAGGCTTTTGCAATCACATTGTGATATAATTAATTTACAGATAAAGAGAAGCCATTAAGAACCTTCAAAATGACAAGTTTTATAATACTAAATGAGTTTCCTCAATGCTTAATGAAAGAAGTTTTACATACAAGCTTAAGGACTTTCATTTTTTAAAAAATAAAGAGCAAAAAGATGATTAGGACACTGGTTTTGGAAAGTTGTAAATGGACTAGGATTTGAAATAAGATTATGAAATTAATTATTAGAATCTTTTCCATGGGAGAATGCTTGTTGTTTTGAATTCTTGGAAAAAATAGGATGCGACTTTGATTGTTGGACACTAGAGAGAAACAGAAAGAGGTAAAGATTATAATTAAATGAGGAGAATACTTAAATTTCACTTACTAATAAAGATTGGAACAACATACTTTCGTTATTGGACAATATAATAATTATAAGTTGGAAGGGACCTAGGAGATAGACTAGTCCATCTAGTCTATGGGGGATGAGTTATTACCCCCTGTAGATAGGGCTCACAACTTGGGAGTCCTCCTAGATTCACAGCTTTCCCTAGAAGACCATATAGTAGCTTTGACTAGCGGGGCCTTCGCCCAGGTCCGCCTGGTGCGCCAGTTGCGGCCCTATCTAGACCGGGATGCCTTACGTACGGTCACTCATGCGCTCGTGACCTCTCGTCTGGACTACTGCAACGCTCTCTACATGGGGCTACCCTTGAAGACCACTCGGAGGCTCCAACTGGTACAGAACGCAGCCGCGAGAGTTGTGTTGGGAGTTTCCCGACACTCCCATGTCACACCTCTGCTCCGCGAGCTGCATTGGCTTCCAGTTGTCTTCTGGGTGAGGTTCAAGGTGTTAGTAATGACCTACAAAGCCCTACATGGCATGGGTCCGGAATACCTTGGGGAGCACCTGTGGCCGGCGTCAACTTCCCTCCGCCCAGTACGCTCCCACAGAGAGGGCCTCCTCAGGGTGCCACCGGTCAAAGAATGCCGACTGGTGGCCCCCAGGGGGAGGGCGTTCTCTGTGGGCGCGCCGGATTTATGGAACCACCTTCCGGTCGAGCTCCGGATGGCGCCTGATCTCCGCTCCTTCCGGCGTGATCTTAAAACCTACCTTTTTGAACAAGCTGGCCTGGCCTGATGGGATGGGGTTGGGTTTTATAAATTGGTCTTAACTTTTAATCTGTACTAAGTTATTACGGGCATTGCTGTTTAATTACTTTTTAATTTTTGTATCTTGTTTTTATTATGTATTGCCCTGTTCACCGCCCTGAGTCCTTCGGGAGAAGGGCAGTATACAAATTAAATAAATAAATAAATAATAAATAAACCCCCTGCTCAGGCAGGAAGCCCTATACCATGTCAGACAAATGGCTGGCCAGTCTCTTCTTAAAAACTTCCAGTGTTGGAGCATTCACCACTTCTGGAGGCAGGTTGTTCCACTGATTAATTGTTCTAACTGTCAGGAAGTTTCTCCTTAGTTCCAGGTTGCTTCTCTTCTTGATTAGTTTCCATCCATTGCTTCTTGTTCTGCCTTCAGGTGCTTTGGAGAATAGCTTGACTCCCTCTTCTTTGTGGCAACCCCTGAGATATTGGAACACTGCTATCATGTCAACCCTCACCCTTCTCTTCATTAAACTACACATATCCAATTCCAGCAGCCGTTCCTTATATGTTTTAGTCTCCAGACCTCTAATCATCTTTGTTGCTCTTCTCTGTACTCTTTCTAGAGTCTCAACATCTTTTTTACATTGTGGTGACCAAAACTGGATGCAGTATTCCAGGTGTGAACAATGGGCCTAGAATTTTATTTTAAGTGTCTGCCATTATAGACAGGCTGTATTTAAAAGAAGATATAGAAGAAAAAGAACATGTTTTACCGGACAAGACTGATACTGATTTAAAAATCAGGTCACAAGAATGATAAGGAAAAAGAAGCTACATGGGATATACAAACTAAACCAGTTGATGTCTTAGTAATTAAAAGTTCTATAAAAAGTAACAAACTAAAAAAGTGACCCAAATAACTTTTCCATATTGGATTTATGAAAGAGGCTTGTTAAAGTTTTGAAATATTTTGTGAGATGAGACAAAGGAAAAAAATGAAATCAAATTCTAGGATATTATTGAAAGGAATTAAAGATCGAGATAGTTAAAATTGGAAGGAATATAAATTATTTTATTTGATCACAGTTAAATTAGATGTGGTGTTGTCTCTGGTGTAACCCCAAGTGGAATTTTGCTGATCAGGACTGAACAATGAGCTTTTAGAGTTTTATTTATAGCTAAGAGATGAGATATGAGAAGAGATCATTTATTGTATTTTTTAAAAAGGTGATAACTTATTAAAATTGTTTATACTTGTGATAAAGAGGAAAGCTCTTTCTTTATACAGTATATTTATTTTATTTCTCTTTTCTTATCTCTTGTTTCTTTTCTATTCTTGTCTGAACTTTTTCTCTTTTTTCTTTTTGTTTTCTTTGCATCAATTTTATCTTTTTAACTGTAATTATGTAAGTATGTGTGAATAAAAGAAATACTGGAAAATCCTTCCAAAAAGTGAATTTATGTTGACTTCATAAGCTTATCATCATGTTAAAAAAAAAACTAACTCTAACTATGGCTTTTAGGTTTCAGAGTTACTCTGTTTTGGTAAACCCAGTCATATGAGCTGCTTGAGCACGATCCAGCCACAGAACTGGCACCCTACCAGGCAGTCAGATCATTTACATGTTGCTCTAGTCCAGTGAAAATAGCTTGCAGGAAAACAACTACCATACTTCCATGGAAATGTTTAAAGGTCCCCTTGCTGAGAAAATCCACATTATGGATTATAATGGATAGTTGCATGAAATGCAAAGTATGCGTTTTAGTTATGGAAACCAATAATAATTTGACAATAATTCATCTACCAACATTGTTATTTATACAATGTTTGTCTTGTTCTTTTCTTGTTTTCTGCTGGAAAGATAACTGAAAGCTCTGTAGGGCAGACTGGCCCTGCATTAGCTATTTGTTGACAATGAAAAATATCTTTCCTTTCTCCTAATAATGATCCAATTTGTTGTTCTTGTTATTCATACGTGGGTGCCTCTGCAAAATAAAATACTTGTCCTTGATAAAATGTGATACTTGATTCCAGGTACATTGCAAAAGAGGAAAGGATTTATTCATTTTGCAATCATTTTAGAGCCTACAGGGTCAAGTCCTGGCCAGACACAAGGAATAAAATATTCTCAGGAATGCTGATCTATAAGACTTTCTGCTCTGACTTGAAGCATGGGAAAAAGACTAGCCCAGGCATTCCAGAATTTTGGAATTTGCACTTAGCAAACTGAAAAACAATTGAGTAGAATATATATTTATATATTGTGATTTTAATGTTTTATGCTGTAAGCTACCCAGTGTCCTTTAGTTACATTTATTTATTAAATGTATGAGTGGCAAATACATTTATAAACAAACAAACAAATATTTAAAATTATTCTTTTATCTATAAAATAAAAATAAATAATTTATTTTATCTGTAGAAACAATTGTTGTGCAATTGGTAGTAGTAATGGCACTTAGAAATAGCAAATTATATTCTACTTTATTTGCTTTTGTAAAAATGACTTTTATAGGGCAAAATAAATAAATCCATCTCTGTTGTAAAGAACTCAGATAGTGAAAAGCTTGTTTGGAATCCAGTTTAGTTCTGAAATTTGGGCACAAAGGAAATAGTATTTTTATTTCTGTCTTTTAAGAAGAACAGGAAAAATGTGAGCCAGCTTTTATCAGTTAGATACTACTATATCTTTTTTGTTTATTACCCTCAGTTAGATACTACTATTATCTTTTTTGTTTGGAATTTCCAGTCACTGTTGCCAACATTTTAATAAAAAATGTGTATAATTCATAAATTGTTCTCTGCAACTCATTTTTTAATTCAGACTACATCATCAGTCACGATCGTTTCTTCACTATGGCTTTATATTAACAATGGTGATAATGGCATTGTCCTTGGCAAAAATTCCTTCGATATCTAATATTAAAAGCTACAAATCATTGAATATCAGGAGAAGAACCATAAGAATACAAGACTGTGTTTTTATAGTGCTGCCTAAGAAGAAGAAGAAATGTGTTCAGGGATTGAAGCTTGGCATTTCCTTATTAACTTCAGAATTTCTCCTTATTCAGTTGTTGGATCAACCCATTATCTATTCTCTTTCCATTGTCACATTTGGAATCAAAGGTGTGTCTACTTCCTGTGCTTCCACATTAGCAATAGGAATAGCACTTAGTGTTATATACCGCTTCACAGTGCTTTACAGCCCTCTCTAAGCAGTTTACAGAGTCAGCCTATTGTCCCCAACAATCTGGATTCTCATTTTACCGACCTCAGAAGGATGGAAGGCTGAGTCAACCTTAGACTGAGACTTATTTAACTGTCTGCCTATCTAAGCATATATAGCCATCCATGCCTAATTGTGATGATGCAAAAATGCATTGCAACATCAATGATGCAAGTGCCACCCTTTCATACTTGTATCAAAACATCTCACACAAATATTGTACCACAATATTGCAAAATATGTTTTGGCACTTGCACTACCTTGCTCCTCTTCATGGGATACCTACATAGATATGCAAAAACAATCCATTTTATCCTTCCTATCTGAAAATTTTGAAATTACAAACAGAAGCAAGAGTTATTCAAAAAATAAACATCAATCTATTAACTATTCTCAAATCATCTCTTATGAAGCAAAAATAACTCTGGAATCATAGGAAATATTACAGGTCTCATATGGATTATGCTTATATGGATTATGATGGTCTATGATAGCTTATTGAAATCAAAAGTTGTAATACACATTCCATTTAGTATACAACAGAATCTCAGTTACTTGCTACTGGGCCATTGTATGACATTTGGTTTTTTTATTATTTTCCAGATGATTTAAACAAATGAAGTCTACTATTAAGGAGTATTTTTTGTTTTTAGCTAATATTAATGTGATTTTAGCCAATATTATATGTGATTGAAATTGACCTCATTTGTAAGTATAAAGATTTTTGCATGTAACAAGGCAGTCTTGCAGAAAAGAAAAACAACACGAAGTACATAGCTACCCCATGGTAACCTCTTGTCCTTTTTCAGCTGCAGCTGTTGAGATCTACACGTAGGAAGGGGATATTCTGCTACAAGAATGATCCTCTGTACTTTGTTGTTAACAATGAAACAAATTTATTTCTCATATTATACATTGACACTAAGGGAGTTCCAGAACAATATGTAAATTGAGTACATTTCTGGATTTGAATCTAATAAACTGTGAAGTACTCACAGTAGGAAATAATTAAACATAGCCTTTTGTGAAAGGAGTAACCACACACAATTGTGCTTCATTAAGCGACACCTTGTGTTGGACAGAGATTTCAAATTGATTGGCTCATAGAGCAAACAATAGACTCTGTCGTAAATTTCTGTTTGCTTTGCTGCTATAGCAACAGGTTAAGGGTTCTTTTCCTTCTGTATTATATGTTGTTTTTCAGTTAAGCATAATCTTTGTGACTATAAAAAAGCTAACGCAAAACTGGGGGATGGAGGGTCAGATTTAAGTGTGATGGAATAACATTCTTGACATATATTACTTGGAAGGGAATGTTCTTGAGATAAAGTTTTTCTAGGGTTATATGGCAGTTTAGGTAAGAAGATTTTTCAAGTCACTGTTTGCAGCCAGATGAACCTAGCCAAAATATCTGTTTTGAAGACTTGCGTTCTGCATTTACCGGTACCTTCTTAGGAAGGTAAATTGGTAACTAATAGGAGGACTGCGTGGGTACTGATTTCCCTAGCATATCAAACCTCTTTATTGAATACATATTGTTACTCTGAAAGCACTTTTGGAATTGACCTTATTTGCCAAGTATACATTTTACTACAATCTATTTTTGGGGGAAAAATCTGTTGTGCTCTTTTTAAAGTTTAATCTTCTGTGAAAGAATGCATATTCTTAAAAATAGCATTTAATAGAGTAGATTCAGTTCAAAGAGTGCTTTATAGCATGTGGGGACCTGTCTATAGCTCTTTAAATTAGCCACATCTTTTTCCCAGATGACATAGCCACTGAGGTGTTGTGCAATCATAACAAATAAGTGATTAAAATGGAATCATAATACAGACTGATGTGCAAAGATCACTCATGAGAAGACATAATGGTTGTTTTCTTCATTTCAGGCAGCAGAAGCCTATAATAGGTCTAAAACATCAACTAACTCTTAATCATGATGGTTCTATATTTCCTGCCAGGCCAAATATAAGGTTATTGTTTTTTTAAGCTTATTAAGATGATGTGGGGTTTTTAAAATTGTCTTTGTATGCTGTCTTGAGTTGTGTGGATAATAAGGTAGTCTTGCAAATCACAGACAAAAAAGTGTATGTGCTCTCAAATCCTAACAGCATGAATATAGCACCATGGGGCATACCACCTATGGAAAAGAGCACATTATGAATCAGTGGTTGCAGTCACAGTCTTACAAATATTCTAGAGCAGGACAAAGCGTTAGATATTTAAAATGTCCAGAACTATTTGGAGTCAGTTCGTATAAACTGGAGTTATCTGCGCTGTAGATTTGTGCCTGAAAAAAATAAGGAAAAGATTGATTGGAACATTCAGTTGTAGTATGTCAATACTTTGAATGGCTCACTAAAGTTTTACTGGTAAGGATAAAGAATTTTAGCACTGAAAAACACTCACTTGCAAACAAATAAAATGAAAACCCATGGGTTATTATAACTCAGAATTAGCCCAGCTTTATAAATTAAGAAACAAGAAATTCCCTAGTTCCCCCTAAAAGCGGATACTTTGGGGATATTTATTTTTATTTTTTTTATTTATTTTAATTCCATTTATATCCCGCCCTTCTCCAAAGACTCAGGGCGGCTTACAAGCTTAGCAGTAGCCTTCATTCTATGTATATGCCTGCTTATTAGGGCTTTCACACACCCCCAAGCGGCATTATTACAAAGTCAGCTTATTGCCCCCAACAATCTGGGTCCTCATTTTACCTACCTCGGAAGGATGGAAGGCTGAGTCAACCTTGAGCCTGGTGGGATGCGAACCTGCACTAATTGCAGGCAGCTGGTGTTACTTAAGAAGCCATTAGCCCACTGCTCCACCAAGGCTGGAATGCAATCCCAAAATTATTATTATGTTTTATTATCGTACCACTGCTCATTGTTGACTGTGTAGTTGTCTTACTTGTTAGCCTTTCCTCTGAAAATGCAACCTTAATGCTTAGTTTTGACTTTAGTTCCTTCTGTCCCTGCATTGCAACAGCAGGTAATGAGCACAAAAAAAAAACCTGTAGAAAGGAAACAGTGCTCTGACCTCTTGCTAATTCCATTTCCTGGATTTCTGTGACCACCGGTAACCCCATGAATTTTGTCCATCTCTGCACATATGCAAAGGGAACGAACAGAAGAGAAAGGACATCTGAAAGAACAAAGCAATATTGGCTTCTGTTAATTTCCTGCAATTGTTTGCAGTTGTGTTCGCATTTGAAGCTTTGTTATGAATGGTTGTTTATTTCCTTGACAGGAGGATCGATCACTGAGTGATCTCAAAGAGAAAAGAAAGACGGTCCTCTTTACTCCAGAATGTCACTGTATGAATAGTGTTCTTGTTAAGGGAACTGCACCTACATTATTATTATATTTTTGCTTTTGTTTGGAGTCTTGATGTCTGGCCTGAAAAAGATTTCAGTAACTACAAAAAGATTGCTGTGTTTGTGGAATTCCCAGGGTCACCCATTTCCAAAGAAGGGGAATATGGACCGCATTGAAGTAGCATGGGTTATTTCATGATCCCTCAGTTGGAGTGCCATCAGGCCGTTATTCTGGTCAAAGTGGGGTGAAGACAAATAGAGACCTAATTTTTTGCCAGATTTACTTTCAGGTTGCCAGAGTGGTTTATTTTTGGTTCAGTTTTAATTCAGTGTTACTTGAATGGCCCTTCTTAAATTCTAGCTTGCTGTCTACAGATTAAATATAGTTGCTTTGTCTGTCTCTACCACAAGATTATGGTTAACCCTGACTGAGAAAAGCATAACTGTTTATTAACTCAAAAGATCTTGTGCAGGTAGTTTTTCTCACTGTCTGCAATTTCTTCCTCATGCAATATTAACTGCATTGTACTGAAGAATCTAGGAGGAAAAGGCACTTTCCAGACTAAAAAAAACCATACTGTTATTTTGAGTACTGAGAGGAAGGAAATGACAGTCTTTGAAACTACAGAATTACCTTGGAGAAAACTAGTGTTTTAATGCAACAAATAAGTTACAGCTTAGCATTTTAGGCAACTGTGTGTGAGAGAGCGATACAGACAAATAATGTAGTAAGGTTCTTGTGTCCAAGTGGTCCATCATACAGTATGTCATGCCAAGCCACCAAATGTGTTCTTTTAGGCTTAGCATATTTTATAATCTAGATTATAAATCACAATTTATGCTTTAGAGTTATATATGAGTCCACTGTAATTTATTCAACTACAATAAAAGAAGCATAGATTAATATGTTGCATGAACCCAGTCACTGACTACAGTATATTGTGTAGCATGAAAGCCAGATGTATAGTTTATATGCTTGCAGATAAAAGACTCTGGCCTCAGTCTCTTCCATATGTTAATTGGGAATGTCCTCTATCCCAGGGGTCCCCAACCCTCATGCTGCAGCCCACTAGTGGGCTGTGAGCTGTTTGCAACTGGGCTGTGGAAGCAGCAGGCAAGCGCAAATCCCCACTTGCGCAACAGTGGGCTAGCGTGTGCACGCACACTCCATTTGCATGAGCGATGGGCGCACGTGCCCACTTCTAACACAAATGGAGCTGCACATTCATGCACTTGCTGACTACTCACCTAGAATCATCCCCTATTCCCACCACTACTGGTCCCCAAAAACCAGAAAGGCCAGGGAACCCTGCTCCATCCCCTGCATTGAAGAACAACTTCCAGTCACCTTATTTATGATGTGACTCATTGCTGAACTGCTATAAAATTAGATCTATTGTTTTTAGAATTTATACCCTTATTAAAGTCAGCGTGTTATAAACAAAGCATTCCAATATTTAATAAAGCTCATCTAGTTTAGTTCTATTACATGGATTTTGTGTGTTTGTGTGTGTGTGTGTGTGTGTGTGTGTGTATCTTTAAGAGAGTGAGGGGATATTTTAAAATATCCAGAAAGAAAAATAAATAATAGCCAAGTAAGCTAAAAAACAAATTTCATTAAAACTTCTGTTTCACTCATGTATTACCAAAAAAAAGAGACCAGTTTGCTTAAAAAAATACTTCAGTTGATTTTTGAAGGAAGGAATAATTACTGTATTTTAAATAAACAGCCAAATTGGAAAAAAAATGTTTGCAGATTGCCTGTGTGCTGCCTTATTCTGCTATACAGGTGCATAGCAGATTATTTATGAAGTATTTCAAGGCTCCTACTTTTGTATTTTATGGTCAAATTGGGTTTATATTAGAAAACTTCTAACTGAGGACATTTAAATTTGTTGACTGTTCTTTATAAGAAAAAAAATATAATTCCATAGCCCAACCTTTAAAAAAAATGTTCAGCTGAAGATGCCAGCATGATTCTATGGTCTGGTCCTGCAGCATTCCAGACACAAGTATATATGGCTAAGAGGCATTAATCATAATTGTAATAAAAATAACAAATTTAAATTCTTGTCATTTTGTCAACTGTTTACTCTCATAAGCTAGTTTGGTGAAGCGATTAAAGCACCAAGTTCAAAACCAGTAAACTGTGAGTTTTAATCACATCTTAGGCACAAAGCCAGCTGGATGGTTTTGAGCCAGTCCTTCTCTCTCAGCCCTAGGAAAAAGGCAATGACACACCACGCTCAAAAGTTACTTGTCCACACAATCAGCAGGAGCCAAGTCTAACTCAAAAGAATGCACAAAACAGTTTTACTGTCAGAATTGTGTATTATATGACATGCCTGCCTCATTCTTCATTTTGGAACTGATAAAAAAATGTTCATAAAAATTCTACCCTTTAACTGGGAAGGAAATTGATTCTAAAGCAACTAATGAAAGTAGTAACTTTATTTTTTGTATGAGACTGATGTATTATCACTCAAGTCATCATCTTCTGCTATGAAGTAATAGTTTTTTAATATTAATCTTAAAATTATGTTGTAGCTCCAATGCCTCTGGTGGATCCTACACCATTCCTCTTACCACTTGAACCCAAAGTTCCTATTACTCTACCAGCTAGAATATGACAGAGAGAAATAGGTTAATATATCTTTGTTGGTACTGGCAAAAGAGAGAGAAAACCTCATTCTTTGTGCTTTTCTTGGTAAGAGTTTAAAGTGAAGGCACTATGCTATTTATCAGAAGTAGAACCAGAAGAGGTAGCATACAAAGGGCTTCTTGCCTGAACTTGCTTTCGCTTCGAGCTTTTAATAAAAGGTGGATAGCATCTTCTGTATGCTTTTTTTGTTCCTGTCAGTCCTATCCTATAACTATTTCTAGAAATAGTCTTAACAATAATGAATTATTAAGAACACCAGACATAAAAACCGCTGAGTAACTTGAAGAGGCATGCTTAATGTATTTCCCCCTTAGTTCTGTGGAAATATCTAGCTGGTCATACACTGATGGAGCATTTACTGATGCAGTGGATCTCTTATGTACCTCTTATATACCTTACCTCTGATAAGTTTCTAATAGGATGTGGATATTAAATTATATAATTACATGAAAATAAGTCAAGATATTTGGCAGCATGTCTCTGAAGGAGGGCCATAGATTTAGTGTTCAACAACATCTTAAAGGCCACAATTTCTCATACTCTGAAGTAGGCATATTCACTTGATGATTATTTGTTATTATGGTTGTTGGCAATTTCTGGGCTGAGAGGCAATTTGTCTCTGAATACCAATAACTTAGGAGCCAAAATGTGGGATGTCAGCCTTCCGTTTTTTGGGGAAGTATCCTGGAAGCGTCTACTTCAGGGGTGTCAAACTCAATTTCATTGAGGGCCGCATCAGCATTGCAGTTGCCCTCAGGGGGCCGGGTGGGTATGGCCAGGGTGGGCATGGCCTACTGGGTGGGCGTGGCTAGACTGCGTTTGGCCTACTGGGTGAGCATGGTCAGCTCTACATCGTTCGCATCAAGGGTGTCTATGGGGGCCTGGGCAGGAGTGGGACAGATCTGAGGGTCTGTGATGGAAGGAGGGTCTCTGGGCCAGGGCCAAGGCAGTGGGGGCCGTTCCCTCACTGTTTCCAGGATGGCTTCGCAGGCCACATGAAACCACTTCGTGGGCTGGATCCGGCCCCCGGGCCTTGTGTTTGACATGTGTGGTCTACTTGGTCAGCATAGAAAATAGATGGCTTTTAATCTGGTATGATTTAGCAGCGCTTTCTTTGGGTTCTTTCTGCTGTTAAGATCTCTGATGCTTTTGGAATTGTTGTCTTACTCATAGTTGTAATTTCTAAAATAGTACTGATGTTCTTATGGCAGAATTAGATTACGTGGGATTTTGATATTGATTCAAACTTGAAAAAGGGAGATTTTGATGATGTCTCCTTAATTTCCTCAAGTCATACTAAGTTTCCAGGGTGCTTTATCCCTTTACTTTTTATTCCTCTAGCCTGTTCCTGGCCAAATAAATAATTACATTGTAAGGAACTATATCAATTAAAGTACTGGAATCCAAGCATCAAAAACATATGAAGTCAGGTTAACAAAACTTCAGATTATATTTCTTCAAAATCCCCAGGTAAATATTTAAAATACCACAAATGATGGTTCAAACAAGCATCAACAACACAGTTATAATACCAATAAAAATATTCCAAGCAAACAACATCAGTACTTATCCCTGAGATATTTGTATAAATGCATACTACAAGTATGAACTGGGCTAAATCCTAATGAAGTATCTCTTACACAAACAAAGACGGGCATTGTCAAGATGTCATTTTGTGAATAGTAAAGAAGAAGTCTTCTAGACACTCATTAAAATAATCTATTCTCTAAACAGCACAGTGTGGATAAAAAGCAAGCTTATTTCCTATTTGTTCCTCATCTGATCAATTATCATCAGTTCTGCTCTTCACCAACACCTCCCTCCTTGAAACAGTTTGCTGCCCACGCAGCCTGCAATAGTCATGAAATTGTTTCGGTTGTATATTCTGCAGTTTATTATAATTATATTGAAGTTCTTGTGCAGTTGAGAGAAGCATTTGTTCCCAGGCATGGGATATTTTGTTTTCTGTGTTTCAGTTAGTTGAAGGTCGTCTATATAAGTGCGAAGGTGTTCATATGCATAATTAGCTGGAGTGTATTTATCTGTTTAAAAGTAGAAATACCTTTACAAGAAATATTTCTTATTTCCTTACATTATGAATTGGATAGAATCCAAAATGGAGATTTTATGAAAACTCTTATCGTAAAACATAAAGGTACAATAAAAAGGCATTTGAACAGATAATCTGAACTGTTCTCTTTAATAGAACAATAGTAACTGTTTACCTAAATGAGCAGTATAATAATAATAATAATAATAATAATAATAATAATAATAATAATAATAATAATAATAATAATAATAATAATAATAATAATAATAATAATAATAATAATAATAATAATAATAATTTAATTTCTATACCGCCTTTCTCCTGAAGGACTCAGGGCGGTGTACAGGGCAAATACAGTAAAAATACAATGTACAAAAGTTAAAAAAGAATTAAATAATACAGCCCAATTCCAATAAAATTAATAGAGTTAATATTAAAAAAACCCAAACCCATCAGACCAGGCCAGCTTGTTCAAATAAGAATGTTTTTAGGTCACGTCGGAAGGAGCGAAGGTCGGGAGCCATCCGAAGCTCCACCGGTGAACGGTTCCAAAGGTCTGGCGCGCCCACAGAGAACGCCCTCCCCCTGGGGGCCGCCAGTCAACACTCTTTGACCGACGGCACCCTAAGGAGGCCCTCTCTGTGGGAGCGCACTGGACGATGGTATCAAAAGCCGCTGAGAGGTCTAATAGGACTAGGACAGAGGAGCAGCCCCTGTCCCGAGCCCGCCAGAGATCATTCACCAGAGCGACCAATGCCGTCTCCGTGCTGTGTCTGGGCCTGAAACCCGATTGGTACGGGTCCAGATAATCAGCTTCCTCCAGGAACAACGGGAGCTGATGCGCCACCATGCTCTCAACAATCTTCGCAAGAAAGCGAAGGTTGGAGACAGGAAAACATTTGCATTGGAAGAATAAAGGAAGGTCCTGGGCTCTGCAAAGGACAACTCTGGTGAGGATGGTAAATTTCATAAATAAGGCCAATAAATTTTTATTCTGTGAATATCATTTCAGTGTTTTCCAGGCTTTTTCTCTCTGGATAGAAATACTTGGCATTAGGTTATCTTCATAACCTGTTCAATGTATGTTAGATTCATTTTTTATTTTTAAATACAGGGCTACAAATCATTATGCTTAATCACCGAAGAGCCTGACAGCACAATCTTATACACATTCAGTCAGGTTTGCCTTTAATAGTGGTATGTGTGTGTTTGTGTTCATGTGTACCTTCGAGTCAGTAGCTAGTGATCTGGACAAGTGCCTGTACTTTTCTTGTCAATATTTCAGACTGATTTGCTATTGCCTGCTTCCTCTTAGAGAGTGACTGGCCAGGGTGACAGTTGGCTTCATTCCTAAGGCAAAACTAGAACTCACAACCTCCCAGATTCTAGCCTAATGCCTTAACCACTATACCAAATTGACTCCTAGTAATACTTACTTCTTAATATATAGATAGAAGATTAAAGACGATATCAGCTTTCAATTTAGAGTTTCAATGATTGCTTGATTATCTCCTGTCATGTTGGTGTTGACTCTTAACAACCACATAGATAGGTTTCCTCCATGAAGAATCTTTTGATTTGTGTAAAATAAGTTATCAGTTCACAAGCACTTGAAAAATTGTAATTTCAGAAATATTGAGAATGCTACTGAATATTAGCTTGAGCAAGACTGCTCCCTTTCCCACAGCAGACAGTGGTGAAAGCTGAGTGTATTCTAAACCAGTGAGAATTCTTAATTCAAAAAGAAATTGTGGTGAGGCCCATCATTGCCTGGGTATATTATTAGCGGCTAGCTTCAGTTCTTTGAGTGCACTTGAGAATTTCAGGAAAGTGAAGTGTTGTGTAGTGAGTTCTTTGCTGGCAATAAGCGAGACGAGAGATTGTAAACAGGAACATTGGTTTATTGAGGCAAACAGGAACAGAACTGAAACAGAAGATTCTGCGCAGCTACTTATATGGTTGGCCACTAGGCGGCAGCCAATAGGTTTAAAAGAACCCATTCCCGCCCCAAATCATCCAATGATCTTCTTGGAGACAGCAAGTCTGGCTAGTCAGTGACCGTTACACAGACACACCAATGGAGCAACCTTAAGCAGCATTCAAACAGACACGTGAAACAGTGCAAGTAAAATCCTAATACATTACATGAAGATTCATTTCATTTCTGATAGGGCAGGTTAATGAAAATAACAAAAGAAGATAAAGAATTATCCAAACTATCTATTTAATCTTACGGATAAGCTGTAGTCAGATGTTTATACACTCTCTCCTCATTTAGTGACTGCATTCCATTCCAGTATTTTGGTCACTAAGCAAAATAGTCATGAGGTGATCATGTGACTGAGAAAGACACTGCAAACATCACTGGTTGCTGTGCTCACATTCAGATCACGTGCCTGACTCTTTTTTTTCTTTTATCCCTTTGCAGGACAGAGATTGCTTAAACAAACTATCTCTTCCTGAACTTTAGGGAAGCAGGGCTTCCCTAAAAACTACTAACCGCTAGTTAACAAGCTCAACTCTGTGACCTTAATTGCTTGACTAGAAACCTCCTGCTGGCTGCACAGCTGCCTGAAACTTACCAGACCTTAATCAGTTTCACATTGAAGGCTTTCATTGTTAGGTGCAAGAAATTTGGTGAGAAATGTGCCCATTGGTCAGAAAATTGCTCTTTTTAATTACTGTTTATTACTCTCATACATGTGAATTGTCACTAAATGAGGTAGTTACTAAACAAGGAGTGGCTGTATTTCTTTTATGTGGATTTAATTAGCTGATAATACTCTAAAGCAAGGGTATCAAACTGCCAGTCCACGGGCCGGATGTGTCATGCTGAAATAGCGTCCACCCCAGCTCCGGCAGTGGGGAAAAAGTTGCAATATGTCTAAAGGAAAAATAGTCTGGTTGAGGTTTCACAATCATAACGCAAGGGAATGGATACATATGTAACTGAAATGCACAGATTTCTAGGAATCCAACATTCCCTGTTAATGTTAATGTATTTGACCATATAATGATCTTTTCTATGACAAAAAAAAATGTTCATGCAGTAAATATACTGAATTTTCATATTAAAGATGATATATATTTTTTTAAAATTCCATTTATATCCCACCCTTCTCCGAAGACTCAGGGCGGCTTACAAGCTTAGCAGTAGCCTTCATTCTATGTATATGCCTGCTTATTAGGGCTTTCACACACACCCCAAGCGGCATTATTACAAAGTCAGCTTATTGCCCCCAACAATCTGGGTCCTCATTTTACCTACCTCGGAAGGATGGAAGGCTGAGTCAACCTTGAGCCTGGTGGGACTCGAACCTGCACTAATTGCAGGCAGCTGGTGTTACTTAAGGAGGCATTAGCCCACTGCTCCACCAAGGCTCTTGTAATATTAACAATATTAAAATATTTTAATAATCTGAAAACCAATAATATTTTTGTAATACAGTTTAGCTTTATGGCACCATCTTCTGGTCACTCTATTAAATTAGTTTGATTTAACAAAAGCCACGGTTGACCACATGGTTCAAAATTCACATGCAGCTACTAGTTACTCTTTTCTTACTTGCTGTTTATTTTATTTAGAATTATTTTCTGACTCCCCTTCAGAGAACGGTAGATGTTCAATATTATACAGTAGTTACACTGTTGATCAGTAATCCAGTTCTTAAACTAAGGTTTTTACAGTAAAGAAGAATTTACTGTCATTTATTCTGGAAAATCCAGTATTAAAATCTTTCATGAAGTATTGGGATAAGGATAAAAATCATTCGCCTTCATGGTACCATGAATGTTATTTTTGAGAGAGTAAACCCTATGCTACTTAGTTGTTCTGTACCAGCCTGCTACCGGCCCTGCAGAAAAGGCAACCCCTTTACAAACGGCAAGAGGCTGGAATTACGTCTGCCAAATTTATTACTACAAAAATAAACAAGACACGAACCAAGATACAGGAGCTTTGAAACACTATCCGAGTGGTTGCTTTCAGCAAACCAGCCCTCCCCACACATTCCCCTTATAAAGAGTTCAGGGCGTGGCTTCTCTCTGCCTCCTTCCGAGAAGCCCCATTGCCTTCCTCTGTTTACTCCTACTTGACTGCCTCCTGCGTCGGGCGTCCTTGAACAATGCCAGCTGTGGGTCATCTTCATCCACACTGTCAGGCGCACACAGCTGGGTCTCCATGGTGACCAAGTGGGAGGGGCCTGCCTGAGGGCTATCATCAGCAAGATCTTCAACCCCCTCAGCAAGGTCTTCAACACCCCCCTCCTCCTCTGAGTCGTCCGACCCAACTGCCGAACCCACAGGCTGACCCTGAATCACAACATTAGTCTAATTTAGGACATAGAATAACAGAGTTGGAAAGGACCTTGGAGGTCTTCTACTGCAACCTCCTGTTTGAGCAGGAGACCTTAGACCCGTGGTGGCAAACCTATGGCACGTGTGCGACAAGTGGCATGCAGAGCCCGCTCTGTGGGCACGCATGCCATCGCCCCAGTCCTAGGCCTTCAGCGGGTTTTATAAAACATTTTAGCTTTATGCCTCCCCACTGTATGCAAAAAAAAAAGGTTCAATCAATCAATCAATTTCAACTTCTCGCGGGGGGAAAAAAAGATCTCACAAAGTTGGAATTGATTGAACTTTTTAGTCCCACCCAGTCTGCTGCAGCCATGCCCACCCAATGGGCCACGCCCACCCAATGGGCCACGCCCACCCAATGGGCCACACCCACCCAGCACCTGACGATACATAAGTGGTGTTTTGGGTTGCAGTTCGGGCACTCGGTCTCTAGAAGGTTTGCCATCACTGCCCTAGACCGTTTCAGACAGATGGCTGTCCAGTCTCTTCTTAAAAGCCACCAGTAATGGAGCACCCATAATTTCTGAAGGCAGGTCGTTCCGCTGGTTTTGTAGGATCATTTCTTAGTTTTGAAGAATTTTGAGTTTTGTCTAGGACAGACATGTCAAACACAAGGCCTGGGGGCCGGATCCGGCCCGCGAAGTGGTTTCATGTGGCCCGTGAAGCCATCCTGGAAACAGTGAGGGAACGGCCCCCACTGCCTTGGCCCTGGCCCAGAGACCCTCCTCCTGCCAGAGACCCTCAGATCTGTCCCACTCCTGCCCAGGCTCCCATAGGCACCCTTGATGCAAATGATGTAGAGCTGGCCACGCCCACCCAGCAGACCATACGCACTCTAGCCACGCCCACCCAGTAGGGCACGCCCACCCAGGCCATACCCACCCGGCCCCCTGAGGGCAACTTCAATGCTGATGCGGCCCTCAATGAAATTGAGTTTGACACCCCTGGTCTAGGAATATAAAAAGAATCTTACCTGCAATATGTCACATGACGTGAACGAGTTTGACACCCATGCTCTAGCTCACAGGTCGGCAACCTGCGGCTCCGGAGCCGCATGCGGCTCTTTGAGCCGTCTCTTGCGGCTCCCAGCCGCCCGGTGCGCGCGCACCTCTTCCAACGGGCAGTGGTGCGCGCGCACCTCTCCAAATGGAGAGTGGCACCGCCCGTTTGGAGAGGTGCACGCGCACCTCCCCGAATGGGCGGAGGTGCGCGCGCACCTCCCCAAACCTTTGGAGAGGTGCGCGCGTACCTCCGCGCGAATGGGCAGCGGTGCCGCTCTTTCAGGAAGCCCGCCGCGGCCCGTCTGTCAAGCTGCCGAAAGCGGCAGCTTAGCAGACGGGCCGCGGCAGCTTCCGCAAAGAGCGGCGCCCCTGCCCATTCCGAGAGGTGCGCGCGCACCTCTCCGAACGACCGGAGGTGCGCGCGCACCTCCCCAAACCTTTGGGGAGGTGCGCGCGTACCTCCGCGCGAACGGGCAGCGGTGCCGCTCTTTCAGGAAGCTGCCGCTTTCGGCAGCTTCCTGAAAGAGCGGCGCCGCTGCCCCTTCGCACGGAGGTACGCGCGCACCTCCCCAAAGGTTTGGGGAGGTGCGCGCGCACCTCCGGTCGTTCGGAGAGGTGCGCGCGCACCTCTCGGAATGGGCAGGGGCGCCGCTCTTTGCGGAAGCTGCCGCGGCCCGTCTGCTAAGCTGCCGCTTTCGGCAGCTTCACAGACGGGCCGCGGCAGGCTTCCTGAAAGAGCGGCACCGCTGCCCATTCGCGCGGAGGTACGCGCGCACCTCCGGTCGTTCGGAGAGGTGCGCGCGCACCTCTCGGAATGGGCAGGGGCGCCGCTCTTTGAGGAAGCTGCCACGGCCCGTCTGCAAAGCTGCCGAAAGCGGCAGCTTTGCAGACGGGCCGTCGCCATCGGGCAACCGGGAACCGGTTCCATCTCATTTTTAAAAAAATGGCAGCCGCGTGCGTCCGCGCATGCGCAAAAAACCTTTTTGCGCATGCGCGTGCATGGACACACGCACGCGGCTCCCTCTTTTTTTAATTTGTGATGGAACCGGTTCCCAGTGGCTCTTTTTCTTTTTTAGGTTGCCGACCCCTGCTCTAGCTCTTACATTGTCTTTATAAGAAACAGCACCCTGTTTTTCCACTACCCAACTATTTTCCCATCCTAAAACTGATTTTTGACATTGCAATAAGTATGCAGTCCTGCACATATGACAATATGAAATGTTATCTTTCATAAAATATCTGATCTATTTTAAACATACATAAGAAGTAGAACCATCTCACAAGGAGAAAAAGCCTTATACAATGGTCATCCATAAACCTCTCTGCTCTTATTTTCTATAAAAGAAATATAATATCTGCTCATATTTAATAGATATTTATAGATTCTCCTAGTCTGCTTAAAGATATTTAATCAGTTTAAGAAAGGTGATTTTGAGAAATGTAGTTTTATTTCTGCTAAGATTTTATTAATGGTTCTATATAAATAAGATAAAAGGGACCATTAATATAACTTGTTCCTCACACAGAAAACCTTGTGAGCCTACTGGAATATCTTGATTCCTTCATTACTATGTAATCAATATGTGTATGATTAAAAAATATATCAGTCATTACGTAGTAATAATATTCTTTTTTTCTTTCTGTCAGACAATTCTTCATCTCTTCTTGAAGATGAGGAGCTAGGTATGGAGGCCACCAGCTGGCAGCTGAACAACACATCCATTAATGGCCATGTTGAAAGTGCAACCACAGCCCGTTTCCCCAGCTGGGTGACTTTTGATGACAATGAAGTTAGTTCTATTTCTCCAATAACTATATCTCCTGTGAGACAAGACTCCTCATCATTATCAGAAGGAGCAACAACTGCAACCACACAGGTCATAGACGTGAACACTAGTACCCCTTTATCCTTTAAAAAAAGGGAGCGTCCCAGGAGCACCTTGGGTGATTTTTCTAAAGTTCAGAAGCTAGATCTTTCTTCCATCACCTTGGTGCCATCAGTTGGTGGAACACCCCCCTGGAGTGCTACTAATCCATTCCTTGATGTATCACTAAAGGATGTTCAACCTTCTCCTATCAATCCATTCAGTTCTTTCTTTGAGGAAAGGAATAGGCATTCCCAAGGCAACTCTGTCACTGGAAACACTAGTAAAAGCCAGAGAGATTCTCTTCTTATCCTTCATCAGGAACCTGATTCCATCAGCTTCAATGAGCCAAGTGCACACCTGAGACATAGAGATGCTATTGAGCAACTCAAGCAACTCCATATTGGTGATCCAGATCAGCAGGATGTTCTCAGTTTGCCAGATGATGACCCCACAATCTCCACTGAGCTCTATAATACTTTGTCCACTTTGGGACCACCTCATCAAAAAGATGGCTGGCCAATGATGCTGAGGATACCAGAAAAGAAGAATATAATGTCTTCTAGGCACTGGGGTCCAATATATGTCAAACTGAAAGATAGAAAATATTTACAGCTCTTCTATGAGAAGGGACTGGAAAAGCCTTTTAAGGAATTCAAGCTTGAAATAAATCATGAGGTTTCAGAACCCAAGCTTCAAAATTATGATGAAAATGGGAGGATACACAGTGTGAGAATAGACCGTGTCACTTACAAGGAAAAAAAGAAATACCAACCAAAGCCAGCTGTTTCTCACATAGCAGAAAAGGAACAGGTTATTAAGCTAGGCACTACCAATTATGATGATTTCCTTAGCTTTATCAGGGCTGTTCAGGATTCGTTGATGGATTTGCCTGCTTCCTCAACAGATTTAAGTACAGTAGGACTTAATTACCAAGAGGAGGAAATCACTGTTGATGTAAAGGATGAATTCTATGGAATTTTGGCCAAAGGAGACAACAGGATCTTGCAGCATAATGTATTGACACGAGTGCATGTGCTCAGTTTCCTTTCTGGACTGGCAGAGTGTAGGCTGGGCCTCAACGACATTCTTATTAAAGGGAATGAAATTGTTTTGCGGCAGGACATCATGCCCACCACCACTAGCAAGTGGATTCAACTGAATGATTGCCATTTCCATTCATGTGTGGATGAAGAGGCATTTGCCAGTGCCCGTGTCATTATGTTTAACCCTTTGGATGCTTGCCGATTTGAACTGATGCGCTTCAGGAGTGTGTTTTCTGAGAAGACCATGCCTTTTACTTTAAGGGTTACGGCTAGTGTCAATGGTGCTGAGGTGGAGCTTCAGAGCTGGCTAATGATGACACCAGGGTTCTCATCCAACAGAGATCCTCTAACTCAAGTCCCCTGTGAAAATGTGATGATTCGTTATCCTGTGCCACATAAGTGGGTGAAAAACTTCCGGAGAGACAGTGTCCTTGGGGAGAAGTCCTTGAAAGCAAAGGTGAACAAAACTGCTAACTTTGGATCCACCAGCGTGTCTGGTTCTGAGCCAGCAATGAGGGTAACGCTAGGAACTGCAAAATACGAGCATGCTTTCAATTCAATTGTGTGGAGGATAAATCGCCTGCCTGATAAAAATTCTGGTGGGTACTGCTGCATGAATTAGATTATCTTGTAAGAAAGGCACGTTAGCATAGTTCTCGGTATCCTGTCTGGAAGTTCAAATCAGCTCTTGTGTGAAATGAAGTTGTTCCATTTTCTGAAAGTATGACCATGTAGTATAACCTCAATAATTTTATCTGTGTAGTTCCTCAGCTTTCTTCCAAAAAGTATGCTTTGGAGTGGTGGATAAGGGTTATACTGTATGTAGCTTCTCACTGGAATTCTTAAAATGGCTACATTGTCAAGCATCTGATCATGTAGTAGATTCCTTGCCCAACTGCCAGATAGTTTTCAACTTCCACAAGGATAATACCAGGAAAAAAATAATGAGGGATCAGGTAATGTATAGATGCAAATTTTTTTGTTGTAGAATCAAGGGAAAATCGAATACAAAGCTTTCCCCCCTCCCCGCATTCTGTTTCAACCACTAAGCAGGACTCCTTCAGAATTTTATTTCTCATGGCAAATCTCACAAGACTTATTGGCGGTACAAAAAGGAGAAGCTCCAAGGCATTGAGCCTTCTGAAGATGTAGTTGATGATCTGCCAGCAAAACTAGTACTTTCTGAATTAAAACTTCAATGAAAGGAATCAGCTGGCCTTTCTCACATGTAAAGTAGTTCAGCATGTGTGAGATTCCAGAGTTGTTCCTTTTTTCTGAATCTTTAGAAAATCAATTATTTCCCACCTAAAATTCCACCTAGTATACTCTGTTCTCAGCTGGAACTGAGGAACAGAACTCCTGGATTTTTTAGTACTAACAGAATTTTTCATTGGTTTAACTCTTCTCTAACCTTGGGAACAGCTACCACATCTTTTTCAACACTTTGGCTTCATTAGAGGAATTTCAGAGAGTGGTGATAACTGCCTGACTACATTACAGCACCATCTTGTCTGGACATGCCTGATCTCCTGGCATGTTACAAGCAAGGCTCTGTTGAGAGCAGAGACGGTTCCTCTCTGTTCCATCGGCTTTGTTGCTGTAATGTACAAAAAGATTAGCTTGTTTGTCCCAGGCAATTGAGTGTTTAGCATGTTTTTCAGTTGAAGGCACATGACCATCTTCTGTAAAATTGGACAGTGAACAGGAAATTTATTAAATAGATTATAAATTTATAAGCCTCCCAGAGTCACCTTGTAGGGGAGATGAGTGGCATAGAAATTTAATAAATAATTAAAAACATCGCTAGCCCATTGTTGACAGTGAATTACAGCTAACTCTAATTAACAGATTAAAAACCATTTACGGAATGATTTTTCTCATACTGGAAAGCATTCCTGTCTGCATCAGACAAGAAACACATATAAAGGGATAATCAAATGAATAGCAGCAGAGGTATCAGGTAATAGAGGAGTGGTATAAAAAGGGAAGACAAAATCATGTTCCAAAATTGACACATTCTGAGAAAGTTTGTCAAAACAGTACTAGCTGTGCTAAACAGTATTTCATGAAACTGAAAGTTTTTGAAATGCATCTAGTTAAGATCTCAGAGATTGAAAAGGGTTGATCAGGCATGTTTGAACATAGAATTTGAGTGCCTTTATTCTGCATGGTTATCTGTCCCAATTGCAGAAATCTTTTGAAGTCCAATCATTTATCTTGTACTTTATATAATCAAAAGTCTTAAGAAAAATAAAAAATGAATACTAAATTAATTAATTACTTGCTTACATATTTATAATATTACTTATCTCTGTCCAGAGGCTGGGTAACTCCACCAACTTACAGACTGGATTCTCATAGGATTCTAAACAAATAAAACCAAAGATCCAATGAAAGTAGTCACAATATAATCCTTTGCATGAAATACTGTAGAACTGTTGCATGTAAATGATTGGACCATTTAATCAAAGGATGTTCATATAACCTTGGCATAATTAAATTTTACTTCTAAAGTGGGCCATGGTAAACTGATTTTGTGATGCATGGGGAAAAAATGTTGTCCATTCTGGATACAAGGCAAGTGCACAGCTGTCTTTTGTTGTGTTTGAGAAGCAGCTGTTATGATGTCATATCTCTGAACTTTTTTAAAAAAAAGTTATGATGGGCCAATTTGAAGTTGTAAGATCAAAACAGCTAAGCTGAATTCCCCTGAAAAAGATTGCTTTTTGCAGTATTGTTCCAACAGCAGCTTGGTAACTTCTGATGTGTGCTTCTCCATAAACAACTTATTGATGCTGGCTGATAAATAATGGGCCTTGTTTATAGGCTGTGAGAAGTCTCTGTTCCAACTGCGTATGATTCACTGCTTCAGGACAAAAGGATGTTTTTAGTTAGCCAGCATCAGGCAGAATAAAGAATGTTGAGAAAATATTGATTCATTGAATGTTTTTCTGCCTAGCCTGAAAACAGGCCAGCATATATTGAATAAGAAAAGACTTAAAGTACAGCTTTGGAGTTGTACACTGTAGAAAACCAGCATTTAATCAAACATCCCTTTCTCAATGTGTACTGTATGAAAATTGTTGCAGTTTTAAAATAAATCCCCTGTAAAATATTGTATAGATTATACACACACCACCAGCAAATAGACTTTATTTTTGTGTCACACTGACTTTCAGTATCTTTGCTTTGGAGCTTTGTGCATTGCATGCACTTAGCCAGAATGGCTTGTAATTATGATTTATGATACAGTATGTTTTGAAGTTCAAGACAATTGTAACCTTTTCATAGATAAACAAACCATGGGATTTGGTGCAGTTTTCAATCTCAGTTGCAGAAAAAAGACAGAAAAAGACACTCTTAAATTAGGCAACTTCCCCCAAGTAATGTCCCAAATGGAGTGAACAATTTTGATTCCATATTGCAAGTGTCCTCCAGAACACTGGATACCTGCTCCTCAAACATTCTTCATTGCTCCTATAGATGATAGTGAGACTGGCAATGTCTACTATGATAAAAAAAATATCTTGATTCTGCTTCTAAAGCAGAAATTAGCAATCTTTTTTTGCTGAGTGCTTCATGGCAATCTGACACTGCATACCACTCATCGGTTGGCTGAAGCAAGTTGTGAGCAGGTCAAAAGCCAAAAACAACTAGGATTTGTCGTTTTTTTCATTCTGTCAGCTTCCTTGTGCTTTATTCTTTCTTCCCTTTTGATACTCTCATATGTCTCTTTCTATCCAGAAAACTGCTGATGAACAGACTGATGGTTCATCCAAAAGTCTGAATTGATTGCTGACATAGAACTTTCAATATTACAAAAGGGCCACACTACAGCCCTTCCATATTTTAAGCAAACATCTACATGATCTATACCAGGGGTGTCAAACTGCTGGCCCATGGGCCGGATGCGTCAGGGTGAAACCGTGACCACCCCATTGCCGGCAATGGAAAAAAAGTCACGATATGTTGCAACATGTCACGTGACGTTGCAAGTTTTACACCCCTGATCTATACTAAGAAATACCAAAATGTCAAAGAATAAAAATAAAGCTTCCACCTACATATAATAATAATGTTGGACTGGACTTTGGAGGTCATCTAGTCCAACTGCCTGCTCAGGCAGGAAACCCTATACCATTACAGACAAATGGCTGTCCAGTCTCTTCTTAAAAACTTCCAGTGTTGGAACATTCACCACCTCTGGAGGCAGGTTGTTCCACTGGTTAATTGTTCTAACTGTCAGGAAGTTTCTCCTTAGGTCTAGGTTGCTTCTCCTTGATTATATACATTAGCTTAATATATACATTAGCTTAATATATACATTAGCTTAATATATACATTAGCTATCATAATTAGGTTCAGCTTGGTGGTATTCATCATTACATTGTTGTCTTACATGAAAGGCAAAATAATGTATTTATAAACCATGCTTTATATCCATGAGAATACTAAAAAAATGATCTTGATATATAGCATCTGTACCATTTTTGTCTCTCTAGTGTGCAACAGCAATCGGGGCAAAGCTGAAAAGTTTTTACATAGTAATAACATGGGGTTATTCCTATATCACAGACAGAGAGATTGGTGCTCAGATTATGATTGCACAAGATCATTTGGAATATACTGTACATGCCTTGGCAAGATTTGAATGAGAGACTTCCAAATACAGAGCTCACATATTTAAGCAGAAAGTTACATTAGTTTTAGTATATCTGAGGTTCCTGCCATCAATGATTCATATGACATTGCAAGAGGGCAAACTTAGATACAGGTGGTATTTGGGACAAATGGTTGCTCAACCATGTTCCATATTATTTATTCATTGTTATTTAATCCAGTGTATCACAACTTTGCTTTAGAACGGATATTTTTGCAGCTTAATTATATGTTTATAAAATTACATGAGTAAACTGTTCCAAATGGGAGCAAATTATGTATGCATCTGGAGCTTCACAGCAAGAAGAGCAGCTGATGAAAACATTTAGTAAAAAAAAGAGGGGGAGGGGGAAACAGGTAGGAAATAAGTCAAGTAAATGTATTTTCATCTTTTTAGGCTTTTGTTAAAATATATCTTCAATATCTTATGAACAAGTATATCTAATAAGTCATAACTTTTGTTTTCACCTTACACAAGTGTATATCAAAGATTTGCTTTGCAGCCCTAGAAAAAATTAAATGATGTATTTGTTCCTGATTTTTTCACATGAAGACAGTACATGGTTCAAAATGATTATCAGTGATCATCAGCCAAGAGCAATGAATTGTGCCTATTTCTCTATATAATCATGCCTCAATCCCTATATTTTAAAAGAAACTGGGCTTTCCTTATTGCCTTTGGATTGGGCATTTTAGATTAGAATTTAGAATAGAGTAGAGTAAAGTAGAATAGAATAGAGCTGGAGGGGACCTTGGAGATCTTCTAGTCCAGCCCCCTCAGGAGAACCTATACCATTTCAGAGAAATGAAAATTTAAAAGACCATGTTTGTATGCATTGGATTACTCTTTTCTAAATTAACCTGTAGAACTGTTAATAGCATGCATCATCCTTAACTACTATTGTATATGATGATGTGATAATTCTGCATGAAAGAAGAGACAACCAAGCTTTAGCCAGCATTAGCTAACAGTTTTTTCAAGCATTTTTTCTAGATTCATTGTGATGTATTTGCAAGGAATGCCAGAAGGACTCCTTGAGAGTTGTGTAGCAATATTCTAAAACGTGTGGGCAGTGTGGCTTTCCAGCTCCCTTCAGTTAACTAATTTTGCCTGTGATGATGAATTGTATGGATTATTGGAGCCGTCATTGTTTAGACAGGTTCTAGAATTAGAGTATGTGGTACCAGCAATATTCTAGCGAAGCTTTATTTAATGCCTGTGTGTCTTTATCAAGTTTGATTAAAAAAAAATAAGTTGTCAGAACTTATGTCAGAAATGCTGACATCACAATTCTAACATAACCATTTGAATAATTCAGTGACTTTATTTTGGTGTTTTTCATCCTTTTTCTTCTAAGATTCCACGCTGGTGTTCTCAGTTGCCATATTCTTTTATTATTATTTTTTAGCTGCAGGTCATCCTCATTGCTTCTTTTGCCACCTGGAACTTGGTTCAGATCGGGAAGTGCCTTCTCATTTTGTCCGCTATGTGGATGTAGATTTTGATATGCCAGCCAGTTCAGCATCCAAGGCTGCTGTTCGGTCCATCTCTGTGGAGGGCAAGACTGATGTGAGGAAATGGGTGAATTATGCAGCACATTACAGTTATAAGGTATGGATGAATAACTGATAACCACCCATTCACCCACACACCCACATCCACACTTTGGGTTGTTGTTTATTCAAAGTTGGAGTGGCTTACAGGAGCTTCTGGATGTGTCTCTTTTTGCATTCAGATAACTTTTGATAGCATGCCTTCTACAGAATCACTAATGTATGAATAGTCAGATCTTCTGTGCTATCTGATGCACGTTGCCTGCAGTAATTCAATGGATTAAAGCAATCTCCAGCTTTTTGGCAGAATATATGTTGCATGGAAAAGCCCCAGGCTCAGAACCTGACATCTCAAATTAAATGATCTCATATAATAAAAATCAGAAGGATATTTTTTTTTCCTGAGCCACAGAAGAATCAATTTTAATTACAATGGTACAACGGTCTGTGCATTACTTAGCTTTTCAAGGTGGTCTTTTAAATGATCATAGAATGAAAAGGAAATTTAGGAGGCCTGTTGTTCATCCCATCTGTCAGAAAAGAATTATTCACTCCTATGAGTTATAACACCCTATGCAGAGCCACATTTGGAGACATGTAGGCCTATAGCATTATTTGGGAAAGGCCCCGTTTTCCTGTCCAACTAAACATGACTCCTGCTGAACCCAACTTGCTTGTTTGGATTTGTTTTGGACTTGCCACAGTGTTTTTCATGTTCATGCTTGTTCTGATCATCCTTCTGCTTTATCTAATGTTCTCATTTTCCCCCCCTTCATAAACGTTCTTTAATATTTTTTTCAATTCTTCAAAATTTTCTAGAGTTATTTTTTTCTCAAAACACCTTGTCCTTCTTTCTAATTTATTTTCCTTTAAACTTCAGTTTTAAAGCTTGAAACTTTCTCCGAACTTACTGATTTCCTTTCCCCCTCCCTCAAACAATTAAGTCGCTCCTCTTTTTTTCTCCTCCTTGAATATTTTGCTAGCTCTTTTGTTGGTTTATAGGTAACTTAGAGTTCTAGTAGTTTAAAGCCCCTCCTTCTTTCCCCCAAGTCACTTCTTTTGTTTCTACCAGTTGTTTCTTTAAAGCATCTGGGCAGAGGGCAGTTGCTCACAGTAGGAAAATAGTACATCTCCTTGGCCCATACAATGCCAATCTTTTCTTGAGCTTCACCCTTCTCCTAATTGCCTCTGTGGGAACTCCCCTGTGGGTGAACACAGGAATCTTGCTGGCCTTCTCGCAGCCTTTCTATATTTTGCTCAGCTGTTTTCTAGCTCTTCCTTTCTCTTTCATAACAAAGGGTTTTAAAGTCAATTTTGTCTGGAATTCCTAGGCATTCAGTTTGTTAGTCGGCTGATTATAGCTTCTCAACACCAGTCTTGCCTAAATGCACTCATGTTTCCAACTGAAATCTCTCTCCTTCAGCTTGCCATTTTATCATCTTTCTTCTAGGAATGACTTTTAGGTCTTGAATTACTTAATTGCTGCCGGCTTTGTCACTTTTTCTCTCTTTTTTCTCTACAAATTTGCCACTGTGAAGTTCCAATGAACACCAGTCTCATCTCTGAGCAACGGCTCTCCTCGTCCAGCTATTTCTCAATTGTCCCTATTTAATACTATTCAGTTCTACTTCCCTATTTCCAGAAAAGTGCTCTACCTCAGGTCCTGCATTCCTGTGGGAGACACTAACCCGTGGCTTAATGGCCTTGACGAGAGGCAAGTAGATTTGCCATCTCATAGCCATAGCCTCAAATGGTTTTTTTAAAGATCTCTTGGTTTGGGGATATTACATCTTTCCCATTTGTAGAATGGTAGAATGGCTCACATTTATAGATTTGAAGAATGTTTACTTTCATCTCTCTTAGACAACCTTGGTATTGTCCCTTCTTTACTTTTTAAGTGTTTCACTATTTGACCTCTCTATGACCCTATGTTATATATGCTATATCATACCATACAATTTGATTTCTTTGTTTAGGTTACTGGCTCCTAGTTGCACATTCCCATGTCATGTTTCTTCATCACATAGCTCAAGTTCTGCACTTTGTTCCCCGGATCAGTTATAAGAAGTCTTCAAATCAAGGACCAACAATAGATACCACCAAAGAAGCTACTGTCCTACTGCCATGACTCCATATATTTCAGGTGTTTGTACACAAATTTTTCTCTGTAACATGAGTTGTTTTTTTCCCCCAACTACTGGATGGATTGTATTAAGTTACAACTTCAGTTGTTTACTTCACCAAATTGGCTTTGTATCTCTTTGTTTATCTGAACATTAAAGAGCACATTCCCTTCATGGTGGTAAAGAGCAGAACTGTTTTTTGAGACATTTCCCTTATGCATCCTTTGCCAATGTGTGTCCTCACCACATATAGTGGGGTAGCCCATCTCTAGGGCCTCTGTATCCTAGGTGCTTGGTTTCTTGTGACAGCAAAGAAACCCTCAAGGTTCTTGCAGTTTGGAAGGCACTGGAAGTGTTCCTGTGGCCACCCTGTCCATATAACATTGACCATCCTGCAATAATCTAATGCATAAACAAAAATGTAGCACAAAGTCTCTCCCTTTTTAAAATTGTCCATTAAAGTTCAGATGTGGTTTTTTTGCCAAAAAGAAAATACTTTTTATTAATTCATTTTCAGATTGATATACATACAGTACAAAATAGAAATGAGTAATGCACCATATACAAAAACAAGAAAGAAAAACGCTACAGAAGAAATTACCTAAAAAGAACAACAAAACATCCTGTAATTACAGTTACTGTACATCCCAAGTACATCAGCTGTTGCTAGTCTTCAAAAGGAAAAACTAAATTTTCAGTGTTAATCAAGCCTGACCAATCGGTTTTCCCAAAGGGAGAGGTAATGTGACAGTTTCTGATTAAACAAAAACGACAGAAAACAAAAACAACAACAAAAATCAAACAAGAACAGAAGCATTCTTTCAGTGCTGGAAAGGAGATAATATTAAGAAGATACTCCAGCTGGCTCTTCCCTAAATCCACAAGTTATAAGAGGGAGGGAAGGTAAAACACAAATGTAGCCTATTTCCTGACCTGGTCTACCTAGAAGTGTTCCTTCTGTGTTATGCCACCTGCCCAGTGGAATAACCTTCCTCTTGGAGTTCAAAAAGCTGTTACCCTCCATTATATTCACCATTATACTGTAGTTTCCACAGAGATATAATATTTGGAAGAATTCCCTTTTGCCTTTGGCCAATTTGTTATCCTTTAAATGAGTCTTGAAGATTTGGCTGTTTCCCCAGCCTCTAGATGAGCATGAGTCAGCTTGAAAAGGCTATATCCAGTATTGTGCTATGTCTGTTCCCCCTGGCTATGTTCATCTTTTATTTCTTTGTTGAGTTCATATCTTGGATTTTGTTTCCAATCTGCACCCTGCTGTGAGTTGGCTGTTCTTATAAATTTAAAGTATAAATAGGTAAAATAAATACATGTTGGCCTTTCTTTTATATTTGAAACTGCTAACTTTAGCTCTTTTTTCAATAAAAAGAGTCATCTTAGGGGGGTTTTCTCCCCTTTCCTCGGGCAGTGCTACTCTTTCTAGTCTGCTAATGAAGCTTTTTATGAGCCATCCGGCACATTTCCACTCAACATTCCTACCACTTTGGGCCTATAACCTTAGCCTTGTTCTTTCTGTATTTTGACATTTAACATTGAAATCCTTTCAGCTGTGTCTCCTGCCTCAGTTTACCTAGTCTGATGGAAGACACTCTGTGTGGTAGGCAAAGTGTCGGCTCATAGGCTGAAAGCCTGTGTGCTTTATATCCTTCTTTCTTTATTTTTATAGGAACAAAGTAGGATGACCAAATATTTCATTTCTTCCAAAATCAGCCAAAATTGTGGAAACCTTTTGGGAAAAGTGTATTTTTGAGGTTTGATGGCTAATAACACCACTTTTTTTTTAGAGTGGTATCATAAAATTATATATCAATGGAAAGATAATTTAATCAAGAATGTGATGCAACATAGTTTGTTCAATTATCTGTACTGCATTCTATGAAAAGTTATAGCCAAATAACCAGAAAAAGGAAGCACAACTTGCTTAAGTTGATATCAGGTAGCTGTCAGAATCCATTTATGTCACATTCATAAATGTATGTTTAAAATATTGTGCCTCCCCTTGGATTCTGCCATCTTCCGAGGGGGAAGGAGAAGAGGTGTATTCAGCCTGCCTGTAGGCTATCTTCAAAGATCAAGGAAAACCTTTTGAACTGGGGACAACAAGGGGGAGGGTTAGGGAAGAAGGGATCTGGGCTGTATCTCCATTTGAAACTGAAAGGAAGAAAGCAATAGCAATAAAAAGCATGAGAAGATTACCCTTTCCCACGGAAGGGCCTGACACCTAAGTTTAATTAATGTGAGTCTGACCAAATGGGGTTGAAGGGAGGGGGTTGAAACGGGAATCCTTTATATAGTATCAAAATGTAACACAATGCCAGATCCTGTCTTGTATTCCCACAATTGACTACACCTTAGTAAAATCTCCTTTTTGGACAAGCCTGGTTCCAAGAGTTCTTTATTTCCTAAGATGTGAATTGGGGTGGGTCCTGACAGTAGCTTTGCTTCATTTGATTGTAGCCAATGAGCATGAGTGTTTAGAGAGCCAATCAGGTGTCATCTTGTTTTAGCAATGAGCCAATCAGATCACAGTAGGATTCAGTTATTGATGTCATGTATTGAAGCTGAGAGGAGGACATTTGTCAGTGTGTTATGTGATAGCTATCAGGTTGGTTGGGTTTTTTCCCCCTTTCATTTAGTTGAGCTTGTAAAACGTAATAAAATTAAAGTAATGGTGCAAAGAGTTGACTGGTTGCCCAGAAGGCGATGTAAAATAGTATTATTAAGTGAACAAGGCTACAGTTATAAAGAAATTAGAAGAAAAAGTGGTGGAAACTTAACCAAAGGTGGCATTTCTACTGTACACTTTTCCCAAAAGGTTTCCACAATTTTGGCTACTACTGTACTGTTTGGAATCATATATTGCCTATTTTTCCCCACACCAAAACACCACTGGAAATATGGCACACTCTTTGAACATATATGGCACTTTCACTTTTTATCTGAATTAGACAGTACCATTTCACAAGAATCAATGTTTATTCCTGACCTTCTGAGGTCCAACCCAAAAGCTTGGTTCTCTTTCCACACCAGCTCCCAGAATTTATCTTAAAGAATAGTAGTAGCTATCAGACTTTGCCACAAGTTATCCAAATAGCAGGGCTTCCTTATAAGTATGCCGTATTCAGTATAATGTTTGCGTTCATCAATCTAATGGAGAGAAAGAAAAAGCACATTGTATATACCTGTTTTGTTTTTTTTGTTCCCCCACTTCCCCACTTATTATTTGGGGAATCCTCCCCTCTCAAATTTATATATCCACTAAATTTGGTGTTTGGTGTTCTTTTCCATCACTACTTCCCATGTTGGGAGGAATCTGCTTTTGCTGGAGTCAGTTCTGCATACCTGTCATCTGTGAATCAGAGGAGTACACTGCCCATTCTTGCTTTGGGACAAGTCATTCTTGAACGAAGCATACAAAACAAAAACTAGGTGGCCTTTTGCTGTTTTCCACACAACTTCCAGTTTGTTTTTCTTTCAGGTGGGAATAGAGAGGAAAAAAAGCTTGAATCCAGATAATTTGGGAGAAGACAGTGACAATGCCAAGGAATGTGCTGTGCAATGAAAGGAAGAAGTAGCTCTTTGAAAACAATAAAAGCAACAAGAATTGAAGAAAAGGAACACTGTGCCTCCCTTCTGTAGTCCGAAGAACCAAGAAGTATTTGGAGTGTCATTTCCCTCTCTGAACATACTTTTAAAAAAATTGGGGGGGCGGGATATGTTTGCTGAGTAGTTTGGGTAGAATTACACTAAGTATATAGGCTTGCACTGCATTCAAGCCTGTTTTCATCTGTTCCAATGTACTTTTTAAAGCAAAACTGTTAGGAATTGTTGTGCAGAGGTCTCCTTGTGCTAGCAAAGAGTTGCACAGACAAGGAAGGGTACTGAGAGCAGTAAGAGTCACATAGTAACCACAAGAGTACACTGAGTTGTGAAAGCAAAAAGTATTTTACTTTTGAGGTGGTGTAAAAAACAAAAAATGCACGGTCAAAAAGAAACAGTCCAGGTCATACACAATAGTAACAGTCCAAGGAGTATTCCAAATACAAAGTCTTCTTACCAGTCCAGAAGTCAATACACAGTTCAGGTTTATCACAGTAGTAAACCAACAGTACAGCAAAACAGTAATAGTAGAGAGAGCAGTAAATTCAGAGAGAGAAAGAAGCTACGTTCCTAGCTCCCTCTTATGGCCATGAGAACACTTACACACCCATTGGCCAATTAACATCTTAAAGTCACAACATCATAGTTTATATATTTTCAACCCAACTATGTAGGCTATCACCATATGCCTAACAAAAACAACTGTGTTTTGTCAGTTCCAGTTGTCAAAATTCTATTCATGTTAAGTATTTTCCAACTGTACACTTGACATTTCCTGACAACTGGTAATTCAGTCTTCAGTGGATTTTTTTCCAGGTGATAAGTATAGAAGAGACACCAGACTTTCTGTGTTTCTATCCTGCCTGTGGCTCTCAGCGACAAATTCTAAACAGCCTTTCCTCTCAGCTAGGTAGAGAGAACCACTGGGAACTCCAAATGAAAGACACATGATCTGAGTTTTCCTATATGCCATCTTTGAGGAAGAATGTTTAAATAATGTATACTTCCCTTGGTGAGTCTTTTATGCAATTTACTTAAATGCCAGAGTTATTCTTTAGACATGATTTAGTTATAGTTGCCAGTTAAAAGGTAGACTAGGTGACTTTTGGATCATTCTTTCCTGAGAAGATATTGAGGGAAAATAGATTTTATCTCAGTTAGATGTTTAGCTAGGCTGGTTACTATGTGTTCCCCAAATCACTACCATACTGCATACATTAATATGCCAAACTTTTAAGTTTTGATGGGGTTGGTAAAAAAATTGCTTAAGTTTTGTAAATGTTGATAATGCTACTTTCAAACTTTGTCTTAACACTACATTTTATTTCGGAGATACTTCAAAGAAATAATTTTCTGTGTTACTAAGCAATTAACATTATTACTTTATACAAGGTAGACATAATGGAAGTACAGGGAAGGTTGTTATGAATTCTTGTGTCCACATGATCGTTTTCATGGAGATGAAAACTTGACTTCTTGAAAAATCTCACCTCACAGTTGTTGTTTTTAAGAATCAAGTTTCTAGTTTACAGGTTTCTAGGAAAAGTCCTAAATATGTCTGGACATATCTTTGAAGAGCTTTCTCTGACTGCACATTGGGGCTTCAGTATTCTGCATATCCTTTTTAATCCCCCCATGGCCAAAAAGTAAAAGTTACCAATAGCTATAGGAGTTGTAGTCCAATATTTTGGGAAGACCACTAAGTTGGGGAGCTGTACATATCGATAATCACACTTTCTGTTAAGCAGAATTTGGAGTATTTTTGCATGGGTATTAATATGTTTGTATGTTGGGCAGCTTTACCTCTGAAAATGCCAGGCACAATTGCTGGCAAGACATTAGGAAATATGTTGTTTAGTTTAGTTACTCTACCCTGAAGCACAACATTGCTCAATAGATAGTGCCATGAAAGTCTACCCACAGAATCATGTCTAAAATATTCTGGTATTATAATAAATCCCAGCTTTAAATAAATTACTAGGGCTAGACTAAAGGTAAATCTCACATATTTTGTCTTATAGACCATATTATTCTGGAAAATGGGGCTTGATGCCTGTTCCCCTGGAATTTTGTAGTTATGATGAAATTACTGTCCAATCACTTGCATAAGGAGGGGAAGGTGTAATTTGTACTTACCTGTAGGCCAACAACAATTTCAGTAGAAGAGAATATGTGGTGCTCAGGGGTGAACTCGCTGCTCTCTGAGCTTGGTTGTTTTCTTACAGTTGTTTCATTACCCAACTAGATAATAACATCAGTGCAAATAAAGTAAGTGTGGGCTTTGCTATTTGTATACTGTTTATATACAGTAGCTTGCTCTGCCAGTTTTGGTGGTTTTCCATTGGTAGTTCTTAGAGTAGGGCATTGTTTTCCATTTGATTGTTTGCCTGGTGTTATTCCCTGCTTATTTGGCTGCTGGAGAGGATATATTCTGGTCTTTTTGTTTTCTTCTTAGGTTATTGTCTCTTTTGAATGGCATGTACATGTGATTTATCTCTGTATGTCTATTGATGGTGGATTTGTCTGATTGCCAAATGTGCAGGAAATATATCCAAATATAAATATTTTGGATTTAATTTTGTCCAAGATGCTCACCCAGTTGAAACTATGGTTGAGCCAGTCCAGGTGTTGTGTTGTGAGATTAAGGAGTTTTCATCATGTCTTCTGACTGTTAATTGGTGTTCATGGATGTGCTTTGTTAGTCTTTTGTTTGTCTGTCTTCCGTAATAACTGTTAGTCTTTACACCATAGACAGGCAATCCTCAACTTACAACAGTTCATTTAGTGACCAAAGTTATAACATCACTGGAAAAAGTGACTTATGATCATTTTTCATACATATGACTATTGCAGCATCCCCATGGTCATGTAATCAAAATTCAGACACTTGGCAACTGACTCACATTTATGACCTTTGCAGTATCCTGGGGTCATGTGATCCCCTTTTGCGACCTTCTGACAAGCAAAGTCAATGGGGAAGCCAAATTTACTTAACAACTGTGTTGCTAACTTAACAACTGCAGTGATTCACTTAAGAAATGTGGCAAGAAAAGTTGCAAAATGGGACAAAGCCCACTTAACAAATGTCTCATTTAGAAACAGAAATTTTGGGCTCAATTATGGTTGTAAGTCGAGGACTACCTGTATTATAGATGACTCCACAACATGCATCTATAGCGTACAGTGAATCTTCTATAACAGGGTAAGGAATGGAACAGCCGGTATGTATTCAATGGAAAGAATGCAAATCCCTAATCAACTTTCTTCCACTGCTTTGATTCAAGATCTAATTTTTCTGTAACGTATTTAACTTTTGTTCTTGATTTATATACCAGGCTATTTGGTCCTCGCTTTTGAGTTGTTTTCATCTGCCCTTTCTTTGCTATATCTTACTTTCTACTGACTGTGTGAGAAGTAATTCTCACGTCCCTTCCTTTGTAATGATATACCGGTATATTTTCTCATTTGGGTAAACTGTAGGACAAAAAGCCCATTGTTGTCCTTTACTCACTTCATATCATCTAGCACATCAAGAAGCACATCTGCCTATGTCTCCTAGCTGCATTGAGCTGAATATTGTTTACTGTACTTGGTTTGCACAGTTGCAAATCACAATATTTATAAAGTATTTAAATATTATGCAAGCTTGTCTGAACCAGCCCTTCATTTAAAATCTGCCTCAAAAATTGAGGAATGCCTTTTTCAATGAATACTGAAGCTATGAGGTTAAGTAGAACTCTTTAAGAATACTTATTTCACACACTCTGATATATGGGTGTGGTAGAATATTCAGGAAGCCTAATTAGATTTTACGTAATCTCAGAGAAAATTATTTGGGGAAGGGAAATGGACATGGGGAAGATTATTTCTATGTAATGTAGTACATGGCCCATTGGGGAGTTTAAAATGTAAATATGAGCATATTTTTTAAGGGCACCTAGAAGCTATTCTTCCCTTGGTGATCAAGTTTAAAGCAGTCAGTCCCTTTCAGGATATATCCATATGAAGAATGCACTAACAACAGTTAAGGTATAAGGGAATGTGTGATAATCAGCAAATAATAGAAACATCCTGTACTTAACAAGACTCAACCAGAGAGAGGGGATTGTAGAATTGAGGAGAAGCTAAGATTCCTGGCTGATATTTGGCCCCCACAAATGAACCATCACTGTTGATTAATAACACCTGCCTTATACAGATTCTACTTTTAATTGACTTATTGGTATGCAGTCCATTGTTCCGGTTTATTGCAGATTGTAACTTACCACCTAATTTAGGTCCTCTATATGGACAACATCTTTCTATGTTATTGGCAGATTTGTAATGGGAATCCCATTAATTTATTGTGAAAATGTTATCTAACATAAATCAACCCCAAAGCCCTTAAAGACATGAGAATAAATCAAAGGGCTTGTATTGCAATTATGTTGTTGTTCAGTGCCTCCATACAGATAAGTCATAACCTCTTGCACTAATGTATTGTTGTTTTTTTTACATATTTTGTAATAGGTTTCTACCTTTGATGTACTTTGAAAAAGTCTATACACTGGCTAATTCTTTGTAAAAAATATTGTGGCACTTCTCCACCCCATCAGAGAAATGTCATTTTTGAGTTTCGGAAGGACTGTTGAATAAATGCAAATGAAATTCCACATTCACAGCAGTCATGTCTTCATTTTTACATTGTTGTGTGTAGTATGAAAGGAGACTCACACGAATCTTGAGCAGCTGTGTTCTTTATTGGTTAACATTCACTCATATATGTATGTCTTAAACAATAGCTTTAGCAGTTAAACATTAACAGTTTACATGCCATCCCGAAATTGGTTGTTTTTCCTTATCTATTGCTTATCCCTTTCAATTAACACAAGGATTAATATATGTTCCAGTTTCCTGCATTCCATAAACTTATCTTTCTAATTTAAGATCTTGTTTTTCACATGTTATCTCAAGCGCACTCTGTACACTTCCTCTGTAGTCCTTGTCTGAGGTTTGCCATCCAAGACAGGAACATACAGAACGTGTACTTCAAGATGGACTCAGAAAACAAGCCTACAGTTGTTCATATTTTATGCAGTTCGAAAGGAAAAGATAATGCCATAACATAATGACTTCTTAAAACATGAATGGTTCAGTTTCAAGATGCACGTAAAAAGGTGACTACATGGGTGTAAATTTTGCAACATACATAAGTGTCTTATGTTTGCCTTGTTCTGGATGTTCTTTTAACTTTCCAGTCTAGTCTTTGGCCCTTGGATTTCCTGATGTCCTAAGTATGTCCAGGCCTACTTTGCAAAACATTACCATAAGGAATCCCAATGGAAATTATCCAATAATCTGTATAAAACAGAATGAAGTATACGTAAAGGCATTGATTTCATTTTCTTAATGATGTCATAATTTTTGCTATGCACCTTTATAATCTGATATAAAGCTGATGGGTCATTTAATCACAAAGTAACTTGATCTGATCATTTTTCAGTATATGGAGTACTAATATCTTATTAGGGGGAAATAAGGTAATTAATATCAGTCATCATTGATGCTATTCACTTGCCTTGCGTAGGTCCTGAAGGAAAAACACTATTGGCCCAAAACTCTTGCCCTCTTTACCATGGCAAAGTTGCTATTTGCACATATTCATTAGGCAAACTGTTATTTTTAGGTTACAGTTCTCACCACTTAAGTATTATGGACCTATTAGCAAAATATTAAGACTGCCTATACCTCTGATCCAGAGAAAGTATCTCAGGGAAGAAAGAACTTGGGAACTTCAAAAAGTCTTCAACTTTGGAATCTTCCTCACTTTTCTCCTACGTTCTTCTGCTCAGAATGCTGACTACTAATGCCAGGAAAGAGTGGTGCAATCCAACAATGCCAAATATAAGCTCTACATATACTACATTTTTTACTGGTCTACCTGTCCTTTTGCCCATGCCAAAGCAAAGCAAATTTCCTGTAAGAAACTTGAGGGCTGGATAAAAAACTTCCCTGGGCAGTATTTGCCTGTCCATCACAAGAGATTCCCTATGCTGGGTTTGGAGAGCTGTTGCCAGCCTATTTATAACAGCCTGATCCACTACAGTCAGCTAATTTTGCTCTGCATCCCTCAACCTGTAATAACAGAGTGGAGTATGGCAGCTTAAAAATAAAATTAACCATTATTATAGCAATTATTGTTTATAAATGGGATATCCTCTACTAATAATTAAATTATAATTATGTATCAAAGGAGAGCATTTTACTATATAAGGAGGGAGGGCAGCTCTGTTCAAATAAGTGCAATACCTGATCAATAACAATAACAAAATCAAAATTCATTACATATGTCCTTTTCTTATATATTTCTTTTCATGTAGGCATCAATAAGAAAAGAAGAAAACTAATGCAGGTAGATTTGGAAATGCAATTGTTCCTAAAATATACATAAGTAAAACAAAATACACAATCACAGATTTTATTTTCTATGATGTCCATTTCTGTATACTTTGGTTAACAATTTGGCACAAGAGTAGAGCCAAAAAGAAAAAAAAGAAAACTCCTATATAGATACAAATTCTGACTGGAAATATATTTGTATATTTTTCTTTTTAAGTAGATTTTATTGTTAGCACAGCAACATCAGAATTTTACAACATTTGACACCTTTGTGAGTTGTTTTGGTTTAATTCCAAAATGAAGAATCACTGAGACAACTTCATCACTTCTTGTTTAATTTTCCCCTTTTGAGAAACTATTGCCATCTTGTGGTTTGATGTTGGTAGTGTAACTCAAATACTGGGGGGGGAAATCTAGCGACATGAGTTAAATTGCAATAAAAGTACAAAATCTGAATGTTTTTAAAAGAAGATGCATACAGATTGTTTTAAAAATAGACATTACATTACAAACAAAAAATATTGATATTTTTTATAATTATCACACACTGCCAGATAACAATCTGTAGACTCAGAAAATTAAAAATGATTTAAAACAATAAAAGCAGAACATAGCTAGTTATAAATTTTCATCAGGAGTTGGATCAAAATGAATCTCAGCTATCTACATACTGAACAGATCATTAAGTGGTGGCGCAATGGTTAGAATGCAGTATTGCAGGCTAATTCTGCCAACTGCCAGGAGTTCGATCCTGATTGGCTCAAAGTTGATTCAGCCTTCCATCCTTCCGAGGTCCGTAAAATGTTGAGGGTAGTAGACTGACTCTGTAAACTACTTAGAGAGGGCTGTAAAGCACTGTGAAGTGGTATATGTCTTAAGTGCTATTGCTATCATTACGCAAAATAAAAGAATAAGCACATCATTACTGGTATCAGTGTCTCAAGAGACGAATATCCATTTTGCAACAACATAACTCAATGAAACTGTCAGTAGTGACTATCAGCATTTTCTAAAACTTTTTAAGAACATTCGTCATATCAGCTCTTACAGTTACATTAATGGGAGGGCAGAGCTATAGTGACAGTGCTAACTTGAAAAAACAGAGAAGACCCTGATCTGAGAGATTCTTAGTGTTTTCTTTCACGCACTTCTCATTCATTGAATTTGATGGTCAACCATGCTTGTTTCTAGTGAGATTGCTGATTTTTAAATGTAATTCAAAGCATCTATGTGTTTTCTGTTCACTCATTTGAAGGTGCATTTTGAAGCAGCATCTGAAGAATCATTCCTGATGAATGCCACACTTTGAAATGCAATAAAACCGATCGAACACCAAACTGGGAATAAATACCAGTTGCCATCCTGGCAGACAATTCTCTTAACAGGATTGTTCATGGAAAAACAATAGCAAGAGAAAATAGAATCACTAGGAATATAATAGAAAAAGAGTTGGAAGGGACCTTGGAGGTCTTCTAGTCCCACACCCTGCTCAGGCAGGAAGCCCTATATCGTTTCAGACAAATAGTTGTACAATCTGTTCTTAAAAACTTCCAGTCTTGGAGCATTCACAACTTCTGGAGGCAGGTTGTTCCACTGGTTAATTGTCCTCACTGTTAGGATATTTCTCCCTAGTTCTAGGTTGCTTCTCGCCTTGATTAGTTTCCATCTATTGCTTCTTGTCCTGCCCTCCAGTGCTTTAGAGAATAGCTTGACTCCCTCTTCTTTGTGGCAACCCCTGAGATATTGGAACACTGCTATCATGTCCCCCCTCGCCCTTCTCTTCATTAAACTACACATACCCAATTCCAGCAGCCGTTCCTTATATGTTTTAGCCTCCAGTCCCCTAATCATCTTTGTTGCTCTTCTCTGCACTCTTTCTAGAGTCTTAACATATTTTTTACATTGTGGCAATCAAAACTAGATATTCCAAGTGTGGTCCTACCAAGGCATTATAGAGTGGTATTAACACTTCAAGTGATCTTGATTCTATTCCTCCATTAATGTAGGCTAGGACTGACTGCATTGACTTTTTTTGCAGCTGTATATACAATATCACATTTCTGTAGGGACTTACATTGTAGCATGGCTATACAGTATTACAATGACATTATTAAAATTAGCCTTTTATTTCAAAAAGCAGTCCTTTGGTTTTATTTATTTTTCAGAAATTCATTTTTGTTCTTTATTTTGGTCATTTATCTTTTACCATATAAATGTCTTTCACATTCATATGAAATATGGAGATTGAATTGCCCTTTTTAGAATATGCATTTTGTAGTTTTCTTGGTTTTGCTCTTGAATTTTCCTTTTCAAAGCAAAATTATAAACACTTTTTTACCCTTCCAAGCTTCTTTCAGGTAAGTCCTTTTTTCAAGTTTGTCCTTTATTTTTTCCAACAAATATGCTCAACTATAGGCCAAAGGCTGGCCTATTGTTTAAATAAATGTTATAAGCAAGAGACTCCCAAGACTTATCTGGAGCAATGAAACCCCTAGACAAAGCAAAGTCATACTCTTATACAGGATGTTGCACGATATTCCAAAAATCTTCACTGTATCTGAAAAAGACCTACTACACCAGGGGTAGGCAACCTCGGCTCTTTTATGACTCATGGACTTCAACTCCCAGAATTCCTGAGTCAGCTGACTCAGGAATTCTGGGAGTTGAAGTCCATGAGTCATAAAAGAGCCGAGGTTGCCTATCCCTGACCTACACCAACATTGCACAGTACTATAGTCAATGTTGACAGATGATGACATATACAATATTGATGCAAGCTTTAGAAAGCTTTTTGGAGATGCATTTCAGATATCCTTAAAACCACCAGTCCATTTATTAATGAAAATTAATCTGAACATATTCCAGCTAAATAATTGCTTTATATAATATGTTACCTCAACGATGAAATCTATCTCTTTCCAAATACTGAAATATTTATCCTGACTAAAACAGCTATGCCTTGGAGACAGAAAAGAATCAACATTTTCTGCAAAAGAACTAAAGGCAGTAAATAAGTTGGAAAGCCAACACAATGCAAAGCACCAACTTCTAAAGGCATATTTAACTGTGGGGACCAGTCATTACTTCAGTTAAATATGCCTCTAGAAGTTGGTGGCATGTATTTGTTTAATTTAAAAAAAAAATCAAGAAACCTAGTGTGCATGGTAGGCCACATATGGTCTAACTATGTGCTAATCTTTGATAGGAATTTCTAGCCAGGAAAGCTGCTGCTGTTGCTATAGTTGTAAAAGTCCTACACATAAGCACAAAAGATTACCTGATCCATCCTTTGGAACTACTTACCAGGGAATGGTACACATTCACTTGGATTACACTGACTATACAGCATGAGCTGTGTTATCAGCCTGCAGCAGGAACAAATGGATGACAAGCAAGATTATTCATTTTTTTTATTACATTTATATGCCATCTCCAGAGCCGCCATTGGCTGCTTCTAGGGCAGCAATAGGTTGCTTTAAACCAGACATGTCAAACACAAGGCCCGGGGGCCGGATGCGGCCCGCGAAATGGTTTCATGTGGCCCGCGAAGCCATCCTGGAAACAGTGAGGGAACGGCCCCCACTGCCTTGGCCCTGAGACCCTCCTTCTGCCAGAGACCCTCAGATCTGTCCCACTCCTGCCCAGGCCTCCATAGGCACCCTTGATGCAAACGATGTAGAGCTGGCCACGCCCACCCAGTAGGCCATATGCACTCTAGCCACACCCACCCAGTAGGCCATGCCCACCCTGGCCATACCCACCCGGCCCCCTGAGGGCAACCGCAATGCTGATGCGGCCCTCAATGAAATTGAGTTTGACACCCCTGCTTTAAACCTATTGGCCGCCACCTAGAGGCCAGGGTATAAATAGCTGCATTCGCAGCCCTGTTTCTCAGTTCAGTTCCTGTAAGCAAATAAAGAATGATTCTTGCTGAACTCACTCGCCTCGTCTCTTCAATCAAGCAAAAAACCCAGTATATAACACTGGTGACGAAGGTGGTATCCTGCTTCTCCAACAGAGCTGAGAGTCACTAGGGGAGAGGCTGGTATGTGCCTGGAGGGAAAAGCAATTCCCCCCCTACGGTCGGCCTAGCATAGCCACGCTAGCGACCACCCGCCCAGAGGACCAGTCCCTGGGCATACGGAGGAGCAGGATAAGAAGACGACGAGCCCCAGCCACGAAGACCAACAGAAATGGCAAAGGTCAGAAAGCTGGAAGAATTTGATATAGCTCACCTGGAAAGATGGTCTTTGTATCTATCCAGGGTTGAGAACTATCTCCGCGCCAATCAAGTCGCCAAGGACGACCTGAAGGCCACTACGCTCCTGTGTGTTTGCGGCCCAGCCACGTTTGACATTGTGGAGAACTTGTTTGCGCCGATGCCATTGGAGTCTGTAACGTTTGTGGACTTGAAGAAACGGCTCGGCGACCATTTCCAGCCCAAACTGTCGGTAATTGCTTGGCGCCACGCGTTCGAACAGAGGGTTCAGCAACAAGGTGAAAAGCGTCTATATTCATTGCAGGGTTGAGGCAGGCCTCACGCCTGTGTCAGTTCTCTGATGTAGAGGAGAGGCTCCGGGACCGGCTCGTCTGCGGCCTCTGGAATCGAGAGTTACAGCAAAAACTCTTCGCCAAAGAGACCCTGTCATTCCCAGATGTATTGAAAGAGATCATGGTGGACGAAGCCGCCGGCGGGGCCATACGAGCCATGCGGCCTGCCAAAACAGCACAGCACGAGGAAGCCATCCACCACAAGGAAGCCGAACATGCGGAAGACCCCAAAGACAACAAGGAAGTTGACAAGCTACAAAGACACAACGACCAACAGCGTCACAGTGACAAGCAACAAAGGGTGGCTTACAAGGCAGATCCCTTCCTTAGGTGCCCAGGGTGTGGTGGCCGCCACCAACACATGGACTGTAGGTTCTGGACAACCACATACCGGGCCTGCGGGAAGACCGGCCACATTGCGTCCGTCTGCAGAGGTCGCCAGAGGGAACGGCAATCGAATCGCCAGTCGGACATTCCGATTAGGAGAGGTACTGGGGCCTCGGGGCATTATAGCGTAGGGTTTTGCTCCAGCCGCAGAAGCATTTGCTGCATGGGAACTTGCCGCCCTATTAAGCCGAAGTTTAGACTTCAGGTGGAACTGCAAGGAGTCCCTTGCAAGATGGAGATGGACATGGGCTCAGCCATATCCATTATATCACTTGAGACATTTAATTTCATATGCAATCGCAGCAAGAGATGGGCCAAGCTGAGGCCATCTGACATTATACTGACCGATTTCCAGAATGCCAGAATTGTAGTCAAGGGTGAGGCCACACTGGCCGTCAAATTTAAAGGGTTTTCTGGGCACCTGGATTTTGTCGTAGTAGGGGGTCAGTGAACGAGCCTGATCGGGCTCGATTGGTTTGATACACTAGGCATCCAAGTGACCGGAATCAACCAGACGCAAATTGCGAGTCTAGCAACAGTATGCGAGGAATTCGCAGATGCGTTTGACTAAGGTCTGGGGACGTACACGGGCCCGCCAATAAGATTTAAATTAGATCCTACTGTAGCACTGGTCAGGATTAAACCTCATAGAGTGCCATTTGCTCTTAAACACAAGATAGACGCCGAGTTAGATAAACTCGTAGAACAGGGGGTACTTCAGCCCATAGATTGGGGTGAATGGGAGACCCCAATTGTCACGCCACTAAAAGCCAATGGGAAGGTCAGAATCTGTGACTATTACAAATGCACAATTAATCGTCCACACAAACAGCATGCGTACCCAGTACCAGTAGTAAGTCACATCCTGGCGTCCTTGCAAGGTGGTACTATTTTTGCAAAATTAGATTTGGCCCAGGCCTAACAACAGCTTCCTGTGGATGAGGACACAGCTGAGGCAGACAATTGTAACCCACAAGGGGGCGTTTAAAGTAAAATGCCTGCAATTCGGGGTCAGCGTAGCTCCTGGCATTTTTCAAGGCATTATGGAGTGAACGCTCAAGGGCATTCCGGGGGTTTGCCCCTATTTCGATGATATGCTCATCGCCGGTGAGTCCACTGAGGTGCTGGCAAGGAGGCTCAGAGCTGTCCTTCAAAGGCTTTGTGAAGCAGGCCTTAAGCTTAAGAAGAATAAGTGTAGTATTGGAGTCCCTTCAACTGAGTTCTTGGGTTTCCGTATCGATGCTGACGGCATCCACCCTGCTGAGTCAAAGGTGAAAGCTATCCAGATGGCACCCAGCCCCAAAACGAAGGGAGAACTTCAGGCATTCCTAGACTTCCTAAATTTTTACCATGCGTTCCTTCCTAATAAGGCCGCAGTGGTAGAGCCGTTACACCGGCTCTTGGATAAAAATACTGTGTGGAAGTGGACTAATGTTCACGAAAGCAGCTTTCAAGCATTGAAGGCCCTACTGTCCGTCAATTCAACGATCACTCATTTTAAGGAATCGATGCCCGTGTGCCTTGCATGTGACGCGTCCTCATACGGGGTGGGGGCTGTCCTAAGTCACTTGGACAGCGATGGGACTCAAGTCCCGATGGCTTTCTAATCCAGGACACTGTCCTCCGCAGAGCGTAAATACGCACAAATTGATAAGGAGGCATTGGCCATAGTAGGTGGAGTAAAAAAATTCCACGACTACTTGTATGGCAGGGACTTCGCGGTCTTCACAGACCATAAACCGTTATTGGGGTTATTCACTACAGACAGACACCCCACATCTTATCCCCTAGAATGTTAAGATGGTCTATTTTTTTATCGGCTTACAGCTTTAAGCTAATTCACAAACCCGGCAAGGATATGGGCCAAGCAGATGGCCTAAGCAGGCTTCCACTGTCTCAAATTGAGCCAGATCTGGCCCCAGTGGCCCACGTTTGTCCATTCACGACTTGCCAGTTTCCCCGCCACACAGGGGACATAGCTGCAGAAATGGCGGCAGACAAGACTCTAAGCAGAGTGCTATCTTGGGTCCAAATGGGGTGGCTAGAAAAAAGCCCTGGACCAGAGTTCCAGAGCTACTTCACACGTAGACACGAGCTCTCAGCTCATAAGGGTTGTATTCTATGGGGGAGCAGGGTTAGATTAGATTAGATTAGATTAGATTAGATTAGATTAGATTAGATTAGATTAGATTAGATTAGATTTATTGAATTTATATGTCATTGTTCCCACCTCATTAAGGGACAGGGTATTGCAATCGCTTCATGAAGGTCATCCGGGTATTGTTCGCATGAAAGCATTGGCACAAAGATATTTATGGTGGCCCGGATTAGATAAAGCTATTGAAGCTCAAGTACACGGGTGTTACACGTGTCAACAGTCTAGGCCTGAAATGCCACACGCTCCTGTCCATAGATGGGAGGAAACACACACCCCTTGGTCGAGGATTCATATAGACTTCGCTGGTCCCTTTCAGGGACAGTTATTTCTTATAGTGGTCGACAGCCACTCTAAATGGCTGGAAGTTATACCAATCACAAATATGACTACTGCTAGGACCATCCAGGTGCTTAGGAAACTCTTTGCAATGCACGGGCTACCGGACGTCGTAGTGTCTGATAACGGGGCCCAATTCACTGCGGCAGAATTTCAGGGCTTCCTGAGGGCAAACTTCATTAGGCATGCGACATCGGCTCCGTTTCATCCGTCCAGTAACGGGCAAGCCGAATGAATGGTGTGCACCACAAAAGAATCATTGAAGCGCATAGTGACTGGGGACTGGCACCACAGATTGGCCGACTTTTTGCTCTGCCAGCATTCAACTCCGTGCACGGCAATGGGCAAAAGCCCAGCAGAGCTGCGCTGGGGGAGGCGACTAATCACGAAACTGGACAGGTTGCACCCAGACCGGGTGGCAGCAGAGGCCTCTCGCCCAAGACCCCCGAGGGGGTTGCAAGTGGGTGAAGGGGTGTGGGCCCGGAACTATGGGCATGTGAACTTGTGGGTGCCAGGGAAAATCATCAAAACTTCAGGCCCTCTCTCATACGAAGTGGGCCTAGAGGGTGGGCAATTCGTTCGTTGCCATATCGATCAGCTTAGGAAGCATTTTCCAGAACGGCCACAAAATGAGGACTTCGTCCCAGGTCCCATGCATGGACCTCAAACCGGCAGCCAGGCCAAACAATCCACATGCCCCAAGGTTCCAAGCAGTCAAAACAATGGGGAGGTGGTCATAGAGGGGCAAAGCCCCGGAGTGCAACATGGGGCCCCTGACAGAGAAAGTCAACCAGAACATTACAGCCACTGTGCTAACTCTGCGGAAAGATTAGACTCTGGGGTGGGCCGACCTGGAATGGCCAGCCAGAGAATTCCGAGTCAGCCAGACTCGCTCAAACTCATGGACTCTGGTCTACCCAGCCTGGTGGGCAAGCTGGTAGACCGGGGGATGCCCGGCTCTCCCAGGCGTTCCATGAGGGTTCCCAAGCCTCCTGCATACTTACAAGATTTTGTTCCAAAATAATGAGCTATAATGTTGTGTGGTGTAACTGAATTGCTGCTAGCCAGGAAAGCCTCTGTATTAGGAAAATACGGAACAACATGTAGTTTTGCATACTACTTTTGTATCTCTGTAAACTTTGTAATTGCTGTAATCATTCCTTTATTGCTATAATGTGTGCACATTCTACGGAGGAGTGTAATGTATTGGGTTTTGTATTACTAAAGAGTATCAAGTGGGGTTAATTGCTGGAAGGTTGTTTTAGCAGGGAAGCTGGCTAACGGCTCCCAACTCCTCAGACAACCCGTCTCTAGCGCCGCCATTGGCTGCTTCTAGGGTGGCAATAGGTTGCTTTAAACCTATTGGCTGCCACCTAGAGGCCAGGGTATAAATAGCTGCATTTGCAGCCCTGTTTCTCAGTTCAGTTCCTGTAAGCCAGACATGTCAAACACAAGGCCCGGGGGCCGGATGCGGCCTGCGAAGTGGTTTCATGTGGCCCACGAAGCCATCTTGGAAACAGTGAGGGAACGGCCCCCACTGCCTTAGCCCTGGCCCAGAGACCCTCCTCCTGCCAGAGACCCTCAGATCTGTCCCCCTCCTGCCCAGGCCCCCATAGGCACCCTTGATGCGAACGATGTAGAGCTGGCCACGCCCACCCAGTAGGCCATATGCACTCTAGCCACGCCCACCCAGTAGGCCACACCCACCCAGGCCACACCCACCCGGCCCCTTGAGGGCAGCCGCAATGCTGATGCGGCCCTCAATGAAATTGAGTTTGACACCCCTAAGCAAATAAAGAATGATTCTTGCTGAACTCACTCGCCTCATCTCTTCAGTCAAGCACAGAACCCAATATATAACCGTTTTAAAGACTGAGCCAATGATTCTATATCCATTTTAGGTATACTACAGTAATTAAACACATTGTGCCTTCTGTTTAAAATGTGGTTGTCTGACACAAATGTCTATGTACAAAACTGATGAATATCAGCAGTGGCGTAGCGTGGGTTGTCAGCACCCGGGGCAAGGCAAGTAATTTGCACCCCCTAACCCGTGGATTTTAGCACTCGAGTCTCTTCCACTAGATTAGTTAAAGAAACCCTTTCCCCCTAAGCACATGTATTGTTTGTTATGAAAATACTGATGTAATTAAAGTAAAATGCATCTAATGCGCCCCCCCAGATGTTGCACCCGGTGCGGCCGGCCCCCCCTGCACCCCCCACGCTACGCCACTGAATATCAGAACCAACTAGGATTCTATGAGCTTAGTAAATATGAAAACAGCAGTAGCTGCAAAAATTTGAAATTACAGAAATACAAGAGCAAATGCATGTTACACTGAAAACAGCACACTAGTGCATTGTAAAGAGCTGCCTTAACACTCTGCATTTATGAGAATCATTACGGTAATGTTATACATTACCAAATTTATGAACTATTGGCAAGAGAAAAGCAGATTTGGGTTTCTCATTCCATGCAAATACACTGATATTAAGGTATCAATCAATTTCACTTGCTTCCATTCACAAAATTTCAAGAAAAGCAATAGAAGTTACTTTTGAATAGATCTGCTATGATGGAAATTTTTGATTTTGATCCAGGTTGTAATAGCCTATTCTAAAAAGGAAGATGTGTTTACTGATAAGACACTTTGTAGATAACACTTTGATTCATAAGTTACTATGTTCCTTGGATTGTAAAAAATATAATTTGCTAGTTTTCTGTACCAGAAAAATACTAGATTTATGTCAGTACACATTTTACTGGTTTTACCAGTAAAATAGTAGTGGCTTGTCAACCCTAACTCCAAAGAATGTCCAAAACGCTAAAAGCACATCTTTTGAACTATCCAGAGGTTCAGGAAAAAGCAAACTTAACGAAATTTCCATCAGTCAGAAATCTATACCAAAGCAAGAAGCGAATCTGAAGGCATATATCTGAATATCAATCAAGAATTGAGTTGCTCTTTCCAAACAAAAATCTCTTCCCCTACTACATCTTCGTTTAAGTATGTAATCGAAAGGGGTGGAGAATCATTTGACTGAAACTACCTTAAGCAGTCAAAAAGTTTTGCAATTCCTCAAGATTTTCATTGGCATCCTGGGATTTAGCTCTTGCTAAATTCAATTCATTTGATTTTAGCACAACAGATTACGAAACCTTTATATTATCTGTCTGCGCAATAGGGATGAACAGTAACAAGAAAGATATTAAGTCTACAGATCACGTATTTTGGATCATTTTCCCGCCCAGCGAACACGGAAACCGGAAACAAGGCTTATAATCTCTATTTTCCACTTTCGCAGCAGAAATCCCTGAAGCACCCCTAGAAACAGAAGGATAACATTGCTGGAGATGGGAGGAGGGGGGAAAACATCTCTGCTTGTAGTGGATGAAGGGCACTTTTCTAGGGAATTTGGGGCGCGAAAAGATCCCGTTCGCGCTCAGGGCTGTCGCGCAATCTCTATGGCTGTCGACTTAGCCCCACCCCCTGCGCGTCCTGGCGCCAGGAAGGCGGAAGAAGTTCGACGGGAGGAGGCGGAGGAAGACGATTTCTCGCTCCTTCTCGCGGCGCTTCTCTCCTTCTCCCCTCCGCGGCCTCCCCCTTTCTCTGGCCGCTCGCGCAGCTGCTCGGCACTCGCTATATAAAGGGCGAAACAAGCGGAGTAGACGGCTGGCGGCTGCAGCCCAAGGGCCGCCGTGTGAGGCCGGGCCGCGGGGGGGGGGGAAAGAGCGAGCGAGCGAGCGAGCGAGCGGCTTCTTCCGCGCGGGCGGGTTAGCCGGGCTGAGGAGGACGCCCCTGAGGCGAGACAGGGCGGAGGAGGAGGAGGAGGAGGAGGAGGCGGACAACAGCGGCGGCGGCAGCGGCGGGGAAGGGGGCCCTAGCTCGCCTCAGCCTGCTCTTGTCCGGAGGGGGGTGTTCGGGGGCGCCCTGCCTCGGGGTGTGTGTCCTACCCAGGGGTGGTGCGGGACATGGCGAGCTCGACTAACACAAACCCCGTGGTAAGGACGAGGGTTGCGCAAGGGGCTCCGAACGGGAGGGCGGCGGGTGGGTGCTCGGCTTGGGGAGGCGAGGATGGCGGGGCAAGGGCGGGACGGCGGCGGCGGGAGCAGCAGCAGCTACAGCCTCAGTTCGCGGGCTTCCGTCCGTTTCCCCCTGTGGGAAAAGGGGAGAGGGGCGAGCGAGCGAGCGCTGGGCTCGCGGAAGAGGCGCCGCGGGGTCTGGAGGGAGCCCGCTTCGTCTCTGCGAGTGGGGGGGCGGGGAGGGAGTCGGGGGACGCTCGGGAGTGAGGTGGCGGTTTTTCCCCGCCTTGGAGGAAAGGCGGGGGGGGAGGGGGAGAAGCGTGCCCGGAGGTGAGGTTTCGCCCCCCCCCCCAGCATTTAACCTGCTACGGTAGTGGTCGAAACCGCCTCTTTCCGCAGACTGTAGGCATTGGTAACGAATGGTTGAAAAGCACCTTTAATTCCTAGTCTGGCAGAGAACGTCTCTTCCTTCTCTTCACGCAGGGAGATGTAAGCTTTCTATCTTATCTAAATGGGGAAAAGACCCTTTTGATCCGTCCGAATTTTCTTCAGGAAGCGTTTTTTTTTATGAATAGCCCCTCTCCTTTCCCGCCTCCTTTTCTGTGCTTCTCTCCCTTCAGTTCTTTAAGAGGACAGAGGGTCAGTATCTGAGTCTCGGTTTCACATCGGTATACAATAAGCAGTCACACGAAAAGAAAAAGACAAAAAAAGACCTCCCGGCCCCTTTCATCTCTGTTAACTTGTTCTGCACTAAAGAAAAGAAAAAAAACCCAATGAAAAATCAAATGCACTCAAAAATAAGCACCCCACCGGCCAAAAAAAAAATGAACCCCTGCTGACCAACCGAAGTCCTGATGCTGATTTGGAGGCTCTCATTTTGTGCTCTCAGATCCATCATGGCTTCCCCTTGCTTTTCTCTCTCCCTGCTCCTTGTGTTCCTCCTCCCTGTGGCTGCCCTGTTTATATAGAGCCATTGCCGCTCTCTAATATAGACTCTGCCAGGATGGGAAGGTGCTTTCCAGCCCCACGTCACCGCCTCTCCATTTAAACACCACATCAGCCTTTAAATAGGGAGAGAGCTGTGGAAAGCAGGCTGGGAGGTGCCTGCACTACACAGGCACAGACCAAAAAAAAAGCGCTGTCTTTTGTTGCTTTAGAATAGAAGCTTTCACAAGCTCTTTAAAAATTCGGGTTAGCCGGACTGTCACATGATAAATAGCTGCTGTTTCTTGTTTTTATGTATGGGGTTATTTATTTTATTTTTGTAAATTGCGGAAGACTTTTTATTCTATCTTTTATAAAAGTTCTGTGGGGCGACTGGCTGGGAGATTTTTGAATTAGGAAATTGAAACAGCATATATTACATTTTGTAATAAGATGCAGCATGTAATTATTTTTCTTGCTCTTAAAACATTTTTCACCTTTGGAATGGAATAATTTTTTATGGATCTTATTAAATTGTTCTAAATCATGCCATCTCAGTTTAATCTGGTTGAGAATTGAGCTTTAGTACAATTGCTATCAGTATAACATTGCCCTACAGCAAAATAATTTGATTTAACAGTCAAAGATGAGCATTTGAATGTAATGTATAGTTGCCATAGTCTTAATGTTTTATGTTTTAAAAAGTGAAATTCTGCTAAAAAATATGGGTTTTCCATGGAGTTTTACATTTACTTAATTTAGGTTGTTTTCACTTTTAAAGAACCTTTAATGTTTTGAAATATCACAAGAGTATATGAACATTTTCAAACAGTTATTTGTGACTTTTTAAAGCCTAAATTGTATAGGACTGTGATTGAAGATGTCATTAATGATGTCCGAGAAGTCTTTCTTGATGCAAGTGTGGATGAGCAAGTCCTTGTGGAACTTAGAACAGTAAGCTATAACTTCATGTATCTCAAATAATTCTTGCCTTTTAGCAGATGAGGGCTATAAATATGGTCACGTAAATTTTATTTATTTTTATTTTTATTCCATTTATATCCCGCCCTTCTCCGAAGACTCAGGGCAGCTTACAAGCTTAGCAGTAGCCTTCATTCTATGTATATGCCTGCTTATTAGGGCTTTCACACACACCCCCAAGCGGCATTATTACAAAGTCAGCTTAATTGCCCCCAACAATCTGGGTCCTCATTTTACCTACCTTGGAAGGATGGAAGGCTGAGTCAACCTTGAGCCTGGTGGGATGCGAACCTGCACTAATTGCAGGCAGCTGGTGTTACTTAAGGAGGCATTAGCCCACTGCTCTGGGCCTGTGAAGAACACTCTTGCCTGATCAAGGTTATTAATTAATTCAGCCATCTCTGTAAATATTATTCTTTAGTCATTCCTCCATTGTGGATAGTGTCAAACCTTTCCACTTTTTGAGCATACAATAATTTTGCTGCAGTTATATATAAAAACAGTTCCATGACTTTATTCTAGTTATCTATCCATTGGTCCCAAAAGAAATGTCTCTGATTTAAGTTGTGCTTTAATCTTTTAAAATGTTCTAAATTAATGTATATATTTGTATCAAAAAAGTTTTGGCTTTTAACACATCCACCAAACATAATAAAATGTCCCTTCATGTCCAACAAAGATTCAAAACACCATTATGAATTACAGACAAGTTTTTTGGTGACAAATACAATGCAAACTATGCATCATTTTATAAAGATTAACTTTAAATTAGAACATAAGAGAAATTTTAATCCTTTCAACAGTCTTATTTTCCCTTTGTTCCATTTGTATATTGTAACCAAAATTTTAGCCCATTTTATATATTCACTTGTCTCATATTTCAACAAAATTATACATTTTAGCAATAAAACATTCCTCTTCAGTACATAATTTTGTTTCAAATTCACTCTTAGAATGTTAAAAAAACATTTTTTATCCAATATGCTTCAAGTATTCCTCCATAGGAGCTCAAAACAAGCTTTTATTTCCACATTTTTCATGCAAGAGATACAAAAATAGATTAAATGGTGGTCCATACTAAGTTTTAACTACACTAAACTACCCAGCATTGGCCAAGGAAGTCAATTTTTTAAAGACATTGGTAGCATGCTACAAAGAGTCAGCTGACTAGTGATAAATTGTTTCCAATGTTACATTTTTTAAATGTGTATCTATCATACATGTCAGTAAAATGAAACACAACCTAAAGTTTGTTTATAACTTACATTGTTATTTGCTCACCAGTAAATATATATATATATTTAAAATAAATATAGCTATGGGAAAACAAATTACTGCAATCCAAAGCTGTTGATGGATTTCATTCAGAGGAACAGCAACTTTTACTGCAAGTACAGCAACAACAACAGCAGCAGCAGCAGCAACAGCAACAGCAGCAGCAGCAGCAGCATTCCCATCATCACCACCACCCGCAGCCACAGCAAACAGTTCAGCAACAGTCCCAGCAAGTCCTTATTCCGGCAACACAGCAAGGTAAGACTCTTTCTGAATCTTAAGAATGTTGTTGCCAGTGTTCCAACCTTGTAACCAGAAGATTACAGGCACTCACCAAAAACATTTTTTAAAAATACTTTCCTAACAGTGAGATAGGTTGGTCTGGGAGAAAGTGACTGGCCCAAGTCATTACCTCATAAGCTTCCTATAAAACTCAGTTGATGTTACTGCCAAGTTTTTGTTTTATCAATTTGATTTTAAACGTTTTAATGTAGTTTTTATGTTATTTTAATATTTGATTGGGAGCCACCCAGAGTTTGTTATAAGATGGTGGCTATTTAAATGTTTTAAATAAATTATGTATTATTTGTAGTTTCAGTTTTTTTATAGCTGTTGCCCATTTGAATTCATAAAGTGTCTCCTGAAAGCAAAATATGTCCATGTAGTATGCAGGAAAGTTGATACTATAATAGCTTTTTTCTTACATTTTCTTAAATTTAAATAACTTTAGATGAAATTCTAACTCATGGGTGAGCATCTTTTTCTCAAGATCCATTTTTTTAAATTATATTTTTGTTCCTCAAGGGATATGAATGATATTCTTATTGACGAAAGTATGTCGTTGAATGCATAGGCCAGGGGTAGGCAACCTCTGCTCTTTTATGACTCATGGACTTCAACTCCCAGAATTCCTGAGTCAGCTCTGACTCAGGAATTCTGGGAGTTGAAGTCCATAAGTCATAAAAGAGCCGAGGTTGCCTACCTCTGGCATAGGCAGCAATTTTCAGACTATTCAGGCTTTGGGTGGGTTAAATGTTGAAATGAGTTTAGATGAAAACTTGTGTTGTCAAAAATTGCCAGTGGCAGAGGCCTAAGCAGGCATACAGTTTCTTTGAGGTGCATTTTTACTTTTATTCAACTTGCATTTAATAGTTTTTAAAACAAAATGAGACAAAATTAAGGTCAAGGAAGGATACTTCCCTACTCTCCTATAGGCACGTGGACATTAGTGAATAAATCTTCAGGGAAATCATGCTCCGTTTCCTGAGCTAAATCTGGTTGGACTTCCTTTGCGCTTCCTTGTGCAGGGAAAAGTATAGCATTCTAGGATGGAGAAGATGGAGCTGAAAAAGAAATATATGACCAGCCAAATTGTAGAGTTTTCATGACTGAATTGTACCTCAGAGCTGAGGTTTCAATTATGAAACTAATTAATTATTGTAAGCTGTCCAGAGCTACAATATATTAAAATGGGCAGCCAATAAATTTTATACATAATTTTATTCATGAAACAGCCATTTTTAACCTTGAAGTAGAATGTGCTCCAAACTGAAAATATTTTGCCCACCACTGAAAGGACAGTTATAAATTAATTACATAGACATTGAGGATTTTTGTGTTTATTACAGACTGCTTGTACTCAACTATATATTTTATATCAGAGTTTTGTTGTTGTTAGTTGCGAAGTCGTGTCCGACCCATCCCGACCTTATGGACAATGTTCCTCCAGGCCTTCCTGTCCTCTACCATCTTCTGGAGTCCATTTAAGCTCACGCCTACTGCTTCAGTGACTCCATCCAGCCACCTCATTCTCTGTCGTCCCCTTCTTCTATTGCCCTTAATCTTTCCCAGCATTGGGCTCTTCTCCAGTGAGTCCTTCCTTCTCATTAGGTGGCCAAAGTATTTGAGTTTTAGCTTCAGGATCTGGCCTTCTAAAGAGCAGTCAGGATTGATCTCCTCTAGGACTGACCGGTTTGATCGCCTTGCAGTCCAAGGGAGTTTACATATCAGAGTTTACAATATATTTAATACAAAAACCTTGTTTGAAGAGGAAGCATAATTTGTTATTAAATAAGCCTTGTAAAATGTTTTATGATGATCATAGCAGTGATTGCTTGTTTTATTCCAGCACCTCAACCTCAAGTTATTATGCCAGATTCCAAACTGATACAGCACATGAATGCATCAACCATGGTAAGAATATGTAATTCATAATGTTTTAACTGTGCATAATAAAGGGAAGATAACTTATGTACTAGTTCTGTTATACAATGTGTTTTCTTCCTACTTCACTATTTTACCAGGTTCAAGACTTCAACTATGTTTATTGTTAGGAATTTATTTTAACAAAACATGATTTAGATAGAATCACCTACTGCCTTCACATTCATGATCTCTTAAAAAAAACGGCAACCATCTTGTGCCAATAGATCACTTCCATTAAAATTGGTCTCTTCTAATTGTCCTTAATACTGAAAGCAATCTATTTTACTGTTAACTGGAAAAATGTCTTAAATTATTTAAAGATGCTTCATTGATCCAAAACAAGGGAAAAATACGTTTTCGTAAGAAAATAGAATGGTTGCAAAATTTGAGAAGAAGCCCAGTTTTAAACTATCAAATTTTCTCTATTTCTTAAGTACTTTGCACTAGATTTGTGCAAAATCGGTGATAATTGCCATCACCTTTTCATACTTCTATGTAGCTAGAATTAGTTTAGGTTTTACAAGCAATAGATTTTTCAGAAAATGACAGGCGAACATTAAAAATCAGTATCTTTGCATTCATACACATGAATCCTGCTTAAGATAGGGCATTGCATTTAGGTTTGAGAGGTTCTTAGCTTTAATACTTTAAGAATTATATCAATGAACTATATTAATAGGGAGCTCTGGCCTCTACACTTTTACATCTGTGTTTGCCTATCATCTAAATTATGTTTAAAATAAATTATGAGAGCATGTAATCATGGGTGCTGTAAGCTGTTCTTTAAGCATGACCAAATCTGGATCAAATCAAGCATTAGAGATTAGGGGGTGGGGGCAGAGTTGCTGTATTTTGCATAGTGGACAACAGTGTGCATAGGCAACTTAACTTGTGCTGGGTTATGAAATACTGTTCTGTATTATTTGGATTTAAATCTATCAACAAACTGAATAAATTTCAGTTTGATTCCTAAGTTTGAAGAGAACATAAACTTTCAGTTGTTATTTCATCCACATTCTTGTACAAATGTGCACAAGAATGTATACAAAGATTTATATGATGCTCTACTTCTGGTAAGTCAATTCATTTCATTAAAATTAAGAATAGAAAATTACTTTTTAAATGAAAAATAGCATGATGTATGCTGTTGAATGTGGCTTAGTTGACTAAAATTATAAGAGTAAGAAAGCATTTGGCATGTAATCTATAAATCTCTGCCTTGCTAAACCTCAGGTCTGATTTCCCTAATTTATTGGTTGAACCATTTATCTTTCAGAGTGCTGCTGCTACAGCAGCCACTTTGGCTTTGCCTGGTGGAGTTACTCCTGTTCAGCAGATACTCACAAATTCAGGTATTTTTTTAATCTTAATTTTTCACTTCAAATATTTGTATGGTTCTTCTCATTAAAATCTCAGTGAGCTTGCAACAAATTTCAAAAAGGCCATTTAAACAAACCAAATATTAGTATATGGAAAGGAAAACATAAAAATGTATGAGCCAGCTGATATAAGATGACTTTGGTTGATAGAGGGAGAACTATCCAAACTTAAATATCAATCTATTACAAGATAAAGATTGTATTGAAAGTTATGAATTGTAATCTACCATGCTGGTCTAGTGTAGTTGCTAGATTTTTTTTCAACTTCCCAACCTACAATGGAAAAAGAATAATTTGGCCAAAATAATCCAGGTATCTTTAATGCTTAAAAAGGGATTATAATCTGGGTTTCTCATTCCTAATCCAACACTTTCACCACTACACCACATTGGGAAAAATTTAAACTACTTTCAAAACATAATAATACTATTAAAGTAAAGATGTAAATAAATCAATAAACCTGTAATGCAAGAAAAGTTTTCTTAAAGCTCAGTTTCCAAAAACATGCCTCGAAAAAGTATGCACTATTTTCAAGAATTCACATAGAATGATTAGTGAGAACATTCCAAAGTTTTAACTATTTTAAAAAGTATTCTATAATGCAAGCTTTTCATTTTTCATTAGCAGACCTTAAATCTCACCTAATAGGAAGTATTGCATGGAACAAAATGTATAGGTGCGAAAATTAAATCCTCTTTAAATTGAAAGCAATGTATTGGATTTTTCCTGCAGACAAAGTGATAAATATAAATATCTCAGGACATAATTTGAAAACTTTGTGTTTGCTCAGAGGTTAAAATGTAGTTGAAACATAGTTGAACAACTGATCCAGATTATGGATAGTTTGTTTTTATAATCATACTGTTCAGGGAAAGGAGTTAAATGGACATGTTCATAGTGTAAAACTGATCATTTAGTTTGACAGTGCAGGGATAGCAGTTTTTTGGTAGCCAGAAGTTATACTTTTAATTTTATTTATTGCTTTTTGCTTTTGTTCTTCCACCTCCAGAATGTGATGGTGGAAGATTACTTTTTGGTATTTATATAATATACCACTGACCTTTCTGACTCCAGAGGTTCTATCTTAACACTATCCTTACACTGTTGAACATACAGTCATGCTCGAAATTGTTGGCACCCCAGAAATTTTTCCAGAAAATCAAGTATTTCTCACAGAAAAGTATTGCAGGAACACATGTTTTGCTATACACAGGTTTATTCCCTTTGGTATGTATTGGAACACAACAAAAAAGGGAGGAAAAAAAGCAAATTGGACATAATGTCAAACAAAACTCCAAAAATGGGCCAGACAAAATTATTGGCACCCTTTCAAAATTGTGGGTAAACAAAATTGTTTCAAGCATGTGATGCTCCTTTAAACTCACCTTGGGCAAGTAACAGGTGTGGGCAATATAAAAATCACACCTGAAAGCAGATAAAAAGGAGAGAAGTTCACTTAGTCTTTGCATTGTGTGTCTGTGTGTGCCACACTAAGCATGGACAACAGAAAGAGGAGAAGAGAACTGTCTGAGGACTTGAGAACCAAAATTGTGGACAAATATCAACAATCTCAAGGTTACAAGTCCATCTCCAGAGATCTAGATTTGCCTTTGTCCACAGTGCGCAACATTATCAAGAAGTTTGCAACCCATGGCACTGTAGCGAATCTCCCTGGTCGTGGACAGAAGAGAAAAATTGATGAAAGGTTGCAACGCAGGATAGTCTGGATGGTGGATAAGCAGCCCCAAACAAGTTCCAAAGGAATGCAAGCTGTCCTGCAGGCTCAGGGAGCATCAGTGTCAGCGCAAACTATCCGTCGACATTTAAATGAAATGAAACGCTATGGCAGGAGACCCAGGAGGACCCCACTGCTGACACAGAGACATAAAAAAGCAACATTAGAGTTTGCTAAAATGTACTTGAGTAAGCCAAAATCCTTCTGGGAAAACGTCTTGTGGACAGATGAGACCAAGATAGAGCTTTTTGGTAAAGCACATCATTCTACTGTTTACCGAAAATGAAATGAGGCCTACAAAGAAAAGAACACAGTACCTACAGTGAAATGTGGTGGAGGTTCAATGATGTTTTGGGGTTGTTTTGCTGCCTCTGGCACTGGGTGCCTTGAATGTGTGCAAGGGATCATGAAATCTGAGGATTACCAAAGGATTTTGGGTCGCACTGTAGAGCCCAGTGTCAGAAAGCTGGGTTTGCGTCCGAGATCTTGGGTCTTCCAGCAGGACAATGACCCCAAACATACGTCAAAAAGCACCCAGAAATGGATGGCAAGAAAGCGCTGGAGAGTTCTGAAGTGGCCAGCAATGAGTCCAGATCTGAATCCCATGGAACACCTGTGGAGAGATCTTAAAATTGCTGTTGGGAAAAGGCGCCCTTCCAATAAGAGAGACCTGGAGCAGTTTGCAAAGGAAGAGTGGTCCAAAATTCCGGGTGAGAGGTGTAAGAAGCTTATTGACAGTTATAGGAAGCGACTGATTTCAGTTATTTTTTCCAAAGGGTGGGCAACCAAATATTAAGTTAAGGGTGCCAATAATTTTGTCCGGCCCATTTTTGGAGTTTTGTTTGACATTATGTCCAATTTGCTTTTTTTCCTCCCTTTTTTTGTTGTGTTCCAATACATACAAAGGGAATAAACCTGTGTATAGCAAAACATGTGTTCCTGCAATACTTTTCTGTGAAAAATACTTGATTTTCTGGAAAAATTTCTGGGGTGCCAACAATTTCGAGCATGACTATATATAAGAAACTATTGTGGGAGATCATTTGGAGTGTTGAAGTGATCTTGTGGTACTTTAAGCCTCCATTCTCTGCAAATGCACCGAAGGCCTGAAACACCAAAACAGGCCAAGAAACAGAAGGCTCTCTTGATCTTCGCAAGGTGAATACCACAGGCCTCGTGCCTAAGGAGACCCGGTGGGGGAAGAGGGGGGGAATAGGCATGGTGAGTGCCTCTGCGGTCATTCGTAAGAGTGAATGGCTGCTGTGCTGCAACATTCGTAACCTCAGGGTTGTTGTAAGTACTTGGGGGTTTATGTCGCAACTTCGAACTTTCACTAAGTGAACTGATGGAACTCTGACATTACCTGCATCCCAAATTCTGATTTAAAGGATTTGCCTTTACAGAAGAAGTATGGTTATTGTTTGGAAAAGAAAATATTGCATAGATCTCAGCAAGTTTAACATGGACTTTTCTGCTATCAGTAAAAGACTATAAAATCCTGGATGCAAAGGATATTATTACAGAGGTTCTTCATGTCCCAGATGGCAGCTATTTCTCTCCATTTTTAGAACTCCCCCCCCCATGCCTCTGCTCTCAGAAATGGACAAAAAGAAAGTGGTTATTTAAACCTATTCCTTTTTCAGAGGATTTCTGTCATTGTGTAAGTGTAGAAATTTAAATATAGAAAGTTATCAATCTTCTCCTAGATGATGGGTGGTACGCTGAGAGACCTGGGCAGGATAGGGAGTTTGAAATTCACGTTTTATCATTTTCTGAGTTGTTAGAGCCTTAGATCTTCAGAAAAAGTAAAGCGAGTCATGACGGAGGGTGGAAGCCCAAGGGTGTGGGATCCAGTGTGACAGGAAACAGGCCCAAGTCCTCTAAGGATCCAGCCAGAGGGGAGGTAGGTCCAAGGACCCAGTGAAGCAGGATGCAGAGGTAGTAAGAACTGGCAGATTACCAAGCCAACAAATTTTGTTCTTATGACTACGGAGACTATCCAGCTGCCATAATTTTCAATATAGATTGTAAGTCTCTACCTTCAGCGCCCTCTTGGTTATGCTATTGATATATCAGCTAGAAATAAGATTTCTCTGTTGTGCTACCCAGTCACTGGAATGTCTTCCTCCAGTTAATGGATGAAGCATATACTAACTTGTTTTTTATTTGACTTTCTGTTTAAAACTTCTGATTATTTTATATTATATGAAGCCTTTGATTTTAGCTCCTGTAGATAGCCGGTGTGCAGTCATTTTCCTTTGCTTAAGTCAATAACTTAAGTATTGAACTAAGTTCCTTTTTATTACAGGCCAACTCTTCCAGGTGGTTAGAACTGCCAGCGGTGTTCAATATTTTATTCAGCCTCAGCAGCAAGTAGTTCTACAGCAGCAGGTTATACCACAAATGCAACCTGGTGGAGTTCAGTCTCCTGTTATTCAACAAGTAAGATTGCTGTTAAATAGACATTTCTAAACTTTTTTTTGCATTGTATGTCATCCATCTGGATTTTAAAAATTGCTTAATTGCAACGCAGGGAATACTGAATTTGTTTACAGGCTATAATGTTGGAACTATTTTCTGCTTTCCCCTCCCTCCCCATCCCTTTTCCTATTTTCACACTGACCTAGTTGTATTTGTTTGTACCTAAGTGCTTAAACAAGCTTCTATTCTCAGTTGATACAAATAAGGCTGGTATATCAGAATAAGGATATTTAGGAGCAAAAATGGAAGAGTATAAAATGTTAAGGTACAAGAAAGTAGAATTTTGGAATATAATGAATATTTATTTTGAAGACCATAGAAAGTAAGTTCCTTTCAAAAACAATTGATTGTTAGAAGTTGTTTTATGCTGCTGCAAGCATGTAGCCCCAAGTTAGGCAAAAGCAAATATGCCTACATTCATATCAGTAATAGCAAATAATAGGTAAACTATACTAACACTCATTTCTAGTCATGACTCAGTCACTAAATATTAGTATAAGAAGTATTTAAACAGTGTCTTGACTATCGGGAGTGAGGGTACAGAGCTTGTTTTTGGTGGTAAACCATAGAAGAGGAGCTCCAGTAGAGAATGCATCTTTCGGTCCCCTCTTATCTCACTTCATGTGAGATGCAGACTTTCAGCATACATGTTCTTCCAGCACACATTCAGTGGGCAGATTCTCTTTGGAGTAAGCTTGGTTGCAAATTACTGTGCCCTCCATGATATAGGACTTTAAAAGGTTACCAGTGATCAAAACAGTTTCCATATTACCATTAGTTAATAGCTGTTCCCGTTAGAACACTGGTTCCCAGCCTTTCTGGCACCAAGGACCGGTTTCATAGAAGACAATTTTTCCACAGACTGGTGGGGGGAAGGAGGGGGGGGGATGGTTTTGCATGCAACCTAGAACCCGTGCATGCACAGATGAAGCTTCACTTGCCCGTCACTTGTGCGGCCCAATTCCCAACATATCACGGACTGGTACTGTTTCACAGCCTTGGGGTTGGGTATCTTTGCATTACAATGCTTGCCATTGCACCTGGCCTATTACTGAAATTTCTGGAAAGTCATCAAAGCTACTTCCATTGGTAACAGGAGTGTGAGTAACTATTACTATTACCTCCTGTTCTTGGAATGGGTACAGTGCTACTCTGAGTAAATTCAGATTGCTTTATTTGCTAACAAATTGCATTGTCCAGTTGATAGTTTTGGTCCATCTTTCCTAAGTATACGCAGTTGCTTTAAAAGAGGTCACACACAGAATAACAGCAGGGAAATAGTTTCTCTTTGGTGAAGTTACTGTTAGAGTTTAGGCCTGAACTTGGGCTTGTTGATGCCTCATCTTCTGCCAGCCTGGTGAAGGTGATAAAGAAGGAAACAAGAATTGTTATTTAATTACAGTTTTATACAGATCTTGTACTACTAGTAAGTCAGTGTAGTGAATGTTGAATTCATTATGAATTAAATGAACAGATCTATTGTACTGAGGTCTATAGGCATAAAAATGGAAAGCCAGTGGAAATAGATGCTGCGCTAGTTGATGGATCACAATAGGGTAAAATAGTTTTTTTATCATACTGTATTTAAATACAGTGGTATCTTGGTACTCAACTTCATTGAAAGTCATCGAATTTGGTACTCAACACATTTTGACTTGAAAAGTTTGTCCTGGTACTCATCATTTGTTTGGTACTCAACACACAAGCTAGAACTTGTCAATGTCTGCTGCCTTGCAACTCACTACATTATTCCTTATGAGAAAAATTTGTTTGGTACTGATCTTTTTTGGTATTCTTCGTGCTTCCCAGAACCAATTAATGATGAATACCGAGGTACCACTATATAGTCTTTAGACTGCAGTGTGTGAGAAATAGTATCACTTAGTACATGTGCAAAGGTTACATATCTGCAGTAGTAGAGCAAAGCTGGTACTGGAACAAAAATAGATTCCCCTCCTGCTTACCTAGTTCTATTTTGAGTAGGTCACATCTGGAATTTTGCAAACATGTTGTGGGTACAATTACTGAATGGCTGCCAAGAAATGCCTAGCCAGTTAAGAAACCCGAAGGTAATACACTGTTCTCTGTGGGGCCCAGTTGTGTTTTTGGAAGGAAATATGCTGGAGACCACTTTACTTCGCAGCAGGCCAGTATCCTAATATTTATTATGAAAAGAGGCAGACAGCACAGTGGGAACCCAGAAACAATCAAGTTGCCTATCCCTATTGTGATTAGTTCTTTTCAACTGTTACCATTACACGAAATAGAAACTTGAGAAAATAACTGGTAATCTTCCTTTATGATAACATCACCTTATATCAATTTTTTTTAAAAATCCCATTTATATCCCGCCCTTCTCCGAAGACTCAGGGCGGCTTACAATCTAAGCACAAATCAAATGTGTTTGGCAATAGCCTTCATTCTATGTATATGCCTGCTTATTAGGGCTTTCACCACCCCCCCCCCCCAAGCGGCATTATTACAAAGTCAGCTTATTGCCCCCAACAATCTGGGTCCTCATTTTACCTACCTCGGAAGGATGGAAGGCTGAGTCAACCTTGAGCCTTTATCAGGTGAAATGGTTACTCTAGAAAGTTCTGGAATGTAAAAGTTAATTTTTGAGGTAAACCATGAAAATGATATTTTTGTATTCAGATTCTGACATACCTTGGGATATACAAAATATCCCATGCACCAAGCTATTTCTTGCTCAGAACAACTGATTTCAACCTGACTGAAACAAACATGGGTAGAATGTTATTGTTCCATGTTGAAGTGGCTTTTGGGAGAGGTTAAGTTAAGAGCAGGAGAGAGCCAAGGATATAAGTGGCAGTTTGTTGAGGGAAGTTGCTGAGAAGATTGGTGGCTGGTTCAGATAATGGAATATTTTGATTGAGGAAATCAGCGGCAATTGAGGCTGAGAAGAGAAAGGAGAGACCCCTGGGAAGATGAGTACAGATGGGCTAATACTTCCTATGAAGGGAAGGAGAACTTTGGGGGAAGACGTAGGGTGATAGGATGTGCCACTTTCAGATACAGTTGCTGATACTGTCACAAAAAAGGAACAGATGTCCAGACCAGTATATTAGAAAGTGTTCAGGAAAGGGAAGGAAGCATAGAATTTGGACTATGCTGTCTGATCTAGAGAGATGGCTGGAAAACAGTGAGTTGGGAAGGAATGATGATATGGAGCAGCCCTAGCCTAATCACACTGTTAAATCACTCTGGGAGCCTTCTAGAGCAGAGGTGGCGAACCTATGGCACGGTTGCCAGAGGCAGCACTCAAAGCCCTCTCTGTGGGTACCCACGCCATGACTCGGAGGTGGCAACTGTCCCTCTTCAACCAGCCGCCTGCTAACTTGCCGAGGTCCCACGTGGCCGGATGCATCCCAGCATGGCTGGTTTCCCTCCCCCCAACCCCGGTCCCTCCTGGCGTCGCATGCTCTCCTTTTCCCAGGCACGACCCACTGCGTCGCCTCCTGAGCTGTCGGCTGACCATCCATCTCAGAGGTGGCTTGTTTGAACTGTTGGTGATGGGTTGCAGAGCCCCAGAGTGCGCCGGTTGAGGGGCCGGCAGGCTGTGACTACTGACAGAAACCGTCGGCCTCCCATGCGCTCGCTGGCTTCTGTGTGCAAGAGTCGATGGTGTCAGACAGCATCTGCCCCAGCCCTTGCCTTGCCCCGTGGCAATGGCATCCCCTCATCCTGCCTTATCCCGCAGGATGAGCCTCCTGCCTACCGCCACACCTACCAGAGACCCCCTGGATCTCCCCCAACCCTGCCCACCCCCCACAGGTGTCCCTCCCCATGAGCGACATTGAGGTGAGCACATCCACCTTGGCCACACCCACCCAGTCTTCCATTACCACCACAGCCACACCCATCCAGTATGCCATGCCCACCTGGCACCCAGAGATAAATAAGTGGGTTTTGGGTTGCAGTTTGGGCACTCGGTCTCTAAAAGGTTCGCCATCACTGTTCTAGAGTAATTTTTCAACTAGAAGAACCAAAATATTCATGGATTGAACTGCGGCCAGTCTGAAACTGGAAGAAGTTTTAGAATGTGATGATTTTTTTTCTGGGTTCAAAATATGTACAGCCATTGATAATTCATTTTTTTAAAACCAGGTTTTGGGCCCAGTTCCTGGAGGGATCTCGCAACAGACAGGAGTGATTATTCAACCTCAGCAGATCTTATTTACAGGAAACAAAGCCCAGGTAATACCTACAACAGTGGCTGCACCTACGCCAGCGCAAGCACAGATCTCTGCAGCTGGTCAGCAACAACCTCAGCAACAACCAGCACAACCACAGGCACCTTTAATGCTGCAAGTAGATGGAGCGGGTGATACATCATCTGAAGATGAAGCAGAGAAGGAAGAATATAAGCCAGCACAATCACAGGCACTTTCAGTGCTGCAAGTGGATGGAGCAGGTGATACATCATCTGAAGAAGAGGAGGAGGAAGAGGAAGATTATGATGATGAGGAGGAGGAAGACAAAGAAAAGGATGGAGGTGAAGATGGCCAGGTTGAGGAGGTAAATTTTGATAAGTTGTTTTATGTTATACCTGAAGAGGCATTTTAATATGTTTATTTTGGCTGAGTAAATACTAATTGCTGTTGTGGATCAATCAAACAATTAAGTCTATTTTCTTGTTATGTTATTGAAAGCTTCCCTTGCAGGTTGGAGAAATACCAGTACGTTTATGGATATTTCAGGTTTCTAACAGTTATTTAGAATTTAAGAAGGCAACTCATTACTATTGAATGATTCAATGAAGTATGGAGGTAGAATTAAAATGGCTTGTCTGGAAACTTAAAGAGAAAATGTCCAATTGCATCATTTTGGGTTACAACTGCAATCATCTCAAATTGGAGGAGCTAAATATTGAAAAGAAAAATCAAAGAACCAAAATTTTTGTACAGGTAGTCTTCAATTTACAACAGTTTGTTTAGTGATTGTTCGAAGCTACTATAGCACTGGAAAAAGTGACTTATGACCATTTTCCACCATTGTGGCATCCCCATGGTCATGTGATCAAAATTTAGACATTTGGCAACTGATTCATATTACATTTGCAATGTCCTGGGATTATGTGATCACCTTTTGCGATGTTCTGACGAGTCAATGGGGAAACTGGATTCACTTAACAATTGCAGTGATTCACTTAAGAACTGTGACAAGAAAGAGCAAAATTCACTTAACAAATGTCTCACTTAGCAACAGAAATGTTGGGCTCAATTGTGATAGTAAGTTGAGGACTGTAATTAGAAAATTACATCTAAAATGCTGTGTTCATATTATGCAGCAATTGTTCTCAATTCTATTGATTTACAAAATTAATCTCTTCTAGGAACCTCTGAATAGTGAAGATGATGTTAGTGATGAAGAAGGACAGGAATTATTTGACACTGAGAATGTTGTAGTGTGCCAGTATGACAAGGTAATATATAAAACCAAATGCCTTGGGTCTGCTATATGCATCTGTCCATATACTTATTTATATTAATCTTAGCAAAGTATTTCCTGATAATTAGAATTATTTCAGTAAATAGGTAGATGAATTTATTTTTTAAAATATTTAACAACTAAGAAAGTCCTCAACTGAATGACAACTGTTTAAAAACTTTGGGATCCACCTAGTACTATGTAAATATAATTCTGTGCACAGTAATGAGAATGTAGGAGAGGACCATCTTAACAGATGCGTCCAGATTTTGGTGCCACTTTCCAAGGTGCCTGTTCAGTTTCATTATTAATTTTCTGCTTCAGGTAGACTTTGGCATGCTGAATTGGTAATTTGAAAATGTTTATAAAAGTTTTGGATTTCAGAAATACTATTTTACTTTTCTATATAAAACAGTTTTAATATATTTCTATTTTAACTGTGATTTATTTTACATAGCTAGGAAAGATAGGATTTATATACTTGGATGTATGTTAGTTTCCTCCTTAAGGAATTTATCTTGGAATATTTATAGTTCCTAACTTAGAACAAAGGTTTTAGATCAAGAAACATATACAACAGTGCTGTTCTGTTCACATACACACACACACACTTACCATCTATTCACAACATACTGATCGTTGAACAAAATGTAAGATCTTTCTTGTTTTTTTATCTCATCTCCCCAGATACATAGAAGTAAGAATAAGTGGAAGTTTCACCTCAAAGATGGAATCATGAATCTTAATGGCAGAGATTATGTATTTTCCAAAGCCATTGGAGATGCAGAATGGTGAATACAGAAAATAAATTCAAAGCTAAGACAAGAAAGGTTGAGACTTGGACAGTACACTTCAACAGAAATCTCTCTGCAGACAATAAAGAAAATAGAACTAAGGTTACCAGGACAGAAGAATAGCATGGCAATGTTCACACTATTTCAAATGGGAAAATTGAGGCATTGGTGCAGCTAGCTCTGTCCAACAGCTGGTTTTATATGAATACCTTAATTAACCACTTCTACCTATAGATAAAGGTAACTAGCATGTGATGCTTAATCTCCCCTTACGCTGATTTGAAGGAACTCTTCTTTTTGGTAACAGTACTATGGAAAAGGCTTACTGTGTGTTTGTGCATAAATTGTGCTGAAACGCTCCCCTGGGGAGTGGGATTGGTGAGAATCTTGCTCAGAATTGTACGTGGGATTTAGCCAATTGGTGAGGATTGAGGTGTTGAGTTCTAATTACTATTGAGTAAACTATTTTTAAATCTCTTGTGCTGGGCCATGTATAATTTTATTGACAGTTTTAGGCCTTTTATATAAATTTTGATCCTGGTACCAAAAGATCTCATTTGTATTTTAAATTTAATAATGCTGAACGTTTTATTTAAAAGGAGGCTGTGCTTTAAAGTAGCCTATGGACGAAAGTGATAAAAATCACCATCTCCCTTTGCTCTCTTTAGAAAAGATTCTTAAATATCCTTAAAGATTGAGCAAGTTAGTAACTTGTTTGTTGAATAGAGAATTAGAAAGCTTTTAAAAAATAATTCCACTTGTGAACATAATGTGTATTTTCCAAGGCCAAGTGAATGTGCCCTGCAAGGGACGAGAGCAGAAGTTATAGGTGACTATGCACTTTGGAAAAGGATCTAAAACTTTGAAGGAGCTTCCATTTCTCAAATCGATTGGAGGACTGAATCACACTTATTCTAATAAGTAATAATTTAATATAATCTCAAAGTATTGTTGAAGATAAATTTCTCTGTTGTAGCAATAGCGTTTGGGAATCAGGTTTTCAGCAATGCAGGCTTTCATAATGAGAAGCAAAGGGCTGAACATCAGCCATATTAAGGAAGCAACACACCTTCAAATGGTTCATTCTTGCAAGATATATATTACACATTGTAGCCAACTATGAAAAGCAGTGAAAAAAGTCCAGGGAATGGTAAGTAAAGTAATAAGTGTGATAGTAGAAATGCCATCTTTCTTCAATACTACTAACGTTTTTGTTCTTAACAAAAATGAAACATTTTGAATACTAAGCAAAATTGCCAGTGCATTTAATCACCATTATTCAGTTTTCTCTTCTGTTCCCAAATTAGTTTGCATTTCAATGTAAATCTTATCGGTTATTTCTGCTTGCAGGAAACCCATATTGCAATGGGCAATTTTTCTATCCCACGGTATCTCTAAGGCTGGCCAAACATGTTAATTTTGTTGTATAATAACATTTGTAAGGCATTTGCATTTTTATACCACATAAATGTAATTGAAGGCTTCATTTTCTGGCCATATTAATTGTTCATTGAACCTGAATTTCTTTTAGGTGCAATGGAATTTTGGCTTTGGACTTGTAGATATCTTCAAGTAGCTTATTCCCACTGTGTAAAATAAACAGACATACCACTACTATACATATCAACTTTTTGATTACATTGAAATCAATTGCCATTTTCCATTAAGCCTATATGTATCTTGTGGCCACAGTATATCCTAGTCCTTTACCCTGGTTTAATATAGATTTAAAAACAATTCAGAAAAACAGCACTGTGAAACTCAAAAAAAGGCTACAGTTTTCTTTTCATTACTGAAAGTGACACTGTACAAATGGATTAACATTCTAGACATCATGGACACTAGCTGCTTGTCTCTAGCCTTTTATTTATTTTAAAATAATACCACAGCTTTAAAAGTGACTTATAAATAGGTCTATATGGAAACAGACTTGATGTTTTGCAAATTTATTATGGGTATGCTTTGGTTGGATGAGGGTTTTAATAAAAGGACCTGTGAAATTCTTCTGGAAGCCAGTCATATACCAAACTTGTGCTCTTACTTGCTTCATCAAGTGTTCCTTTTAAAAAATCAAATAGTGTGCTTTTTAAGTTACATTTTATGGGAGCAGCTTCCTGTAGGACTATAGCTTACAAGTATTACCATACTTGAATTTTAATCATGATTTTAACAATATAATTAAGCATACCATTTTGTTAGGTTTTCACTAAAATTATCATTCCTTTGAGGGAGAGGCAGGGCAAATATTCCCATGATTAGTCCTTAAGTATTTATGAACTATTTGATTTTGTTATTTGGCTTAGAATTGAAAGTAGTTTCTATTGGAACAGTTCAGTACCTCTGCTTTTGAAGCAATTAACGGTTTGCAAGAAGGGCTTTACTTTTAGATTTGCACAGAGAACAGGAGCACCTTTTTAACTTTAAAATGGTAAAATAGAGAAAGCAAATACTTTGGTTAGACTAATGTGAAGATTTATAGTGTAATTACACAAAGGATGAAAGTCTTGTGCCTTTGCAATCTTCAGATACTCCTGCTTTACTCCATGATTTTAGGACCATGGGTCTCCTTTAGTAAATGATACCCTACAAAGCTTCAATTGTAACCTAATATTTTGAGTCTAATCTTACTGGCTTTCTAGAATGTGCAATCAACTGAAACATCTACATTAAACATTGTCTTTTTAGAAGGTTTTAGATTGTCACAAATAATTTTATATTGGGAGTTATTTAAATTTAATGTGTAAAATATTTTCCCCCTCTAATGGCAGTCCAAGTTCTCTCTTGTTCCTATAATCACAACTTGTCTTTTGTTCTCAGTCATCTCTGTGGAAATTGATCATGAATTTACAAATATTTTCTACCCTTTTTTCAAGGGAGATTAAAATTGTAATTAAACAACACTTTCTGGGAAAAGTAGAAGATTTGTAATTATTGTTATACCCAGATTTGCAGAGATACCATTTTAAAAATGTTAACACAACTATGTTGTCATTGTCTGTATACATCAAACAGCAATAACATCCCAATCAAATTACTACTGGATAAACTGTGTAGTTCCATTACAGGAAAAAAGTTATTTGTTCACAATTATTTGCTCTTCTGCTTTAAAAAGTCTTTATTTTGATTTTTTTTTACAAAAATCAGCAAAAGTCATTTAGAACAGATTTGATTTTAAAGAGTTTCATTGTTTAGAAAATGCTAGAATAGCTTTCCTCCTGAAATGTCCTTCCATCTGGAGGACATCCAATGGAGAAATCTGCATTTGAATCTCTTTTATATTGTATAGTCTTAAATTACTTAAGAGATTCTAAGAAATCAAGTGTATGGGATCAGTGGGATAACAATTTTGGTTGAGCTATTCTTGATTTGTGTTTTAGGAAGACAAAAGATTTTTTTTTTAAGTGGAAGAATAATGGCAGGCTAGCTGCATGTGACATCACAAATTCGCTCTTTGTGTGCCTAGGGTACCAAAATAAGAGAGTGGGAAATACCCTTAGTTGCTGTTCTGAGCTACTACTGTCAACTGCTGTTGTACATATACTGTTATGTGTAAGGGGGTAAATATATTTATTATGTTTGTAAAATCTGTACAATTAAAGATCTGTACAATTAAAGATCAAGGATGTTCTTCCTAAGATGTACAGGATGTGGTTCAAAGGCCATGCTTGGAATACAATTAGAAACTTAGTATTTTGATGTACTAAGACCTATTTTAAGTTTAATATTTTGCCTTTGCAAAAAAAATTAAAGATGTTATTTAAAATAAGCTTGCCACTTTATTTACTATTTTGTGTATTAAAATACTTTAATGTGTATATATAGCTGTGTTCACTTTATTCTAATTTAACTCCATAAATAGCATGACAAAATTGTTTTGCCATGAATGGTTAATTGGTCAAATGCAGAGAAAAGGAGTACAGGTTATTTTACCAGGTACATACTGAGCTGGAACTATATTTTATTGTGGTTAAATAAATATGGTATTGTGGTTAAACAGAGTTTAGGTCCTGCTATAGGCCTTTCATAGACACCTCAATTTTTATGCATAACATTACTTTCATAGGAGCTTGTAGTTTGCTCAGTTTTGGTTATTCTAAAATTAATTATTTACTTCTGAGACAAAATTGAAAGTGTTTTTTCTTCATTTGAGGGTTAAAATGTAAAGCAAGCACAGACCAATAGCCTGATCTTGTTGCCTTGTGCATGGGATCTCCATTGGAATGAAATGTGTACATGTAACATGCATGTTGGATTTCAAACATTACTGGGATTTTGCATGATTTGAATGTAGAAATGTGATGTGTTTCTGTTTCTGTCAGGAAAAACAGGCAGATGTCACAAATGAGTTTAGGGGCTTTCAAAATTTTCAATAAGTGTACTTGCTGTCTCCCCTAGATGGCAGCAAAAATGCAATGAAAACTACTGCAAAGGAAAGTTACAAGTAAAAGAGAACCAACTTCTTGTTAACTTTATAGCCTTCCTCTTTTCCAGAAACGGACAGCAATATACATGGAACTCTTTCCAGGGTACCATAAATTTGAAGTCGTCTATTCCTTATAAGCACAGTTTAAAAGTTTTTACCTAAATACAGTTCTTGAAGTAACTATTTAAATATTTATGACTTTCAGGCCAATAGATTTAAAATTTATATAACTGCTCATTTCACCAGAAATGGCTGGGTGATACACAACAATCTTAAGAAAAAATATTTTCTAGTAGTAGTTCATAATTGTTACTATAAATATTTTCATTAGTGCAGTCAAACCTTTGACTTGACAAATAATTTGCAGTTATTAATCTTAAGACTGGTTAAAGGCACGCTGGCTGAGGAATTCTGGGAGTTGAAGTCCACAAGTCATAAAAGGGCCGAGTTTGAAGACCCCTGCTGTAGGCAGTTCCAAGCAAGGTATTTGGTGTGCTTAAGAGTGTTCAGGTCCAATAAATGAAAAATGTTCAAATATTAAGGGTCCTTTAAATATTGCTGCAAGGACACCAGTCACAATTAGTATTCCTGTGAATTTCTTTTTCCATAAATGTTCAACTTTGATCTGCAGGCCCCAATATTTTGCAATTTGGGGGGATTGCTTTTCCTCAATCCTAGTTATGACCCAATCAGTGAAGATAGGATCTTCCTATAAGATTTTAACTCAGTTGTTTTCCAAGCCTCAACTTCCCAGGAGCTTTTTATTACATTTGAATCCAAATAGCAAAGTTTACAATGAATAATTTTGGCAACTTGGTCATGATGCTGCTTGTCATCAGTTCATTAAATGTTGCTGTTTTGGGATTTTTTTATTATATAAAAATACAAAATCACAGTTGCCACTTGTAGCTGGTGTTGACCTTCATATGTACTAAGTACTTCCCAAGAACCTGGGATGTCCTGTATCGTAGTATATTTTTTTATCACACTTCTATTTTTTATAAATAAGGTGGTGAACATACCTAATATTTCTTCCTCTTTTCCCCAGAACAATAACGGCTGGGCTGAAAAGGATTGACTAGCCCAAAGACATCTAGCCGGCTTTCATGTCTAAGACTGAACTAGAATTCCCCGGTGTCCTGGTTTCTAGCCTCCTGCTGTTCCATGCAGGAATTGAGAGATGGAAATTTTGTCAATGCACAGATTTTCTGCTATTTTATCCCCTTTGTATTTGGCCAACCCAAGGCTTTGGAATTTAATGCCCTTGCTTCCTACTTTCTTTTTTTTAATAGTTTGCCAATGTCTAACCTTCCATTTCTGTATTTAGTTCCAATAGTACTTGTATAATTGATCTTTTTTCTTTTTTCTATTCTGTAGATCCTCAGAATATATTTTTGCACTCGTGATACAACCAGTCTGTTATATTTAATTGAGCAAATATGATATATTAATTCACATTTGGTTGGGGATAGGAATCCTAACTTCATGATTTACCTGGGGCATCAGTTGCTGGCAATTAATAATAATAAGTTGGAAGGGACCTTGGAGGTCATCTAGTCCAACCCCCTGCTCAGGCAGGAAACCCTATACCATTTCAGACAAATGGCTGGCCAGTCTCTTCTTAAAAACTTCCAGTGTTGGAGCATTCACCGCTTCTGGAGGCAGGTTGTTCCACTGGTTAATTGTTCTAACTGTCAGGAAGTTTCTCTTTAGTTCTAGGTTGCTTCTCTCCTTGACTAGTTTCCATCCGTTGCTTCTTGTCCTGCCTTCAGGTGCTTTGGAGAATAGCTTGACTCCCTCTTCTTTGTGGCATCCCCTGAGATATTGGAACACTGCTATCATGTCACCCCTCACCCTTCGTTAAACTACACATACCCAATGCCAGCAACCGTTCCCTATATGTTTTAGCCTCAAGTCCCCCAATCATCTTTGTTGCTCTTCTCTGTACCCTTTCTAGAGTCTCAACATCTTTTTTTAATCGTGGTGACCAAAACTGGATGCAGTATTCTAGGTGTGGCCTTACCAAGGCATTGTAAAGTGGTATTAGTACTTCACGTGATCTTGATTCTATCCCTCTGTTAATGCAGCCTAGCACTGTGTTGGCTTTTTTGGCAGCTGCAGCACACTGCTGGCTCATATTGAAGTGATTGTCTACTAGGACTCCGAGATCCCTCTCACAGTTACTACTATTGAGCAAGGTACCACCTATACTATACCACTGCATTTGATTTTTCCTGCCTAAATGTAGAACCTTACTTTTTTCACCATTGAAAAAAGGGTTCGAGTCTGTCCAGATCCTCCTGTATCGTCTGGAGTGTTGGCTATTCCTGCCAGCTTGGTGTCGTCTGCAAATTTGATGAGTTCCCCATCTATCCCCTCATCCAAATCGTTAATGAAGATGTTGAAGAGCACTGGGCCCAGAACAGAGCCCTGGGGCACCCCACTACACACTTCCTTCCATGTAGATGCAGTTCCATTGAGGACCACACGCTGAGTACGGTCTGTCAGCCAGCTACAAATCCATCTGGTGGTGATGCTGTCTAACCCACATTTTTCTATCTTATCAAGTAGTAGGTTGTGATCTACTTTATCAAATGCCTTACTGAAGTCCAAGTTAATTATATCTACAGCATTCCTCTGGTCCACTAGTTTTGTCACTTGGTCAAAGAATGCAATAAGATTTGTCTGGCGTGATCTGTTTTTGACAAACCCATGTTGACTTTTAGTGATGACTTTGTTTGCATCAAGGTGTTCGCTGATTTGTTGTTTGATTATCTTTTCCATTGTCTAGTATAATGCAAGGTACTAGGAAGTCAAGGAGAGCTGTTGTCATTGTGTGCCCTACTTCTATTTTCTTTGGTGGCAATTGTTGAAAGAAGCATGCTAATCTAACTAGTCTTTGGTCTGAATCCAGGAGGGTTCTTAGTACGTTAAGTCCCCTGTAACCACCTTCCTTAGAAAGTATTGTTCTATCCAGCTTCTAATTCAATACAATAGTCTTAACTTTCTAGCTGCACCATTTCAGCGTTTTGATGGCAGTGGCTGGAACTTAGCTGAATGTTGAAGAAGTCTTTAGTGTAAGTGTAAGTGAAACCACTTGATTATTTACTGTTCCAGGATGATGGTGATGATTCTTCAAGAACGGGTCCTTCAGATTTTTTTTAAGGAACATGCATGGTATGTTCCTTAAAACTAATGGTATGTTATTTTTATCACATACGGAAATGCCAGTCATTGGAGAGTGTACCCACTTGAATCTGAATGGCACTAAAGCAGATTAACATTTATTGGGTGGGAATCCCTAAGCAAAACAACATGCAAGAACAAAATCTAGTCAGGTGTGCATAAAAGTTATACCAAATTCCCCATTTGTCACAAAATTCCATTTAAACCTCAAAGAATCTAATATGTAGGTAGTCTGATGAAGGCAAACTTTGCATGCTATCAGCATAGCATTTATGCATGGTTTATAATTTAAATTCCTATTTCATTCCCTTTTTCAACAATAGGGAATTATTTTCCCAAGTGAATAATTCTGTTCAGTTGTATGCATGTTATTGTTTAATTTTCCCTTAATAATAGAACATTTTTTTCCCAGACCAAAAAATCATGAACATTAGAAGTTAAAACAACACGTTTTATCAAAGCATGTTTGCTAGTGTTTTAGCTGGTATACACAAATAAGACATATATGGTTGTCCAATCTCTTCTTTAAAATTTCCAGTGTTGGAGCATTCACAACTTCTGGGAGACAAGTTCTTCCACTGATTAATTGTTCTAACTGTCAGGATATTTCTCCTTAGTTCTACGTTGCTTCTCTCCTTGATTAGTTTCCATCCGTTGCTTCTTGTCCTGCCTTCAGGTGCTTTGGAGAATAGCTTGACTCCCTCTTCTTTGTGGCAATCCCTGAGATATCGGAACACTGCTATCATGTCACCCCTCATCCTTCTCTTCATTACATACCCAATTCCAGCAACCGTTCCTTATATGTTTTAGCCTCCAATCCCCTAATCATTTTTGCTGTTCTTCTCTGTACTCTTTCTAGAGTCTCAACATCTTTTTTACATTGTGGTGACCAAAACTGAATGTAGTATTCCAAGTGTGGCCTTACCAAGGCATTATAAAGTGGTATTAACACTTCACGTGATCTTGATTCTATCCCTCTGTTAATGTTTATATTTCTTATTTCATAGGTAAAGGTAAAGGTTCCCCCGCACATGCGTGCTAGTCATTTCCAACTCTAGGGGCCAGTGCTCATCTTCGTTTCAAAGCCATGCTCATCTCCGTTTCAAAGCTGAAGAGCCAGCATTTGTCCGAGGATGCCTCCGTGGTCATATGGCTGGCATGACTAGAAGCCAAAGGCGCACGGAACACTGTTACCTTCCCACTGTAGTGGTCCCTATTTTTCTACTTGCATTTTTACGTGCTTTTGAACTGCTAGGTGGGCAGAAGCTGGGACGAGTAACAGGCGCTCACTCTGTTACGCGGCACTCGGGATTCGACCCGCCAAACTGCCGACCTTCTGATCGACAAGCTCAGCGTCCTAACCCACTGAGCCACTATTTCATAGTGCCCTTGATAAAGGCATCATCTGAAATTCACTAAAGTTTATCCAGGAATACAGTTATGATAGCAAAGACTGAAGTAACTCAGGGTCCTGCTTAAATAGCTGGTCCAATGCTATTGTTAATCCCAAAGTCCTGCTTAATTAAACTGGAAATGGACAGGGCAACATTTCATCCAGAGCATCACTTCTCAGAGGTTTTAGAACAAGGGCCACGAACCCCCAGTCCGTGGACCAGTACTGCTCTGCAGCATGCCAGCAACTGGTCCACACAAACAAGCAAAGCACCATCCACAGGATGCGGGCAGCACACAAAACCATGCCCCCTCTGGTCCGCGGAAAAACCTTTCTCCACAGAACCGGTCCCTGATGTCCAAAAGGTTAGGGACCTCTGTTTTAGAATACAGAACCCTTGAAAGGAAGTATACTTGTCACCTTTTCTTCAACTTTTCTTCAGAATTTGATCATGGGGTTATGGAATAATATTTTTTCTCAATACACAAAAATTGAGCTTAGAAATGAGCAAGAAAAATTATTCGTCATTATTAGCTTCCTTATAGGTGGAAAGAGATAGTATTAATTTCATTAACTGGATGTTAATGATATTTCCATTCTACTGCTTCTTGGACATTCAAACAGTTGGTTTTTTTTTGCAGTGTAACATATTTGTTTCTGGCCAATTTCAGGAGCTAGTTCAATGTATCAATGTATACCAGGGTCTTAAATTCCTAGAATTCTTGCTTCCCATCTCTCAGACACAAACAGAAGGATGAGACATCATATGAATAGAAACCACCTCTGGAGACTGGGGTTCTTTCTACTGTACCTTATAAAAATTCCTATAGATGCTTCTGGTTGCATTTAAATGATTTTGTTTTTTGGTGGAACCCTAGGATTCCATGGAATACAACTTGGAAAATCCTGGCAAGACAACATAAATTTCCTGTGTGAGACAATTGAACTGACCGGACATAGCATGTTGCCTCCAGGTAGAAGCTGCTGTGTAATCTAGGCCCTTCTACAGAAAATGATACTGCATGAAAATAAAGTAGTAAGACGTTGTTCCATATGCCTTAGCCCTAGGTCAGTGATTCTCACCCTCACAGCTCTAAGATGTGTGGACTCAGCAAAAGGGGATTATGGGAACTGAAGTCCACACATCTTAAAGAATCTTAAAGCTGCTCCACTACGAGCAATGTAGGTGGTCTATGTGGAATGTGGTCAAGAATTCAGCCTTACTAATTCTTCCTGATATACTGCATTATATAAATTATTATTAACCTGCTTTAATTTTTTATGCTTTGTAATATTTGGCTGCTAAATTACAACAGTGGCTTAAAAACTGATTTTGTTTAAGCCAGCATGTCTTTTGTCAAGAGAATAAAGAAAGAGAGAAAGTAGAAAAAAAGTAGAAGAAAATGAAAGAAGACAATTAAACGATTTATACCAAAAGTACATTTCAATTGAACTCCATTAATTGAACAAGGTAGAATTATTATCTTTCAAATAATGTAAAAAGGTACATAGGCAGAAATAGGTCATAGTAAGCTAAAAATAATAAGAGCAAAACAACAGTTGATTATAAGTTTACATATTTACCATCTTAACAAAAAGAAAAATAATTATGTTTACAATTAAAATGAAGTAGAAATTTTTAAAAACTATCCATATAATTTTGTCAGATTGTTCAATGTACCCATTTTGGGCAGCAATATCAACACAAGGTTAGTTAAGCATTTTTTTAAAAAAAATAATTAGAACAAATAGATGTTTCATAGTTAGGCATACTGTTTGATTTAGCTTGAACTTTCTAAGCCTGTTGTGAGCAAAATTGATGCATTTTGTCATTTTAAAAAAGCTCAAGTAAGAATTCATAAGATCTTCTAAAAGTGGCTATCCATTGCTGAGTGGAGTAACATGTAGGATATTTTTCTTTCTTCTATAATTACAAAGTTTATGAAAGTAGAGAAAGAGTAATTCATTTTTGTAACTTTAATTATACTAAATGGCAACTGAACCTTCCAGTAAAGTATAGATTTGATAGCACACTATTTTTCATCCAATGATTACAAGGATCTGATGTCATCTCCCAATGCATATAGAAACAAATAATTATTTATTATATACATGGATTAACAGACTGAGTAGGCAATCATTAAGGGCTAGGGTTTCAGTCTGAGAGGTGAGCATTCTTACAAAAATGGTTGCAATCGGTCACTTGCCCATAAATGGTTGGTATTTCTACTTACAAGACACTCGTTTACCACAAGAAGAACTAGCTCCTTCCTACCCAAGATGCTATCAACCCAGGAGAGGTATTCATTTATCAAATTTATGTACTGCTCATCTCGCACTGTGAGGCAACACCAGGTATGCAACCAAAAGAGGTGTCTAAAGATAATATAAACAAGGCTATCCTACCAAAATCTGTCAAGTTTTTTTTTATCTTGTGATAAATTATCTGAAGTCAAATGGTCAAGTTTGAATGTGACATCAAATTATTCAAAGCAATAAAACAGAAAATGTTCTCCAAGAGATCTAGGTTTTAAAACAGCAAATCTTGTTCTAAGTAAGCAAGAGAGATGGGATAAAAATAACAACAAAAACCATTGATCACATATTCACATACATGGTGATGAGATGTTTTGAGTCTCATGTCTGTTCTGGAAATGAACCTTGTAAGGAATAATTTCGTGAAAATGTTGTCCTGCCATGTTGTTGCAAAATTTGCAAACTCTGTGTAGGACATTAGTAGGAAAGAAATTGATAAAAATAAATCTACTAATTACATTACAGCTTTATACAAGATGACAGTGTGAACATATGTAAAACACTGAATAATTGATCACTATACCTTCAAAATGACTGGAAAACATACCAGGAAAATAAAATGATAGAGATTGAAGCAAATCACCTGAGAGACAGGATTAAAATGTGTAAATCTCTTAAAAGACAAGAGAGTAAATAATTGTACATTTGATAAATGAATGGGGAGGCTTTCTTTTTTCATAGTACAATCAAAGTTCTTTTACTCAAGCTACATAATTCATAGAAAAAAGCACTTTGTCCTACAGTGCAGTTCACTTCTTCAAATTGTACTGATGACTGCCAATTTGATGGCATTAAAGTGTTAATGAAATTTATAAACAATAAGGCTACAAGTGGCTGGTTAACAGGGCTATATATTATGCTTCCAGTATATTTCTTAATACCCTCTCCTGAGGAACAGAGTGATTGCTGAGGGATGTATCATTGTCCTTATCCTTCTTATGGATTTTCTGTAATAAATGCATGGCATTATGTAAACAGACAATTGAACTCAAAAAGTGCTTGGTCTGAGCTACTCCAACTTTTCTGACAGTTTTAAACTTATAGTTTTATATAGATGGTTCATAGGAAAGCGGAATGTATCTTAAAATTCCTACCAAAAGAATTCATTCCCTTTATAATAGAATATAATGAGGATTTCCAATATCCAAATATTATTTTCCGTAGTGATGTGCTATAATATAGACAGCTTACTATTTTCCATGGATTCTTGAATATGTAGCACCACTGCAGACTGGTAACCTCCAAGTACACCATGAGGGTGGCTTTGATGGCTAGAAAGGTTATGGACTCCACAGTTGCCCTTATGATGGCCAGAACCGCTGCTGTTCTTAGGGAAGACTGTTTGGCCCCTATAGAGTTGAGCCTGATGTTCACATAACCCAAATTTGCTAAGCAAGATGAAGATATCTCTTCGGAATGCTTTGGTAAAGATAGCATAAAGGAATGGGTTAGCACAAGAGTTGAGTGGATAGAACAAGACCAGCAGAATTTTTGAGTTGCTGACTGTTATCAAGGGTCTATTTATAACAGCGGATAAGGCATAGAATGAGATCGGTGCCATACATAAAAAGTCAGTAAAAATTAGCACAGCCATCCTTTTTGCAATGACTGTATCTTTGTCCCCTGACTTGTATTGGGGATTCCGTACTGTAATATAAATTTTAATATAGCAAGCACAAATGATGATGAAAGCAACAATGTTCAACAGTAAAATAATTATAATGTAAGCTTGATCTACAGGTGTTTCAGTGTCCATGGGAAGGCAGATGCTAACTTTTCCATAACTACTGACTCCAATCAGTGGTAAGAGGGCAAGAAGGAAACATATCAGCCAACCACCCAACATAATAAAAGATGCATGCCAAAGACGAATTTTTTTATCTAAGCGCATGGCAAACGTAATAGCATACCACCGTTCCAGGGTGATTGTAGTCAAAGTAAAGATTGATAACTCACTAGCAAAGACAGTAAAAAAGCCAGCTGTGCTACAACCAGGCCCAGTTTGCCAATCAATGGCATAGTTATAATACTCTGATCTAGTATAAAGATCCACAGAAGCAATCAAGAGAAGATACAATCCCATACAAAGATCAGCAAAAGCCAAGTTACACATCAAGAACCGTGGAACAGTCAACTTGTAGTGGCTAGTGAGTAAGATAACGAGAACAAAAACATTGCCCACAATGGCTAGCAAGTTTACAAACCATACCACTATCCTCAGAAATCTGTACCCCATTACATCTTCACAGGGGTTGAACTCATCAGGCCCTGGGATGCAACTAATATCGTCATTACCTGTACAGATAATATAGTCATAATGACTATCAAAAGTCACAATATTCTCTTGGGGGTTCTTGAGTTCTTGACCAAATCCATCTTCTCTATTGTTATGTTCTTCAAAGAAGACATAATAATGGGAATTTCCATGAAGGTCTCTAAATTTGGAATTCTCATCGTGAACAGCATCAGTGTGATCTGAATAATCTTCTGCATAATCTTGATAGAAAGGAGTCCTGAAGGTACTGGAAGATCTTCTCTTGCGAATGCTGAGATTGTTAGTTTGATTACATAGCAGGAACTCCAAGATTCTAAAAAAGCAATAGAAAGCATGATTAATAAAATATGTAGTTTATCTAGAGCAGGCAAATTAATCACCGGGGACTATTTATTGTGAGCTAAGGCAATATTATTTGAGAAAAATGCAGTGTTCTAGTGTTGGAATTAAGCTACATTTCTAAGCTCTTTCTAATTATGATAACAACATTTTGATTAGACAACTGTCCCTTTAAGAAAGCTATTACCTATTTAATTATACTTTAGTGTTATCACACTGCATTTGCTTTTATTTCTGTTTATTATAACAAATTGCTATGCTTCCTTTCCTTTATAAAATTCTTTTATACAGTTTTACTGTAAGAATCATGCTTCAGAACAAATGCGATCTAATCTTATTAAATTGCAGCCGCCATTGAGTATAAAATCTGCTTTAAAGAAGTTCAAACAGTATTTAATTTAATCCACGTGAAGAGGTGGACTTCATTTGGTGCTTAAATAAACACGACTTTCTATGGAGAGAATTTGAAAGTCTGAGTGCCATTACAAATGTTTGCTCTTTCATTTGCATCATTTCTGATGTGGAGAAAGGTTGAAGAGGTTTCCGAAAGTACATTTCTATTGTTGAGCAGGTTTATGAGCCAGAATAAAATTCCTTAGGTAGTTGGATTCTAACACATTTAGAATTGAATATCATTTTTAAAACTTACCCTTTAGCTTTCTTCCAATTCTTGAAAGCACAACAGTGACTTGGGTATGACAGAGCAGCATAAGTTAGATAAGGAAAAGTTTTTACTGGGGGGAATGTCTTTAGAGTCCAGGTATTTTGAGCCATCAGTTCTTTCAGGTTTTCTAATCCTTTTGCTGGAAATGTAGTGATACATGTCCGGGAGACATCACTGAAGATATACACAGAGGGAAAATTAATAATGTCAGTTTCTGATAAAAATGTTTCATGAATCTTTATTTAATTTACATGCCATACAACTGTCAAATGCTTTAGAACAGGGGTAGGCAACCTCGGCTCTTTTCCTGAGTCAGGAATTCTGGGAGTTGAAGTCCATGAGTCATAAAAGAGCCGAGGTTGCCTACCCCTGCTTTAGAACAATTAACAAACACAGAAATTAAGAGCCACATGTAGAACCAAAGCCTAAATGGTCTTGAGGAGTCCTTGGTGCTCTCTGAGCTTGCTTGTTTTCTTGTTGACATTTCATTGCTGGCAGTTTCTAGCTGTTTCAGAACTGTTGGTGAGACCATTAAAATTCATTGGCGCTGTTTGAATTTGTTCTGCCAGCAGCAAGATCTGACTGCTGGCCCAACGATGGATTCTATTGCATATCAGAGCTGTTTCCAAAGGAGGTAGAGGGGAAGAAGTCCTGGGGCTTATGGAGCAAAGGAACTGGATGAGGCTGTCGGCAGGCGCAGAGGATGGAAGAGAGGCTTTTGGAGGAGTTGATGGTGGTGGTGGCAGCATGCTCCAGGGGCAAAAAGAAGCAAGTCCTCTTTAAGGAAAAGGTGGAAGAGTCAGGATCAGAAAAAGGAAAGAAGGAAAGGTTGTCGTACAGGAATACAAGCTAATTTGAGGGCTAATCCACATGGAGCCCCATTTCCATCTGTCCTGTTTGCCATCGTTCGCTCCCTAGAGACTAAAATGGACGATCTGAAACTTGAGCTGGCCACGAACAAGGAGTGTATATCGGAGGTGGTGATCCTTTGAGAGTTGTATGCAACATAATTTCATTTTGATGTATGCTGATTGGTGTACATTCAAAGTGACAATAAAGTTTTTGTTGTTGTTATTAAGCGGTGGCTCAGCGAGTTAGGACGCTGAGCTTGTAGATCAAATGGTCGGCAGTTTGGCGGGTCGAATCCCGAGTGCTGCGTAACAGAGTGAGAGCCTGTTACTCGTCCCAGCTTCTGCCAACCTAGCAGTTTGAAAGCACATAAAAATGCAAGTTGAAAAATAGGGACGACTAGGGTGGGAAGGTAACAGTGTTCTGTGCACCTTTGGCGTCTAGTCATGCCAGCCACATGACCACAGAGATGTCCTCGGACAAGTGCTGGCTCTTTGGCTTTGAAACGGAGATGAGCACCGGCCCCTAGAGTTGGAAACGACTAGCACGCATGTGCGGGGCAACCTTTACCTTTACCTTTAAGGAGTGCTATTGGCTGTCAGTTTATATTCTGGTGTCTTGCCTGTCTGGATGGGTGGGGGCGGTTTTAGGGATTGTTTGGTTGGGATATTTACTAATGGCTCTTTGGCAGTTTCTTGATTGGGGTATTGCATACTTGATTGTTGGTCTGAAGTTGACCTTGGAGTTAATCTATGCTGATCTGACTGCTGATTACTGGTGGAGAGATGCTGGAGTCTTTTTCTTCTTTGGGCTGGCTGATTGTCTCTTTTGCATAATCTATAGATGTTGTTAATATCTATGTGTCTATTTGATAGTTGATTTGTCAGAGTGCTTGTAGAAATTCCCTGGCATTTTTGGATTTGGCCTGGTCTAGGATTGTCACATTTTTCCAATTGAAACTATGGTTAAATTTGTCTATATGTTGTGAAATTAAAGAATTTTCATCATGTCTTGTGACTGCTAATTGGTGTTCATGGATGCATTCAGACCAACAATCAAGTAAACAATACCCCAATCAAGAAACTGCTAAAGAGCCAACAGTAAAGAAATCTCTAAGACCACCCCCACCAACACTGACAGGCAAGCCACCAAAATGTCAACTGACAGCAAACAGCACTCCTTACTGGCACTGATGATGTTATCTAGTTGGGTAATGAAATTTCTGCAATAAAACAAGCAAGCTCAAAGAGCACCTAGAACCCCTCATCTCAACCCTGATCTACAACTATTCTCCCTTATTGGTCCTACATGGTTTTGTTTATAGCTGAACCAGTTTCTTCCTAAGAACTATATTCTGTACAAAGAATAATGCACTCCTAGCCTCCTATACTAGAGTGTCTAGAGTTTAGGATTTTTTAAAGTATAAGGTAAAGGTAAAGGTTCCCCCGCACATGCGTGCTAGTCGTTTCCAACTCTAGGGGCCGGTGCTCATCTCCGTTTCAAAGCCGAAGAGCCAGCGCTTGTCCGAGGACGTCTCTGTGGTCATGTGGCCAGCATGACTAGACGCCAAAGGCGCACGGAACGCTGCTACCTTCCCACTGTAGTGGTCCCTATTTTTCTACTTGCATTTTTACGTGCTTTCGAACTGCTAGGTTGGCAGAAGCTGGGACGAGTAACAGGCGCTCACTCTGTTACGCGGCACTCGGGATTCGTCTCACCAAACTGCCGACCTTCTGATCGACTAGTCAGCGTCCTAACCCACTGAGCCACCGCGTCCCTTTTTTAAAAGTATATGTGCAGCCTAAACAAGTATGACTTTAGAATTTGTCCTAACGACCTTTTCTTTCCAACCATCACCAAAATGGTTAGCAATTTCTCCATCATCCACCATTTTGGCATGACCTTCCTCTATTCTGTTGCTTGACACCCTCTTTCTCCAACTTTTAGACAGAAATTCACTTAATTTTTATGCCAAGAGGCAGCTGACATCCAGTACTATGGTTGTTTTTAACCGGAAAAATATTTTTAAACTTTTGCTTGACTTAGTATTTCTGAGTTATCTTTGGCCTGTTGACTTTAAATTTGAAAATTTTAAACTTCAAAATAATATTATCACACAGCTAAGAAAAAAAACAGGAAAACTTTTTTTTATTGTTTAAAGAAAATCAAAGTTAATACATTCAAAATAATTTACAAGCCACGCAAAACAATTATAAGAAGAATAATCCAGTTCATCTGAAACTAAATTAAAGTCACTCAAAAATTGCAAAATCTCTCTCTCTCATTCTCTCTTTTCACAATGAAAATGACTTGGATGTCTTCCCATTTGTTAGTTCACACCTGACTTTATGCCTGCCTTTTTAGCATCTTTGGTACTATTGAGATTCGAAACAGTAATTGCTTAAGGCATTATGTAAGACAGTAATACTTTTAGCAATGAATATTTTGTACTATCTTTGTACTTTGTACTATATGCACATCTTTTTATCTCTGTTGCTATTATATAAACCATTTTTTAAATAAAAAACATACATTTTTAAAAATTCAATTGTCATCGTACTTTATCACTAAGAGATCCAGGTTGCATCCTTGGAACTTGCTCCTCAAATTTACCACTTAACCACAACCTTATTTGGTAGCTTGGGTTGTATGTTTCCATGGCAGAAAAAGAACTGAACCTGAGTCATCCCACTCATAGCCCAGCATCTTGTATGTAACCCAGAATATTCCAATTCTATGTTTGCCCCACTCAGTTGTGCAAGAAAATAAATAAATAAAGGAGCAGATTCCTCCATGGGGAAGATGTCAGAACTGATTGTTTTCACGTATCCCTAGAGACAGGCTTGAAAAAACTTAAAGTGTGATTATCCTCCATCAGGTATTAAACAAGAATTATAACTTTGCACTTGTGTCAGAAACACAGAGTGTTTCTGAAAGGATTAGCCGGTGACATCAGTGTTGTCCTGGGGGCTCCTTTCATGTCTCCAGCAGAAGCTGGAGTGAAGGACGAGAGCTCAATCCCACCCACAGCAGCTCTCGGATCTCAAATGCAGGCTTGCTAATCTCCTACCCAGTGTTCCAACCACTCGAGCCACGGTGCTCCTAAGGATTATAACTGAGGAGGTGAAAGGAAACGGAGTATGGAAAACAGTGAAGAATATAGTGACCAGATTATTATTTGCATCATGAATTCACTAAATTATATTTTTAATGCAAATGGCATACAGGAATTGTGTTACGGGACTCTTTGAGGCGATGGTATCTAAGCATTTTGACTTTTCCTCCTCACTGGCTGACTAAGTGGAGACTTAAGAATTCAATTTATACCTTCTGAGGTGCTATTATTTTAATCTGTATACAGGTCCCCGCTAAGCATGCAATAGGTACTTTGTTTAGACCCGAACCTACTAGGTTTTCAAATGCTCTTCTAATCTAGGATTTGTCAGTCCATGCTTTGACCAGAATAGATGCCATGCCTTGATTGCTACCACGTTTTATGAAAAAGTTGTGTCGCTAATGGTGGAGATTTTTTTATCCACAATATGTTTCAGAATTCCCATCTTTTTGACATATTTTCTGTTGTTCATTATGAACTTCTACTTTTATTGTCTTTAACAATCTGCTGTTCTGTCATTTTTATTTTTTCCTGTTATTTTGTCTTTGCAAACAGCTATTTCAATGATGGCGAACCTTTTAGAGACCGAGTGCCCAAACTGCAATCCAAAACCCACTTATGTATCGTCGGGTGCTGGGTGTGTGTGGCCTATTGAGTGGGCATGGCTGTGGTGGTAACGGCAGACTGGATGGGACTAAAAAGTTCAATCAATCAATTCCAACTTTGCGAGATCTTTTTTTCCCCCGCGAGAAGTTGAAATTGATTGATTAAACTTGTTTTTTTGCACACGGCGGCAGAGGCCTAAAGCGAATTTTTTTAATAAAACCCAGCTGAAGGCCTAGGACTGGGGCAACGGCGTGCATGCCCACAGAGAAGGCTGTGCGTGCCACCTGTGGCACCCATGCCATAGGTTCGCCACCACAGAGCTTTATAATCAATTACAAGCAACATACACATTTACAAACACATAGCTGTTTAATTCTGTCTATGACTTTCTTAAATTAAACATTGCTTAACTAATCACGCTGACATTCTTTAACATTCAGAAGAATCTAAAGTTCTCAAGTCATTCCTTAGGTGCTTCTGTGTACAAACCAATACAATAATAAGCCTGCTAAGAGGAATAGTTAGATGAGCAAAGCAGAAGCTTAATATTTATTGGATTTTTTCTATTCCCAAGTAAGTTACTCCTTTCATATTCCATGATTTCATGGTGGTGGAATGTGAAGTTCACCTTCCAGAATATTAGTCTACAGTATAAATATTATTCTCATCTAATGTTTGCACTTAAAAAAAAGGTTGATTGGATGAACAGTGCTGAAGCCACTCTGAGCATCCCAATTAAAAACAAAAGAAAATTAAAGCTATAAGGATTTCCTTAGACAAAATAGATAGACGTAAAGTTTGCATGGCTAAATACAGCCTGAAAATTGGCATGGTCATAAAAGCTGCATTTTGTGTCTCACAAGGATGTTGGGAAGGCTGCATGAGTCTCTTTGGCAGGATACAACTTTTGATCCTTGCTCTAGGGTAATCTAATGGAAATTTCTTTTGGAATGATATAACTGTCCAAGAATTCAGTTTGTCTTCAGCTCAGGCTCTGAGACTGATCCAGCCTTTACTTGATCCTCGTTGCTTTTGTAAGATGCTTTGGCACCTCTGTTCTAGTGGTGCCTATTAATGGTGCCTTCTCTAAACCTGATGGAACTACACCCAGAGAGAGAGAAAAGCCTTGCACTGTGTAAGAAGGCTGCTCATATGTGTTTCAATACAGATGACCTTTGTTATTTAGGATTTTACTAGCTATGGTTTTACATTTCCATGATTGCTAACATAAGACCAGCTCAGTTTTTGAGACCTAGTTTCTACAACATACATACATGCAAACTTATATGTATGTATGTATATAGGGGTGGGATAGCTCAGTGGTTAAAGATGCTGAGCTTGTCACCCCAGGTTCAAGATCCCAGTGCCACACAACAAGGTGCACTCCCGTTACCTGCCCCAGCTCCTGCCACCTAGCAGTTTGAAAGCATGCAAATGCAAGTAGATAAATAAGCACCACTTTGTTGGGAAGATAACAGCGTTCCATGTGCCTCAGCATATAGTTATGCTGGCCACATGACAACAGAAATGTCTTCATATAATGCTGGCTCCCTGGGCTAAGAAACAGAGATGAGCACCGCCCTCCTAGAGTTGGACATCACTGGACAGGGGAAATCTTTTACCTTTTTAATGTGTCTGTCTGTGTGTGTGTGTGTGTGTGTGTGTGTGTGTGTGTGTGTTTTACACATGCAGAAAATGGCAGAGAAGCTTTTAAGTAAAGTACACTTCTCCAAGGTCTTGTTATTCATAGTTTCTAGACAGGCAGGTAAGCTGATAGATAATAAGGGACCTATATCTGATTTATTTACATTGAGATCCAAAATAGTATGTCAAGAATAGAATCTAGTCTAGGTTTTATCTTGTGCAACATACTAACTGCATCTTTAACAACTCCTAGAAAAACATATTTGTGTTTCTACCCTGTTCTCCTGGACCTACAACTTTTTCAAATCTTTTTCATATGTCTATCCAACATTTACCATTTTTCTGTAGGAGTCTATCGATTTTGCCTCAAGTTTCCTCCTTTTAACTGCTTCCTTTGATTATTTAGCTGTCGGTTCCTGACGTTTTCCTGGCATCATTTTCCTTGCCATAGCTGATAAATGTTGTTTTCCATTCTCTTTTTATTTTGTAATTTAGATATTTAGAAGTAATGAACCCATCCACATGCTAGAAACAAACATGTTAATCACATAATTTTTCCTTTCTGTAAGTGAATGATTGCTCCTGCATTGATTATGCAATCAAATATATTTAGTGAATTAAATCTATTCTCCCTCTGAGTTTGTATGCTAACCCCAAAATAAATTAGTACCGCTGTGTGAATGTTCAATAAATTATTTCTATGTTGATGCAAAAATGTGAGTCACCATGAAATATGCCAAATCTACTGATGTTAGAGAGTATTTGACTATTTTTCTGTATTTCTCCAATTGCTGATAGCTATCCTCAGGAAGAGAGAGCCTCTTTAGGGAAGCAAGTTTAGAACTGGAATAAATATTTCATCTGTGGTCATAATATCACAAATGAATTTGGAACAGTACATGTCACACAATATGATCAAGGTATTAAGCTCATTTTGTTTTTGCTGAATTTATCCAGATCTTGAGCTCTCTATTTAGAGCTGAGGCAGCAGCGTCGGCTCACACAGTAAAGTACCGTAACTCTTTTGGGCCTCGGAAAGCTCACTAAGTTCTATTGCAAAGGGGAACAAATACATGATCTTTCTTCTCATTCATAAAAGAATTGTTGATTTCAGTTTCTTCTGCCTCATTGCTTGCTTAAATTTGAGGATAAATAAAGTATTATGACTAGCGAAGAAGAAGAGTAGCTAATGGCATTGTAAAGGTATTTTCACAGATTGGTGCAACCTCTATTCTGAAAGGGCTGTAATAGGGGACAGTGGGGGAAGCAAAAACACACCTCCCCAAAAAGGGTGAAAGCAAAACACCTAATTGTTTTCAAGAAAAAAACATAGACATGTCCTTCTAACAAGGAAGCTATCACTGGGTAGAATTCCATGAAGCCCTCATTGCAATTCATAATAGTGAAATATACATAACATGATAGATTGTAGGTAGAGAAACCAACCTGAGCAGCTGAAAAACCAACAGCGATAGGACTAACCAGGCCTTCTAAGATAAGAAATCTATAGTCTGTTGGCCTTGTATCATATCCTAGTCACCTTATAAAAAGAACATGACCCCAGATGAATGCATGAGTAGAAAGCTCATCCTTTAACATTAAAATAATCACCTAACAATCATTACCCAATATTTATATTATTTATAAATAACACTAAAATAACTTAATATATTCTTTCCCCCATTACTCACAGTAGGCTTGGACCACTTTGAACACCCAAAAATGCATCTTCATCAATAACTCTTAGATACTTGTTCTTATGCAGGTATCTGCAGAGAAACAGCAACACAATTTTTTAGTGCTTAAATCAGAAACTTTAGTCAAAATAAAGTCTTAAATGCAACAATCATTTAAAAATTGGTAAAAGTTAAAGATAAAATAAAGAATATTCACAACAACTATCAGCTTAAAGTCAAGTAAAGATAAATTAGGTTAAAATTTAAAAGTTAACAAGGCAGCGGGAGTGCCGCAGGCCACCAGCCATTCCCTGGGGTGTATCGTACTTTTAGACCCCATGCAACTTGGCAAAACCAGGTGTAAATATTCCTCCAGAAAACCAGAAAATAGGAAAAAGCTTATCTATGCTAACCTCCATTTCCACCGCTGTATTGTCATGGACTGAACATCCAGATTATTTTACAAATGCAGTCTTTTAAGACTGCAACTCTCTTTTTGATTTAAACCCCAACAATCTTTTTCCAGTAATGTAAACTGAAAGAAGACAAAGAAAATATGCTGAGTGAACCAGAAACCTGGTCAATTTTATGAAGTAAAATGAAGTAAAGCTGTGTAGAAGCTACATACATTGTCTTAATGTCTGTTCCTCTATGAACAGATAGAGTAAGATTCTAAACAGGAATGGCATAAGAAAAGCAAGAAATGACCTGATTGCTGGCTAAGAGTCAGAAAAATGGAATCTATCCTGTGAATTCACAATTTCTAGAAGTTATTACAAAAAATAAAATATCAAAGCCACAAATTGTAACTTGTAGGCTGAAATAATAGTTTGCTTTACCTCACAAAAATAATTAGTCTTTTTCAAAACAAATACTATCTAAAGTCAATGGCATTTATAGTAACCCTCACTATAAGTGCTAGGTTATTTGCTAGGTGCATGTACAGTTTTCTGTAAATAACTTTTCTATAAATAACACAATAAATAAAATGTCCTGCTCTGAAAAAGACCTCCATTTACATGAAGTGGACATCGACTGGAGATATACTTTGATTTAATACTGTAATTGAGCCTAGAATTACGGTCATAAGACATCCCTAATTGTTAAGTGAATCATCACATGAATGATCTCATTTTATAATATTTTTAGAGGTTGTTAAGCGAATACCATGGGTTATAAAGTAACTGATTTTTCATAATGCACAATTTTTTTTGCATAAAATCAGAAGTAAACACTGGTTTCCAACAAAAAAAACACGTTGAAAATCATGGTCACATGACTGCCATAAGTGCAAGCCAGTTGCAGAATATCCAAAATACAACCAAGTGAACATGGGGGGGTGAGACTTTTGGGGTCCATTGTAACTTCAGAGGTTGCTGTATACTACCGCCATATTTGATCCCATGTCAGTGATTGAGGATACAGAGATGAACAGCACCATATCATGCACAGGGTTTTTGGACCAGAATGTTTGAGGCTTTCTCTTTTTGGGTGTGTGTCTGTATGAAAGGAGTTTTCACAGCAAGAGGGAATTTAAACTACATTTTCAAATTTCCTGGCTCAAAACAGTGGCAAAATATGCTGTAACTATTAACCATTTCTGGTTGGATGGGATCTTGAAGGACAAAAAAACAAAATAAAATGTTTTCTCCAACTGCCCATTCCTCCTTTATGTTCTGTGCCTCTATCTAAAGATTGAATTATTAACATTTTAGAGTAAGGATTTTTTTCTTAATTTGGTAGAATGGCATCAAAGAGCCATTTACAAAAAAATAATAATGTGGCCTGATAGCAAATAGTGATTTCTTGTTTATTTGTCTGGCACTGTTTTCTAAGAGCTAAGGCCAATCAGTCTGAGTGTTTTAGTTAAAAACTTACATAATACTATCCTGCTGGCAATATGTTCAGGTTTTAAGGCATAAGAGTGACCAAGCCCTAAATGACCAAGCCCTATATTTTGTTTCTACAGGTGTCAAAAGAGAACAACCTTGGAAAAGTGTACCTGTTTTGGGGAAACACAAGTAACTCTAAGTTAGAACAATCAGGGTTTTTTTCTCCAATCAGAGATTGAAAAAATTTCTGGGGTTCTGCATTCTGCATTATTTGCTTTATAGACAGCATGGTCAGATATTCAAATGGAGTACAATATAGCAATTTTGTTTTAAATAGTATGGACTACAGTCCCAAAATGCTTAATTCTAAGAGCACATAAAAATACCTGAATAAGAATCACATTAGTAGAAAATGAACACATGATATTGTGTACAGCTATGCTTTTACGCTTCTATCAATGAACAACTGTAATGTAATTCTGAAATTATGAAAATGGCAATTGTCATAGACTATATATTGTAATAATAGACTGTGTGTTCCTTTCTCAGGATAAAAAATAGTTTAGGGTTAAGCTGTTGTAATTGTTGCTGTTTGAAAGCCAGAAGTAAGGGGTTCCTAAAAAGTTGAACAGCAGCACAACTGATACGTGGCACTGATTAGCTTTCCACCAGAATAGTTTTGAAACACAACAGTGTGTCATCATTTGTACCCATTTTATGAACTGTCTTATGGCTTCTATTTTTATGTTACATAGACTGTACAGTGATTACACAACAAATATCTTCATTGCAATTCAGATAATTTACAATAAAGTATTTGAAATAAATAAAAATTTTAAATGTTTCAAAAGTAGTTCAGAACCATTGTAGAAACTCCCATAGAAAAAATAGGGGAAGTAGCACAAATTTCAGAGTTTCATGAGATCTTCAAAGATAACATAGATATCACTGTAAATACTTTTGTGGATCATAACACACTTCATTAAATATTGTTCATTGAAGATCTGGGACAGTAGATATATTTCCAGTTGATGCAGAAAATTTACACAGCTTCCAATTTTGTAAATTGTTATTGAGTATATTCTCCGTCATTGAAAATGGAGCTGATAGCAAAGGGTTAACACTATTTTGGTCAGTCAGGTCAGGCTATGGTTTGGGTCCAATGGGGGACCCCCGCCACCCTCAGTCTTAGGTCTGTCTTCTAATGAAGAAGGTCTTTTTCCTCTCAGCTCCATCTGGGCCAAGAAATACATTTATTGCCTTTGAACTAACTAAATAAAATAAACTTAATGGGACTGAAAAAGAGATTGGAGTGAATAGCAGATTATGAGAACATGCAGCAAAGAGAGAGCTGTCTTTTCCAGAAATTTTTCCCCACCCATTTGTTTCAGTGAATAGAGATCTATAAGTTCCTGTCTGCAGAATTGTAGAGGTCTCCAGAAGGTCACTTTGGCCAAATCAGACTGCATGGCAGATAGGAACCAGTAAAAAAGATGTTGCACAAATGTGCTTCATTGTGGAGATGCATGTATATTCCTTTTTGGGGAATATTCCAATATTGTTCTGGCTGGGAGGAGGTAGTAAAAGAGATGTATAATCTAACCTTGGACAGTCTTCAGTTTGCCGGTTTTTGGCAACCAGAATTGCAGCATGATATGGACGATGCTTAGACACTGGAAAGCTGATTGCAAGTCAAGAATTAATCTAGCATCCAAGCTTTTGGGGAAGCAAAAGTTGTTCAGGAATTCTACTGATACAATATTTCATTTCATTTCATTTCATTTATTATATTTCTATACCGCCCTTCTCCCGAAGGACTCAGGGCGGTGAACAGGGCACATAAAAAATACAGAATACAAAAATTAAAAAAGAATTAAATAAGAGCCCGAGCTAAAAACAGTAGAATAATAAAAATCCCCAATAATACTAGTATTGTACAATACTAGTAGACAGTAAAAATAAAGTGCTTACTATCAACAGTAGAGAGCACCTAGTATCACATATTACATAAGTGTCTTTCTTTTGGGTTAAAGAACAACCTTCATACATCAAGGCAGTCAAGGAAGTCAAAGTTAGGGGTTTCTGGAAAGGGAAGTAGCAAGTCCAAGTCCTAGGATAAAACAACCCCTTACTGACATCACAATTTCTCAGATTGCCAGATTATGTAAAAGATTTTGGAATACTTCGGAATGGACTTGCAAGAACAGATGGGTGCTGGAAATAGATATGGTCTGCAATATCTTTTTGTGACCAGTTAGTAAAATAAATGGTTGATTTTTTTTAAAAAAAATTCCAATAAAAACTAACCAATTTTTAAACTTTTCTAACAAGTGCTAATATGCTAACAATTTATGCGGAAGGTGATTGTGTCCAGCATATATCTTTCTGAGAATGTTATTTTTATCTTCTGTAAAGAATAACAGAAGAATACACTGTACATCTTTTTCATAGATCTGAAAGATGTTACTAATTTTCATCAAGGCTGCATTATGTGTTACTGTTACTGGGCTAAATTAAATGAATCATCTGCTTTTAAAAAAAGAGTGAAGTTGTAGTACCGACTGGACATACATAACTCTTTCAATTGTACATGGAGAATTTGATCAGTAGTAGAGGCCGAAATGTTTTACCAAACATTTATAGGAACAGCATACAAAATATTTTCTTGCCTTGAAAGCATTGCTAGGACAAAGTTTTACCCAGAAGCATTAGTGGTCACAAAATTTACATCAACAACATCTTGGAAATGGAATTAATATGCTTTATAAACATTTTTCTTTCTTTGATTACTTTCAAATAAAATGAAGAAATTATACTTCACCCACAGAAATTCACAAAAGAGAAAAGAAATGTCAGCAGTTTGCTGCCATGAAGTCCTTGCTTAACCAACACAATTGGGATCAACAGCTCTGTCGCTAAGAGGTAAGGCTGTCAGGAAAAACATCATATGATGGTGATTCATAATTTTACTGCCAGCTTCTCTATTGGCTCTGCTTGTAGAAAGTGGGCTGTGAAGTGCACAAATGGCGGTCACAGGTCCAAAAGATGCTCCAATAGTTGTAAATGCCTTCTAGCTGCAAAATGCCTGAGTTCTGATCACCTGTCTGTGGGAATGCTGTAACAGTTGTAAGTGTGAGGACCAATCATAAAGTTACTTTTTCAGCATCATCATAGCTTTGAATGGTCACTAAACAGGGCATTGTTAAGTGACTACTACCTGTATTCTGGCTCAGAGAATGAGAATTCAAGAACTCCCCAGTTATGAAACTTTAAGGATATCCTTGCCACGCTTAATATACAGAATTAACACAGACTTATCTTTCAGCATTTTTAAGGTTTACTGTTAGAAACTATTTGTGAGTACTTATTTTTGAGCTGTTAAAATGCAATACAAGTGCTATGTTACAGTACATTGCCTTATTTACTTACACAGAATCTAACTTAGTTCCATTAAATGCATGGGCTTCCACCACTGTGAAACCGTTATTGTATAATTTTCTGTTAATAAAAAAATGCATTATTAGTGACTTTTGTGTTTTTATACGTTGTCCAAAATTATTTTAAATTCAAAATGATAAAATCCGATCAATACTCAGCACATTAACAACAACAATAATAAGTTGGAAGGGACCTTGGAGGTCATCTAGTCCTCTACTATTTCAAACAAATGGCTGACCAGTCTCTTCTTAAAAACTTCCAGTGTTGGAGCATTCACAACTTCTGGAAGATGGTTGTTCCACTAATTAATTGTTCTAACTGTCAGGAAGTTTCTCCTTAGTTCCAGGTTGCTTCTCTCCTTGATTAGTTTCCATCCATTGCTTCTTGTCCTGCCTTCAGGTGCTTTGGAGAATAGCTTGACTCTCTCTTCTTTGTGGCAACCCCTGAGATACTGGAACAATGCTATCATTGCACCCCCCCCCCATCCTTCTCTTCATTAAACTAGACATACCCAATTCCAGCAACTGTTCCTTATATAACTGTTCCTACTGCTAAGCTTGTAAGCCGCCCTGAGTCTTCGGAGAAGGGCAGGATATAAATGGAATAAAAATAAAAATAAAAAATAAAAAATAAATATGTTTTAGCCTCCAGTCTATGATTATTTATTTTATGACTATATACACATGAATGTCTGAGGTATCCCTGTTCTGTGATCCAAAATAAAACAAAATATAAAATAACTATGTTGTAAGAACTACCATGAGATGGTCAAGAGCCCAACATCACATATACCTCTATTCAAAGAATCTCCTCAAGTTTTCAGAATGACAAGGATGCCATTAAGTTTAAATCATAGCCATAGTATGATCCTTTGCAATTAATAACCATACTTTGCTATTGTTTGCTGCTGCTACTTCTATTAGCAGTAGTGAAATTCCACTTAGTTAAACTGTGCATTAATTGCAGTTGTTCTAAACATTTGGAGATGAAGGAGAAAGTGGTTATAATGTTCAGGAACTTGTAATCATGGGCCATTCTATTTTTTGATGGAGAAAACAGGAATCTTGGCAGAGAAGGCTGAAGGAAGGGTGAATGAAACCCTCTTTCGTTATCAGTGATAAAAACTCTTAGGCTTGTTGTAACATTCTATAAAATTGGCCCAGCACCAGAACCCACCATGGTCTACAGATGTATTCCAGGGCCAGGCTGGGCTTGCATGACTTAATGCCCATGTATAGTATTGCATCTCTGGACGCCACTTAATTTCTGGTTCAGATCTTACCATTTCAGAATAGATCAAAGAAAATAACACAAAACAAAACAAAACAAAACAAAAAATGGTTTTATGGAAGAATAACATACAGTATAAGGGAGTCATTACACAATCCCTGGAATGCATTTGAAGGCAATGAATTCAGGTATGGGTTATCAGCAATTTCACTGTGAAAAAAGACAAAAAGAGGTTTAGCATTGTAATAAAATTATAATAATGTATTAGTGTAACTCATGTGTATGCATGCATGTATAGCATTTATTTTCTTACAGTTCTACCATTTGCCATTATATAATCACTTCTGTTCTTGTGTTTGGGATTCAGAAATGTTATTTTGGATGAACAAAGCATTACTTTGTTTCCCTGCGGAAGATTACAATGGGCACAACAGCTTTATTTTCAATAGCAGCGTCACATTTCATAGTGTATAATTTGGCCTCCTTCTTTGGAGGATTCCCAGATCATAAAAGTTACAGCTGTGTTGTTGCGTTATGAGAGATTGTAATAGATTAGGGTATTACATCTGTTTCTTATATTTTTTATATTATATGCACTTTAAAAAATAACTTGTCTACCTTGAGAATTTGTGATGAAATAAATTTTTATGACTGTTTTTATTAATAGAATTACTATTTTGGGAGACAATATCCATTCTCCCACTTCACACTTTGTGTCCATCTTTACATGGACTATCATTCATTTTTGTTTGATCCTATTACTTTGTTTGATACATACTTACAGCAAAAAGTTCATGTTTACTGAATTAATTTTTGTGAGATCAGGAAAAACACCAAGTCCAGTATTCAAGATCACACTAAAACAAACAAACAAACAAATAAAATCAACAACAGGTGGCAAGGTGACTCAGTAATGCGCTTAATACAGAAAACAATTCATTTATTGCACTATAGCCTCAGCACTCTGTATTAATGGCTCCCACAAAAGTCTGGGGATTTATATATGTACACCTTTGTAGATCATCTGTTAGACTGATTATTAGACAAACAAGCAGCATGTATAATATTTTAGAATTATTAATTAAATTTAGAAAAATAAATCTACTTAAGTTCCATTCCCAGGCAAGGTCAGGCAGATGCTTGCAGATCTCCCTAAATTTGCAGGCTGATCTATTCTAATGTCTTTGTGTAAAGATGATTGTAAAGATGAAACTACATCTTCACAATCACAATTTGTTCTGATTAGGCTTATAAAACAGATGATACAGATAATAAAACAAAAGATTCATTAATTTTCCTGAGAATTTTAGAAGAACTTAAATAGGTGTTGCATAAAATAAGAAAGTGACCTTGGATCAAAATGAATTTTAACTCAAGCCTACTGTAGTAAATATAATACATTCTTAATTTTTATAACTGTTGACTGCATGATAGTATTAATGACTCATTTCATTTTAAAATTTGCTAAGTGGTTAGCATAAAAATAACTGAGTGAAGATTATGTTAATAAAATTCATTATTTGGATGGCTTTCTCCAGGAAATTACATTAGATTTTATGCAATGGAATTTAATTCTCCATTGCAGTGATGATACACAAAGTCACCCTGAATTAGATATTTTATAGATAACATGAGCCTGTTTAATTTAGAATTCAAGACTGAATTCTTCTGTTCCAAGTGAACTGTTAATTTTCTTAATCAGAATATTGCATCCTATTTTTATGCCCTGCACTACATAAATGGCATTATAAATATATTTTAATAATAATAGGCTTTGTCAAAATTGACTCTTTATCCTTATTATTTTAAGGTAATTCTTCATAATCCTATATTGCTTAATTCAATTATTTGTGGTCTGTTGTTCCATCTAAGGTGATTATTCTGATAATTTTGCTGGAACATACCAATCAATAGTATATTAGAATGCTGTAAAATGTTGGTGATTGTTAAATATGTAAGTAATTAAGTAATTATTAATTTCTTCACTGCATAGTGTTTGTAATTTGATTTTTAAATTATGATTTTTTATTTCATTTTTTAAAATGTATATCACTGATTTCCCAGGCCTCTCAGCTGTTTATGGGTGAAACATAAAACCACAACATTCTCTCTCTCCAATCTCCTCTCTGGCTCTAAACTATTAAAATAAATTAACACTTGTTTAAAATGAATCACTGGGGTCGGATTGTGTACAAATTATTTAGAACAGGTTTGTGTCAAGTATTTTAAGCCATTTATCTTGCTGCTTGGGGTCCTGTTCATTCCTCAACAAATCATGGGACCTTTTTTATGACAAGTGAGAAAGGCAATTGTATCAACTGACCTGGTAAGTTAGCCACCCCTCCCCCCACACACATATTGACAGAATCACTGGTAGAATCAGTGCTTTTTTGTAAAAGAAAAAGGTGCCGAAACTCACACATGTCATACAACCCGCCTTGCCTACCCTACAATGTTCCATCCAAAAAAGGTGCCGGAACTCCGTTCTGAGCGTTCTATGAGAAAAAAAGCCCTGGGTAGAATCTATCACAAATTCTTTCATTTGTCAGAAATTGTTCCATCACAAACTCTTCCATGATTTTTCGGAAATCAACTGGATCCTGTCGTCTTTGGGGATGGACATATTCTAATGTTTTGCTCTTCCTTACAGAAGTAAAATATAGACACTAATTTAAAGTAAAATAGATGGCACTCCTTTCATGAGAGCAGAGAAATAAGAAACATACCAATCCATGGAACATCTTCTTGGTCAAAACAA